>NC_080431.1:38643356-39843356 GCF_028018845.1 Melospiza georgiana
GGATTTGGTTTGGTTTGGTTTAATGGGATGAGAAAAAGGCCGATTACTTGCAGCAGCTGTAGTAAAAAAAGAGATGGTATAGGTAAAAAAGGAGGGAGCACAGCAGGTCGTGTCGTCTCTGTAGATACTTACAGATTCCCTCACAGTACTTAGGGGGGGCTGGTACAAATACTTCCCACTCTTCTTCACTAGAGACTTATTTTCTTCAATTAAAAAAAATCATTTAATTAGCCATGTGCTAAATAAAAGTATCAGAAACTCCTGGAAGAAAAGGCAGAGGTAAAGTCCCCCAAGCATGTTGGAATCATTTTGGTATTATGTTGCTCAGGCTTCCTTCTGGTGACATTTTATGGTTTCAGACAGAAACTGCAAGTTCTGCATGTAACCTTTTGAGGGGGTTTATGGCTAAAATCAGTTATGCTAGGTAATGTATACAGCTCCCAGTACTGCATATTGACCACTTTTAAATTCTGAATGCATTTCTCCTCCTACCTCTTTCTGAAGCATCTATGTTTTATTTTACACCCTCACAGGCAGCTGAACTGAGACCACAGCAGGGAAGGAGATGGTTAGGGCTCGGATCTTTAGGTAGCTTGCTATCAAAAACAGTAAGTAAACTGGTGGTACAAATCTATCAGACATTTATAAAATCCTACTAATATATATGTCTTTACATGCTCAATTGACTTTGAAAAATTATCCTTAGGTGCCTGTGTAATATAAGCAGTTTACAGCAGAGTTAGGAGTCAAATTCAGTTTTGCTAAATATTAGATTAAGTTCCTTAATCACTAGAAAATCCTTCACTTTTGACCTAAAAATCTATTTAATTCAACACCTTGCCTTAAGAAAAACAACGTTTGAGGCATTCTGAGTGCAGACTTATGTGAATGCTTATCTTCAGCAGCAGGGAATTAGAAAGGAGAATAATTTTTTTTTTTTCATAAATTTGTAAATATTTAAAATAGACTATGAACAAAATTTCTGTCCATGCTTTCCAAAGATATAGTCTGTTTATCCATTTAGCAGAGTATTTTTTATAGACACTACTAAGAATGTGTGACCAGTTTATATCTTCTCATCCCCTCTCCTGTAATGAGCGTTCCTATGCTCTGCCTTTTAACATTCCTAGTGCTCTCTTTGCCAGCAGGCACTCACTGCTGCAAATTGAAACACATTGGCAATCCATTTCACTTGCACATTTGGGCCATTTCCTCTGCATGGAGCTGAGAAGGAGCTGCAGCTCTAACTGAGAGTATCAATGTCTATGTAAGCGAAAGAAATTAATGGATCAGACACACCTATAGTCTGTATTTCTGAGCATAGATTCCTCTGAGCAATTAAATACTCTTGTTTAATTCTGGATGTGCTAATCTATAAGAAAATACAGGCAAGGTCACTCAATGCTGCATTCTTCAGCTTCTCTGAACAAGGTTGTCTGAGATAATAAATGCATATTTTAGTTTTGTTTCTGTCTTATGTTGTTTTCCTCACATGGAACTAGGAAAAAGAGAAAGCACACAAAAAAGATATTCCAATGGGAAGAGATAAAAAGAGACCACAATGTTTCATTGTGTAGTTTCTTTATTGAATTAGACTAGTTAGCAAAGGATCTGATTTGTTCTAAATATCTATACATATTTTCCCATGGTTTTATTTTTGACCAAATATCAAATAAAAATTGACAGAAAAGTAAAGGCAATTCATGGCATAAAAAAGCAAGGCTTTAGGAAGTCCTTCCAGTACCTAGAGATATGCATGGAACTTTTCCCATCATTATTCCAGCTGATTATTCCAAATTTCAGTATAGACAGATAAAATCATAGCTTTTTTTACTGAGTAGTGTTTTATGACAGATTTCACAAAATCCTTCTGGTATACTCAAATGTAGCAAATATGTATGCTAGGTTGACCAAAGATGATAATCCTCTATAGAATTCTTTCTCAAATTTCCATGACTTAACAACAAGTTTCTGTCACTTGTTTACATATTATTTTATCTGAATAACTTTTTTTCTGAATTCTTCAGTCCTTAGTTTTGTTGCTATGTCAAAAGACTTCATTCAAGACAGATTTTTGCGTTTTGTTTTTTTCCCAGTGAATTACTTTAATAGACATTGCATATATCTGAAATTTGTGAAAGATAATTACCAGGGATGTAATAAACATTTTCCTTTGAGTGTGATATATATTCAGATTGTCTTTTCATTTTCAGTGTTACCTTAAAAGCAATCTCAAAATTGCAAGACTGTGAAAAGGTTGACAGTCTATAACACAAACATATTAAATTACAGGTGTTTGTCTTGCCACAAATATTGGTTCTAGATTCTGACACTGACATTGATGAGTTCTGTATATTGACAGCTTAAGACAAAAGACTGAAACACACACAGAAATAATCCTGTAGACTTGAGTCTCTTGGCAGCAGCATATTTGACAGCCCTAATTATCTTGACTGGAAAATGGATGTCTATGAGCTTAGATAGGTTGTGATATTTTACTAGTTTGTCAAAACTTAGGCTGCAAAGAATGTGAATCTGGTTTCTTGGGGGAAAGATTGTCATTGCCTACATAGCATAACTCGAAAAATATTGAAAACATCTTACTTGATATAAACTTTGCAATTTTTTTTTCTAAATAACTTTGAAGTGAAGTTAGACTACTGCTTAACTTTGGATGACCTTGTCAGAGGAAGATATTTATAAAAAGGTAGATATGAAGACTGTAATGTGACTCAGAGGGCATAAGTTTAGTTGCCACAAATCCTGTGTTTTTTACCAGATTGCCCAGTAACTGGTTCTTGAACAGGAAAGGAGCTCCATGAATGAGTAATTATATTTGTGTCCTTATGAATATTTTCTGAACTTTACAAATAAAGTCTTCAAAATCTCTAATTTGAATATCTGTCATATGACAGTCATACTTATTCTTGTACTTCACACAAGTGTATGGAAAAAGCACTTTATACATAGTCTACATGAACCTATATCAAGCAATTTAAGTTTTTAGTGTCACTATGAACCTAGTTAGAACAAACTCAATTACAAAAGTGTTTTGTAAATATGTTTTATTTCTCTTATGACTGAGAGAGAAGATGTTTTCATTTCTTTTTAGATACAAATAGCAATGAAAAACAGAATAATCTTTTAAGAAATCATCACTACTCTCTACATCTTCACTACCTCTTCATCTACGTCTTTATATCTTCACTAGTCTCATCAGCACGTTTCCATGTTCTTTGTGTGATAAAAATTTGTGTTAATGGCATAGAAAAATTTACAATCTACATACTAATATATACAGAAAGCTTCTTCAGTGCTCATCTCCTTTTGATCTGCATTTGCTTGAGCATCCAGGAATGAAATTCTCCTTTTCTTTCACAACAACATTTGAACCTTATTTTCAAATACTTCTATAATTTCCTTCTAATTGCATTGGCATCAAACTATATTTTCACCTAAAATTACCCAAAAAGGTTTTTATCTACTTCTACAATTTCTAAAATCCAGTTAATGTAAGATAAATTTTAGTAGCTTTTTCTCTTTCTTTCTTTCTTTCTTTCTTTCTTTCTTTCTTTCTTTCTTTCTTTCTTTCTTTCTTTCTTTCTTTCTTTCTTTCTTTCTTTCTTTCTTTCTTTCTTTCTCTCTTTCTCTCTTTCTCTCTTTCTTTCTTTCTTTCTTTCTTTCTTTCTTTCTTTCTTTCTTTCTTTCTTTCTTTCTTTCTTTCTTTCTTTCTTCCTTCCTTCCTTCCTTCCTTCCTTCCTTCCTTCCTTCCTTCCTTCCTTCCTTCCTTCCTTCCTTCCTTCCTTCCTTTTATCACTCTCTCTTTTTCTCCCAGTACCAAGGAGATTAACATTTTTAACTATAATATAACACTTTTTGGACATAAAGAACGAGGAGACATCTAAAACTCATGATAGGTCCTGACATTCTAAGGGAAGATTAAAGTGATGAAATCCAAGACAAAGTAAGTCAGAAAATTAAGTAGGCTCAAATCACAATGTGCTTCATGACCTTAAAAACAGACATGATAAACCAAACACAAAAAGAGAAAAGAATTAAGTAAAGAAAAAATGTCTGCTTAGTGAAGATCTCTGATCATTAATATATATTTAAACAAAAAATCCACTTAAAAATCAAGACAATTTAGTAAGACAGATGAGCACAGATCAAACCAATATTAAAAATTAAAATATGAAGAACACAAGGAATACATTGAAACCAGCTGCATTTCATGTTTACTGTACTATTCCCTGAGAAAACTGGCACCCTTTACTGTTTCTATGGTTTTAATATGATCCTTCATCATGTACAAGTACCTAGATAATTGTGACTGATTTTTTACACATATTCTCACTTTGGTATTTAAGCATCATAGATGTTACTGCTTTTACCATCTGGATTTTAAATACTCAAATAACTGTCAATGTCACAACACAGTTTTCATACAGTTTGTATATGATAACCAAAATAAACCCTGTTGTAAATTTAAAAATCTACGATGCTAGGAATTTCAATAATGTTTGCCTTGCTGATAATGTTTTTGTGATTTTTGTAATGAATATAACTTTTATCTTTTTTTCTTTTCTTTTTTCCCCCGCATGGAACAGTTGCTTTGTTTAGAACTCACATAGCCAGCCACAAATGTCAAGACATGACATTCTCAAGTCTCCTTTTTGTAAATTAAACCCTTACAGAATGTAATCCATATGATCCTAAAATAAACATCTAACATTAGTCAGATTAAAAATCCTAAAACTATCTCTTTTTTTCTTCTTTTTTATCAAAGATATCCTAAAGTGACCATGTCAGAGCTTCAATCTAACCTATAACTATATAGTGCATTCATCAAATGGTTAAGATAGGAAAAGACCTTTAGGATCAAGTCCAACATCAACTTAGTACCACCATCATGCTCACCTGAAGTGCCATACCCTTATGCCTTTTTCAACACTTCCAGGGATGTTAATTACAACCTGGGCAATCTCATCCAATTCTTTAGAACTCCCATGATTTTTTTTTTCCCAAATATCTGATCTAAACTTTCCCTGGCACAACTTGAACCCTCATCTTGCTACAAGCTCCTTTCAAGGTGTGGTAGATAGTGTTAAAGCCTTCCCTGAGCCTCCTTTTCTCCAGACTAAACATCCCAGGTCCCTCAGCTGCTCCTCAAAACACTTGGGATCCAGACCCTTCACCAGCCTTGTCACCCTTCTCTGGACAGGCTCCAGCACCTCAAAGTTCTTCCTGACTTGGGGCCCCTGAACTGAACAGTGGATTTGAAGAGAAGCCTCACCAGGGCCCAGTGCAGAGGGACAATCACTGCCCTGGTCCTGCTGGCCACGCTATTTCTGATATGGGCCAAGATGCCACCTAGGCACACACACTGGCTCAGGTTCAGCTGGCTGTCCACAAACACTGCCAGGTCCTTTTTCCTCTCGGCAGCTGTCCAGCCGCTCAGCCTCAAGCCTGTAGCTCTGCATGGGGTTGTGATCCAAGTGCAGGACCCGACACTTTACTGGTGTTGGGCTGCTTAATGCAAGACAGACATTACCTGTGAAAGTCTTCAGTTATGTCTACATCACTGTATTCACTACACAGATAATTCTTGAATCTTTTTAAATTACTTTAAATCATCACTTTTCAAGTATCATGCACTTATGTCTGGGTACCTACAGCACAAAGTATTTGGTTGCTTGTATTTAGTTGCCTGTGTTGGATATACTGTGCTAATTGTTTTCATTGTAAAAATAATTTATCTGATCTGCAGTCTAATCTGATCACAATATCTTTTTTTATAAATTAATATTGTGGGGTTTTAAATATTCTTAATGCCTCTCTGTATTCTAAATTGAACAAAAAACTAGTTACCTGACTGCAAATTTTGAAGATAAAATTTGGAACTGGGCGACAAAATGAATGCAAATATTAAACCAGAACTTTTAAAAATTATTTTGGATATTCAGCTATGGCACCTAATTAAATTACTCCTTTGTCTCCTCAATATAATGTTTTGAACTGGAAGCAGATCTAAACACTCAAAATGAAACAGGCAAGATTTCACATTGCACAGATTATATATTTCTGAATCATAGGCTTGTAAGTCAAGACCTTTGGATACTACGGGCTTACACAGAAAAATATGATGCTTTACTGTCCCAATCATTTGAGGTTTTACAGACCATAATCTAGAGGAAATAAAATTTGTGTTTGCCATAGTGTTGATTAGCAGTAGCTAATGAGGTTGAGTTTCCAGAAATTAACCTTCATACAGGACAAGAAATAGAGAATATTATTTGCTTGCTTTACCATTAATTTTCATTGTAAAAACAGCTGTGTCTAATGACATCTATTTTACAGGTACATTTTATTTTCAGGCACGTGGCGGAATTATAGGGGATGACCTGTGCAGGGCCAGGAGCTGGACTTCCATAATTTTTGTGGGTGTCTCCCAGCTCAGCAAATTCTCTGGTTCTACCATAAACTGCTTCAATTTTATGAGTGACTTGTTGAAAACAAAACATATGTTAACATAATGAAGTGCAAAATACTGTCTTCAATAATAAGCTGACCTTGACTGGCTGGCAGATAGACATCCTGATTGTGTCTCAATTCCCCTCCTCAACAGGAAAGGGAGAAAATAAGACAAAAGATCTTGTGGGTCAAGATAAAGATAGGAACTGGAGGAGCTGATCTCATGGAACATCCATATGGTGAAGGACTGTAGACTGTGGGGGAACACACTATAACAGGGAAAAAGAGCAAGGAGAAAGAAGTGGCAGAGAGGAAGTTTTCCTGACTACGAACCTTCATTCCCAGGGACAGGAGGATGGGCAGATGAGTTGGGTATAAAGGAGTCAGCCTGAGTCTGAGGATAAGGGGGGTTGAGGGATGTGGGGAAGGTATCCAGAGTTTTGTCTTCTTTTTTCTCTCTCTCTAACCAAATGTTTATTTGTTGGCAATAAATTAAAATTCATTTTTCCAAAGTCAAGTCTGTTTTGCCTGTGTCAGCAGTTGGTATGAAACCTCAGTGTCTTTATCTCAAATTAGCAGCTTTTTAATCTTATTTTCTTCCCCTTTATTATTGAGAAGGAGAATGAGA
This sequence comes from Melospiza georgiana, assembly GCF_028018845.1. Classification (NCBI taxonomy): domain Eukaryota; kingdom Metazoa; phylum Chordata; class Aves; order Passeriformes; family Passerellidae; genus Melospiza; species Melospiza georgiana. The sequence continues at coordinate 38,650,456 of NC_080431.1, forward strand.
AACAATCTGGGTAGATATCTAGCAGCTGGCAAAGGTCAACCCACTACACTTACTTGTGAGTACAAACACACTTTTTCTGTTGCTTGATGGGCTTAAACAACACATACAAAACACAGGTGAAAGCACTTGGTAAGAATTTTTCAACCTGAAAAGTAACAATCTGTGCCTGCTGGCATGAGATGATTTCTAGAATTTTCTTATAACAAATATCCTCACACAAACTGAGAACATTTATCAATGAAGTTTTAGCTTGATGGTAATTTCCAATATCCAAGCATTGTTTCTCAGTCTCAACAATGTCTCTAAAGTATTAAGCGCTTTCCCTTAAAACATTGAAGCTTATATATTTCCACTGAAACAAGTTAATTATTACAGACATGAGGATAGAAACAGTTTCTAAATAACAAAAATAATGAGGAAGAAAAAATAATGTACATTTAATGTACAATGAACATTTCCTTCTTTTGGCTTTTTTACTGAAAGAAAAAAATAGTTAAATCCATCAACTCAGTTAAAAAGTAACATGCCCAGTACTTAAACACTTATAGAACTGTTTCCTAAGTGGAAAGAAATCAGAAAGCAAACCAGAAAGTCATAGTTTAAAATCAGATCCAAATGAATAAGTTTCCTTATTAACATTACTGAAAAAAATAACACAAGCTTTTGCAAAGTTTGAAAGCCTTTTAAAGTAATTTTTTGGCATCTGTAGCAGTGTTTCAATTACTGTGTGAAAATCTGGCAAGTTCCTTTTTAAAAGCTTAAGAAAATCTCATATAACAGATAGATCCAACCCACTCTAATTTGCACAAACCCTAATGATTTCTGAGGTCCTAGATAACTTATACATTATTTTTCCTCCTATGACACCTTTAAAAGATATGTTTGCAATCATATTTTTATTGTCACTAAGTTCTGTCATGGAAGGTGTATTAATTTTACACTATGTGACAACTACTAAAGTAGAAGTGATTACTTACAATGGGGAATTTAAAGCGCATAACCAGTTTGAACTAAATTTCTTAAATGAATATTTCATTGAAATGTCTCATTCTGAGCAAATAAAATAGTGGTAGTTCTTGCAGTTCAATGAAGAGAAATAGAGTTTATTAGAGTTATCCAAAAATAGTCAAGAAATTAGCATCTATATTAAAAATTTTTTCTAAACAGTAAAAAAATGTTAGAAGATAGCAGACCATGAAGGTTTTCACAAGGTGAAATGAGATTGTGTCACAAATGACCAACCCCTAGTTATTGACTGATATGCCAAGGGTAAGTAACAGTGCTGGGGAAATTAGATAGTCAAAATTTCCTTGTATAGACTATTCAAATTATATTAACTAGAGTCCATTTATTATAGCAGTACTCAGTCCTTACACAACATCTCTTGTGAGATGTTTCAGCCCTGCTGTACCTTATTCAAACCTAGTTAATATATATATACTCTTTATAGATGTTTATTTTATGCATATATATATTTATAGATACCTATATTAAATATGTGTGTGAATGTTTATTCATGTCTGCTTGGACGTGTCTTTGTGAGACATGCTCCAATTTGCTCCTCCTTGTTTTGGGAGGGGCAGGTGGAGGCTGGTTTGAAAAAAAGAACAAAAAGAAATTTACCTACTGCAGAGCCCATACCTCCCTGATCTCCATTCTGTGTATTAGCCACTTGACTACTTCCAACTTCCAAGCAAGAGTAAGTATTTTATTTTCAAAATGAATTTAAACTAGAATTCATATTTTTCTCCACTGAGTGGAAACTGGAGTGTTCTAGCACAGTGACAGATGGCAAAATCAGTGTCTGTGTACTCCTACCATAATTTGCAAATGCAAAAGCAAAGAAAAAACTCTGAAACTATTATAAATTAGTCATTATTTTTTCAATTTTGTTTCTAGATACTGGTTCAAGTGTCAAAAGAATAAATTTAAAACCACCTATAAAAGGGCAGTTATGCAAAAAGATTAGTGTGAGATGAATTAGACTCTTCCTATACAGCACTGAGCTGATTGCAAAACAAGGATGCAATTTCATGCTTTTACAAGTAACATTTCAAAAAAGGTATAATTTGAATTTCACACTTGTCAGCAGTGATTATGATCTAGCTTAGCCTTTTGTTGGGTGAAAATGTTTTGACATTGGATTTATAAGTTTCTTAAAGATTCTGTCCTTCTGACTTTAAGTTCAGTTTTGACAGTCACTTCTGATTAACTCTGGGCCATGAAAGTGTACTAGACATAACTCCATTAGTTTACCAGACTTTATGTTCTCTCTTTCAAAGCAGAAATAATACAGAAATTTTCTTTTATAAGGAGGTAATCTTCAATCCTTACTTATGACTCTCTTTGAGTAACACCAGTTCAGTTGGACTACTTGTCATTCCATTATTTTCTCAGCCTGAGTCAAGGTACTAGAACATATGTGACAACTGCACCTTTCTCTCATTCTTACTTTATATTATTACTTTACATTATATTGAATTGTCCAGGTCTTTAAGCAGCCATAATATTCCATTTAAAACCAGTCAATACAATTAATATTGCTTTAAGAAAAGGAGAAGGAACTAGTAACCTCACCAGGAATATGCAATGCTGCTTGAAATCATGATGAATAAGCATCTGTGATGGATTGGTAGAAAAGAAAGAATACATGGGTGTCTCTTCTGAAGTTACAGATGAAATAGAGATGGGCTGCCAAGGGATTTAAAATGGCACTGTGAAGCTGCATGAACTGAAATAAATAGCTGAATCCTGCTCTCCAGTATAACTATTTTATGGTGACAATATCATACAGAGAAATCGCTTAGCTGATCCTGAAGATAAAGCCCTCTATAAGGAATATATGACTAATATTCAGCTTTCATGAAAGCATTATTTCCTTTAATTGCTTCAAAATAATTTCTTCATCAAATCAGCAAATTATTTTCATGCATTTTATTGGTTTGGTTTTTTTTTTTAATTATGGATCATCTACCATGACCCTGCCAATTATATTCTTTCCAGAATCTGCAAATTTAAAAACAAAAATTAAATCATGACCCCCAAGAGGCCAAAACATATTAGAATAAAATTATAATTAATTCAATTACAAAGTTTTGTTTGCAGCTGTATTTTTAGTTTTAGGTCTACCAAGCATTTACCATTTGATTTTGCATTATGTAAGTCTCCTAACTCAAATATATTACAGAATATGTAACAACAATGTAAATATGTTAACCTTAATAAATTTATCAGCCTGATATGTTACTTTAAAAGAAAGTAGTCAATTCCTTCAGTAGATCCACTTTCTTTAGTCTAATTTTGATTTTTATTAATTGTACTGCCCCACTGTACAATTTATTTTCTCTATCCCTCTTTTTTTGTTTTAATCAATTTGTATATTAGGTCAATATTTTTGCAGGCCATCCCCAAATTGACCAATATTGGTTTTCTTTTTTTTTTTTCCTAACACACATAAGCCCTTTTTTTTTATTACTGGCTGTGAGAGAATGTAAGGATTGCTGGCTTGAAACATTTCGGGTGCATATGTGTGGGAGAAAGGGCAGAACCTCACCCTGGTGAGGTGATGCTCTGTTCTGCACACCCCACGTTCTCCAGGCCTGCACCCCATCCCTGCAGTGGCCACCAGTCCCTGGCACACCAGAGGCAATGCTCCACACCTGTCCCTGGAGCCCCTATCCCAGCTCCTGAGTGGCCAAATGACCAAAGCCCCACCTGGGGGCAGGGCCCAGGAAAGCCAAAGGGTGCTTAAGGCAAAGCATGAAGTGAGCACATCTTGATCCCACCTTCTCATGGAATTTCTGTCAGTAAAACACCACTGGAACCAGGAATGATAGCTATACTCTTTTCTGTCTTTCTCCTCTTCATGCTCCTAATTTCCTCTTCTTGGAATTTTGAATAACTTAAAACTGAATGAGTTTGAAGTTTTGAGTGGACTAAGTTAACGCTTTGTGAACTGTTTTATGTCGATTGAGTGCTTCTCTAGACTTTTGCAGGTTTTTGGTTTTCTGAAGTTGCCAGTAAAGTTTTTTGTTGTTTTGACCTCTTGAGAATATCTTGAAGGTATTTCTGCTGTGTGTCTAGCTCAGAGTCATGGACAACGGTAAGCCATGCTAAGCGTCCCATTGAGTTAGTTTTCTGGGGCCTTATATTTGTACTGATTATGTTACTATAGATATCTACCAATGGAGTAATGTTAGATGTTGGATATTATTTTCAAAATATCCTACAGCTGTTATTTTCAAAGAATCTTTCCCAAAAAATGCTACCTACAAAAGCTTTCCTTCTGTGCTCCTTTCCTGTCTCTCCAATTTTCCCAAATGTTAAATCCTAATTATTACTGCTGTAAACGCTTCTTTTTTCTCATTTCTATTTGGTACTTTTATTGATGATTTTTGCCATTTCTCAGGGGTTTTTTTAAGATTTGTACATTGAAGTGCTCTTGGGAGTCAAGATGAGAGAAACCAAAAAATTGAGGTCTTGTCAGTATTTAAGAACAGAAATGACATCTCACTAATTATAAATAATTTTGGTCATTTAAAAAGCATGTGTTGTACTTTGCCACCAAAATATTTTATATAAACCAAAATGTATATTCTTCTAAAGATCAGTATTAACCTAATATTTTAAAAGTTAGTTTCAATGTAACTAGTCAGCTATGCCCAAAGGACAGTAGAGTGTGGACTCTATACTTTGATAAGAAGCTAAAAAAGTAAACACTATTGGTCTTAAAAACTCCTGCCTTTTCTTCTGTAAAAGAAAGTTGTTTACGAATCTCCTAGTAAAATATGTGAGTGGAATTGACCATGCCATTCAGATGCCAAATACTGTGAGTACTGGTTTACTTTCTGCTCCCTCATTTGTGATATCTCTTTAATTGAGTTGTGCAATCTTTAAAACCCCAGGAAACTGCTAAGTTTAGTTCTTTATTTATATAGCACTTGGTGCTGTGAGATCCTGAAGGACATTTTTCTACAAGTACAAAAGGATACTACATTGACACTTGGCTTCTGTTTCCATTTAACCCACAGACGTGTGAAGAGTTAATCAGTTAGAAATAATTACTTTAGGTCATGCACAGAGACAAGGAGAAGAACCATATTTGTTACGGGTTTCAAAATCAAGGCAGTGTATCTGGCCCTGGGATAAAATATGATGCATTTGCATTTAATTCCCTCAAAATTGTTTATTAGGGTTGTAGCTTCTAAGACTTAATAATATCACTTGTATTATTAAAGTTTCTTTTTCTCCAGAAGCCACTGCTCTCTTCGCCTTTTTTAGAGCAAGCATTCAAGGTCATGTTTTTGTTTTGATGGCAACTAGATTGTCAATGTCAGCTTTATAGTTCATGCAAGTTAAAAATTAGACACGGTATATTCTCAGCTATAAAGTTTATGCTTTTTTAATGTAAAAACAATGTTTTTCTTTGTTTATTAATGAGTTTTCCACAAAACAAGTTCCTCAGGTCCCCTTTTGGCTCTAGTGTTTGCAAATGTCATATAAATAGATATGTGTGACTAGAAAAAACATTTCAAAAAAACATTTTAGACTAGAAGATATAAACACCTTATAGGCATGGGAACTCAAGCAGATATAGTAACATCATGAAATGCCATATTTTTTCCTTTAAATTTGCAATCGTGTAATCTTATAATAAAATAATTTTTTAACCTCTTTTTAAAAATTATATAACTTAGCAGGAAATCCCAGCTGCTTTTCTATTTTTTTTAGCTTCATTTTGGTAAAAAAATCATTTGCTTGTACTGAAAATTGCCTGTGTTTTCAGTGTCTCCATTTAGTTCTAAGTGATTTGCAGTCTTTATACAATTTCTGTTTTGATGGTTTGGACAGTGTAAAGATGTCCAAGGCTACACAGTGTCTTTAGAAGACTGTAAGGATTGTTTACTTATTTACTAAACATTTATCAGAGGGATTGAACTGATTTTTTTTTAATTGAAGTGAGAAGCTTACATAAGAAGAGGAGAGAGCAAGACAAAACGGGACTTTGTTCAGTTTAAAGAGGATTAGGAGGGAAAGATGCCACAGGGCATAAAATTGTGAGAAAAATTCTCCAGTTGGACTCAACAATTATAACTGTTAATTTTTTATAAAGCTGTTAATTTTTCTTATCAGTGGAGTGGAAAATTATGCACAAACAAGTTTACAAATTCAGAAAAAAATAAGTGAGTAATTGCGTTATTAAATGTGAAAATAATGGAAAACCACAAAATCACAGAATGGGTTAGGGTGGAAGGGACCACTATGGTCATTTGATCCAAATTCCCTGCTCAGGCAAGGCCACCCTAGAGCACATTGGTCAGGGTTGACACCAGGTGATTCTTGAGTATCCCCAGTGAAAATGAGTGCTTAATTCCTATAGCATTTATTATAAATTGACTGTGGCCGGCAATTACTGATTTGATAACAGCAGATTTTCAAGAGACTCTTTTGGCTTTTTTTTCCCACCACATAAATCTGGAATCCCAGCATCCCAAAAATAAGTGACTAGGGTGAACAACAGCTCTGAAATAGTCTGGTAACACTGTGAGTTTTGTCTGACATAAACAACTAACCTTTCACTTCCAAAGTTCGAAGTAACTCTGCAGTAAAGGCATTGACTTTTACAAAGTTATTTAGGCAGTCTGGCCTTTCACAATACACCCAGGAAAGGGAGGCTGTTGGCAGTTATCTTCAAGAGTTCACCTCTTGCTTGCTTTCAAAGTTCTGTTTTTCTGTTCTGCACGACAAGCAGGGCTTCTAGCCAGCAAATACTTCTGATTCAATAATTCCCAAAAAGTCCAGCTCAATCTAGAGATGTCAGAATACAGCAGAGTAAACACAAAAGAAATGCCAAGGAGAAAGACTTGCCATACATCATCTTTATTAAAATTAATTTAATTTAGGAGGTATTTTGTTTGGGGTTTTTAGTTATTATATAGTCAAAGCAGTAGTTCTTAAATTAGCAAAATTATCAAGTTCTTCATATTTCCTTCACAAAGTTCATCAGAAATGTAGTATCTTTGTTGTCATGATTTTCATTTTCATGACATAATTGCCAAAAGAATAAATCAAATGTTCAGAACACTACTTCTTACTATGAAATAGCATTTCAGCTCCAAGTTGAAGAACACAATGATCTGACAGATATGCATTTATGATCTAATAATATTCCTACAAATAGAAACAAGCTCTTATTGCAATTAAATTCCAATCTGTTTGTAATACCATCATATCAGATGATTTCATATTTCTTTGTCTTTTCTAAGAAATCATACAATGATGAGAGGGATTAGTTATCTTGTTTAAATAAAAAAGGTCATAGAATCACAGAATGCTCTGGGTTGGAAGGAACCTTAAAGAGCATCTAACTCCATCCCTCTGCCATAAGCGGGGACACTTTATACCAGATGGATAGAAGGTTGTTCAAAGCCCCATCCCACCTAGTCTTGAGCCCTGTGGTTCAAGGTCAGCAGATATTAAAAAGTCTCAACCAAAATAATTTTAGCAGGTCTTCACATTTGTAAAAATATTTATTTTATACCTAATGACATTATTAAAATATTTATTCTGTTTAACCCTTGACAAAACAGTGAAGTGATACACTGAAATGCATCCTAAATGAAAGATAAGAATTGCTTCTCAGGTACTCTTTAAAGCAAAGAATATATTGCAGTTAACCTCTCAGCATAGAAACAGCCTAATAAAAAGCTGATTTGGATTGCAACATGTAAGGATCACTAGCAGAAAATCAAGATAGTACTGAGACATCTCTAGTACACTATTCTTCTGGTAGATGAAGAACTAGAAAAACCATCTCTCAGTGTACATCTGTATCTCTCTGTGTTTCCAATTGTTATGGTTTAACCAAAGGCAGCGGCTAAGTTCCACACAGCTGTTTTTTCACTCCTCACTCCCTGGTGGTATGGGTACAAGAATAACGAAAAGGTAAAGCCCACATGTTAAGGTAAGGACAGTTTAAAAATGAAAATAAAACATGATAACAGCAATAATTCTAACAGCAACAGTAATAGTGGTCATATTAGGAGGAGGAGGAGTAATGAAGAGTGAGAAATAAATCCCAAGAGAAAAAAACTTGCGCACAATACAATTGCTCACCACCAGCTCATCAATGCCCAGTCAGTGTGAGCAGTGATCAGTGCCTCCCAGACAACTCCTCCCCAGTTTATATACTGGCCAAAGTGTTGTACAGCATGGAATTTCCCTCAGGTCAGTTCACATCCGTTGTCCTGGCTGTTTTCCTTCACGGCATCTTGTGCACCTGCTCACTGGCAGGACATGGGAACCTGGAACGTCCTTGACTTAGAGTAAGCACTACTCAGAGACAGCAAAGCATCACTGCATTATCAATATTATTCTCATACAAAATCCAAACCACAGCATTGTACCAGTAACTAGGAGAGAAATTGAATCTATCTTAGCCAAAGTGAGGACACTCATGCTAAAGTGCACTCTTTAAAAGGTTCCTGCAGTCAGTCTGAAAATATTGATCCTCATGAGATTATGGATTGCTCTTTAAAATGCATAATGTTCTAAACAATGAAAAGTTTAGTATGGCATTAGATAGTTTACTAGTTGTAATCATGCAAGCTGTTTGTAGGCTATTTGTGAGACAAGCATGTGTGGTGATGATGAATGGATCACAAACCTCGTTGCTATGTGCTGCCTTAGCAGAGGTTGCATAGTAACCATAAATTTTCTCCCACTGACCATTAGAGCACATAGTTAAAGTAAAAGCAAAGGCCAATAGAGTTTCTTGCAGCTCAGTTTTTATAGATTTATACATCAGTTAGGGAACTGAAGATTGTTCTGAGGGCAGAGATTAAAGAGTTGATAAATCAAGCTGTTTGAAACTTGAAAGCAATCTTTTGCTGGACTGATGGTCATTAACAATGCACATTACTATTTGCTACCTAATCACTAACAAGTGTTATCAGCACCTAGGTGGAACAGTTATTACTTAGCAAATTTGTCCTAAATTAGCCATAAATATATAGAACCTTGGAATTAATGTTTTTTATTAACACTGATGGCTGTGATTCATGATCATTCTTAGTGATCAAGATCAAGGTGATCGTGCCCTTTGACAAGGAAACTGGAACAGAAGTTGGGATGTATCCTTTATTGCCTCTCTTTCCTATCTCATGCCAATGCTTCTGTCCCTACCCCCAAAGAGAAGGAAATGATCTCATCTTGGTACATTATTTTGGGGGTCATTAGCTGCTCCTCAAGATTTCCTTTCTCAATGAGATTTTACTTCTTGCATGTATTTTTATGAAGTTCTTTTGCGCACTCCTAGCTTAATATCTGTAGTCATTAATAACGCTAAGATACCATAAATATCACAAAATTTTCATACACTATCACCTGTTATGTCATGATTATGTGCTGATGTCTGGATTCACAGCAATCAACTATGGAGCCTTGACCTTGTAGAGAGATCAATAGCTAAAGGATACACAGTATTTGATGTTGAATTAGGAGTTGCATTTTTAGGATGATAGAAATCCAGATCCCTTACATACTTAATATTTCAGATTTCATATAAAAACATAATGGCTATGTTTGTTCTACTGCACTACTGAATCCAAGGCACAAATTTATCAAATCCTGACCCCCAAATCAAGTAGCATTTTATTTGGTTGGCTTACATAAATGATACTTGCAATTAGACTTAATCCTGCCAAGTTTTTCATGGAAACAGTTAGTTCAAAACCGAACTAGAGATTAAACTACCATTTAATATGCATTGCAGATAATCAGGATTGTTGGTCTCATTTTCACATACTTGCCAGTTCCTATGCCAGTTCCTAACTTTATGAAAAGATAGAGAACCTTAGTGCAGGAAAGATAGATGCTTATCCACCAATTCCCAATTCCATCTGCTCTTTGAAGGCAGCAAGTTTACCCAGCCAGAACTACTCAGTTTTACATTGTACTGGGGGTACTATTTTCACTATTGCTTTATTTGTAGCAGAAAATCCATACTCGGATATTGCAACTACCATTATAGCAACCTCCTTTTTCAGCTTCTGTGGTTTTTGGTTGTTGTTTTTATGGGTGGGTTTTTTTGTGGTTTTGTTTGTTTGTTTGTTTTGGGTTTGGCTAGTTTTTTTTTTGGTTTTTTGGTTTTTTATTGAGTGGTGGGGGTTTTTTTTGTTTTTTCTGCATACCCTTTGCTTTCCTTGGAAGCAACTCCTCTTTGTAAATTAAACTGCTGTTATTATACAATGTTTTCTGATACCAATGCATCAGCAGATGTATGCTCTTCAGTGTCATTTGCTGTAGAGGGATAGAATGTAAGAAAATAAAGATAGTGCAGAGGTCAGTCTCACCCCTGAGGAGTTGCAGCTGTGCTAATCACCAAAGATTAGAAGCAGGCCTGCCCTTAACAGGCCACAGCTGTGTGCAATAAGAAGATGAGCGCTACAAAAAAGTGGGGTAGGTGGGTGAGGAGAGGGATGGAGTTTGTTGGCTGTGCTGTGAAGAAAAAGGAGTTAGTGCTGTGAGGAGATGCCCATGAGAAATCGCTGAGAGGGTATGGGAGCGCTGCAATAAGATGACAACAATTTCCCTTTGGCTGCTTAGTTAAATGCTAAACACTCCACTGAGGCTTCTCTGTGTCCTCCTCCTTCCCAGCCCAGGCTGGTAGTTTTTTTGCCACATTTATCTGTAATGGTTTGGCTTTATTGAGAAGTATCTGCCATTCACAGAGTGTTCCTTTGCAGCTCTGCTGCTCTACTGTGATTTAGCCCCAGATGAGATAAATTGTGAGCAAGAACAAAATGCGAAAAAGAAGCATCCAGTTTACTAGCAGCTCATGTCATGGTTAATAATTATCTATTACTCTATGGAATGCAAAGGGGCAACACCTCAGAAACTATTTCTCCTAGGTATGGATTGTATTTTTGTGAAGATTATGAGACCAAATAGCTGGCTTTTCTCCTTTTGCTTAGCATGACTGTGATGGCTATATTAATTCACCTAATTCAATTGAGATAATCTAATTTAAAAATATCATTTTTAAGCTAAATTAAAAGAGTTTCAGAGGGATCTTGAAAGGTTTGAGAGTGGGTCTGTGTGAACCTCATGAATTTCAACAAGGCCAAATGCAAGATACTGCACCTGGGTTGGAGCAATCCCAAGCACAAATACAGACTGGGCAGAGAACTGATTCAGAGCAGCTGTGGGGAAGATGATTTGAAGGCATTAATGGATGAGAACCTGAACATGACTCAACAATGTGTGCAGGCAGCCCAGCGGACCAACCTCATCCTGGGCTGCATCAACAGGTGTGACCAGCAGGTCAAGGGAGATGATTCTCCCTCTCTAGTCTGGTTTTGTAATAGCCTGTCCAGATCCTGGGACTCCAGCACAAGAATGATGTGGCTCTCTTAGAATGAGCTTACAGGAGAGTCACTAAGTTGATCATAGGGCTGGAGCACCTTTCCCGTTAGGAAAGGCTGAGAGAGTTGGGGGTATTTTAGGCTGGAGAGGAAAAGGCTTTAAAGTGACCTTATAGCAGCTTTCCAGTACCTAATGTGGCCTACAAGAAGTCTGGAGAGGGAGTTTTTAAAGTGCATGTGAAGAACAAGGGGGGATGTTTTCAAACTGAATAGGTTTAGATTAGATATCGGGAAGAAATTCTGTACTTTGTGGGTGGTGAGACACTGGAACAGATTCCCCAAAGAGGTTGTGGATGCCCCAAGCCTGTAAGTGTTCAAAGGCAGGGTAGGATAATGTTTGGAGCAACCTGGTCTAATAGGAGATCTCCCTTCCTATGGCAGAATGGGTTGATCTTCAGGGTCCATTACAACCCCTTACCATTCTATGATGCTATGATTCTATGGAATTCCCACTTAAAATGTGTCTGGGACATGGAGTGTTGTGAAAGGAGGGGTGGACTGAAGCCACACTTCTTATGGTCTACTTTGAACCATTTCCCAATGCCTGGCATTAGTTCTACTCTTGCCTTTTGCCCTACCTGGAAATTAATCTCAAAATAATTTTAGTAAGGTGGTAATATAAAAGAGAATATTTAATGAAGGCCTTCGGGGGCAGTTATGGAAAGATGTCCACAAAAGCCCACCCCTCAGGGATGAGTACACATTTATAGGTTTTAGGAAATTAGCATAATTGATAAAAAACACTGATTAGCAGGACAAGTGGTGATGCAGTTTCCCACCCGCCCTGCTGCCAGGTCAAGCTCCTTTTCCAGAGCCCCCTCCTTCAGCAGTACCTGGACTTTGTCCATGAGAATGTATCTCAAAGAGTTGTTCTTGGCCTTGGCTCCCTGGAAGAACCAAGATAGGACAGGGGCTTGTTCCCATTGGGGCTTGGAGCTCTGGAATTTTGCATTTTTTCATAGAGAAAGGCCATTGAAAAGTACTGGGAAAAATATCTACTAATAAAGTAGGTGGCAGAGTTAAAAAAATATATGTGTAAAGAATACAGAGAACATATAAAGGAAAAAGGCAAAACCCAAGTGGCATCACTGTGGCAAAGCTGGATCCAGGTAAATATTTTAGGCAAGATTTGACCTCTGGAGGGTTCTGTTTTCCATAAAGGAAATCCAGGCAGGCAGAGAGGCGATCTAGTCAGAGCAATGAATTATGTCATGTGAGAAAATGTCCCCTGCCCCACCCACTTCTTTTGGGGGTACAATAGGGAAGGGCAGCAGGTGTGTCCCCATCACCCTGTGACACAAAGGGCTGTGGTTCCCCCCTGTCCCATTCCCTGCCAGGGTCTATCAGGCTCTTCCCACTGTCTATTTACTGTGTTGACTTCCTAGTACACATTCTACACATTGTCATTTGTTTCCCTCACTTTGAAATCATAAAAAACTTCTGTGACCTTTCTTCTCTGGAGTAGCTGTGAAGTCTTATTTCATGTATCTGTAATCCAGTTGTTTATTGCTTTTTGCAGAAAAGATTTAGTAGAAGAAAGCTGCAGTGAGAGCTCATACTACTTTGAAGTTTTGCTGTAGTAAGATACACATCCCTGATTTATTAGCACAATTTACAATTATATTGTAAGTAATTAAAGTAAAAACTCACTTGTCAAAATAAATGAGCACAGTATATTTTGTGTGGAGGCAACCTTGATGGCTAATTGGATTTGCGTCCTTAGTCATTTGCAAAAATAAAAGTCAGCTATGAGTCTTGTATTACTATGAATTAATTTTTTTTTCTTCTGCACTGCTTCGCTAAGTGTAGTCAGATTTTCATTTTATTATATATGCCTTTCAAGATGCAATTAGCAAGTTCCAATTCCACGCATTTTTTAATGAAACATTATGAAAATCTGAAATGTGTTTTCAAAACATCTCTTGATTACTTTGCTTTGGATTTACACAGCGCCAGCTTGTAGGAGAATATAAAAATCCAGCCTGATTACCCTCAGGCACAAAAATATGCAGTGTATAAAGGGAGAGTAGACAATGTCATTTTATCTTGACCTTCGTGAGCCTTTTCCCCCTGTTTCTTATATTTAATTTGATACATTACAGTCTGAATAGGCAGACAACTAGACAGGTAAAAACCTGTGTGGGTGATGGGTCATGCTCTGCCTGCAGGCTGGTATCACGAAGAGAACTGCAGGGGTCTGTACTGGGACGTGTCCTGTTTAACATCTTCACCTGCCATCTGGAGGAGGTGACACTGAGCTGTCATCGAGGTCATTGGTGGCACCAAAGTGTGAGGCATGCAGCAGCAATGCTGGAGCAAAGAGAAGCCGTTCAAAGTGACTTTAACAGGCTGGGGGAATGGGCCAGTGGGAATCTCATGAAACGCAAAAAGAACAAGTACAAAGCTCTGTCCCTGGGAAGATGGAGAAGTGACCTCATTGCTTTCCATAGATTCCAGAGGAGGTGAAGTGATAAGGGAGGTTATGATCCTGATCCCTATCACTGGGATCCAGTGATAGGATATGTGAGAATAGCTCAAAGCTGCAACAGGGAAGGTTGAGACAATATAAGGTAATATTTCTTTATTGCAACAATAGCAAAACACTGGAACATGCTTCCTGTAAGAGGTGGTTGATGTTCCATGCCTAATTGTGTTTAAGAAACATTTGGATAATGCCCTTAATAATACAATTTAACTCTTGGTCATCCCTGTAGTGGTCAGTTGGAATAGATCAGTGTAGGCAATTTCCAACTGGAACCATTCTGCTCTAATGAAGGGTAAGCACAGAAAAGTTGGGAAGAGCATCAAGGCCCAGAAAGGCTCTGAAGGAGCAAGCTGGATGTGAGACAGTTGCAGAGATGACTGGCTGTATCTGGGGCTGCATGATGAGAAGTACAAGCAGTAAATCCTAGCAAGAGATTATGCCTCTTATTTTCACTTGAAACTTCATGAGTCTTGCATGGATCCATTTCTCAAGTGTGTCTCAAAGTCCTTTGAGGTGGCATCCCTTTTCTCAAGCACATAAAGTGCACCACTCAGCTTGGTGGCATCTACACTTTCTGTTCCTCTGTAACTGAAATTTTGGTATCAGGCTCTGTGCTATTCATGTAGTGTCATTGTATTTCCTGAGTTTTGTGAAGTTATCTTTAGATTTAAATAACACAAATTGCTTATATTGATTCAAGTTTCACAGAACCACAGACTTTTCACAGATTCTGAGATTCTGCTAAAATTTTCAGAATTATTTATTCTTCTTCTGTATCAATAATACATTCCATAAATAATAACAGCCGATCTACAGAATGCCATATGCATGATTGCTGTATTTTTGCCATCCTGCTTTGTGCTCCTTGTTTTTTCTATTATTTTGCAATCAGTGTCAATACTTCCACATCTTTCTACATAGTTTCCTTGTTTCTCAAAAAAACCCACCCAAAACCCAACACAACCTTGCAAGGACCCCTTAAAGGATTTTTAAATAGTTGGATGCATTTTTTCATCTGTTTGTTCTCCATCCAAAATACTTATCATACATACAAATAACTTTAGAGATTGAAAAGAAATATATGTCACTTTTGCGTAGTTGTACTCATTTATTTAATTCCATTTCAATTACTTCTCTAGCTCCTGAAGGTAAGATTAAGATCATCTGTATTTAAAAGCATAGAGACTTGTCACTCACTGCTATGGGGACTGATAGGTTCTGTTGGGCATCCCTGGCAGAATAATGACAACACTAAGCTGCAGTTACAGGTGTTTTTTTTG
The DNA here is from genome assembly GCF_028018845.1 of Melospiza georgiana. NCBI lineage: Eukaryota > Metazoa > Chordata > Aves > Passeriformes > Passerellidae > Melospiza > Melospiza georgiana. The sequence continues at coordinate 38,665,644 of NC_080431.1, forward strand.
GTTTTTTTAACAGATTTTTCTGATTAGCATAGTATGGAATCTTATGATCACAATAGCACAGATTTTTATAAAGAGAATCAGTGTAGTATAATTTTGTAAGTAGTGTAGCAGAGAACTTTACAGCACAGTTTAGCTTACAGTTCCTAATCTAATCACCTGCACCCTCCACAGATCAAGTCAAATCTTAATATCTGGCCTGCTGTGTCAGTATAACTATCTTTTAATGATGACTTCAACCACAAAATAGAACATGAGTCACTCAATCCTTTCAAGAAGCAAACAATGGCTGAGGGGTCCATGACCACTGGTGGATCCGTGTGTTTTGCCATCCAGCAGCAGTTCTGGTCCAGCTCCCATTAGGACGTGTAACTGTTTGATTTTGTGGATCATGGTCTGTGTGCCATTACATTTCCCTCTCCTGTGATGGGATCCTCACCCCCTGATTGGGCAGGTGCCTGGGACCTTCAAGGTTGGTTGGAAGAGAAATGGCAGTTCAACTAGCCCAGTAATTTATCTACAGGAATAGCAATGGGACAGGCCATGAAAAGAAGGCAGAAGAGCTTGGCTGTTTCCTTCAGACACTTACCATCTCTCCAGATCTACTTTAGTTTTACTAGGATTCTAAGATGATGCATTCCTTGCTGTTCTCTTTGTTATTTGCTGATATCCTGTTAATTAATCTATTTAATACCATTTCAAACCTACTGGTATTGTCTACTAAGACAGCAGTGTCTCAGAAATTCATTGCCTGCTTTGCAAAGAGGTATTTTCTTTTAAATCTTTAAAATTAAGTGTTAATTTATTTGCCACATTCATGAATTTTTAAAGCTTAAGTAACTTCCTTGTCTGTCTCTTCTCTAAAGTGTATCCTAATTGTTTTCATATTTCATTCTCAAAGCCAATGCTCCACCTCCTACATCATGCTGGGTTTTATTCTGTGCACATTTTCTTACTCTACTGTATCTTCCCTCAGGCTCAAAGTGCAGAACTGTGCAATTTTTAAGATGTCAACACAACAAGTTTTTATACAGCAGCAAGATGACCTCTATTGTATTCACATTGCCTTTCCTGATGATCCAAAACATTTTGTCAGTTTCTTTTATGGCAGATGTTTCACATTGAGCCGATGATTTTAGGGGGCTGACAATGACTCTAAGCCCCTACTTATAGGTACTGACACTTTTACCACTTCTGTGCAGGTATATATACATATATACAAATATTTATTTTCTAAAACCTTTATCTTGAGGTCTTTTATAACTTCCTAGTCATAGTCAGTTACGCTGATCTGAAAAAGCTTTTGAGTGGAAAACAAAAAACATAGCAAGATTTTTATCTCCTTTTTTTTTTTTTAAAAAAGAATTTTAAAAGTACTCTTTTGAAGAGTTTCTCCACAACCAATTTAATGCATTAAGGGAAGGAATACTTTCAGAAGTTTTGATTTTGTTTTTTTTTGGTGATAAAGAGAATTACCCACTTTTGTTAAACCATTCCCCAGTTAGTATCCAGCAAATGGTTGCTCCAAAAGTAAGTTTTTTTTCCTAGGAACAATACTGAACCAGTCACTTTGCCTTTACTTCTGTATGCCTAACAAACCTGTGGTCTGTGGTTATTTAGTATCTTTTTGTACTTCATCGTTCATGTCCTGGAAAATAATTCTCAGTTATGAAATCTGACTTTGAGTTCAAGCAGTTGTTATGCAAGAGATACTGCTGAGAAAGAATATTGAATCTTGCTACTTCTGTAGATTGTAATTTAACCTAGAACTCTGTCAAGATAAAAGAAAAAAAAAATCAGAAGTTACTCACTTGAATCTAATGAGACTGCTAGCCTTATTTGTCTTTGCAATTATTTTTGCCTTTTTTATCCAATAAACAGGTTATGTAGTGCAGCATCATTTTATGCCTTTTGCTCTATCACTAACTTCTCAAATATCTTTTCATCCTTCCTCATTTCTGTATATACCTATGTAAACACTTCTATTTCTATTTCTTGACTTTTAAGATGTGAACATGGTTTTTACAGAACTTTTTCTATGCATTGTCTTTGCTTATTCATCTTTTGTGTTTTTTTTTTCTTTTCAGATTTAAATTTGCAGTACTGTTAAACTTCATATATCTCATATACATATTACTGTATTCTCAAATTGCAAGAAAAAATTGTTAACTAGCAATTTTGGTAGTATGCACTATAGAAGTTTATATACTGTGTTTCTCTGCAAAGTTATCGTGCCTATGCAGTTTTTGTAGCCTTCTACCAGACTAACTTTAAGAAATCTTGGGATAGTAAGAGTATTCTTCCCCCTGCTATTGAATCAAGAAGGTGCTGCACAGGGCATCTAAGTACAATAAATAGAAGTAGCCTGGGTGAAACCAGTGACCACTTCTGTAGGTGGCTGTGTATTTCAGCAGATAAGACGAGCAATGAAAGACTTGGTGCCCCTGATACCAAATGGCAACAATTTCCACTCATTTGTATTGTTAACACTCGGCTCCCTCTGCAGACAGATTTTGAAAGGAGGCAGCTGAAGCAGCCCAAAAGAGAAACGGGGGAAGAGCTAAATATCAAGCCTGTCCAAGACTAACTCATGGGACAGTCTTGTTTATGCTGGCATTTTTCAAGTTTATGTACGAGCATATTCCTGGGTATAGGCATTCTCTGAGGCAGCTCTCACACTGATGCTAGCAAAGGCTCAGGACTCTTCCAGAAGGCAGCATGAAGTAACCCTGGAGAAAGAAGGAAAAGGAGTGTGTCCATGTGGGTGGGAGCTGTACTGTGCTGCCTCTTCTCTGGGCTAAAGATTAGATCTTGAAGTATTTTATTTAATGGTGCCCATATGAAGGCCATTATCACCTACATTTGTGACAGAAAAAAGTCAACATATCATACAAAATCCTCTGAAATCTAATATGAATAAGAAAAAATCAAGGAACAACATACAGCTACTTTCCTTAGTTTGGCTCTCTTTGAGTAACAAGTTCAGGAGAATAAAACTAATAATTTAGGAAAAATACATCATTTATATCAGGGAATCTTTGCCTACTTTTGCTAATTACCTGTAAGTAGAATGAGGAATATTTTTTCTTCACCTTTGACTTGTTATATGTCAACACATTCTTAATCTCATTATATACTGAGGTAAACTTATACCACCTATGTTCATGTTTTTAACTAATTGAAATTGAAGTAATTTCTTGAGGACTTGAAAATCTTTTGTAAGAGAAAAAAAAGATTCTATGATACAATTTTTTATAATATTTATACAGGTATTTTATTAGAAGTAGCTCTGATATTGAAGTTCCAATTTATATTGCCAGCAGCAGAGACCATTGTCTGCAAAACACTCTGTAAGTAATTTTAATTCTTTTTATTCTTGCTGGGCTCTAAAACTGAAAGTTTGTTTCTGTCTTTTGATATGATATTGATACTGAAATGCTTACCATGCTTGGTTTTATTGTTGAGTTGACATATGCAAAATCACATTGGAACTTTTCCATCTTATTTACTATTTTTAAATCTTTACATGTGAAAGATAGAATGAAAGGAAAAAAAGTTTATTTAACTTCTGTTTTAAGAGCACTGTTCCTTACAGTATCCCATATTCTACAGTCAAATTTGAACATTAGTTTTTATAACACATTTTTCAAGTTCCAGTGTAAGGCGTACATTCTCTAATAATGTAGAAGATTCTTCTTGGCAGAAGAAGGAACATATGAATTCCAGCTTCAATTTTAGTATGGCCTAACTTTTTTTTTTTTTGCATTAATTTGTTCTAATATTCTCTGTGTTAGTATTTTGGTCATCAATGTTATTTCTCTTCTGTCTGAGAATTTAGACAGATTTTAGTTTATAGCTTTATTTCTTTAGCCTAATTTAAGCTTGTCTTCTTTTGAAAGCTATTTGAACTTGTGGACACATCTTCTCTTCCCCTGCCTTTCTTATACCTTAATAGAAAGTTTACTTTATCCCTTTTTCATCCTTTATCCTTTTGCTATGTAAGGAGAGATTGCTTGTTTTTTTCCTTCCTTCTCCTATCTGCTAAAAGTGTCAGTAAATGTGTCCTCTGTTGAATCTTTTGTCTGATCAAAGGCTTCAGAAATAATAATGCTAGTCGGCTCCTCAAGTAATTTCTTCCTTAGCAAAAGAGGGGTTATACTTGTAGAATTAACTGCTGGATAAATGAACTTTTGGAGCACTTACTCTTGTTTAAGAGTTTTCGTTCAGCCTCAGAGATATTAGAAAATTCTTTGTTGTTTTTTTCCCCTAGATATTACAAATAGTGCATCTTTTTTCATATGTATCCAATTAGTGAGTTTTGTTGATGACATGAAATTCTTGACAAATTTTTATGCCTATTATTATTGGGGTTTTTTGCTTTATTCTTGTGGTATTTTTGTAAACTCTAGGTTTTTCAATTTCTCATTTCACTATGAAATTTTTTCACAAACCCCCTGAATTTTTCATTACTTTTAGTCCCAAGTTTCATCTATTTTGCCTCTATTATCTATGAAGAATTGCATCTAGTCTTTGTATATGCACTTCTTCTATCCCAGTGTCTCACTTATCTATGTCTAGCTTTAAAAGGGAGTATATGCCCTTTTTATTTTTACACCTATTGCTGCATTTTATAGTGATATTTATCTTCTAAGGTTTAAGTATATTGTTTTACTCCTATTTTTTTTCACATTAAATGGATGTTTAAAAATAAATTAAACACATAACTTGATGGATGACACAGAACAGCCCAAAGCTGTAGGAATACAAACACGTTTACTCTCTAAATCAGGTGGGCAAATTTAAACTGTCTGCTGGGAATGATGCCTGGCTATGATCATAATTCATGGACTGTACCTAGGAATTTTTGGAGAGACTGATTGTAATCAAAGGCCAAAAGCTTACTTGGAGTAATTTTAATGACTAACTGACTGTTTAATGACTAGCTGGTTGTTTTCCAGTGTCTGGGAACATTTTTTATGGTGTGGGTTTTTGGCGTTTTGCAGTTGTGGGTTGGCTGGGGTTCTTTGTTTCATTTTGCTTTGAGCTGTGGGTTTATTGTGGATTTGGTGGGGTTTTAAAAATTATTATTATTAAGATAGGTTAAAAAATATCTGCTTTCTTGTTAGCCCCAGTAAATGTAGCTCCATCATTTGATTGATTGACTAGTCTGTGAAGTGTCAATTTTAGTTATGCACTGCCTGTTTAACCTCCACACTGCTTGACCTAAATATTGGTAACTTTAGTTCTCTGTTATGTCCAGAACTTCAATATGTTGTTCATCATTCATCAGGTGAATCAGTTGGAGCAGTTTCCTTCCATATGCTTTCTAACTTCTGATTTCATCTTCCTTAGCTATAGGTGGCTAAATGAAATCTAATCTTAATTAAAAGCCCCAAATCCTATATTATCCTATTGACAATAAACTCTGGAGGATGATAATGTAGCAGTGGTTAAGGCTAAGAAATTGAGAGGATTATAGATATAATTAATATCATGCAAAATAGAAACTTGAATTTTAAGTAAATGTTAGGAATAAACTTGTCTTTGAGATTTTACTTGTAAATCTATTGAAACTCCTGTACAGATCCATACACAATGAGGGCGAAAAAGAAGCTGATGTGTTCAAAGTGTAGGCTCTTTAACAGGCCTGTGACATGAGATTTTTTTCTTCCAGAGTTGCTCCATTTGACAACATCACTTATTCTGCCTTAAGCCAACCTTTGTGGGGTACATTGCCATCAAAACAAAAAATTAGATCCATGACTATCCTCAATCCATTAGATTGCTCTCATTGTTATCAATTGTCTCACATCTTTAAGAAATTATGTAAATTGTTGGCTTTATCTTGAAAAATAGCAAGTCTGACGTCTTTACATGACTCTGCTTGGAAAAAGGAATGACCCATTTCCTAACATCTGCTTGTGTACTGTAAAATTAAAAAAGAATAAGGCAGTCCAAATAGGACAGGGGCCAGTGCAGGAGCTTCATGGTGATGTTTGGCAAACTCCTATGCCCAGAATTTTTCTGGATTATATACTAAACACTTGGTTTTCTTAGGAGAACAGAAAAAAAACATATGACTAGGAAGTTGGGTTGTTCTTCATCTACTTGATATTCACATAATTTAAAAGAAGCAAGGTGCAACTAATCAAATCAAATCATCTGTTGCAGATAATATCCTTGGGAATTCATCAATCAAGACCACTTTTAAATTACTGCTGAAATTATCAGTGCTAGTAATTTCATTATACATACCTAATCAATGCTTCATAAAAAGTGTATAAGAATGCTAAGAGAGTTCTTAGGTGCATAAGTTAGTATCTTGCTGGTAGGAGCATATGCTATGAAAAATAGCAATTGTTTAACATTTCAGTATTTCTATATAGTCTACCGAAACACAAGACACAGAAAAGAAGAAACTGGAAGATACATGAAGAAGAACTTAAGGTTTCCGTGAAGTTAAATAAGTTTTGCTTCTGTTACATATATATATATATGTGCATATACGTAGTTTGTACCACATAAATATTCATATGACTTATTTGATGAGTAGGAAAGACTGCCAACTGTATTCCAGCCACACTACCTTCTGGCCAACTGCTTCAAGTAATAACTTAACAGACCATCTGTAGACTGAGTGCACCATGTCCATCACTTATGCTTAGAAAATGTTAGCTAAAAAAAAAAATAACTGAAACTCAGTTTTCATCCCTGAAAGGGATATCTTCATCTCCTTGTTATGTGTCATATTTTTTGGATACACCAACAAATATCAGAGAACAACCCAAAATTAAATGAAAAAAAAATTAGGAATTACTATTGCATTTCTTTATGCTTAAAAATATCATAGCAGCACTTGATTAAATGTAGCTCAAAGAAAAAAATATTCTGCAATCCTTTCTCTGCTAGACATGAAGCTTCATAACTGCACTTGCTATAACAAAGGATTACAACAAATAACAATAGCTTTGCTGTGTTGTTCTGTGAGTACAGAAGTGACAGAAAGCTTGAAAGAGCAAAAAGCTTGAAAGTCTTGACATTTTAGAAATTTAAAAAAAATCTGGCAGCAACAAGTAAATCTTTGTGTTATGGTTGGTTTGTGCTTGCTGCTAAACGCAGCATATCAAGGGGTTCAAGGGCACTGTAAATAACATGAAGGAGAGCACAAGCTCTCAATCACAGCATCCAGCTAGATTCTAAGTATTGTAACTGGCTGTGAAAGACAGAAGTGTGATATCTTAAGGTGATGGTACTCTTCCAAGTGTTATGAAAGTGGAATAAAAAAGAAGAAACAACATAAAAAGAGGTGCTTCCTATCTACTGCCTTATTGCTGTTGGCAGACTTTTTACACAGAGCTTTGGAAATCAAATGAGAACGAATTTGGAAATGAAAGAAGTTGAGTTTTAATACTATGGACAATTAAATTTTGAAAAAAAAGGAAAGAAACTATTTTTATGTATTTATACACATCTAAATGTTTATATGAATATTTGCAAACTTATTCTGAATACATACTATATATTAAATGGGTTTTTTTTAGTTATTACCCTGTAGGCATTTTGTAGTAGCTGCAATAGTGGTATATACTGTGAAACAACAATTTTAAGTAATATTAAATAATACCATTATATGAAATATACTTTAAGTAAATTATGTATAACTGACTTTTCAGATTTGAGTTAGATGCCACCAGTGTAAGTAAGAATCAGGAATAACAGCACCCAAAATTTCCACAGAAATTTGTAGAGAAGATCAATCTAGATTATTAATAGGGAAGAAACTACACAATAAAAATGCTGTCTTGAAAATTAACCCATTGTCTGATGACTCTCAACTAATCACTTGAAGTTTTAATGCTGGCTACAGGAGAGCAAGAGCAATTGTTCAAATTCTTTCCTCAATACCTTTAGATGGGGAAGGATTTTGCTTAGAAATCCCTTTGAAATCTTTCAGCAGACCCCATAATATTCTGATATATGGAGCTAGAAAAAGATCACTATTAGGAATAGATACTAAATACTGAAAATATATTATTATTGCTCATTTGTACACACTTAAAAGGTATTAAATTTGCTGCCAAATCACAAATATCTTTCCAGTCATAAAGGACTCTAGAAAGAAAACTGTGCCTGTAGTCTTCACAGATTTACACGCCCCAGCAAACATAACATCTTGAATCTGTGACAAACTGGCTGGATGTGAGGAAAGGTCACCATGATGCAGAACCCAGAAAAAAATTTTAAAAAACTAAAAATATCTAAAGCAGTAAGTATTGCAATTTTGTGGAAAGATACTTATACAAAGTAAACAAACTAAATAAATGTTTAAAAATTACAAAAATACAACAAAAATAAAATAACCATCAAGACCTTTAAGGCTTACTTTCTATACTGGCCCATATCTTATAATTTTTTCAAGTACTGCACTGTCCAAAGAAATGCCTCGGAACACTGGCTTGCTCAGCTATGGGGAAAAAGAAAGAATGTAGCTGTTGATCAGGTTTTTTATTAACATGAAACTTTATCATAATCACAGATGACTCATCAATTCTTAGAATTTGGCAGGGAGTACTTAAAAAATAAGCACAGGATTTGCCCAACTCACTGGTCTGTCGTGTCCGATTTATATCCTCTGGCAACTGAAAGTTCTTGATTTGTCAAAGTAAGAATGAAAAGTAAATTAATCTGATGCACCTACACAAATCAGCAACATATTACCCACTGTTGTCCCCTTGGATGAGTGGTTTTATGTAAGGAATGGGAATTTATCTCTGTGTTTGAACATGCTGTTTCTATCAGCTGCCAAAACAGCAGCAGATTACAGCTCCTTCTTTTCCTTCTTTTGTGTCCTCTGGGAGACCAGCAGGGCTGCTGCACAAACACAGAGCCAGCAGTAAAGTGGGGATAATCAAGCTCTGCATGTGAAACATGCATGAAATATTTGTCAAGATCTGTGCTTGTCATGTTGGCTGCATTTTTAAAGTAGCAAGCTGGTTGTAGCAGATATATGTAGATCAGTGCATTAGCTGATTTCTGCTAGCTGTTCAGGAGTGCGGCTTTCTCCCCACATGGCTCTTACAAGACTAATTCCTCACCATCACGAGGATGCTGCTTGGATCCAGTACATTTCTCGGATTAACAGCATTGAAGCAGAAAGGAACATTTCATACCACAGAAAACCTGAGATGTAGCATTAAAATGAATTTTAGGATTTCAAATAACAGTTGTTAAAGCTGCAGCAATTTTGGAATGTATGACTGATGGTAACTACATCACTCGCAGTCATTGTGGTAATAAGTGATAGTTTCCTGCACTGTGAATATAAATTGCAGAAAATCATGTTATCATGTGAACCAACAAAATATGGTTCCCATAGCAGCTGCTGTTTACTGGGAAAAAATAGACTGTGCCATTAATTTAATTATGCTTTGGTGGGAATCACAGCCATCTATATATTTTGCCAGCCAGAGGGCAGCAATTGCAGAGGGCCAGTACTCCCTTGAATGCATCTAGAATGAGCTTTAGAAATGATGAGTGGTACTATCTGCTGAAATCATAAAAGGAACTATTTCTAGAATGCACAAAAATTTGAACTCATACCATGATCTTTTGAGGATTACAAATTAAATGTTTTGCAGGAGGACTCATTTTTAAGTTGTTGATGAATTCATAGAGCTGGTGACAGCAGCAGGGGCAGAGAGCTGTATCCCTGCCATGCACAGCCCCTGTTGCCCACCCAGCCTCTCCTCTCACCTCACCAGCTGGAATGCCATCCCCTCAGGAGCAAAGAAGCAGCCCTCCTGCTTCAGAGCAGGGGCTCCAGGCTCTGCACAGGCTGTTCCAGTGTCCTAGATGGTGGGACAGCTGCCAGCGTCAGGCCAGTTCCCAGAGATGGCAGCTGGCCAGGAGCTGGTGTGCCATCCTGAGGGAGCGACCTAGGGTGGCTTCATCATGCACAGATTAATAAAAACTGCTGATTTTCCTGCTGTACTTGCCTGTGCCTGGTCCATCTCGGGAGAAGGTGAGTGCAGGCAAGGCATCAGATATTTGAAGCTAGATGACTGTGTGTTCGCTGTCCACCAACTACCATTTCACCCGAGACCCTCTCTGGGTACAAGCCACAAATTACAGAGTGCATGTCTCCAATTTGGCTCCCTGAGCATCTGTACTAAACATTTTCACACTGGTGTTTTAGGAATCTCCTGGATTTGTTTGTACCAACTGTGAAGTTAACACCCATCAAGTTGAATTTCCCCACAAGGACAAAGGTGGTTTATTCAGAGGTGTCCCCTTGGTTCCTTAAAAAGTAATTTGGTGTCATCCTGCCTGGATGGCCAATAACAAACTCCCACAATTGTCACAGACATCTTTTTGTGAAGATCCTTTCTTTAGGATTTTTTTTTCCTCCTGAGAAGCTGAGAGGCCTCAGGGACAAAATGTAAACAATGATTGTCTGCTGCTGTGGAATGCATCAAGTGTATCTGTGATTGGTCTCACGTGCTTGTTTGGAATTAGTGGCCAATCATGGCACAGCCGGTTCTCTCTCTGTCCGAGCCACAGACCTTTGTTATTCATTCTTTTCTATTCTTAGCCTAGCCTTCTGATGAGAGCTTTTTCTTCTATTCTTTTAGTATAGTTTTAATGTAATATACATCATAAAATAATAAATCAAGCCTTCTGAAACATGGAGTCAAATCCTCATCTCTTCCCTCATCTAAAAATCCCTGTGAGCACCGTCACACGTGATGACACTAACTTCATTTGTTTGTCCCTCTATCCTTGCCCAGAGGCTCTCATCTCTGACATTGCCAACTGCAGCTCTGGACATTCCAGACCTTCCTTTACACCCAACACTCACGGCAGTTTCCTGCACACTCACACACTGCCCTGAAATCTCACACACCTTGACAGCAAACTGCACACTTGCAGCAGCACCTTTCACAGCCTCCCAGTGGGGCTCTGCATGCTCACACTGCAGCAATGCAGCTCTGCAGCTCTGCAGCTCTGCAGCTCTGCTCACAGCACTGCAGTGCACACTCACACACTGCAATGGGACCATGGATGTTCGCGTGCTCCCGCTCCCAGTTGTGCCCTGCTTGTACCCTACTGATCCCTGACATTACTGAATTGCTCTTGTCTGCCTGGGTTTTGTTCACTTGTTTCTTTCCTCAGGGTTGGTTGGTTTGTTGATTTGGATGGTGGCTTTTCAGAGATTTTTTTTGAGGGGGTTGGACCTTAAGGATTTTTCAAACATTTTATATCAGTGTTTTCCCTCTGGAAATTTTGATCTGTTGAAGACTCGTGTCTCATAAGTATTACCTCTCTCTGCCATCTATTTTTCTCAGCTGAATCTGGTCTACTGACTCTTTAGCAAACTATCAAAGTTTTCCTTTCCTCCCCTCCCTCCCCTCCCCTCGCCTTGGAGTGCTTCAGAAAACCTGCTATGGAGAATCTTTATAGAAAATAAGTACCTACTGTCAGTCTAATCACACTGATCACAATAAATCATCATTTTCCCCTACAGTTTCACATAACTCAGAACTGGGATGCAGTCCATGATTTCTGTACTTGTAAAGCAGAAGTATCTAATTAAAAACTGATAGAAGGTAGCTTTCAGTTAAACATAATTAGCCTTGCTAGTGCAGGAAATTAAGTTATATTTTCCAAGATGTTTGATTAACCTATAAATTTTTTGGGGAAAAAATGCGGTTTTACATGATGACTGGTTTTAAAGACAACTTTGCCATAATATTTTCTTTGAATATATCATATTGAATTGGCTAATTCTTGGGGAGAATCAACACATAGTGCAGATACATATTGTGATGTGCTTAAATAATATTGAAAACTCTACTAGGTATATATAAAGGACTAAAATATTAGAAGTTCCTAAATGTCTGAATGGAGAGAGATAAAGGAAGTATGAAACATAAATTCAGCTGTTAAAATGTCATTGCTATTTAGAATAAAAGTAATGACACCCAGAAAAATTACATTTCTTATAAAAACACAGCAATGTTTCTCAAACACTGATCAACATAATTAGAATTTGTAACATGTGGATATCTGCCCCATATATACTTTTAAAAAATAATTAAGACTCTTGGCTGCCTGTTTGACAACGCCACATATGACTCTTTTCAAGAGTTGTCCAAAGAAAAATCATTAAAATTAAGAATAGGTTTTAAACTGATATCTCTCTCTCATTATTTTTTTAATGTATCTTTAAAAAGACATAAGCTAGAAATACCAAAATTTTTTTTATCTTTAGGAAAGAATCACATTTCAAATTTTGTGTTTTGTGACAGAAAGGGAGAGTGCAAAACAGTAGATGGGTAGATGAGTTGTCAATAGAAGAATTAGAATTACATATATGCCACACTCAGATTGATAAAAAATTTACTCCCTTACTTGGGATTTAAGTAGTAAAACAAAAATGCTAATATGTGACTTGAAAAAAAAACCACAAATTTTTTTTGTGGTTGTTTTTTGCTGTTGTTTTTAATTTGTTTCTGTAACCCTAATTTTATTGTCAATATCAAATAGTGTTAAAAGGACTATGTAACATCAGAAAAATGTAATGATAAGAAGATTTATATATGATAAAACTGAATTGTTGTACATTTAAAAAAATTCAAAATTGTCGTTAGGAAATTGCTCTTGCGTAGACTCTATATGTAGTATTTGCCTGTAGAAAATCTGGTGATTTTACTTCACAGCATGTTGAGATCATTATTCTTTTATAGCCTCCACCCAGGCATGAAATAAGATTAAAAAAAAAAAGAAAGAAAGAAACTCAGTATATTTAATTACGGTTTAAACAAAATGACGCTGAAAACAGTATGATTATTTCTACCAATTTCAATAGTCTTAGGATCAGACCTTACCCAATACCTTTGCTTAAATATAATTATCTGTCCTGATTTTCTTCTCCTGAAAAGTTTAAAGATTATATTATATTTATAGTCCAAAGCACATAATAACCTTCTATTTGATTTAATTAAATTTAATTAAATCATTTTTCCCTGAGTTAGGGTTACCAAATCCATTGTTGCCATGTTTATTACAGGGGAAGGCATCTCAAGTCACCTGTTTTAACTCAAATTAGGACAGATGAAGCTTATTCATGTCTCCATCATGACATAAAATTAGCTGGCAACCAATGAACCATACACCAGGATTACTAACATCAATCTAATAAATAAAACACAAGCCTAGACACTTAAAAAATGAAACAGACACTTTTCTGAACACCCTTCAATACTGAACACCTTTCAGCAATTAATCTCATAACATTGTACTGTTCCTTTGTCCCCTTCCTATATCCACACCCCATATTTGGTTGTATCGTATGACCCATAATTGAAGACACTACTGAAAACAGAGGTCCTGCTCATGCCTCCCACATTTCTGAAGACAAGACACAGCTACTATTTTTGTAGTTCAGGGGTGTGGAGAGCTTTGATACAGGCTCATCCTATAATAGGGATGAACAAAATGATGCATTTTGCACAAAATGCAAAATATTTTTCCTCAAGCAGTAGTATTTAACCAGCACATCTTGATTCCTTAACATGTCCTTATTGAGTGAATATGCTCAGTTAAGTTATTTATACACTGGTGACTTGTGCCATTTATAATGTCCTGAGGTATCTTGCTCAGCTTCCTAGTGCTGCTCCTGAATAAGTATTTTAAGGTCTCTCAGACTCTGTGCCATATCTGCCAACGTCCCTCAGACACCCTTTGGTAGTGATGGCACTAGATGTGCATACATGTGTCACTAGACACCCAAACCCATACCATCTATTAAGGCTTACCACTTGATCATTTGGAACATATCTATTCTTCCACCTTTTTTCCATCTCTCTGCTATTTTTCTTATCATACCATCTACAAGCATCTTATGCTTGCTATTTATAAAGAATACAAATTCTTTATACAACGCTTTCTGCTGCTTTCCTATGTGGGCGCCCTTTGGATACTGTTTTGATTAGCTTCTATCACAGAGGATTTGAGAGTAAGGCACCATTTAGACAAATTAGTCATCCACTTTTTGCAATTTATAAAGAAGAAAAAGAATTTCTATTGCGCAAAGGAAATTACTTGAAATCTGTTTTCACCATATCAAGGTGGGATCTTTTTGTTTTGAATTTGGTATCCTACTTTATTTTTGTCATTCCTATTAAATAGATTGAAAAAAATAGGGAAATATTGATTGAAAGCTCCACTTTGTCCTTTATCACAAATCACAGCCTCTCACATCTGTAAGCCTTCAAATATTGTTGTCTTTGGTGTTCTTATTTACTCTACATTGTGCAAATTTCCTCTGCCTGGGAAAATACCTTCTCTGATCAGAATGGCCAGGTGACACTGAGCCTTTGTTCTTGCTCTTAGAACTGATCTAATTATCTAAGTGTACCGATGTACAGTTGAATAGGATGTAGGGAGCAAGGTTTTGGTAGAAAAGCTGGGCTCTGTGAGAAGTGGCAGGGGCTGCCCTGTGTTGGACACAGACAGCTCCAGTTGGCTCCAGCAGACCAACCACAGTGAATGGCTGAGTCCTGTGGTCATGGGTTTTGATGGGAAGACTAATTAAGAAATAGGTGAAATGTTGCCCATAATCAGTGGGGCATGAAAAAAGAACAAAAATAGGAGCAACCATGTGAACATCAAGGTCCGAGAAGATAGAGGAGGAGGGAGACGCTCTAGGTTCTGTATCAAAGCTTTCCTTAAAGCTCATAGAGAGTGCCTTGGTACTTCTTGAAGCAAGCTGCAGCCCATGGAGGGCCACAAAGGAATGGGCTCTTCTGGCAGGAGCTACAACCATCGGAGACTTATTCGTCAGGTTTATCCTGCAGAACTGCTGTTCATGAGAAGAACTCTTCACTAGAGAAAGGGAAAGGTGTGAGAAGGAAGGAAGGAATGACAAGGAGTAACAGTTATAAACTGACAACAACCATCCCCTCTTTTCTCCTCTGGGCCTCTCAAAGCAGGGAAGGTGGAGGTAAATGAGTAAAGTTGAGACTAAGCTGTTGTAGTTTCTTTGTCTGTAACCAACCAAGTCTAACTTAATTGGCATTAAATTCTATTTTTTTTCCAAGGCATGTCTGTTTTACCCTAAAGTGTTCTAGGCAAGTAGTCTTGCTGTCTTTCTCTCAACCAATGAGTTTTTTTCTTATTTTTTCCTCCCTGTCTTGTTTAGTGAAAGAGCAGCTGGATGGGGATCTGGCAGCCAGACAATACAACTCAAGAGAAACAATGAACAAAAACACAAAATGGTCAGAAATAGCATGAGAAGTTAATATTTTTAAACTATAAAAATCTTGAAAAACTTGCAATCTATGGATGAAAACCCATAATTTCTTTTTTGTTGTTGTTGGGTTTTTTTATTTAGGTGGTTTTTTTGTTTGTTTTGTTGTTTTTTGGTTGTTTTTTGGTTGTTTTTTGGCTGGTTTGATTTGGTTTATTTTTTTGTGGGCCTTTTTTTGAGGTGAAGGGAGAAAGTTTGAGGTTCTTTTTGGTTGTGATTTATGACATGTATCTTCATGAGTAACAGTAACATGTGATGAAGCCCTGCTTTCCTGTAGATGGCCAAACATCTTCACCACGGTGTGAAGGTTTGAATTAATTCCTTGTTTTAATGTGGTGAATTAATTCCTTGTTTTGCTTGCTTGAGTATGCAGCTTTTCCCTTACTTACATTTTCCAATTTTTACGTTTTTGATTTTCTTCCTCATCCAGCTGCGAGCAAGAGAGAGTGAGCAAGCAACTGTGTGAGGCTTATTAGTGGCCTGCGTAAACCCAAAACTTCACACATCAATTAATTGTAAATTTTCACAAAACGAATCACCAGTATATTTTTATTTTTGAAAAAAATAGGTAGGATTCATGTTGGTAGGTTAAAATTCTAGGAGTTTTCTGTCTTAATAATTATCTAGTTTCATTTTATAATTTATGGAAGGAAGTGCGATCAATATGCGGCAGTCTGTCCTACCTAAATCATTAGATAATTTATATTCCTCATGTACTTTGTCATTTATTTTTAGTGTAATGAAAATGTGGATAACTATTTTATACTTAGCTTTTCAATGTGCTATACAATAGCTATACAAGACTAAAAATATAATATGCTATGCAAATTAATTTTGAAAATGTAAGGGAAAGAAAGAGAAGAGTCAGTACCAAGGAGAGTGGTGTTTCAGTTGTAAACATGGAAGGCCTATTTTATGCAGTTAAACTAAAACTGAAAGATTAAACAATAGGTTTTGCTTCTAACTACCCATAGCATTCATGAAGGCAATGGAGCACTTTTAGTTGAGACTTCCACAGTGTACTGTACAAGTAACAAATGGATCTAAAGAAAGACAGGGACTCAGTATTTATCACACAGTCAGAAGTAGAAATCAAATGTCTGTCTACCTTCAGATGACTCCTTAATAAGAAAAGAAAATTAAATTACATTTAAACACAGCAGTATTTTATCTAAAGCTCTGTTTGTTAAGTGTATTCTGGGAATGTCTGCCAAATTAGGTGCTTGATGTGCCCAAGGCAAAGTCTTATTTCTGAATACATTTGACGCTTGAATCTATTCCAGAACCTTTTGCTGTTTGGTATTTGAAGTGAAAGAACATTTAGATCCCAGAGACAAATATCAATCAAAATCATGGCTGTTTTCAGAATACCAAGAGTTTGAGGCTAGGTAATGACTGCACATTCTAGTAGCTGTTTTCAGGACAGCCTCTTAGCTGTGGGCACCTGCAATTCCATTTTAATGTCTCCTAGTGAGGTACATAAAATTTTCCAACAAAATAAACAGGAAGGAGTTACAAAGTCAATTCAAAGAATATTAAATGCAAAACAATTTCCATGGAATTTTGCTCTTCTTTTATATGATTTCTCCTTTCATTTAGTTTTGTGATTTCTTTCCTGCAGCTCAACATTGAACAATAACTACTGAATGCTTAGACAAACACATGTGCTGCCTCATGTTCATGAAAAACCCTTGGATTAAATTGTTTTCTAAATTTCCATAAATTTATATTTTTTATTTTATAAATTCATAAATTTAATAGTGTATAATCCAAGTTATTAATGAATAATATACATACTTAAATTAGCAATTACGTTCATGGAGACAACAATCTAATGCTATAATGTTTTCATTTATGACTGAATTTGAGCTTCACAAGACAGTAACTCCAAGTAAAATTGAAAAATATGAAAACTGGATGATATAAATAGAGTGAAATTTGAAATAAAAGTTATACTCAAGCAGAAGCACAGTATAATTCAGAAGGACATTTTAAGCCATGTACATCTTTAAGAACATAATTATAATATGAAGATTCTCAGCACTGAATATTACTGCAGACAAAGAGCTTGGTTGAAGAGGAAAATTAGGAAAAAAGTCCACATTAATATAAATAAAAATATTTTAAAATATAGTTTTTTGTCTTTTGTTAATATTTAATTTGGATTTTGTTTCATTGTTCCAAATAGATTCAGAAAGAGATAATCTATAACCTCCTTCAAAATCGCTGACATTCTTAAGTTTTTCAGTAGTAATTTTGACTTTTGTCTGATAGTCTGAAAGGATTTAGTGAAGCCTAGCATGCTATCAGCCAAATTTGTGAGAACATATGTATTAAAACTAATACATTTAGAAATATTTTCAGATTCTGAACTGTGTGAAACCTCACAAAGAACAAACTGGTGATTGTCTAACTAAATATATATCTGAGGGGTAACCACTGAAATTTTCAGGCAATATTTGAGATAAGTGGACTTTAAGGAACAATCCTAATTCTCTAATTGTAGAGAACTCTCTGGGTTTTTAGATCTGTAGCTTTGGCCAAAACCAAATACACTGAAAATTTGAGTACCTGAACTACAAAAGGTAACTCTACAAAATAGGAGCGCTGATATTAACAATAGCCCTCTCTTCTGCTGAGACTGAAGCTGACACAGCAGTTTTTACCAATGAATTCTTGATAATCTTAGAAATCTTAATCTTAGATTGCCATTACTGGCTGGGATGCCAATGCGGGAAATAACTTTAAAATTACTTTTCTGAAGATGTACAGAAATACGTTAAATATTTTGGGTATAGGAAAGGAAAGTAATTGTTCCTGGATGAAAGCCAAGAAGATTGTGTCTTCAGCAGAAAAGATAATATTTTTCAATTAAACTACTGTTGTAGGAATGTGATAGAGAGACTTCAGTGTACGTGTCTTTGCAAGATTAAATTGATGCAATCTGTTTTGTTATTTTGCTTGGGAGAGTATTCAAAGGTATTTGTTTTGACTTTCTTATCTTCTCACACAGAATTTGAAGACTTTATGTTAAATGGATTTTAGGGGTTCTTGAAGGAACAAATAATAAAATTAAAAAATAATTTTTGTTTTTGTTAATTTATTCCCCCACCACCACCCCACAATCCTGAAAAAAAAAAATTACTGAGGAAATGTTGCTTCTTTCCTCACCCCCACCTAGATAAGCAGGCTGCAATCTGTGGTGCAGGCAAGGGTGCAAAGCCTGATTCATTGTGGTTTAGGAAGAAAATACTAGAAATTCAGTAGTATATAGTACATGTAAAATGTATAAACAAATACACTTATATTGAGGGCATAGAGTTAGAGAGCTTTCACTGACAGGGGTAATGATAAACAGTTTGGGAGACCACTGATTTAGACTATTATTGTTGTTGCAATTAAGTTTATATTTCCTAGCCTTAAAAATGAGGGACAAAAAAGGTCAAGCAATAATTAGTCCAGTTTCAGGCTTGTAGAAATAGAAAGAGAAGCAGATAAGACTAGCACCCACCCAAATCCCTCCTGTGAAGAGCTTCTTCCTAAACCTCCCTGGGCATAGCTTAAGGCTGTGTCCTCTTGTCCTATGGCTGGTTCCCTGGGAGAGAGCCCGACCCTCAGCTGGCCAAGGTTGCTTCCTGAGCTTCCTCTTCTCCAGGCTCAGCAATCCCCACTCACTCAGCTGTTCTTTATAGGACTTGTGTTCCAGATCTTTCACCAGCCTTGTTGCACTGAATTATCTGAGAAAAAACAAGGTGTTCTGTCACAGACATCTTTTCATAAAAATCCTTTCTTTAGGATTTTCCCTTCTGGAAAGCTGAGGCCCCAGCAAAAGAATGTAAACAGTGGTTATCTGCTGCTATGGAATGCAACAGGTGGATCTGTGGTTGGTCTCCTGTGGATGTTTGGGTTTACTGACCACTCACGGCAGAGCTGCTCTCTCTCTCTGCTGGGACACAGACCTTTGTTATTCATTCTTTTCTATTCTTAGCTTAGCTAGCTTCTGAGAGCTTTTCCTTCTATTTCTTTTTAGTATAGTTATAATGTAGTATATATATCATAAAATAATAAATCAAGCCTTCTGATCATGGAATCAACATTCTCGCCTCTCTCATCCTAAAAACCCTTATGACCACTGTCACAGTTTTCCTGAAAACCTGTCTTAGGAAAAAGGTGAGTTTATTTCACAGAGGTTTAGAAACATTATTTTTCCTGACAAGAATTATACAGTCAAACTGGACTAGGTTCATCCTTCATTCCTTCCTTAGGCATTGATTGATGTTAGCACCTGCTGGTCTGTTTACAATAACTGTGTTTCTGAACCTCTACATCTAGCTAGGCTGTAAATTCTTTGCACCATTCTCTATACCTATCAATAGAACAGCTTGATTTGGAAACTTTAACACAGCACTCTGACAGTTACGCATGAAAACATGTTCCTTTTCGATCCTGTTGATTTCATTTTGCTTTATTGATTCATTAATGGATCATGATAACCTTGCATTTATAGGTCTTTATATTGGCAGAGTGACCTGGATCTCATCACAAGATTGTTTAGAGACTCAGAAAATTAATCAGATTTAAATGCAAAGATTGGAAAATCCCTACAAAGTTTAACCCCCCACACTCCTCCTTTCAATACTGATTTTTTTGGTTTGTATTATGTAAACTATGTGTACATAAGACACATAATTTTTACAAGGACAAAGAAAAGAAATGTAGGCTATTTACCACCCAAAAACTAAAATCATGAGGTAAACATACTGCCAAGAATTAAAAATAGTAATTTTGAAAAGAAAATACTCCAAACAATTACCTGGGGTGATGAGAGGGTAAGGGCAATGCCAGCAGAAAATCCAGGGAACAGCAGTAGAGAAATTGACATTCTTTGAAGACATTAATCTTTCTGTATTACTTACAGCTAGAACCTATATATGTATCTCAGATTACTTTTCTTATATAACTGGTTTTAGACTATTTATTGA
Organism: Melospiza georgiana; assembly: GCF_028018845.1. NCBI lineage: Eukaryota > Metazoa > Chordata > Aves > Passeriformes > Passerellidae > Melospiza > Melospiza georgiana. The sequence continues at coordinate 38,685,933 of NC_080431.1, forward strand.
CAGTCCATATTAATTTCTGTCTGGACTTTTCTCAATGGTTGCATTAATTTTTATAGGAGAGAGATATAAGATCATACATAGAATTAGGGAAAGGTTGCAATATTCTTAATATAAAATGAAGAAATGGTAGTTACAAACGAATTCAATTCAGTGATATGTAGTGAAGGAGGCAAGAAAAAAAGGGGAGAATATAAAGGAGTGTGATTAGCAGGCATGTCTTCAAAACTTTTCAATACTTTATGATAATTACAGTAATTTACAATGTACCATCAACAATAAGTTTAAGATCTGACCCCAGAATAATAATAATAATGCGGGCATTGGTTAATACTAGAAGAAAGATCTGGTGAGAAGGTGAGAACAAGGTGCCAAAGGTGAGGTAGAATGTAGATTGAAAGTCAATTAAGTTTTATAGAGGAAGTAATACACTGGGCAGATGGAATGAGTGAAAACAGAGATGAAACATAGGTGTGTAGAAAGTACCTTGATACAGGAGTTGTGGTGAATGCTGGTTGAGATTTCAGTAAAATATAGACAGGATCATGGTTAAAGCTGCTGTTCTTTTGTACTTGAAAACCATCTTGGAAGACTTTCTATTGAAATCTAAGCCCAATGATTTGCATAGTTAAATTAGTAATTTAGTGAATAGCCCACAATGAAGAGAAAAAAACTGAAGCCCAGTGAGCATGCAGCTCTCATGACGTTGAACATTTTGTTTCATATATCATTCTTTATAGAAAATATTTCACCTTAACAGATCGAATTGTTTGCATAGAAACAGCATTGATTGGAAGCATAAACTTTCTTTGATGTTGCTTTTAAATTTTGCTTCTGTTTGTTGTTTTTATTTTTTAATTATCATAAACATTGATAAATTTCATTATCTCAAAAAATTAGAAATCTGAGTAGCAAGAATCCCTCCTAATATACAGGAAAAATATAGATATCTGCAGATGTTAAGCTAAGCACAAGTCATCTTACATGTCTCATTCTTAAATTAATCCTTTAATTAGTCCTTAAATTAATTCTTTTAATTTACATTGAGTAAAGAACTCAGCTACATTTTAGAAGAGGCTTTCAATGTTTTACATTGCTACTTTAGGAAATACAGATTTCACTGCTGATGTTTATCCATACATAGTAAATCCTTTTGGAAGTGGGTGACTTGCATGCAATATGTAGTAATATGAAAACAGTTTTGCAATTGTTCCTCATTTTCATCAGTTGTCATAGAATTTATTTCCCAAGAAAATACTCCTTAATTTCTTTAGAAATATTTTTAAATTTAATTATATTTAGTGTCACAGTCTTAAACGTTTGCAGACACACATTTTTCTGTCTCTGAAGGTTAGAACTTAGAAAAACAATAACTCTTGTAATTGGTAGGTGAAAGAATTAAATTTTTCCATTATGAATAAGGCAGTTAAAGACAATTCACATTTCAAATAATACTTGTAGCAAATATAAGTGTAGATACAAAATTTTTAAACAATTACTTTCCACAAACATTTTTTCTGTGTTGAAAAACCATTTTTTATATTTCTGGATTTGGCATGTGGTTTTATAAATTTTGTTTAATCGTGCTCATTATTCCTAAAAGAGAAATTTGTGATTTTTTTATAATTAAAAATAAGTATTATACTTTGAAATATCATTTTTTAATCTTGATTAATTTAATATTACTTAGAACATAGGAAATTGATTTGGAGTGATATGACATCCTTAGAGAATGTGTTCCATGGATCATCGCAGCATGAGTGCAAAAACAAAGACAAATCTTGAGCAGTGATACCACTGTAAATCACAATATAATGTCAGTATAGCAAGGAATATCCTAAAATACTTGTAATAAATGGTAATATTTACTTGGATCAAAGCAAACCAAAAATTTTCTGTTTGCAAAGGTATGTATGTTATAAATTCCTGGCTTTTTTTGTATCTGATTATCATCCTTAATAATTTTATTTGTTGATAGGAAGGTAAAACACCATAATAGTGCCTGTTTCTCCCTAGTGAATGAATGAGTTGAACCATCTTTCATTTTTCTTGAGTGAATGCAGCAAAAGATGGCAAAGGATTATGCACCTCAGTGCACAATCTCTTGAGGTGCAACTATGCTGGAAGTGAGATGGCTTCAGCATGTTTATTTAATTAAACAGAAAGGAAGTTATTTCCAGGGAATGTACATTATAAAAGAAAATGCTAATAATTCCCACAAGTAATATGAATAACTCTGAAGAAAAAACAGACTAAATACTGCAAAAGATTCCATATAACAGCCAGATCTAGTAATGATTTGATTATTTTAAGGTCATTATAAATTAAAATTAACCAAAGTCTGCATGTAACAATTTCAATGTGGTCTTTTTTTTCACTTTTGTAGTACCAATTTTTTTCCACCACCAAAAGTTTTTCTACCAAAAACTTAGGGCACTGACATGTTTTTTGTCATTTAAACTGATGCTATTCAATCAATATAGTCTAGTAGTATATCTAAATTTCATCCCACAATTTTTTGTCATGGGGAAACTGAAATTCAAATACAGAATTGATGATTCTTAAGAGACTTTTTAAACAATACTTCACCTATGAGTTTCTTATTTATTTCAATCCTGATAGCCCATTTCTCTGAGCAAAAGGATGTCAAAAGGACAACTTAGTATCCAGTAGCTCCTAGAGCAGATATAGATACAGAATTTAATGAGGCACTGACCTCTCAAAGACAAATCGATAATTTTCTATGGCCAGTGTTGGTTGTTGTTGCATAAATTTCTGATTGCTTAGGTGATAGAGATTGGCTTTCCTGTGTACTTCCTTTCTTAATATTTTGTCTTATTTAATTTCTTATAAAATTTCAGCCTAAAGTGTTTTATTCATTATTATTAATAGAAGTTGCTTTATTGTCATAAATTTTATATACATTATAAATATTCAAATGCTTTTTTTTTTTACATTTTCTTGCCAGTTGGCAAAGAAATACATTGTCAGATGTTATATGCTTAAAAAAAAATAACCAATTCCCATATCTGGCTTCCCAAAATAAATTAGTTTTGATGGTAATGATTGCTACTCAAAATAGATTTGATTCCAAACAAAATTTCATTGGAGTCATGGTATATTACTTTAAATAAGTGAAAAAACATCATTCTTGTATTAATTTGATTTGTCAAAAACTATTCAGCTAGGTCTATTGAAATACAATTAACTTGTATCTGCATGAGACTTTTTGAAGAGGTGAGAGAAAGGAATTAGTGCTTCTATTCTAATATTCATATATTGTCATATAATATTTCATGCTCTGTTATGTTCAAGGTTAGATTAAAAGTTATAACTGTCTCTCATGCTGGCTAATGGTATTCTACATGATTGTCCTAATTTTTCAAAACTTTTTAATTTCTGCTAAAGCACTAGGGAAAAAATAACTCATGCTAAAATCTTTTTCTAAAGGAAGGAGCAATCAGGAATTGTCTGTGGAATTAGGTATAAAAATAGCATTAGATATTTATAACAACTCTGAAATAAATTGTCTTGAATTCTTATGAATTAAGGTTCTAACACAATATTTAGGAGTGTTAAAGGATGCCAGCTTCAAGACAGCAAACAACTGGAGAATAAGATGAGTAAACCCTTAATTACTTTGTCATTATCAACTTGTAGATAGATGAAATATACACCTTCTTCACAAGACTGTCATTCTTAAGGAGTTACTTGAAATTTATAGTTTTCTTTGAATTTTCCCTGCTATTATTGAAGAAATAACTGGCTTCTTGGAACTTGCACTAATATATGGAAAACGTTTTATTTCTTTACTTTAAAGGAGACATACTGTATGAATAATTTGGGGGGAATGCATCAAATAAAACATTTTCATGCAGTATGCAGAAAGGGTTAAAATTTACTTCAAAATTTATTGTCCTACACAGACACCCCATTAGGTAAGAACTGAGGTGCCTTGGTACTTTACATCTCTTTCCCCAAAATATAGAGCTCACCAGGATATCATTCAATTCTGTATTTTTTTGATCTAATGGCCACACTGAACCCTGCCAGTTGGTGTTGCTCCTCATCATCCTGAATTTGTGCAAGAAATTACTCTGGATTCATCCAAAAAGGCTACTTCCCTCCCCTGCCCCTTGCCCATTTTAAAAAAGTGCTAGCCAAGCTATGACATTAAGAAAACAGTTTTTAATTTTCTTCAGCTGTGCCTAGTTATCTCTAGATTACTTTTTCCTCTCTGTTCCAAGACATTTGTTAGTGACTGAATGTGCGATTTTTTATGATTATTGTTTCTGGAGAATCAAATGACCTAACAGTGAATTGAGTTTGGGTCCATAATCTTTTTTACCCCTACTTTAAAGTACTTGTTTCCTTCTTTGTTTACCAGTCCTTTTTTTTCGTAAACAACTAAAAAGGATTATCAACTTTTGTCAGCTTTGCCTCTTGTATCTATTAACTTGGTCTAGTCAAATCCTCACTTGAGTACCAAACAGGAACATTTAATTGTCATACACAAGTATCAAATCCCCTCAAACCCAGTCAAATATAACAACATAGGTGGAAGTAATACCAGTATATGAAACAAAGAAAAAGCTTTAAAATATCAATGAAGACTAACAGTGACATGAGGTTTATTTTCAGTAAGTAAGTAAAGTGTCACCAGAGATTTAGAAATAGGACTTTTAGCATTGATCTGTATTTGTAGTCAAAATTGCATTTACCTAATAGATATTTACTCAGGCAGATGAGAGTGTCAAGCACAGCTGGTTATGATATCAGTCATATTTTTACCTTTTAGTACTTAATTATGGAAAGCATGATCCCTTAACTACATTTAATGCTATGTGATGCTAATCCCTGTCCACACTTTTTTTTTTTCTTCTGAATTTAAACTGGACAATAATGAAAGAAATTCTACAGATTTGTACTTAAAATATTGTAATTCCCTAGACTCTGCATGGTGTAACAGGCTGTTTGCAAAACCAAGTGGATAAAAGACCAATGTGGCAAAAAGTTTATGGACAGAAATTAGAGGGGAAAAAGTCAAATTGTAATTAAGCAAATTAAAGCAAGCTCATGTTGATTAGCTAGCAAAAATGGGAAAATTAATAGATGCTAAAGCAGAGTTGGAGCAAATAGCCATTGGATCAAGTTATCAAGGGTAATAATTAGCTTTTCCCATAACTACACACTATGCATTGAGAACAAATGTTTGTTTGTTTTAAAAAATAACTTACATGAAGCATGGGATCTGAACTGGAAATTAATTAGCTTTATCTTATCATCTGCGATTTACAGGGTATAAGAGTAAATGATCATCACAAATTCTTCTATCATCACAGTCTTTCAAACTGTATCACTGTATTCCCTTCTGGCAATAAGGTTTTGTTTGATAACAGGTTATAGGGCACACAGATTTTACAAAACAGGTTATTACCACTATCAAGCAGATTAATATCTAGGTGGGTTGAATTCATAAATACTAAAGCAAAGCATGGCTAATAGGAATTGCTCAGGAGGAAGATAAATATTTATAATAGAATTAAATTTCTTGCACTGACTTTCCTGTGGTTGTGGCTATCCTAAGGAATCTAGGTTTAAAAGAATATTTTCTCCACAACAGATGTGAATCAATTTTTTTAACCATTAAAGATACAGCAGTATGATATACTCTGCAATCTTTTTTCCAATATATTTAATCTTTTTCAGTCTTTCTCTTGCTGTTGTGACCAACATAGATCCTTTCTTTCGTGGTGGAGTTTGGGAATGACAGCTTTATTTGTGAATTGTTTGACAAGATATGTCACATGCTCAAGGTGTAATTCACAGCTAACTGAGAATAGAGTAACTACACCAAAAACCATCAAGAGTGAATATAGAAGGATCCCTTACATAGTTCAGATTAGATGCCCATATTTTAGACGACAAACCTGAAGCAAAATGAATCTTCTCTAGGTGATGATTCACTACAGAAATATGATACTTGAAATGCTGAAACTCCTTAAGGCTTTGTATACAAAGAAATTTCCTCTGAAAACCACAACTCAGAAAGTAATCTCATATAACCTTTGGGAATTTATTTTTTGTTCTAGCCTACTTGTTGGTTAGGGTTATTCAATCCAGTAGTAAATACAGCATTGTTAGTAATGAAAGTTATTAGGAAAGTGGATTTACCCTGAAGAAATATTGTTTAAATTTTAAAATCAATGCTGTCAGGCATCCATATAGTGTTTACAGCAAACGTAATAAAAGAAATATTAACTTATTGGTATTTTAAAGAAGTTAATTCATAAAGGATAATTCTATCCATCTTTTAATACTCTGGATTTTCAAACATCACAAATAAGCAAAACCTCCAAGAATGTCTGCATAAACTCAGGAATCCTTTCATCCATATCTAACTACTTAGGTAGAATCACCAAAAGTTTTTCATTGATCACACCATCTGTTCTGTTCTGCTTTTCCTTTCTAGCCTTTATTTTACCTTTTATGTACATATACTAACGGTAAGACCAGACAGATGTTGAGCGTTCTTCCAGTCATGGACAGTCTTTTCACAGATGGATAGACAGAGAAGTGACTGTCCATCCCATAGAGTTCCACCTTACTTTTTCTACAACTTGCATATAATACTGACTTGCATTGGTGAATTAGTTTTCAAAACTTTAAAGTGGGATGTACTTACCAAACTGTAGCCATTACGCAGCAATTATCCTTCTTCTAGGCTCTCTCTCTCTCTAGTCAATGACTCTTTTGAAGCACCACTTGCCTTCTTTATTTTCAAGGAATTATATAAGATGAACTTAATTACATCTGTGTTTAAGTACTAGTTGTTTTGGGAGTGGGTACATCACCATATAGAGGTGACTATCACAGCAGATTCTGCATGAAGGAGCTATAGCATCTTGATCTATTGTTTATGTTTTGGAATTTTGTCACCTGGGATTTGCTGGAATGTTCTGGCTGAGATCCAACTGCCTCTGCAGAAGAACATAATTTTTTTACAAATTTTTTATCTGCTGGTCCCCTCTGGGTATCTCAGCTACACTGCAGCCAATTGAATTATATTAAATATATGTAAGTACATTATTAAATCCTTAAATCACTCCAGTAGGTTAGATACCTAGATATAAGTTAGTTAAAATTAGGTGAAATTAATTAACGTTATGTTTTTAGTTGTATCAGATTTTTAATGTGATTATAGTCATCTTCATGCAAGCATTTACATGAAGAGTAAGAATCTAGGATTTCACTGTATTCAGAGAAAAATTAGTCAGTATAGAAATCTGTGTCACCTGGAATAGACACAGTTCATTTTCTCAGCATGGCATCCAAGGGTAATAAGAACATTAGAGAAAATCTCAGCCTGCAGCAGCTCCTGTAGAAATTCAAAGTTTTATATAATAGGTCCTTCGTCACATACTGGTATCATGGACACATCTCAGATACATTACAGAATCTCAAATTTCATTTTATATCTCTGTGTAGGCAGTTGAATAAATACTCTAGTAGCTGATCAGTTGTTAACAGACAATTCCATGTATGTGTCTGTAATCTGGAGTGCATATATGGTTTTGGTAGTGTATGCCTGCTATAAAACCATTTATTTTTTGGCAGTGTAAGCCAGATATAAATTCACTATTTTTTTTTCTGTTTGTTTCTCTGGTCACTTTATAAGGTCAAAACCAATTTTTTTGTTGTTGTTTCGGTGCTACTGTAATTTCTGAATTTCTATAAAGAAGCTTCCAAATTAAGACTCTGAGTGTGCCTATCTTCAACCTTTGCCTTTCTAATTACTAGGTTTCTCTGTCTGATAAGGCTCAGAGTAGATTTGAGTTGGAATTAAGGATCATATCTTGCAAAATACTGTAAAACATTGTAATAATATTTTTATCAGAGTTGGAAAGTACTATATTAGTGTTCTTATCAGAAGTGAAACTTTTTAAGCTGAGGAGTTGAAGAGTTTTGGACTATAAAACCAGAATAAATTACTCCATTTATTGACTAGCTAGAGACAATCATTTTGTGCTGTAGAAAATTTATTCTAATAAGACCAATGATTTTTTCTTAAGAGAAAAATCAGCTAATAAAATTGTTTTCCATGCAGTCCATTTTTTTTCTTCTAGGAAACTAAAAAGAATATGAAAGGAATATGCAGAATATGTAAAAGGAAGTTTTATAAGTAATATAAATTCTGAAAATTAAGAAATAATCATAGCTCTTCTCTTCTCTTCTCTTCTCTTCTCTTCTCTTCTCTTCTCTTCTCTTCTCTTCTCTTCTCTTCTCTTCTCTTCTCTTCTCTTCTCTTCTCTTCTCTCCTCTCCTCTCCTCTCCTCTCCTCTCCTCTCCTCTCCTCTCCTCTCCTCTCCTCTCCTCTCCTCTCCTCTCCTCTCCTCTCCTCTCCTCTCCTCTCCTCTCCTCTCCTCTCCTCTCCTCCATTTCCGCTCTTGGGAGTTTTAAAAAATACTAGGCAAGGAGAGTTATTTGTGATGTTCAGTTTGGAGATTAAATTTTATTTAAAACAATAACTTCACTAACACCAGTATAAGTACTGAGAACATGCAAAAAAGTAGTTGTACAGATAAGAGATGTGAAAAGAGGGAGGCTTGTGAAAATAAATGCTTGTGTCAAAAATTTTTGGATTTAAAGTGATCAGCTGTATTTCACAATATATGGGAAAGAGAACTGGAAGGAATATTCTCTTTGGCAGGAGAAACACAGAAACACTGAATAAAAGTTAACTAGCAAAACTGAAAAAGAAAGAAAAGGCATTTTACAAGAGTTTCATAGAAATTATAGCCCAGATTCTGCCTCTTACAGGCATTAGGAATGTAGAGGGGTGTTTTCAGCTAAAAGAACTAAAAGATAACTCAAGTTCTGATAAATTATACAGAGATCAGGACTTTTTCCACTTCCTTTATCCCATCTGCTCCACTCCCATGTCTTTATATGCTTTTGCTCCTTCAGAAAATACTGTAGCAATAAGAATAAAGATATATTGAAAATTCAAAATATCTGGGCATTAGGATGTCAGAGAAAAAGCTTCCTGTCATTCACACCTTGGGCATGTGAAAAGGTTGTCTTCATGTACCAATTTCATTCAATATAGAATTTTAAAATCATAGAAAGGTCTGTGTTGGAAGACACCTTAAAGATCATTTATTTCCAACTGCCCTGCCATGGACAAGGACACTTTCCACTAGATCATGTTGCTATGCATTCATACAGGATACCTATCCACTATAGCAGTATTTACTATGCATTCAAAAGTATCAGTTTTTAACAAGATTGGACCACACTGGCTGTGGGTGAGCCATGCTATGGAATTCATACCATAAAGTTAGTACTGATGACTACAGTTCCTGATTACACGTAGAATGATCAGGCTTGAGAATTCCATACAAAACAAGTCATAACAGAAGTAGATTTCTTTCTTCTCCATGTTTTCTCTTCGTTCTTGATTAGGCTATCTTCTTTACCCACTCCCAAGAAAAAGGGATTCTGGTCTGTCCCTAATACTGTTAATATTTGTCTCAATTTTGGCAGTCATTTTGTGTATTTGGGATGGTGTCCTACTTGTTTCTAGTTCCTTGGGATTATCCAGTTCTTTCTTTTTTCTGTAATATGTGTGGTTCTGCATGTAACCTCATGTCTCTGTTCTTTTGGTAGTCCCACTCTTTATACTCATGTGGAGAAGTCCCATATTTACCTGGTTATGTCATCACAATTTTATGAAATAGTTATATACTCACTCGTTTACCATTTTAGTAAACTTATATTTGAGTTGAAGGGGAACCAAAAATAATTATATCACCTATTTTTCATTTATAATTTAGAAAACTGTGGGTAGAAATAAGCTCTAAGACTAATATAGTCATCTGAGTATCTTAAATCTTCTTCTTCTTTTCCTATATTTAGGTAATTAATTTACTGTGACTTTCTTCAGCCAAGCTAATATTCTGTTCAAAAGAGTACATGTTCTACTGAATTCCATTGAAACCTTTCCCTTTTATTTGTTTCTTGTCTTTTCTGATGCACTCTACTTCCCACTGATTCATATACACTTGTGTGATCACGTTCTGCACATTTATCTACTTTTCCTGCATAGGACGCTTGAAACTGTATTTCCTTTAATATCTTAAAGGGAATACTAATTTTCTGTGATTTAGAAAGGAATCTATGTGAAAAAGGCATTGTTTACTAGAGAGACAATAACAGCTTTTGTGTTGTTTCTATATGTCATAATAGAACATAGAAAAACTATGAAATGTCAGTGAACAGTCTAACATGGTCCAGAAACTGCTCTATGATCTTTTCTCTTTCTTCTTTTCTCTAAATTCCTGTATACCAGATCAACTCACCCCTAATTTGAATACTCAGTAAAGATGTTACTTTAGAACAGCAGTCAACTTTGAAGAAACAATAACAAACAATAACTTTGAAGAATCTTTTTTGTCTTCATAATTAGATGTTATAGAAAGCATATATGTTAGAAGTTAGGTACTATTATGAAATTATTCCACTTCCTCAATTATCTCTTTTTAGTAACAAAGTATACAAAAAATTCTTGAAAGATTTGATAAAAGTCTGAATAAGGCATTTCTTGGTTGCCAGCAGTTTTGACTTGGTTTTCTGATGGTAGAATTAAATTGTCTATAACTGCCTAGCAAAAGAAAAAAAAAAAAAAAAAAGATAGAAAAACAATATTCCCTTACTTATTCAGTTTATACAATGGATTCTTGGATCAGAAACTAACAGAACACTCTGTTACTCTCTTTCTCACTGGAATTACCCTATTTTGATGTGAGATACTTTGTGTGGCATAACTGAAGTTAAGCAGTAATATAGGAAGGGATTTTTCATATTTCCCCCTTGATAAAGTGATTTGTGGTAAGAAGTGGGTCTATAACTAAGATATTTGAATTTTTATGAAGAAGAAATCCATGATAACTCAGTAATTTTTAAACTTTTCTCCCTCCAACACAGAGAGAGATTAAACTTACATTTAGAACTGCTAGAGCAAGATAACCAAAACCATTCTAAGAAATGATGTTCTGGTATATATTCATGTAATGTTCTGAGATTCAGTTACCGATGCTTTTCAAGTTGCCACCATGAGACAAGCCAGAATAATCAAGCTGCATGTCTGCCCTCATTCAGTTCTGAAATGACATATCTGAAATGATGGAAATTGGTTAAAAGTATTAGTTTGTCTTCTCAGTTTTCTTGGGCTGAATATAACAATGAATTTTCCTCCCTTTTTGCTGTGTTTCTTAGTTTTAGAAATGCATTGTGCTTCCACCTTTAACTTTAGGAGGAATGTAATCACAAAGCAGCTAAATGAATTTCTGCATAAAAGAAGATGCAGCATAACATCAAGGAAAACAGGCTTTCCAATTAAGATTAGTACACCCCCAGGATCCAGCATGCAGTTGGAAAGGATCACCCATTAATTAAATTTATTTCTCTTTTAATTATTTTAATGAAGTACTATAAGATTAAAATTTAAATTAATTAAATCTTTTGTTCCTGGATAGGTACTCTTATAGTAAGTAAATTTAAAACAAACAAACATCAAAGTGTTCTGCCTAAAAACAGACTTAAAAATTTTGAAATGCATTTGTTTTATTGAATTTGTATAAATTTCAAGTTAAGTAACAGGTCATCTTGTTCTAAGCAGATGGCCCAGCTGCTGCGCTCCAAAGGACTTTGCTGAAACTATTAGATATACCTGTTAGCCTATTAACAATCAAATAAAATTATCTCCTGTGAAGACAGGCTGAGATACACAGGATTGTTCATCCTGGAGAACAGAAGGCGCCAGGGTGACCTTACAACAACATTTCAGCATCTCAAGGGGTCCTATAATAAAGCTGCAGAGGGACTTTTAAATGGGCAGATATTGATAGGACCGGGGGGAATTGTTTTAAATTAAAAGAGAAGAGATTTAGATTCGACTGAGGAAAAAATTCTTTACTCAGTGCATAGTGAAGCACTGGAAAACGTTCCCAGGAAAGCTGTGGAAGTCCCATCCCTGAAAGTATTCAAGGCCACATTGGATGAGGTTCTGAGCAAGATGATCTATTCTATGGCATCTCTACCTGTGGCAGGCTGGTTGGAACTAGGTGATATTTAAGGTTCCTTCCAACCAAAACCATTCTATGACTGTGAATCAGCCAATGCATGCTAAAATACCTTCAAGAAATACCATCCAGGAATAGCTATAGCTATTGAAATGTCATAACTAGATGCTAATACAGTTGCCATAATTTGATCTTTCTATTACTGTTTTTTAATTTTCACATTTAAATTTTGATTTTGCTCTTCTAATAACTTGGATCATCATACTGATATGTCCTTTAAAAAAGGACAAACACGCATGATTAAAAGAACATTTTCATGTTAAGACTTCAGGAAGAAGTCTGTAGGTAGTATAGTTTTTACATAATTTGAAGGGGTTTTGCAGCATCAAGTTCAAATTATTTCAATTTCTTGTTCGAAGTCTTTTCATGCTGTTTCAAATTGACTAAGGCTATCACCCACAGCATATTCACAGTATTTCAGAAGCCACAAAGCTTATTTGCTGGAGATAAATTAATGAATTCATTGCAAGGTTTGAGTTCTGTTCTGGATGTGTCTATACATAGAATTATAAGTAAGAGTTAGGTAAGGCTTGGAGCCTTAAAGAAAAGCATCCAATACCATTCAGAATTCTCTAGAATATCCAAAATACCTACATGGACTGAAAGATTCCAGTGGGAAACTTCAAGAGTAAACAGATATCTTTATTTCTATTAAAAATGAACAGCTGTAGAGAAGAAAATATTTTTTAATTAAAAAGTGGCTTCTTGACTTTCATCTGTATAGAAAAATAATGTATGAAGAGTTGGTTTTAGGATGAGGATGTAAATTTTCATAACTTCTAGGATTTCTGGGTAATTTTATGAATTTTGAGGCATATAAGCAGAAAAAAATGCAGGAACATTAACATCCATTCAACAAATGCAATGGGTAGCTATTCAAACTTCTCCCGTCTCTCATCTTGCAATAATGTTTATTCCTAAATATATTAATTTATAAAAATAAAGCTATAGCCATTTTATGTTCTATTGATCTGAAATATCTCAATTGAAACTTCAAACAGATTTGGTAGAGTGTCCTTGGAATGAACATCTTCATTAGTATTCTCTCAAGGAAGAAATTATGCCTTCAATCAGAATAATAAGTATGAATTAGGTAATTCATGGGTCATGCGTCTATAATAAAAATGTCATGATGTTACTGAGGTAGCCTGTGCTAAGGAAAAATTTAGAGTTCTCCTGAAGTCTAATTTTTGAAAATAGTTTTGTCTGTTTTCAAAGAAAGTAAAAGCATATGACTGGAACTAATTTGCTGCAATTTCTTCTTTGTGCTACATACTTAAAAGCATTTATTTTATTTTGAAATCTTCTGTTCTGATTCCAGTGTTTGTTGCTTTCCTCATTTTTTATTCTATTTTTACTAAGCAAGGAACAAATAAATAATGTGCTGAAAATTCAGAGAACAATAGATTTTGGTTACTTTCACATTGTATTTTCTCATCCTACAAAATTCTGTATTTCAGGATGCTTTATTTCATCTGTGCAGAAGAGCTGCACTGAGGAACAGCATCTATTCTCAATTCAATGTCATGTGCCTTTAAATAGATACTGACTGAGATGGAAGTGTTCAGAAAGGAGCAAGAAGATGTTTCCTTATCTGGTGGGCAACAAAACAGAGTCTACTAAAGAGCTCTGTGAAGTACAGGTGACAAAATGCAAAGGGAGAAGTGAACAAAAAGATACACAGAAGAGGGCTGCAGGTCTCCCTTCTTCTTCTGAGAAAAAGAGGGTCCATATCAATGTTTAATGAAGGATTCAGGTAGTGGCCTGGACTTCCTGCGCCACTCAGTCCCTACAATCCTAATACCCTACCTGTTAGACAATAACTGGGTCTGAAAGGGTTAAAGGAGAAATTGCAAATCTTGATATGAAAAAAAAATATTTGGCAAAACCAAATAGTTTGTGTCTTGAAAATGTAATTCTAGTTGATATTTTTTTAAAGCTGGACCTTGAGTTAAAAAAAAAAAGAAAAAATATGAGAAAAATATGTAATTTTTATCTCTTTTTGATCAAACCTAGGATAAAGAAAAGAGCTTTGCACACAGGCCACTAAGCTCTGATCAGCTTTGGGCTTGTCATTCATCATTCTAAGAGAATCTCAGGGGCTTTTTGGAAGACAGATAGAACAGAGAGTTGATAGAAAAAGTGAATTACAAACATGGGATAAGAAAGTGGTCAGTCTACTTGCACTAAGGCATTACCAATAACTTAAATATAATGCATAGCAGGTCAAAGGGGTATAATAACAGTATGATATTGAATATGTTTTTTGTGGGTTTTATTTTCTGAAGTCAATCAACTCACAATATAACTTTTATTGCTTTCTGTTTGTTTTTCCAGACAGGATTTGGATTTTGTTGCCTTTATCATGCCAGACTCAGATGATATTTTTTATCACCAGTATGTTTTACTTTACTCTTAGAATAATACAACGGCCATAAGTTGGACACTACTATTGGCGTGAGTTATTTTTTATATAGATGTATTTGCTTAGTGGATCAGAAAGCAATTGTTTGTCATATCAATCATACCTGTTACATTTTCCCTCTAAGGTTTATGATAGATAGGGTGAAATTGCCTGAAAACAAAGTTCTATGGTTCCTTTTATTTATTAGCCCCTAGCCTTACCTCTACTTCTGTGGAAAGTTTATCTTACTAGTCAATAATTTACCTTCAAGATAAAATTAAATTTATTTTTAATCTCTAGCTTACTTGTTGAGCAACATATACATAGAAACTTTGTAGGAAGACACAATGATTGCAAAAATAAACTAATACCAAAAATTAAACAGTATCTTTTAAATTATTTTGTGGAAACTGGAAATCTTTGGTGTGAGATTCAGTGAACACATAGACAGGTATTTAAGGTTTATGGTTTTAGCAACTACTGTAAACCCTCTCTATAACCTATCAATGGAAAAAAAATTCAGTGGCCAGTTTCCTCTCCTTAAATTAGTTAACCAAAATAGTTCCTGGAAATATCTTGTTTTTAATTGAGGAAACCTGGCTAACAATTTTAAATTATAGACCTGCCTTTTAGACAGAACTGCAGTGATGCAATTAATCAGTAAATTTATCTCAAGCCATAGTCAGAGAAAACCTGCAGTAATTAATTATAGCTAAGCATTCATTGCTGTCTTGCTTAGGACGAAGAATTTGTCTTGATATTTACACATGAAATGAAATTCAGTACCTGCCTAACCTCTATTTATGTCTATAACTTTACATATACTTTCAGAATGAGTTTAGACAAGTCTTACAATTCATCTATTTTCTCAGGATTTTCTGCCCTGATTTCATATCCCTTTCCTCTTTACTATGGAGCCAGAAGAACTTGTGTTCTGTTTGTGATTAAAGCAAATGATCTTTAAAGCCTAACTGGCCCCCACTGGTAGCTTCTTCTTATGAAGGGTGCTTTGGTCTAACAGTGGTTGGTATTCTATAATTCTAGAACAAATTAGAAAATAAAACAGCTGATATGCATTAGTAGTCAATAAACAACTGTTTTTACAGCAAAATTAAAATTAAAATTAAAATTAAAATTAAAATTAAAATTAAAATTAAAATTAAAATTAAAATTAAAATTAAAGTGTCAGACAAGCCTTAAAAAAAATTTGGGCAAAGCAAATTCACATGATCCAGTCCTGGCCTCAGCAGAGCTAATACAAAGTCTCTTAACTCTCTACTGTTATCAGTGTTTCATCCTGATTAGCAGTGGTTCAGGCCTAACTGTGATATTATTCTGTCTGCCTTTGACCCAGGCATATATTTAAATATGACTTGGGATGGTCACATAAGAGGAAGATAGTATTCATCTTGTGGCTCTAAAATGGAGTCAAGTGACCAGCATCCAGATGCAAACACACACCTGAATGAGCTGATAATACCCAGACCCCAAAAATTAGAGCCATGTGATTTTTTAACCTATGAAAGCAACAAATCATTCTTCATGCTAGGCAGATCTTGACCTACAGAGAATTGTATATAGATAGTGGTGATACAGACTGGACTTTGGGTCCCAGAGAAGATAATCTCTTTGCTTTTAGCTTCATTCAACCTGACTCTCAGAGTACGGCTCTCCTGATCTTGGAAAATAAGAATCAACAAAGACTGCAGATATCAGAACCACAAATCTATCACATACTTACTGATTAATTAGTATATGTTCTTAATATTTGATTCACAGTTGTTAAAGAAAGATTGCATATTAATTAAATGGAACAAATATTTACTTGTTTGAAGACCCAGGTTTTTGCTGGTGTCTCAGTTACTGAGACTTTTTCTCCCCAATTCCCTTGTATTGACAATTTCAATGACAGTAATAACATTTCTTGAGCTGCAGGTTTACAGTAGTTTTATTCCCAGCTGTGCCTTTCATGAGGGAATATTGAGAAACAAATCATAAATAGTCATCACAGTTGATAAGAATTAGGCTCTAGGAAGAGCTCTTCACTGTAGAAATAGTCTCTTAAGGATCCTGCAACAGAGATGCAAAATTTGAATGAACACTGAATCTATAAACATATGTCCCATTAGAGTTTTTTTTTTGTGTGGCTTTTCTGTTGCAATTTTAATGATTCTTCTCTGCTCTGCAAAAACCCATGATTCCTTTGTCTGCTACCAGAAAACAAATATCAGCTTTTGCACTTCTGGGCAGGCAGAAGCTTACAAAAACATTTTTGAAGTAGGAAATTGTCTAAGACATTTTCATGTAGAGAAGACCATCTTAATTAGAATCTTCCCTTATATCTCAAGACAAGCAATTTCCAGAATAGTGACATATATATATATATATATATTTGGAAGCAATATGTGCTAGACTTTTGTTGTCAATATCAGAGCTTGTAATAGACATTGAAAGGCACTGGTGAATTTAAAGGTAAAGGTTAAATTACCTTTTTTGTCTTTCTCAAGGTAAATATTATACTATATTTATATTATATAAATATAATATATTATATTTATATTATATAAATATAATTATATTATATACTAATATTATATTATAGCATCTTTCCAATATAACAATTTAGCTTCCAAAAAAATTATCTTTGTAGCAAATATCCCCAACAGTTAATATATCTTTTTCTCGCTATTATATTGACTTTTCCCCCAATTTTAGGAGATAGCAGGTTTTTTGAATTTGAATCTGATGTAGTGAGCAACAAGAAAGTTTTTCTCTGGGCAATCAAAACCACAGTTGATGGAGAATGAGCATGAGCAGTGTAAAGATAACCTAAGCTTTGGATGAGATGTCCAGGAATTTTTTATTGCCTTTTTATAAAAAAAATATGTGTTTATTTATTTGCAACATTTATTTTCTTAGCAGACTTCCTGATTTTATAGATATAACAAAGTTTTCCTCTGCTCTCAGAGAGGAGACATTGGGCCAAGGAATGAGGATCTAAGGTATTTCACTGATAATAACAGCAACATCTAATATTAGCAGCAAATATAATTAAGGGGAAAAATTAGATTAATCAAAAAATTTTGTCTAAGGATTTTACAACAAGCTGATGTTGTAGTTTAAGGAACTTTGGTATGATAGAGAGATTTCAAGACTACTAATGGCATATTCTGTTAAGTGTTAAATAAATTTGATAACAACTGGATAATCTATCAGTACTCATCCTTTATTTCCTGAAGAATTTCCAAGGTTACTTCTAGATTCAAGGTAACTTTAAGAACCGCCATTGAGTGCAAACTTCATTTCACCAAAACTTATAGTAGTCATAAGTATCTTTTTTACTATTTTTAATATGTTGATTGAATTCAGCTTGTTAATGCATCTCATATAAGTTGCATATTGTGATGTCGAGAAGTCTCTGATGAGAATGTTCCTGACCACGACCCGGAGTGCGGCGACCCAGAGCAGGCAAACAGGGCTGTGGTGAGTCTCTGGGGCGTATACAAGGCAGTTTGCGCGGCAGTTGGCGCAGGCAGGTCAAGCAGGCAGGGTTGCCAGCTTTCTTGCTAGTAAGGAGTGCTCTGTGTTGTTTGAGGTCTTTCTGCTGCCTGGTTATTTTTGAGGTGTTTGTCAGTAATGGTTTCTACACGGTCAAAAGCTGTGGCTGGTATAAGTGACCAAGTCGGGCCCTCCAAAAAGGATGTGTCTGTACAGACCCATCCGTGTCCAGAGTGTTTGAGCTTATCGGTGGCTTCAGGGAGTGTTGTGGAGGAGTCCTGCCTGCTGTGTGAACAAGTGAATGACCTCCTTTCACTGAGCTTAGGGAGGAAGTCGAAAGGTTAAGGAGTATCAGGGAAAGTGAAAGGGAAATAGACTGGTGGAGTTCAGCCCCACCATCTTTAAGGGAGGCTTCTGACCAAGAGACTGAGGACTTATATGCCTCCCACTCTCAGGTAACAGAAGGGCACCTGGTAGATGAAGAGGAGTGGAAACGGGTCCCCATTCAGGGAGGTAATAGCAAAAAGTCCTCCCCCTCCCCATCATCCAGTCAAGTACCAGTTCAGAATAGGTATGAGATCCTGGATAGAGAGACCCAACTAGATGATTTAGGAGAGAATTACCTGCCCAGTGAACCCCCCAATTATGATTCACCTGCAACACGAATCACTACCTCTAGCATCAAGAAGAAAAGAAGGGTAATCGTAGTAGGTGATTACCTCCTGAAGGGAACTGAGGGCCCCATATGTCGACCAGACCCATCCCACAGGGAAGTCTGTTGCCTCCCTGGGGCCCGGGCACAAAATATCACTGAGAGACTTCCTGGGCTGATTCAGCCCTCTGATTATTACCCACTGCTGATACTCCAGGCTGGCAGTGATGAGATTGAGAAGAGGAGTGTCAAGGCAATTAGAAAGGACTTCAGGGTACTGGGTCAGGTAGTTGATAGGGCAGGAGCACAGGTAGTGTTCTGCTCAGTCCCTTTGGTGGTGGAGGAAAATGATGAAAGAAACAGAAGAATCCGCATCATCAACAAGTGGCTTAAGGGTTGGTGTCATCGGCAAAATTTTGGATTCTTTGATCATGGGGAAACAATTACAGCATCTTCTCTGCTGGAACCAGATGGGGTACACCTCTCTGTTAAGGGCAAAAGGTTTTTAGCTCATGAACTGGCAGACCTCATTGAGAGAGCTTTAAACTAGGTTTGAAGGGGGAAGGGGAACCAGCTGACATATCTGGAAACAGGCCCAAGAATTGCAAGGTTGAGTTAGGGGTGAAGTCAGTAGCCCAGATGAGGTGCATGTATACCAATGCACGCAGCTTGGGCAACAAACAAGAAGAGCTGGAGGCCATGGTGCAATTGCAGAGCTGTGATGTAGTTTCCATCACGGAAACGTGGTGGGATGACTCACATAACTGGAGTATTGCACTGGATGGATACAAGCTCTTCAGGAGAGACAGGAAAGGAAGAAGAGGTGGAGGGGTGGCCCTTTATATTAATCAAACTTTTGATGCCATCAAAATTGAAACTAAGGAAGATGGAGTTGAATGTCTATGGGTAAGAATTAAGGGGAAGGCCAACAAGGCTGACACCATACTGGGAGTCTGTTATCGTCCACCCGACCAGGAAGAAGAGGTAAATCACTTATTCTATAAGCAGCTAGGTAATGTTTCAAGATCATCAGCCCTTGTTCTTGTGGGTGACTTCAACCTACCAGACATCTGCTGGGAACTTAATACAGCAATAAAGAGGCAGTCCAGGAAATTCTTAGAATGTATGGAGGACAACTTTTTGTTGCAGCTGGTGGGTGAACCCACCAGGGGAGGGACTATGTTAGATCTGCTGTTTGCAAACAGATATGGGCTGGTGGGAGATGTGGTGGTTGGAGGTCGCTTGGGGCAGAGTGATCACGAAATAATAGAGTTCTCAATATTTGGTGAAGTCAGGAAGAGCACCAGTAAAACTCTTGCATTGGACTTCTGGAGGGCAGACTTTGGCCTGTTTAGGAGACTTCTTCAGAGCGTCCCTTGGGAAGCAGTCCTAAAAAACAAAGGAGTTCAGGAAGGGTGGGCATACCTCAAAACAGAGATCTTGAGGGCACAGGAACAGACCATCCCTGTGTGCCGAAAGATCAGTCAATGGGGTAAACGTCCAGCCTGGCTGCGCAAGGAGATTTTGGAGGAACTTAAGAATAAAAAGAGGATGTATCAGCATTGGAAGAAGGGTCAGGTCTCTAAGGAAGTATTCAAGAAGGCTGCTAGAGCATGCAGAAAAAAAATTAGGGAGGCCAAAGCTCAGTTTGAACTTAGAATGGCAACTTCTGTAAAGGATAATAAAAAATGTTTTTACAAATACATTAATGGTAGAAGGAAAGGTAAGACCAGCCTTTGTTCTTTATTGGACAAAGGAGGGAACTTAGTATCTGAAGATGAGAAAAAGGCAGAAGTGCTTAATGCCTACTTTGCCTCAGTTTTTAGTGGGAAGATGACTTGCCCTCAAGACACCTGCCCGCCTGGGCTGGTTGATGGTGACAGGGAGAAGAATGGTCCCCCCATTATCCAAGAGGAGGCAGTCATAGAACTACTGAAATGCTTGGATATTCATAAATCTATGGGACCAGGCGGGATCCAACCCAGGGTAATGAGAGAGCTGGCAAACAAGCTTGCAAAGCCACTCTCCATCATTTACCAACAGTCATGGCTCACTGGTGAGGTTCCAGATGACTGGAAGCTGGCCAATGTGATACCCATTCACAAAAAAGGTGCAAAGGAAGATCCTGGTAATTATAGACCAGTCAGCCTGACCTCAGTACCTGGCAAAATAATGGAACAGTTTATATGAAGCGCCATCACACAAAATTTACAAGATGGCCAGGGTATCAGACCCAGCCAGCATGGATTTAGGAGGGGTAGGTCATGTTTGACCAACCTGGTCACCTTTTATGACCAGGTAACCTGGCTAGTGGATGCAGGGAAGGCTGTAGATGTTGTTTACTTGGATTTCAGCAAGGCCTTTGACGCTGTCTCCCACAGCATACTCCTAGACAAGCTAGCAGCCCGTGGCTTGGACAGGAGCACTCTTTGCTGGGTTCAGAACTGGCTGGATGGCCGGGCTCAGAGAGTGGTGGTGAATGGTGCTGCATCCAGCTGGCAACCAGTCACCAGTGGTGTCCCTCAGGGGTCTGTGCTGGGGCCAGTTCTGTTTAATATTTTTATTGATGACATGGATGAGGGTTTAGAGTCCTTTATTAGCAAATTTGCAGATGACACCAAGCTGGGAATGTGTGTTGATCTGTTAGAGGGACGTAGGGCTTTGCAGAGGGACTTGGAACGGTTGGGTGGATGGGCAGAATCTAATGGGATGAAGTTCAATAAGTCCAAGTGCCGAGTCCTGCACTTTGGCCACAATAACCCCCTGCAATGATACAAGCTAGGAACGGTGTGGCTGGACAGTGCTCAGGTGGAAAGGGACCTGGGGGTGCTGGTTGACAGTCGGCTGAACACGAGTGTGTTCAGATGCTGGTAGGAAAAAGTTTATCTCTAAACGGTAGTCTACTGTGAATAATTAGCTATTTAAATGTGTGATCTTTTCCTGATTTCCCGTGTATCTCCTTTAATACTCTTGCCTTCTCCAGAATTACCCCTACATAAATAGCCTGTACTGTTCTTGCTTTGTACTGCACTTTTGTCTTAGAACTTCATGTTACATGTGTACACACATGTAAAGGCCTGCTGCAGAATTTTCTGCTGAGATATGATTATCTAAAATGATTGGACTTGCCATTAACTGGAATATACTGCTGCAAAGCAGAATTGGAATGTCCTCTGGATTTCTTAATTTAAAATAAGAAGTCACTCTCTGAATTACAACAGCCACAGTGTATCATTCTTAATGTCCTCATCCTAATTAGCATCTAATGACTTATACCAAGTGACAAAGGTTCAACAGGAAATAGTGCCCTTTCCTGCCCTTTTCATACAAGACAATTTATAGGGCTTCTTTTGTCAATTTAATTGTACATTACCTCTTCAGGATTTTATTCTACCCCACTGGGCCTCAATCTGGATCAAAATAGGGAATCACAGAGTAATGTTAAAAGAGGTACAATAAATGCCTGAAATAGCAGGTCTCTGTTAAGCATATTCCAATAAAAAGAATAAAAGTAACCCTCACCAATTCAGTTGATACCAATGTGGATGAATTGTTTCAGTATTAAGTGAAAAATTAACTAGGAGGGGAAAAGTAATTTTTTTTTCCTTGCATTTTTTCTTCAAATGCAAGAATATTCTGCTCCCGAGTTAGTTCTTAGAAATGTATAAGATCAACTTCATTTTCAAAAATTTGCAACTCAAAGAATTTCAAATTGTCACAAAATGTTATGGCTGTTTACTCATTGTCCCCAAGAAATTACTTACAATGCACAATGCAAACCCAGCATTTTTGAAATGCATATCTGAAACATGACACACTAATTTCCACGAAGATGGTTTACTTTTTCCCATATATCATTCATAGTTTTACCTGTGGCTTTAAAAAGAAAGCAACAGAGAAACAGACAGGCAATTTAAATGCTGGTTAGAGCTTGCTCTTAGCTATGCAATGCTAAATTAAACAGTCGTCTGGATTCCAAGTAAATGAAGCAGTCCTGTTCTGCCCAGGGTGCCTGGGTAATGATCATACTCTAAAGGTTATGGAATTAATAGATAGAGCAAAAAGAAGTAAATTTCATCTCCATGCTACACATGTACATCAAATGTCTGCTTATCACTACTGTAAAAAGAAAGTGTTTTTTCTCATTGAAAGGGCATAAAATACTCATTGGGATGTAGGAGAGCAAGGAATTGTGCACAGCTATGCCTTGCTTTTTCAAAATGTTGTAACTTTTGTCAATAAACTCCAAGAAACAGAATCATAGAATCAAAGAATGGTTTGGGTTGGAAGGGATCTAAAAGATCATCCTGTTTTATATACCCCCACCATGGGCAGGGACACTTTCTGCTAGACCAGGTTGTTCGTGGCCCCATCCAGCCTGTACTTGAACACTTCAGAAATGGTATATCTACAACTTCATTGTCCCACTGCCTCACCTACCTTACAGTAAAGAATTTCTTCCTAATATCTAATCTATACCTACTCTCAGTTTAAAGTCACCCCCCTTATCATATCATACTCTTGTAAAAAGTCTCACTCCAGCCTTCTTATAGGCCTGAAAAGATGCTGAAAGACTGCAGTCAAGTCACCCCAGAGCCTTCTCTTCTCCAGGCTGAAAAACCCAACTCCTACTTTCTTAGCCTTTCCTCATGAGAGGTGCTCCAGGCCTGTGATGGAGGCCTCCTCTGGACTCGCTCCAAGAGGTCTGTGTTGTTGTGCTGAGGACCAAGAGCTGGATGCAGGACTGCAGGTGGAGTCTCCCCTCCATGTCCCTGCTGCCCACACTGCTTTGGATGAAGCCCAGGAAATGTTTGGCTTTTTGGGTTGCTGATGCACAGTGCTGGTTCACGTCCAGCTTCAACTCCACAAGCACTCTCAAGTCCTTCTCAGCAGAAAGACATTAAATATACTGGAAATTGTTATTTAAATCATCCCTACGCCAAGAGGCACAACTACAACCTTTTCTGAAATTCTCAGGCCCTACATACCTCTGCAGCTACTGACACAGGAGTAAATTATATTTTGAAAGGTAATATTTGTATTTCCAAACTTTGCAGGCAGAAGGAAGGCATTTTGTAGGGCAGACAGAACAACAGAAAGTTGTTTGTATGTAACTTTCTGAATTCTTTTCAGCAGTATTAAATTCTTTAGTTATTCCTTTTAGTCTTGGGCTGCTTTTACAGAGGAGTATAAGAGGAAAGACCCACAAGAACTTCTCTGCATGACTTTCTCGCAAAATTACCCAGTTGTTTCCATTTAAGACTCAAAGCACAAGATGCAGTTGGTAAGCCTTTTAATGAAGTGTGAACTTCAGCTGATTAATTGTCTCTCATTAGGAAATAGAAAAAACAGTCCATATGAACTTCTTACCTACAAAGTTCATCATCAGAGAGCGAAGTCACAATCTGTTTCTCAATATTTGCTTGGATGTCTGAAGGTTTAACCTATCAAGCATGAAGCAATGTATCCAATAAAATTAGCATCAAAACCTCCATTTGGTTTCAGTGAGAATAAAGACTTCTGTCCTGTTTTAATACTTGGGCTACATGGTTCTCCAGTTTCTCTGTAGCGTTTTAATTTGGAAGTTATTTGAAATTCAGAGTCTTTTGTGGCTTCCAAAGCCTCTGACGCTAAAAGCTGCAAAATCATTATCTATTAGAAACTTAATTAATTTTGAAAAAATACCTTTATCTATATTTTTTTGCATGGCTAAAATTCATTTCACTTACATTACCTCTATTTTTATACCTAACAAAATGTAATCCAATGGCACATCTAATTTTTTAAGTGTGAAGAAAAATGAATGAAAGACTTTTCAGAATATGTTTTCTACAGTGGGAAGAATTTATAATTCATAGAAAATAAATTTATTTGAGGTAACATTTTAAAATTCACTTATTATATAAATTCCATTTCAAGACACAGAAATTACTGTTTATAGGTGACCTGTTGTGTTTTTTTATTCTGAAGTGTACTTCTGAAGTGTAGCTGCTAATTTCATTGGCAAAAATTAGCTCTTCCATGCAATAGAATTAAAAGTACCACATAACAAATGGAAAGATTTTAAGCAGACTTTGATCCAATTAGAGATATAAACATTGCCTGAATCATATAGGCTTGAGGTGTACATCCAAAATGGAAACAAGCATAATTAATTGCAAGTAGTATTTCATTTGTTGCCCGCAATTAAAATCTGAATGTGATCCAAAACATTTGGCTGAACATTTAGTACTTGGCTTCAGCCACATTATAGCAAAGTATGGTTTCCAGATCCATGGAAGGATGAGATACCTCCTGATAACTTACATTCAGAGCAATTCAGAGCATTACTAGACTGACAGCAAAAAGATGTATTCCATATTCTTTATTCAATACAAATGTTTTAATAATGGTGCTTGACCTTGTTTTGGGATCCAGAGCACAGAGTTTTATTTTTATTGAAGATAAACATCTTCCTTTAAGTAACAGAAGAGGAATTTCTACCTACTTCAACCCAGTGTGTTGACTTGGGTACTGTGCCGGGAGTCACAGTTTCTTATTAGTGTTCTCTGGGCATCTTTAAAAAAAGAACACATCAAAAAATACACTGGCATTTTAACCTCAGTGTTCCATGCACAACTCTTTCTTTCTTTTCTGTCTTTCTCTTTGCCTCTTTTACTATTAAATAAAATATATCAAGTTTTTTGGCATCAACATCTAACCTTGTTTTGCTTTAAGCATGTTTTTTTGGGTATATTTTGAACTTTTCTGGGTCCAAACTCTTTTATTCAGAGATGCTTAGTTTGAATTGCTCTTTTGTGTTTAAACTAGTTCGTAACACTCCTGAGTTGCCAAGGCTAAACTTCCAGAGCACTGGAATCTAAATGATACTTTAGTATTTATGAGAAACTGAAGAAGTACTTCAGAAACACAACCAGTCTCTATTAATAAAAAATGATATCAATTATGGAGAGTTTTGAACATATTGGATATGTGAAATTAAGTTTACCAATCTGAAAATATACCAAGAATTCATTATTTATGTTTCATTTGGAACATAGCTACAGTTTCCACTGATATGTGGACGGCTTCTTTAGCTTTTAGTTAAAATGTTATCTCCTAATGCTATCATGAAAACCCATTGTGAAAATGCCAAATAGAAAATTACCACATCAAAAAGAATATCTGCCAGTGTCAAGAAACATCCCAGACCCCATCACTCTGCCTTATTATAACAGTAGTTGTGTCACCATATAAGGTACTAAGGACAATTGGAGCCGACAGGTCTGGCAAAATAAAACGTCATCTCTGCCGAAGAGTGCTTACAACATAATTAGGAAACAAATACAACACTTCACTGTAATGGAAAAGAAATGGAAACCACAAGGAGCATATCAGTCTTTTAATTTCAGTGTTTTTATGTGGTTGATCAGGTGCTGAGGTAAGCAAGATGACAGCCATCTAAAAGCTGTGGGGAGGAAGCAGCCACAGTAAGGGAAAGCGCTCCTCCCAAAAACAGACTAGGAGTTTTTGCAATGATGGAGCCATTGATTCCTGCCCATTGACAAAGTGTTTGCAGGTAATTCTGGAAACAAGAAGGAACTAATGAGAAAAAATGATGATGCAGTCTCCCTTAGTAGTACAGGCTCTACTTATAAAACTACAGCATTACAGTTCCTCAGCAACAGTGAGCAGTACCAAATGGATTCAAAAACTAAATGACTGTCATATTTTAGAGGAGTCAACTATTAGGTAGAAGAGGATCTAGAAACTGGAAAGACAGAAAAGTAGAAATGTTAAATATGGGATATTTCTTGATCCTAAACCAATTTTTTTTATTCTTGACTTTTGAACATATTGTTTCTTAAATTTTGAGTTTTGTGAGTTTGCTGTTGATATGATAGAAACCAACTTTTATTTGTGTACTTTATCCATTGCTTTAAACCTTGTAAGGTACATGTAAAGACGCCTACCTAGGTGCTTATCTGGAATCAGTAAGCAATCTTGGAGAAAAAATATCCAACCAAGCACCAAAAGGAAAAAAACAGAGTCAGAGTTACAGCAGTGGAATTTATGGAAGGCTCATTACCAAAAATTTTTCTTCAATGTATTTTTGCAGTCCTGACCTATCTTGCAAAGGAAAGATGACTTGTAGTGCCTGGTGCCATCTGGGTTAACCCGAGCTTTTAAGCAATAGCTTGCACAAATTTGACTTTCCTGTTGAACAAGCTGACTGTCTGCAGAGCTAAGATCCATGGCTTTTCAGTGATGGATCTGTAGCATCAAAGTAGGTCATCAAAGCTCAGTAGAACCACAAATACCGTTAAACAGAGTATAGCATTTATTCATCTTTTAGTGAGAAATAAAGTAGACTTATACTTTCTTTTAAATTCATTGCTATTTTTATGTTAATTGTAGTCTTTGCAAGGGGCAAATGGGGCATACTTTCATATTAATGTTAAGGAAGTGCAACTCTGCTTACATCAATATTTACTTAAGGTCTGAATTTGACCTTCTTTTTATAATTAATGAAGGAAAATGTATATTCATATCATCTCAATTTCTTTTCTCCCAGGAAGTTTTGATATTGAGAAGTTCATTTTCTATATGAAATGCAGATTAATGTTTTCCTTATTAAGTCAGTACTTCCAATTAAGGTCTGACAATAACAGTTCTAAAGACATAGAAAGCTAGTTAGCAGTAGAGTATTCAGTATCTTAGCAAATTTTTAACAGAAAATGCCAGTTGAGGGCATTTCTAATCCATTTGAACTTGTATTAGTGTGCCTATTAATTTGCCCCTTCTCTTTATTTACACACACATACACACACACACACAAAATGATCTACCATTCATCTCCTTTATCCAGAAAAAGATAAACAAGTTCTTTCAGCTTACTGAAATGGGAAGATTTAAGGCAAATGCACTTTGAAAAACATCATTTTTCAACTCCTATCAGCAAAGCAGTAGATCAATTAAACTTTATTACTTCAAGTGGTGTTATTTGTGACATCCTTTGTGACATTGCCTTCAAATAATACATTTGCAAAATGCATACTAGGATGGCTGAATGGAATAAAACAAAGCAATGAAAATTATTTTGCTTTAGGAATTAAATTATTTATTGATAAATATGTTAATATTAAGTGCTTAGTAATAATGCAACTATATGAAAATGGAATTATAATGTGTTCTCATAAGTTAATGATGAAAATAAGAACCCCTTTATACATCTTCATAGCACATATTAATGTACATACAAAAACAGATAAAGTGGCTTTATTAGAATAATTTGTGTCCCAGGAAGAGCTTAATTAATACATCAGAATATTTTCTTCTGACCATTTTCTAAATAGTTTTTTTTGTTGTTTTTTTTTTTTTTTTTTAATTTTTGTTCATTTGAAACATATCACTTCAACCAGCAGAATGTAAACCAGGAGGCTGCAAAATGTGACTAAATATTCCTTCTAAGAGGAATGCTAATGTTAAGCTGTAATCAAAAAAGTGAGCTTATAGCTTTGTAGAATATGAATAAGTATTTCAAGTTGTAATCTCTGAACTTTATTTTTGGACTTCTTGGGATATGGTTTATTTCATGAGGAAGAAATCACTGCAAACATGAGCTTCAGAAGGAGATGATTGTTTCGTTTAAGGTGTTAATGAGAAATTAAAACAACGAAAATAAAAACATAAAAAGAATTTTGCACCTCTGGCTAATTTCTTTAGGAAGAAAACAGCGTCCTAATGGTATCTGAAAAGCTTTTTCATCTTAACTGTGAAATACAATCAGTTTGTCAATACCTAGAAATAGATATTGAAGTTTGACTCCAAGATATCAGTGAAGGCATTATTTTATTCTGAACTGAGAATTTTAAAGTACTAATTAGTAAGCTGTGAAGTAGGTGTGATATGCTGAATTAATTGATGAATTGCTTGTTTGATTAAATTATGATTAAACAGATTTATTTTTATTACATAATCCATAAATGATAAATTACTCTAAAACTAGTTCTGTAATTAAGTTACACATACAGTAAATGAAGAGACTAATGTTTAATTAACTAAGGTCCTAACTATTGCACTTTAGGCTCTATTCATTAAGGAAAAGCTACAGTAACTATGGTGGCCTAACCCTTATTTTCATTGAACTTCAGTAAAGTGAAATAATTTTGTAGGAAAAATTAGGCTTGTTAGTGAAAGGGCTGCAGGGCTATCATTTTTTCTCAAAAAAGAGACTTGTGGGTGCATATTATTGCTTGTTTTTAATCATACCTGTCTCTGTATTCATGAATATTTACTGATTCCATCACACAAGATTCTGATGCTAAGCACATTAAATAGCTGTTGGGTCAAATTAGTCTTGACCATGACTCCAAAACCACATTATGATTTTATTGCATCCATCTTTTATTGAATAAAGCTAAAGCAAGGTCAATTTGGAGATTGTGAAATGTCATTTCATACAAGTTCAAAATAAATTAATTGAAGATGTAAAAATTCCTTCAAACGTTTTTGAATCCTCTTTCTCATTAGTCAGAGATAAGGGTGTAAACAGAAGTCAGTGCTTCATGCAGATCAATACCAGACAATGAATTGTAGTTCAAACAAATGAATTTGGGATGTAGAATCCAAAGCTGTGTCTTCTGCATATTCATAAAAAAACCAGAGAGGATGCTCAAATGTATCAGAGTATTGAGGATTGCTCTCCAACCCCTTCCAAAGACAAGAAGCATCAGTCTAACCACCCCAAATGCGCACAGACCTATTCACACAATTTAGGAAGCAACAAGGAAGAACTGGATTTCTGTGACCAGTCTGGCATTTATGATATCTTAAGATTCATTACAAACTCACTTGACTCTAGGACCACAATGAATGCCTACAAATCCAAAATGAAGTACCATAAATGAGCTGCTATGAAAAACATAATCTCTGTACGAGGCAAAACCAGTATGGAGTTGCACCGATGATCTCTTTGGATCTGGAAATGAATATTGATCCAATTGGTCTAAAGAAAGGAATTCAGGAATACTTGTCCAAGTATTAGACAAGTAAATTTTTTATTGGAAAAAGTGAAGCTGCAGTACTTATTGTGCGGAATATACTCAGAGTGAAATTTAAATTGTTTTTACTGAGTTTGTGTGGCTTTATTCACCACAAACCAAGGTATATGGTTTCATTCAGATTAATGAAGAAAAAAAAGTGTAGCTGCAAAAAAAAAAAAAAAAAAAGGTAGGTATTTCTATTAAACTGTTTTAAATAATTGTTCCTGTGTAGAAATCCCCATAAAAGTTCAACATCTAGCTCTTCAGCACTGCAGCATTTTTGTGCTTCTAAGGTATTGTCACAGCAACAGAATAGCGAGTCTGAATTTAACACTAACTGTGAGCCTTACAAGAAGATCATGACTTAACAAGCCCTTTTTTTCTATTGTCATTGGAAATAACAGCACAGTCAAAACCAAGCAAAACCATGTGTTCTCTGAGATCGCAGGGCATGTTTAAAATTATCTCTGTCAATGATCCCTATGTGATCATAAGTTCAAGGATCCATAAAGAGATTTCAGGAACTGTATTTTTACATTTTTTAAAATATTTCTCACTAATGAGTCATTTCTATTCTGAACTCAGACACATTTGTTATTAAAACCCCGGCATATGAAATTCAGTAGCCCATGGAGAACTGGTTTTTTTTCCCAGCTGAGCTAGAAAACAAAGATATGATAACAATATTAAGCAAACAAAAATTAGTTTTGTCATAACATTACAATTGGCATCATAACATGTCCAAGCTCAGCAACTAAATTTATAAAATTGTCTTCCTCATCACATTATCATAAACTAAATTGACCATGAGTAGCAGCAACATCATGAAATTGATTATAGCAGTGTATCTTTTCATTTTGCTTTAGAATTCTGAAAGAAAAAAAGAGAGAAGTTAAGTTGAACCTGTCAGCTATGCTTGTGTTGATATTTCAAATACATAAATATGTCATTATACATTTAAAAAATTTTACTACCTTTGACTGTCTTCAAAACAGAAAAACGCTATCCTCTTTGGGAGGCTGAAATTAAAACTCTTGGAATTACTGGGAGTCCTGAACTCAAAGCACATTTGCAGCAGTTACAAGATGATTTAGAGAGCCTTACTAATGACGTGACTTGAATTAATGCTAATATAATGCATTACTTACTATTGTACTGCTGTTTTTAATATTATTTCTTTATAAAACTCCTCACTTAATTCTTTTTCAAGACTACACGCGCATATTAGGTTTTTACTTGCAAGTGGCATCTTTAAGAATATATTGAAAAAATAACAGAAATTCAGAACTGAAATTCTTATAGGTCCATGTGTAGTTTCTGGCTGGAACAATGTAGATTCTTAGGAAAGAGTACAAGAACAGGAAATGTGTAGTGGTGTTTTCCCAAATGCTTGCATTCTGCCAGTGTACAATGATTTGTGGCTCAAGGTCTTCCTGACTCATATGTGATTTTTTTCTTCTTTACAGACCTCGAAGGATTTTTCCTCAAAAATCTGTCCAAATCTTTTTTTGAACACTCACAAACTTAGAGCGCTCAAAATGTCCTCTGGCAAAGAGTTCAATAGCGGAGTATTTCCTTTTATTTGTTCTGAACCTGGCACCCTGTACCTTTGACTGGGAAGGAGAGTAAACAATATTCTCTATGACTCTCAGAATATTAGACTTCTATTTTTTTGCCTCTGTAGGTTGCAGATGAAAAAGCTCCATTATAGACTCACTGCTATTAGTTCCATGAAGTCCTTCATTGCTTTACCTCCACAGTAAATGCATCAAATAAAACCAAAATATTTCCTCTCATTTACAGCCAGGAACACTATGTCACAAAGGGGGGAAAATCCAGTATTATCCTACTTGCATTTCAAAAGAATTCTCCTTTCTGTAGTCCACTGATATGGAAATGGGGAAACGTCTGT
Source organism: Melospiza georgiana (assembly GCF_028018845.1). Classification (NCBI taxonomy): domain Eukaryota; kingdom Metazoa; phylum Chordata; class Aves; order Passeriformes; family Passerellidae; genus Melospiza; species Melospiza georgiana. The sequence continues at coordinate 38,717,563 of NC_080431.1, forward strand.
ATTCACTTTTTCTTTCTCTAGGATGTCATACCACATGTTATTAAATGCAAAAAATGTTTCAAAATTTTCTGGAAGGGAAAATGATAAAAATATAGCCTTCAAATATGTCTTCAATTATTTTCCTATTCTTAAATTGCATAATATCTATTTACATGCATAAAACACTGTTGATCACCTGATTATTGTATTCCCTTATTTTCCACTTATCTTATGCTATTTTTAACTACTGTGCTTATTTTCTTTGTTTTTTAATCTTCACACAGAGCTTTAACCTCCAGCAAAGAAAGTCATAAATGCACTTTTCCCCCCTTCCTTTTCTTGTACATTCCTCATTGCTGAATATGAAAATGGAGTAATATCTTGGGTTAGCAAATACTTAACAAAACTTCTTTTAAAAATTGCACCGCCACTGCAGATAAGCTTATTTGGTTCACATTCATTATGATTTCTATATAGTTTTTTTTTTAAGGTCCAAATTCTAAGTCTAACTCACAAGGCATATTCCACTGATGATGTTGAAAAATATGCTTTCCAGGAAAGGAAATATTTTGGACATGTATTTGAAAAATGGACTTTACATGCATTTGCAAAAAGTAAACAAGTAGACTAGATTTTTTTATCAAACAAGTACTTTGAAGTCAATACCGCTGTAGAAATTTGTATCTACTTAATTAATTTTCCTCGTGTTTTTCACCATAACTAGATAATCAGGCCTTTGTTACACTGACTTTCAGTTCAACATCCTGCTTTCTCTGTAAAATACCCATATAGCGTGGTTTTGAACATGATCTACTTGTGTCCAAAACAAGTTTGGTCCACAAGTAGCGTGCATCTTTTTTTCTTTTTTTTTTTAAACATGACAACAAAAATATGCAATATTTGAAGCCAGGAAAGACATATATAAACCATATGATGCTGTAACATCATCAGTTTTTGAATTACTCTTCTGGAAATATTTTATAGCTCTGTTGTTCTCTTCATCATGTGAAAGGATGAAGAGGATGCACATGCATGAGCTGTGAGAGTTATTTCATTTAGAAACTGTGTTTCTGAACAATGCTCTACCATATTCATATTTGTAGCTATGTGAAAATGAAAATAATAAAAACAACTGCCTCTATGAATTCTCCAGGACATCCAGAAGTGCTTTGATCAATACTTCCCTAGGTTCTTATTTTTTCAGCTTTCTATAATTCATGGTAGATGTAGTGAGTGTATCATTGCTTCATCATATAGTGAATAAGAACTATACTCTTTTATCTGAGAATCCTGAGGTATTTGTTTGAAAACCTAAAACACATTTTTCAGTTTTCTGACTATGTAAATCAGATCAAAAATGGGATTTGTGTTATTTGAAATCATAAATATTGTCTCTTCCAAGCTTATGTTCTGGAGTGTGCATGACTTTTTCCATGGTATTCATACCTTGTGAGTTCTCTTTTCCCATTAGATGCCAAGATCCACTCAAACTCCGCATTTAAAAGATATTTTAAAAATGTATAATGAAATATTGAAGTTCCCTAGAGCTGTTTTGTACTGTGTAGGTAGAATAATATTTTTCTTGTTCTTTTACCACTGATGAAGGATTTTATACTGACTTTAATACTGAAAGAAAATTATTATGCTATCCTCTATAAATGATTAATAGCACCTGTCAAGATATTTCACTACAACATAATGGTTGTTTCAAGGTTTACATCCTTAGTTTTATTTTTTATTATGCTTATCCATCTCTTAATAAATTGTACTTCAACTGCTGTTAACATGTAACACAGTGTTTAGTTGAATAAACTGAATATCTGGACGCCTGATGTTTATGAAACATGTAATCTGCTAACTTTTTGGTTCTCCCTAAAGTTTAATATCTGAATTAAAGTTTAAGTTTAATTCTTGACCTACTGTGTTCTCAAAGCAGAAAAACAGATCCTGAAAGAATGAAGTTCTATTATGACAGTGATTAAATGTGTGTCATTTAAAAATCTGACAAATTAGATATTAAATAAGAGGATGGCCAGGTATCTCAAGAAATTGCAACAATTAACTCCTGCTCTTCTGCAGAACTTATAAACTGCAGGAGTGGCAAATAATAGATATTAATTCCCTTAAAGGAAACAAAAAAAAATTAAGTAGGAAACTGAGTGGTTAGGGTTAGTTACCTACACTATTAGTATTCTACAACAAACTTTTCATGAACCTGATATAAATCCTATTGGTATGAAATAATGTCTCACCCAGGAAATATTGTCATATTACATCCTCCACAGTTCTTTTTTATTAGTTTTTAAATGCTTTCCTGTCATTTTTCACTAAATCCATACACTTGGGTTAAAGACCCTTTATATTTGCTTTATAGAGGAGCTCAAAGTATTGCCTTTTTTTATAACTGTAGCCGTGTGGTGTCAGGTCTAATCACCCATTCAGTATCTACATTCTGAATACAATCAGGTAAATGCATAGACTGTGTCCTAGACAATCTCTATTTAAACAACTCAGCCCACTGCCCTCTCAACTTTTGCAGTTTGTACATTTGCTGAGTTAGATTTTTATTACTTTAGTTACTCATAAGTGTCCTCATAGATGGCTTCTATCAGTCTTCAGTCTTCATAGATCCTCAGAGCCCTTGCAAACCCTCAGCATTAGAAGTATTCTTTGGCTGGAGATGTCACTCTTTCAATTGTCGAATGAGTAAAAATATTCCTTTGCTTGCTGTGAGATTGTTTCCCCAGTTTCATATGATGTCTCATTAATTCACCCTATCCATGCCCATCTCATTGTGCTGTAACACTCATAATGGAGGGCTAAAATCCATTTACATGAAATAAGTAATATAGCTATTGGAAATCCTTACTGAACTGTGTGCTGGGTTTGGCTGGGGCAGAGTTAATTTTCATCACAGAGGCTGGTATGGAGCTATGGTGGTTATTTTTTTTGGTTTTTTGTTTGTTTTTGTTTGTTTGTTTGTTTTTAGGGTTATTTTTCTGAAAACAATGTGATTATATAGAGATGTTTCTGTTACTGCTGAGCAGGGTTTTCTTAGAGCTGAGGCCTTTTCTGCTTCTCATACTGACACTGCAGGGGGGAGGCTGGAGGTGCATGGGAAGCAGGGAGAAGACACAGCAGGCACAGGCCCCCGAAAATGATCAAAGGGGTGTTCTGGACCTTATAGCACCATTCTCAGTATATAAAGCTTGTGGGGAAGAAAGAAGTTTTGATTATAAGTTTTGATTACCTTGTGGGAAATGTTTGGAGTGATGAAGGAATATGTGGGAATGTTTATCAGTCCAATTGTTACATTCCTGTCCATGGGAAACAGGGAATTAATTCCTTGTTTTACCTCACTTGTATGTGCAGCTTTTGCTGTTCTTTTTTAAACAAGTTTTCTAATTTTTACCTTTCTAATTCTGTCTCCAATCCTACTGGTGAGGGAGTGAGTGAGAATCTGCTTGTTGCTTGGCTGATGGTTGGGGTTAAAACATGACTTATTGTTAAAAGAAATGACCTCGGTATTCATTATTTTCAGCTAGGTACTTCTTTTCTATGCCTATATATATACACTTATATGAAGAAGAAACCTCTTGTGCTATTTCTTCCCTTTTATTTCCTATCCAATTTATTTAATCATATATATATATACTATAGGCAGAGAGAGAAAATGAGTTAAATGCATGAACATTTGGCTTGCAAAAATCTCAGGTACAGTTTTTTTAAACTCTCAGAAATGACTTTAAGGTGAGCCGAAGAGCAAGGAAAATGGGGTTACAAGGTCAGGCTGATGCTATCATATCTTATTTCCACCTGGAGGAACATAAAAATCTTCAATTCTGTATTGGAGGATATTAAGGACTTCAGTGGAGAAAAGCCAAGGAATTAGGGACTTCAGTGGAGAAAATATTTTTATATTAGTAAGAGACATAATAGTAAAACAGTTAAATCACAGAATGAAAGATAAGAGAAAATGGAGGTCTGGATAAAGATTACAGGCAGGGATGAATCAAATAGATGAAATTCACATACCATTCATATGATGAGAGAAATTTCTTTTAGCAGGAAAAATTATATTTAGAACTTAAGACTGAAAAAAAAAAAAAAGCTGGGTGCACCTTCACTGTTCAGTGAGTGAAATCTGCTGTGAGGATGAAGTATATTTAAGACAGAAAAAAAGGGAAAAATAAAATGCAATTAAAAAATCATCTGATAGAAAACCGTAGGCAAGTTGCAACATATTTTGTTGCCTTGTAAAGAGGCAGCGTGCCCTAAAGAGATCACACTAGGACGTCATGAGATCAGACATAAACCTGGCCTGAAAGAAAAGAATTCTTTTGTAATTTTTTGGTTCTGGAGCACAACTGAAAGCATAAAATATTACAGCTGCTTGGTCCTTCCAGCTTCAGATGCCTGAAACTGCATGTAGAATTTTAGATATCAGCTTTGCAGTCCTGTCAGACTTCTTCAGCACCAGAATCTATAAAAGGTGCTGCCATTCCAGCATCTATACAAGGTTCTGCCAGACCAGAATCAGGTTCATATTATTTCTCAGTTACAAAATCATAGTTAAACAGTCTGGTTGATGTTGACAGTTGTTGGGTCAGTGATTTGCAAAGCAAATATTTCTCCCTGTTACTGTGAGCTTTGAACAGACTTCTTCATTATGCTGTGTTTATCAAGGATGTGCAGTCTGCTTGTGAGGTTCACATGAATATGTTAATTGGAAAGAACATTAATTTTAGTAGCTCATTAAGAATGTTTTGACTGATCAAGGAAGAAGGGTGGCAAGATCCATGATGTCATCTACACCTCTAAAGTAATCCGTTTATAAAAAATATTATTTACAGAAGTAATATTCTCCTGGTTCATTCATGAAATGACAGAAAAGAGCTTATCAAATGTGGATATTGATAAGTCAATTCAGGATGGGACCTGGGGAAATAAGGGATGGTTTTGAACTATTTTCTTTTTTCTGAACCATCATCTTGTACAATGTCAGTAGACTACATCAGTGTACTTTTAGTACTTTGGCAATGCTGTTGCCACCAGTTTCATTTTACTGTGAAAAATTTTAGAAGCTATGCTTCCATACTCCTGCATTTTATTTTTCCTTTTTTTTTTTAACTTTTCATTAATGCCTGTAGAGGGAAGTAACATAACTCCTTGATTTACAGAGGATGCAGGAGGTGAAAAATGGACTGAAAATAAACAGAATTTTAGCCATTTGTTGTGGGAATATGGAACGAAAGAAAGATTTTTAAGGGAGTGGTCAGGATTGAATCATTTAAGCAAAATAAAAAAAAGAAAAAATATACATAAATAAGAGTAATGGTAAGAACAAATTATAAGCCAAAATGAAAGTGAATAATTGAAAAAAAAAAAAGAAATACATGGAAAACAGTAAAGAAAAAACATAAATAAAGTGTGAACACATGGAGAGAAGTAAAAGGGAAAAAAACCAATGTTCATGTGAATATAAATTCATTATAAATACCTAGTTAATAGAGAAGAAAACTATTTAAGCAAATCTTTTCTCAAAGTGGAATCTCACAGAAGAAGAAAAGTTGTTCTTTCCTGTATTAAGATAGTAAGCAACTAGGAAAAAATTGGAGGCCAAATTATCCTGCTTAAATTTATGCACATAATTACTTTTCAATTTTAATAAATATTACCTGACTAGCAAAATTAGATTCCTATATTTGTACAATAAGGAATTAATAATAATGAAATATTACCAAAAAAATTGCCATAAAAGTTAATTGGTTAACTATAATTGCATACACGTTTACAGAGGACAAAAATAATTAGCTTTTTGCATTTGCTTGAATGAGTTAAGATGATAAACATGCTTTCACTTTAATTTAAATCTTTGTGAGTACAGGTACTTTATTTACTAATAAGAATGATCTTATCTTCTGGGTCATTTATCCTTCATGAGCTCATGCTTTCAAGGTGAATGGATTTCAGTTAAGGAGAACAAATATATTGCTTCCAGCCACGCTCTATAAATGTTGTCCAGTATCCTGTCAGTGTTTTAAAAGCCAAGTCATAAATAAAATTGCAAAGGTTGTTTTAAATGATGGGAACAAAATGTTTCCACTTTATTATACACCACCAAAATGTAAAACCACCTCAGTTTTTTAGAGAATCTATTAATGTTCTACATCTTTACTAAATAGGATGAAAGAAATAAAAGCTATCTTTGAAATACTTTATTTCAAATAATATCTATGGAGGATTTACTAAGTATGATGTGACATCATCCAATTATACACGATCTAAAATAATGCACAATTTTAGTCTTGCTTTTCAAACTGTCAAAATGAATGAGACTTATGACAGAAATTAATGAAGTAAGGAGAACGAATTATGAATAAGTTAATCAACTAGGAAACCCCCAACTTCCTTAGGCAATAGGAAAAGCAAAAAAGTCCCAGTCTCTAAGTCCTGATCAACAATAATCAAAGCATCTCTCTACATTATCAAACCTGTGTTGGGCACAAATCCAGAAGACAGCTCCATACCAGCCACAGGGAGGAAAATTAACCCAGCAGAAAGCAGCCCACATAGGTATATTAAGATTGTTGTCTTTTCTTTGAAGCAGAAATCAAGCTAACTTAAAACATTGTGTTTTGTATTGAGTGGTAACTCACAGAAAATTATGATTTTGTGGTGACATATTGTTCAGAGAAGGAATGAAACTGAAGGATAAGATTGGAAGAAAAAGGTGTAGTACATTTTAAACTACATCAGCTCTTGTCACAAGTGCTGATACATTTATTTATTTTTACATTTTTGAGTCAAAATTCATAATAGCTTTTGCATGAAAATGAACATACAAACTTTCATGTAAGTGTACACACATACAGACAAAGGCATGGTGCTAAGGAAACTGCAGCATTTTCCAGGGATTTGTTTTTTTCTTGGAAAAACACAAAACTGTGGAATCTGAAACGTCTGGGTTGAAGTACTAATAATGTCTGTTAGAAAGAGAGCTTCAAGATGGGATTGTTTGAGCTGAAAGCACTGCTTAGCCAAAAAAAAAAAAATAATAAGAATGAAGGATGACAAAGAAATTAAAAGTTCTTCTTGAAGACACACAGTAGAATTTCTTCTTTCCTGGTGGGGTTCTTCCATAGCAAACAGAGAGGTTCAGGAATTTTTGAGGCATATTTATCCAATTTATGTTAGATGTCTCTTTCCAGCATTGGGAGGATAGCCCAAAAAACCCCACAAAACTCCTGTGAAACAACAACAACCAAAACCCACTCACGTGAAATTTTTGGTCAGATTTTTTTGTAGGTCTAAAGATGTGTAGAAATTAATTCTTCTATGCACTTAGATATATTTAAGCACAATAAGAAGCATGCACAATTATTTAAATGAATTCCAGTTCACAGTCTGAAGACTAGCAGATATTCTAATTATTCCAAAAGAGTTTCTGAAAAGAAACAGAGAAAGCATAGAACACCTGACAGTGCTTTAAAGTGTTATAATTTCTTTTTCACTGTCTACAAGTATTACTACTATGATTTAAATCTGTGTTAGGACATGGTGGCAAATAGCATGAAAAGAACAGTAATTCTGTGAGTTTGAAGTATATAAAATAGATAAACAATCCATGTCATAAGCAATTAATTATTCAGTGGAAAATAAAGAAAGCAGGTATTGACTTAGACAAATTTCTCACAGGGTATTTTATGGCACGCTGCATTAAGGTACCTCTATTTTTTAATACAGAAATTATTATATTTTCTTGCCATAATAAGACAATTGTGCAATCTTGAATCATTAAAAACATATTTTACTAAACCTATATAAAATTATTAAGTAAAATAACAATAATCAGTATCTAACAAATGCTAAAATATTTACATTGCACTTAAGTAAGTATAACATGAAGATAAAAGAACAGAAAATACTCAGGGAATTTAAATGTAGACACACTTTTATTTTAGCTGTTTTCAGAAAAAAAAATATTACTGAAACATTTCAGAAGACAGGGAATGAAAGTTCCCTCTACTTTCCATCTGCAGTTTTGCTTATATTGATTTAGCACAGATAGCCTTTCATTTTTATTTCTCTAATGTTCTTGAAATCTATATGAGATCTTGAAAATAATATGTTCCTGCTTCCGAATTTCCCCAGGAATGATAAATTCAATATTCAATTTGTTGTTGTTTTTGTTGTTGTTGTTGTTGTTGTTCTTCTTCTTCTTCTTCTTCTTCTTGATTGTCGTCTTCTTCTTCTTCTTCTTCTTCTTCTTCTTCTTCTTCTTCTTCTTCTTCTTCTTCTTCTTCTTCTTCTTCTACTGTCATGCTACTATAGTAACACTGCTGTTACTAGTGATTTCTGCAGTCCCTTGTGTCCTAAGAGCAACGCTAATAAGTGTGGAATGATTAGTATGGTGCTCTGGAGTTATCCACACCTGCTTTGATTGAACCTAATTTAGCTGTCAATTATTTCAAATGTCAGACTGAAATGGAGAGATCTAAACTCCTGGATGATTCCCCACTGAACTGAGACAGTCTGTTAGAGGCAGAAGTTTCAATCAAATGTTATTGTTCTCTGCATATTGCATTGGAAACCTCTGCATGAAAAATCCCATGAAACCTCTCCATGAAAAATCCCAGTAGGTGAAATATTGTATTAGTTTACTAAAACAAATACAGATCAGGACTCTCCTCAGAAATATGAAGGACACTTTCCCTGACTCCATTTGTATTCTAACTGCTCTGCACATTCAGATGAAAAATTCAATACCTAAGCACTTAGAGTAAGGAGCCCCGAATACTTTTACCATTAAAGAACAAAGGCCCACAATAACTAAAAAGTTTTTAAGACCTTTGATGGATAAACTATAGATAAAGATGATAAAGTAATTTAAAATCCAAACTAAGTGAAATAAAAATTATTAACCAAGGTTAGGAAAATAACCTTACTTTATTTAACTCTTGTGAAAATCCTACCTGTGAAAGAAAACTAGAAATGGTGGTGTTTAATACATTCTGGATATATGTGTAAAAGCTAAGCAAATATATATATATCAATATCCTCAAATACCAAGGCAACAGTGGGCAAGAGAAAAGCATTTCAGGTCTCTTAAATAATACACACTTCCCTATGTGAAACACTGACTATAAAAATATCAATTTCTCATAATTTTTTTGATGGAAAAAGCTGAATTGGGATAGCTCAAAACCAGTGCAGTAGATAGATAGAGTATATACTATTATTATTTGGCTACAAGTATTTTTGGACTACATAAAAAATTTGAAAGGAGAAAATTAAGTTTGTTTTTTTTGGCTTTTTTGGGGCGGGGTATTTTATGTTTGCTTTTCTTTTTTAGTTTTGGTTTTTGGAATGTATTTTTTTCCAAGGTCTCTATCTCCATCCCAAACAGTATTAAATCACTACTGAGAAATATCTTGTATAGAGTACATCAAAAAAAGAATAAAAGTTTAGAAACCTATTAGTTTGTTACAAGTACTGTGTGTTGCCAAGGAATAAAATATTCCTGCTTCCCTGTGAGATCAGTGGTACAAGGTTGTATTAGATACATTGTATAATTTAATTCCTCATTAAAATTAGAGCAGTTGCACGGAAGATTGGGGATACAAATATATATATCATCAGTAAACATTCATGTATTTTTACAGAAGTAGGATGGGAGACTTTGTAACTGAATCTTATTTTAAAACACAATTAATCTGACCTATTTTGTCAGGGTGCTTTAAAATGAGATGAGCCATGCCCTAGAAGTGCCTATTCATCTTGATTGTTTGTAAAGGGAGTTCAGGGAGTTTAGGTGAGATACAGACATCTACATGCATTCAGAGTCTTGCATTGTATAACTACACAGACAAAATGTAGACTTTTGACACAAGTGTTGAAAGATGAAAAGATATAAAAGACATTACATTTAACAATATTTGTATTTTATTGACTTGGAACCTCATTTTTCACTTTTCTTTTAAAAAGGGAATAAATATTTTCAGTTATTGCTTTAATACTCTTGGCATTTTTCTGCCTGTCAAGCTCCATGTTTAATGCCTTTAGAAGTGAAGAATATTATGAAGAACATTGTGAAGCTTTTTTTCAGGATATAATTGGGTGGGATTATTTGTTAAAATGTTGGCAACCTATGTTCCTATAATATTTTTACATGTGGCTTCATTTCTCCCTATGGAATTAAGATTCAAATCTTAGTATAACAGGATTCAATGCCCTGAGGGTCCCTACAAAGTACTTATACATTATTTTATTTTAAAACTAATTTATCAAATAGTGAAAAAAATCCAAACAAGTGCCCAAGACTTACTTACAGAATCAAACCCTGAAAATATTTTTTTTCTGAAAATTATATGGATAAAAAGAACTTAATATTTCAATCAGCTCCTCATGTTTCTCTTCCAGCATCATTTTTCTTTTAAAATAATTTTATTCTTTGTTTCAAGGTCCTACTTTAGTTCAATGTTTTGATTGGGTTTGAAGTATTAGTTGCTTTGGGTTTTTTTTCTCTCCAAGGAGTCAAAAACCAGAGTCCATCATGGAGGCGGAAGTCACATTATTACATAAAAAATTCTCTTCAGTGCAGACATGTGCATCTGTTCCAGTAATTCAATTACACCTCTGGAGTTGAAGAACAGAACATACATTTTTAGGGTTTTGTTTGTTTTGCTGTTTGTCAGATATAAAGTAGAAATCTGTTTTGGACAAATTAATAATTTAGAGGAAATTTTCTTTTCCTTTCAATAATAGTAAATCAACACCACAAAAAGTGTAAAAAAACCTGTAGTGGATACAGCAAAAAAAAGAGAAGATTTTTAAAAAAGAATGTTATGAATAGTCTTGAAAAGACAAATACAAGTCTCAGGAATTTAATGATTTTTTTAAATTAAAAATGTTACACAGATAATTTAAAAATGAATTAGTATGAAATGATACACGGTCATTGTCCTGAATAGAGCAGGAAAAATAACACAGCTCATGAGCTTTGGGCTTGAGCCAATCTATAATCACCCCAGAAGCAGCTAGCCCATGAAAATTCCCTAGATTTCTCAGAACAAGTAACTAAATTATGATACCATCATGTTTCCCAACAACAAGGTCATATGCTTTGGAGATTGTTGCATAAGGCTCTAAGGAATCACTGAACAGGATTCACTTGCACAGAGGGATATATCAGTTGTGCTCTTAGTTATTTTTTCATGTTCACTGTACAGGTTTCAATTTATTATATATAGTACAATCCTCACATTTTCAGTTAAAAATCTCTGCTGTATTAATGGCGAATAATCATGAGATGTTTTCAAAACCAAAATAATCTTCTGTGGCTATCAGAAGTCTAAATCTGATCATTGAGAACATGCTAAGGAAACGTTCAGTTTGATGTTAATGTCGTATCAGAGGGTATCAGTGACAAATTGAAGACTCAACTCTTTTTGTTCCCCCCTACCCTTATAATATTCATTTGCACTGTTCAGTGGTTTTGCTCCATTTTTAAAATACAGTATTTATTTTACCTTCAATCTTATGGAATTTATTTTTTTCTTTCTCCCTCTGGTCTAAGAAAAAATATACCCTCTTGGTAATGACCTCTTTTCCAAATTTTTTCAGCATTACTGGAGGAGATTTTTCTGATATTACTGGAAAAAGGTATATGTACTTTTGCACCAACATTTTCTAAACTCTAGTTTTTGTTTCTTGGTTGTTTGTATTTGACCACTAAATCTGCAGCTAACTTGAGTGTACATACTCCAATTTTTTTGTAGTCTCTAATTTAGATGTTGCAGGAGAACAGCATGACACATAGAAAAGGTGAACGCTGATCTACTAAATAAAAATGGTATTCTTTGCAGGATGTAAAAAAATCTCTAACACAATTTGGCTTAATAAAAAACTCCACCAGGACTGTGTGGAGTTTAAAAGCAAGATTTTGGGAGGCAGAAAAGGATGATTGCTAGCCTCTTCTACCTTAAAGATGTAACAGCCAGTTCACTGAGCGACTGCCTTGTCCATAAGAAATGGCATAACTATAGTAACTGAAATCCCTCAAGAGTGGGTTTTTCAAGAAGCAGAAACTCTCAGACTGAAGCCTTGTGAAGGATTTAGAACTGAATATTTTGTTCCTTCTACCAAAGTCCCTGACAAAATATTTCTGAGAGGTCAGTGCACGGAGAATTTAGTTCAACACAGTGTTCTAAACCAAGGTGATAATCCTCACTTCACAATCAAATTATAATAGCCTTTATAATTCAGCCTTTTTTCCTTTCTCTGAACAACATTAAAAGTAACTAAAGCAAAGACATAAAAATATCTACCACAAAGTACTAAATGTTTGCAAAACTCAAGACAAAAATTTCTCCAATGTCCACTATATTAGCATATTGAAAGAATTATTTTATATCTTTGAAAATCTACAGCACCCAGGAGAACTACAGTGACATTAATTTCATTCTGAAAAATGGCAAAATACATACTATACACGTGTATGTCACTATAAACCTATTTAAATAGCAATATTTTATACTCATTTTTATTCCTTAGAATTTCTTGTCCTTTGGGCAACAATTTTTGAATAATTGTTCTTTTAGACTTAAGAATAACTATTTAAATTCTCATATTTCAGAACTATTTCTATTTATAGGTTTCTTATGCTCATGACATCACCTCAGTGGAGTACCCTGAAAAGACACAATTTACATTGTAAAAACTTGTACACTTGCCATTCTATTCTGGTTTTTATTTCTGTACTGAATAAATGTGTGAGTTGTTTTTTCGTTTAAGCTCTGTAACTGCACAAGGAGAATTATGGAAAGAATTATTGAGAATTATGGAAAGAAGTCCAATTTTGATTTTCAGTGAAATGAACTGAATTTGAAGAATTATCTGAATCTCAAATAAAAGCTATAAATTTCTGGAGTATGTTGTATTCTCTGTTTTATCACTTTTTATCTGTCACATCTGTGGGTTTCTTAAGACAAAAATATTACCACATTCTGGTAAGATTGCTTTAATAATGTGTGTTTTAATCAAAACTGTCAATATAATTCTTCTCTCATAACTAAATATATCAATGAAGTTGATAAATGATGGGATTCTGTGAATTTTTTAAAAGAATGATTGAATTTCTTATGACAGGGGTGGTACTTTTTGTATTTTAAACAAGTTGGAGATAAATGCTACGAACTTGTGTAGATCTCAGTGTGCAGTTACTGGCTGTTAATCTCCCAACCCTGAGTTCTGCTTCCTGGGAATCCAATTTACATGTGATCAGCCAACTTAATAAATTTATTTTCAACAAAGTGAGATGTAAAGAATATTTAACTGTGCTGTAGAAGCTGCAGAGTTTGAAATTTAGAAGGAAGTGCTGGGGGTTAGGAACAGATTTTTCCCTCCCTCTCTTGCATTTTGCTTCATCTCTCTTTTCCGTGCAGGTTCTGAATACGCTTTCTTTTCTTTTAATGAGTATATTCTTCTGTGAACTATGCATTTACATATGATGAGAGAAAAATACCCACACCCCCTGTCACACCCCCCCTTCAAAAAAAAATCCCAAACTCACAAAAACTCAAGTAGACCAACACAAAAAAGCCCCCAAAAATACTAAACAAACAAGAACCACAACAAAGTCTAAGATTTTTCCATAACAAATTGCCTTAAGGCCCTTAGGTTCACCTGTCTCTACTTGAAAGCCCATTTCTCTGGATTTACTGATATGCAATTATTACATATATGGGGAGTAGAGGACACAGATAAGGTCAAAAGAGTAGAGAGTTCTCACAGCTTTCAACTGCAGTTGAATAAATTAATATGAAAAGATTTTGTTTTCCTACTAGTATGAAAGTCATCAATATGATGAGATTATTTATTGGAACTTCTGAGATCAGTTGCTCATTTCTCATTGAATGCAACTAACAATGAAGTATTGCAAAGCTTCCATTTTATCATATGTGGATTCATTTCATGGTTTTTTTGGTTTATCACTCAATTTAGTTTGGTTCAACAAGATTTTCCTTTTTGTGTAACTTTGTTTACTTGGGTTCTTAGTAAGATATCCAGATAGCTGCTCAAAAGTCAGATATTTTCCAGATGTCCCTTTTTTAAAATAAATACATTCATAAAATAGATAAATATTCATATAATTTGTTTCTCTTGTGGTATTTAAAGAAAATTACAACTTTCCAAGCAACAGCAGTCTAATTATATATAAAAGCCTCTTAAATAATAGACTAAATTGTGCAGTACATCAGAAACAGAATTAAAAGATTCTGTGACAGAATTTTATTATAAAACATAGAACAAAAAAAAGGAGTTATTTAAAATATATGGCTGTTTACTTAACCAAATCCTAAAAAATATAGCTGCACAGCAAAGTCACAAAATATTTAACTTAAATAATTATACGGTTTGAAGAATAATAATTGGAAGAGTGCATTAAAAATTAATGGTGAACTTTTCAGATTGCTTGTAGATACACAAAGCAAACAAAATCAGTCAGGTACTCCCCTGTGGGTTTGTTTGTTTTTTTGTTTTTCTGACTAGTTATTATATAGAAATTGCATTTGTTTTGTAAATTTTGGTTTGTTGTAGGGCTTGGAAACAGAAGCATATCATGAGGCTTCTGGAATTGTTCTTTTAATCAAATAATTTATGAAACAATGTAATTGCAACATTTAAGCTTTTAGATGTAGAGCACGTAATAGAAGAAATATCTTGTCAGAGGCAAAGGATGGCAAGCTCTACCAGGCTAAAGAGAATTCAGAGAGCAATGCAAAACTGAGCATGAAGAGAAGGTGCCAAACTGCTAAATAGCATTTCTATGGAAAATAAACCAGGTAAACACTCTTAAGTAGATGTGTAACTAATGAAAAGATTTAATACTGATTTATAAGTGCAGGCAACACAGAATGTGTCACAGTCAGATTTCCTGAAAAATTCTTTTGCCCAGGATTTTCTCCTGGGAAGTTGAGAAGCCTCAGAGAAAAAGGAAAACAATTTCTTATCTCATTTGCTTCTCCTCTGTTTTGCTCACATGTGGAATGTGTTTATCCAACAGGTGATTGTTTCATTGGTTTCTGCTGTGAATTATTTTGACTTATTGGCCAATCAGGGTCAAGCTGTATCAGGACTCTGGTAAGAGTCACGAGTTTTCGTCATTATCTTTTTAGCCTTCTTTAAGTATCCTTTCTGTATTCTCTGGTATAGTATAATATATTATAATATAATAAAAAAATAAATTAGCCTTCTAAGAACATGGAGTCAGATTCATCATTCCTTCCTTTGTCTGGGAACCCCATAAATACAATAAGAATGTCCTCAGGGAATGGTTCTGACGTGGATAACAAGATAATTTGTTTGCTCTTTTATGAAAAAGATAGACAGGTGATACAGACTTGGTGGCAAAAAAAAAAAAAAGTAGTTTATATTTTTTCTGGGTTTTCATATGTAAATTTTCACACTACTTTATTTTAAATCAATTAAAAAAAACAAAACAAACAACAAGAAAAAAAAAAAAAAAAAAAAGAAACGCTAGTGATTTACCAATGCTTTTAGAAATAAAAGCTTTTTCCAAAGAAAATACAGGACATTTTAAAATAGTCCACCATCCTCAGTTTTGGCACTTATCTTACAAAATTCAAAAGAGAGATGCAATCTCAGATTTTCAGACTGCACTTGAAAATAAAAATATTAAGGCTGAAAAGATAACTTAAAGTCTCAAGGCTCTTATTTTTTTACTGATTTATAAGTTGCAGCTATTTGTCAACCAGGGACTGCTGTTCATGAATTTTACACTAGGGAGATGTTAGATACAGGACACAACTAAATATATAAGCAGGGTATTTAAACTTCAGTACCCCTGTTCCCTTCTGACTTTTGGAAGCACTGCCAAGAGGATTATTAGTATTCCTTGCTCTTTTCAATATCAGAGCTCATGTATCATGGCCTGGCTTCCGGAAAAATGAGCTACAGTAGCATGGAGGATACTTCTCTTGCATGTGAAAAATACAAATTTGAACAACTGGGGAAGGCCTGGAATGCAGGTATCAGTCTTCCTAGACATGCTCTGACAGTCACTGCCCACCCCACTCAACTGAACACAGAAATGTTACTCTGTGTTTTGAGTGGCCTTTAAAAAAGGCCGTGCAAAGCTCTTAGCCACAAGTTTTTAGTGTTCATATTGCCTTAGAAAAACTGAAGCTGTCCTGAAGTTCAAATGCTGGTTCTAATCTATCAGGTGGTGATTTGTCAATGCCAAGAAATTTTCCCAGTATCTATGTCTTTCCTTACTTATTTCCCTATCAGGTTAGACTAGATTTTATTTGATTTCTGTATCATTTTTTGGAGCTTAACTTCTTAAATCCTCTCCAATCTTCATGTTTGTGAGTTCAGTACTACCTGGTGTCTTTCTTTTATTCTTATCTGTAGGAAAATCTGGAGGGTTATGAAATCCTATCACCTCATATCAGGTGAACTGTGTTTCTATCTTCAAGGATATTATTTTCTGAATTTATTCAGGAAGAGTTTATATCTGTTCTTTATCACATCAACATTTTGTCTATATTATGTCTCTTTACCTCTCTGATATTTCTGTCCCTGAGGTATTTATAGAAAGCTGTCATATCCATCCATTTTTTTTGTTTTCCATTCAATTTTTTTTTGCTAGAATAAACAAGAAAAATCTTCTGTAGTCTCCTGTGTAAAAAGGGACTCTCCATTCCTCTCATTCTACTCATTTTCTATATTTATTTTGTTATGATTTCATGTTTCTTGACCACAAAAATGTACAAAATAAGGAATGCTTTAGTCACAGTATATAAGCTATCAAGAAAAATCATAAAAAAATTCTTAATTCAAGTAATAAATTTTTTTTGCAATATGTGAGAACGTTAGCTTTCTTTCTTGGAGGTATGGATTTAGGTGGTTTGTAGCAATTCTATTCTCTCTTCTCCTAATTTTTACCTTGCTTGTTCTACACAGTAAGATTTTTTTAATCTGAATTTTTTTCTAGTCTGTTTTTCCGTGGCATTCACCTGCACAGACTGCTCTTAAGTTTATCTTCTCATATGTGTTCTTAATATTTTAATTTCATCTCCATGGTGCTCTTATCCATACAGAGTATTATGTCTGGCTAAATCTGAAATCCTTAAAAATCTGATTATACTTTAATAAATTTTCCAATTACACAGAATTGTCATTTTCCTGGGGATGTTTATTAATACTATTAACACTCTCTTTAAAAATCCAAGTAATGAATTCTTGGTTGGGTTTTTGTTTCTTTGTCATCAAAAGAAGTATAAAGAAAAATATTATTTTCCTTTTTCTTTCTTGCTAGTTATGAATACTTTAAAAATACACTGCCATGATTTTCTGCTAATTTTCAGTTAGACTATTTTTATCCTTGTAGAGACTCAACATTATTCCTTTTTTTTTCTTTCCACTTCATCATTTATGTAAAAAAGAAATAATAAGGAAAAAAAAATTGTATATAAGAATAAGGTTACATAGTCTAAAAGTCCACATTTGAGACAGAAATCAGCATAATTTTAAACTCTATCCTTCTCCAGGCAAATCTGCACTAAACTTAAACTACTTTAGCAAAACCACTTTTGGTGGCTCTTTGCAGGTCACAGAGTACTTTCAGATATTTTTTTCAGCACTTCTATGCAATGTGTTGCTGACATGGCGCCAAGTCTGTTGCCTGTACTAGGAATATCAGCAGTTTTATTTTTTATATTTTACTGTAAAAAATAAAAAAAGATAATACAAGTGGTAGAAGATGGAAAGTTTATGTAGTCATTTTTGAACTTCTAAATTAAGAACACTTTTACTGGATGCTACTTACATATCAGCCATGTGTCAGCTTTTCCAGTTTGTCAGGACACCTTCACTATTGCTTGCTACTCTATTGAAACATACAGAACTCCAAAGAATCACTGGTTAAATATGTGTGTAATAACAGTTTGTTTAAAAATGTGTCAGAATGGGAGATTAAAAGGTAAGAAAGCCAAAAACCTTTATCAGGATAGCATCAGCATTTTGATAAATACCATGGATATGTAGGTTTTAACTTTCTTATTTAGCTCAAAAATTTCATCTGTTCATAATACTCATGACAATAGATTCTATATGATTCCATTTACATTTTTTTTATTTTTCCAGTAATCATCTCTGTCTTATTTTTTGAAATATTTTAACTGAATTTTCTTAAAAATAAGTGATGTTTTGTTAATTCTCAATATGAAACATGAATTCTTTCTGTGAAGAAAGAGTCTGCATAAATTATAGTAACCGAGATTTCTAAAGTTATCAGAACAGTAGAAAGAGTATTTAATACAACTTTATAATATTAAACTGTGATTAACACAATTCCCAAGTATGTTTATTAAGGGTAATTATCCACTTAATACTAAACTGGTATCGCCTTAAATTGTAAATTAATTAGATATGAAGCAGGAAATCAATTCTTTACATCAGCTCAGTCCATTGTTTAATACAGAATATGCAATATCAAATATTATAAATTCCAGTGAAAGGTAAGCCATTTCAAGAAAGATAAGGAAAATGAAAAACACATAGAAAGAAAATAATAAGGAAAATTTTTCACAAAATATTACTGTATATTAATAATTTTTATATTACATTTTTATTGCTACATATAGATGTTAGATGCTATATGTGAGGAATAGAAACACATTGCTGTGCCAAAAACAGAAAACAAGGGGCCTTAAAAGCATCTGTATTGCTTTTTTTCTGATTGGTCTTGTTTACAAGTATTGTTCTCTTGACGTTCTATCATTCCCTAAACAATGATATAACTCCATTGTCAATAGTTAATGAAGCTCTAGAAATGAAAGAGTCTTGTCACCACCATATTTTTGCCACTGGGGAAAAGTTTCAGTTGATTGTCTTTAAGTAGCATATTTATTACAGCTATGCTGAAAGATTCTTCAGAGCGTTTTAGTACTGGCCGTAATACAGACTGTGGGTAATATAAGTACTTCAACCAGACATTGTTCTGGGTTTTTTGGACAAATAACAAAGAGCAATCTTTTGTGATGTTATCTATATAGACAGGACAAATGTGGAAAATAAAAAGAAAAGAACAGATGAAATATTTTAACTCTTTTCTTAATGAGAAAAGAAAACTTAGGTCTTTTAAGTTGTTACCAAGGCTTTTTCACCAGACTTCAGATAAACATAATGCTTTATGTTTGGCTTTTTAATTGCCTACAAATAAACCTCTTAAAAAAATGAGGACGGTAAGAGAAAAAACTGAAGGACAGTAGATACCATTGAGAGAGAATCAGACTCCAAGACAGTCTGATATTCTTACCTTATTCAAGCAATATATATATTAACATAGCTATATACAAGTCAATACATCTTCATGTGAGGACATGGGCCCTTATTGACTTTTGTGGGAGATTTTTAAAGAGCAGGGCTGCCAATACACTGCTATAGCCAGAAAATCTATTGCTATCTCTGCACACGTACAGAGGCAGAGTGAGGAGGAAAGGAATGTCACTGCTGTCAACAGCATTGGCAAGGGGATGGTTGGAGTTCTGAATGTAGATATCTACTCCAAATATGGAAGCCAAACAAGGAAAAGGTGAAAGGACAAAGAATAAAATGCACATGGACAAAATGCCTTACACTCAAAAACTTCATGCTTGCAATACAATTGATAGCTTTTCAGCCTAGTTTACTCTGACTCTGTAATGTGGTATCAATTATGTTGTCATGTGGGAAGGCTGAAGCAGAAAAACAACATACACTGAGTTTCAGAATTCTAATTTACTTAACCTAATTATGTTGTCATTCATAATGTTTTATGTATGACTGCTGTTTGTTCAGCAGAGAAATGTGATGAGGAGTGAATAAAAAGTAGGTTTTCTCCTTCACTAGAGGGGAGGGGCACATGTTGGCATTCAGTAACAGCATCAATCACCTGAGGTCCTCAGCCAGTGAGTCCTCAGACTGAAATAGATCCCTGTCGGCTATTTTGTTTCCATTCCTGGACTTGTTGTAACTGTTATATCTTCTTGATACCTAATTTATTTTAACCACATGAGAAGCTCACGTCGGAAACAGAACGCATCAGTTCAGGCTTTTGACAGGACTGAGTCCATGTTTATGTGGGTGTTGTTGCTTTCATTATTATTACTGTCATCCAGTATGGCATGATGTGAGACATAGCTCCTTCATATTTTTAGAGAAATAATAAGCAAGTTGCACTAACACGTTCTTAATTAACATTTCCTCTCAGTAAAACATTTTTGTAAATATTTAAACCAAAGAGTAAATTTCATCCTGAAAAGATTTGTTCAATGACATTATAACATTTCTTGCCTCAAAAATAAAGTATTTTTATTGAATAGCACAGAGTTTTTTGGCAAGTTAGCAACCCGAAAGCAAATTTAAGCAGGACTAATTCACTACCAGCTTGTATTAAATGAAGATTTTCATACCTTTGAGCACACAGACCATCAAGATCTCAAGAATGCAGCTGTGTGGCAGCACTGGGACGTGTTGGCCTAGAAAAGATTCAGTGCTGTGAGGTAAATTACACATTAACGTTGCATGGTGCTGTAGGTTTTGCAGGGAGATCTATCAATCAGGCAGAGGTACAGTTAAATACCTGGTTTTGCTGATACTGTTTTGTAGCTGATACTTGATCAAATTCACAACCAAATATGCTTGGCCCTTCTCTCTATACCTCTATATTACTCTATATAGTGACATCCAAATGGAAATAATTCAATGCATGGAAAAGTCTAGAATCAGCACAGCTCTGGACTAATCAGTAGTCTGAAGGTACTAGGAAAAGTGTCAAAAACATCACACTGCCTAGATGAAGTACTTCTTTTTTTCTGTTTGTGGCACATGGAAAGGTATGAAATGAGACAATATGAAAGAAATGTTGTTTTCTATGCTAAAAACAATGCTGCCTCCAGAAAAAGACAGATGGATCACGGGAAGTGCAGTCATGTTGGCAACCTCGTGATAATTTACTTACCAGGAGCATAATACCTGTAAATGTGATCACAGGAATTGCACTTCAAGATCTTTTTCCTTCTAGCTGACATTTCAGCAATCAAAGATTAAAAAAAAAATCAAGTCGAACCATATATAATTTCTGTGTTCTACCTGAAAAAAAATGTAAACTACAGATTACATTTGCTACTTTTAAAACTTCCTTTCTCTCTCTTGTCTTGAAGTTTCTATAAAAGAAAGCATTTATTTGAAAAGATGAAATCAGCAGGAAAGCAGAGATTACAGGCTCATAGAGTAGAAGCATCACCTTCACCTAATGTAAAAGTGATGGGAATATGAAAAACACTGCATGATTTCTGCTTCTGCACCTTGTGTGTTACTTTTTAATGCAATAACTTTCGGTTGGAGAAAATTCTCTCTAATTTTATCTGCTAAACTGCCATATATCTTCCATTAAAAATATTTTTAAAGATATGACTGATCATCATGACATGAGTATCTCTTCCTGTTCTGCCTCAGGCTTCATATACAACCTATACAAATCACCTAAGCATTTTAAATACTAGTAAATCACAGTAAAATAGGATTTCTAGATAGGGATCCATGAAACATGAAATAAAAATATTTGTTCAGCTGGAAGTTAACAACCTGACTTCAAGTTTAGGGAATGACAATTATAGCAGAAAGCTAACCAGGTTCTTTGCCAAGTTGTCATGTTATAAAAAAGAAATTAAAATATATTCTTCTTTCATGTTTTGTAGCAAATTTAACTTGTTACACTTTTTATTTTCAGTTAGAATGTTAAAAAAGTTAGTACAAAGGAGTACTTTGTAAAAAGTGCAAAGTTGTGGGCTCTCCACAGAACAAATGGAAATGCAAAACTCTACTCAGTAGCTGAATAGGGAAACACAGAAGCAGAGGACTCCTTTCAGTCCTGAAACTGATGATGATAACACACTTCTGATCTGTAGTTTAGTAGGAAATTATTAATACTCTCAAGTTTCCTCCAAAAAAATCACTGCATTTTCTTCAGAGGCGACCATGACCATGTTGTCAGGTAAAGTATGTTTACTTAAGATATTGAAGAATACCAAAATGAGAACAGTGTTTGTTCTGAAAGGAAAATATTTAATTTCCTGGTAATGGGAACTGAAAACAGTTCTAAAAAGGTAGATTATAAGCAATGGTAAATTGTCTCTACAACTGTTCCAGAATCTCAGTGGAATAATTGCTCAGCTTGCTACTTAATATTTGCTTCCCATGAACTGTTTTGCCTAGAGGAAGTTATTGATGCCACATGAATATTTAAGAAGGAAAGTCATTGCCCCTGAATATTGAAGGATTTTTTCTGCTAGACCTCCATTGACTTTAACAGGAGACGAAATGGCTAGTTACCAAATAGATACATATATTTAGATACATAAATGTGTTTGCAATTTGCAAATGAAGTGCACGACTACAAGTCTTCATATAAATTGTATAAGCATAATTCCTGGGCTAGTTGAGGTTATCAGAGGAATCTTATCCAACATTTAGCTGCTGCCTGAAATGGGAGCTGATCCTGGGCAGCTATGGGTCCTGTGGTGTACCTTCCAGACACAGCCTCAAGTAGACACAGAGAAGTCTCAAACATCCTCTTAAGTTAAATTAAAAACTTATTGCTAAGCAACTATGCTTAATCCTGTTTCTTTTTATTGTTTTTTGTTTGTTTTTTTTCAAATACCAAAATTAGGTAGCATGCAAACCAATTTTTGTCATGAATACTCGTGAGCAAAAGGAAGATGAGGAAACAAGAAAAAGATTTCAAATGTGTAAGAAGGTATACTTTTATCATTCCTTGTAAGGATATAATTGAGATGCTGATATTTTAGCTTGGTTGGTCAGAGCACGATGCTAATAATGCCACAGTCATGGGTTCAACCCCCTTACAGACTATTTACTTAAGAATGGAAGTCTATGAACCTTGTGAGTCCCTTACAACTCAGAATATTCTATGAAAATTCTGCTGTTGTCAGGTTTTCTGCATTGTTTTCTGAGGGGAAAAAACAATAACAGACAAAAAAAGGCAAAAACAAAAAAAAATGCATTAGAATAATTCTTACTAATCAACTATTGGAATGAAAGGGTGAAGCAAATGTAACTCCAATAAGCACAAAGAAAATATTATATGGGTCTTAATGATTTTCAGCTTGAGTGGAAAGTATATTTCATTGTCAAACCCATACAATATTTTCATCCATCTGCCTGTCTGAAGTACTGCAAGTTAGCAATTGTTCCATGAACTTATGGGTGATTTAATGCTTCATGTTTTTGTCCCCATTTCCTGAATTTTTCAAATATAGAGGAAAAGCACTGGGGAAAATTTGAAATATTTTTCTAACATACATTGCCAAAAAAATAAATTAATGCTTGTATTGATTAACAGTTGCTAAGCAAATGAAACACTGATTTAAGCTAATGCCATATTCTCTCAAATTTTTTCAACAAAACTTTTCTTATCTGTGATGCGAAAATTTGTCACTGACTTCTATGTGCATTTTTCAGTTATAAAATATAGGACACTAAGAAACTAGTAAAGAACACTGTGCTGAGGTAGTGTTTTCATACTAGTTTATATGCTGCTGTGCTTTGGATTAGTGATGGAAACAATGTTGATAAAGATATTTTGTTTAGCACTGAGCAATTCTCACAAAGAGGAAAGGCCTTGTCTGCTTCCTTCTGATCATCTTTGTGGAGTCCCTTTGGATTATCTCTAGCTTGTTCTTGTCTCTCTTGAATTGTGTTGACAGTAAGAGGACTGAATAACCCAGGTGCAGCTTGATAATTTCTGAGTAGATGTCATTGCAGGTCCCCAGCCAGGTAATAAATAGCATTGACTCCATGCTTCTCGGCAGGCTGATCAATCCTTTTATTACACTATGCTTATTAAGAAACCCATCAACCTCACAGACAGCCACAATACAGGTGGACCCAACTGGTCCCTCCATCTAAATGCCATCACCAATTGGCCAATCAAGAAACCACCCTTTGGTGAACAAATTCCCATAACACATTCCCTTTCTAGAAGGATGTAAATTCCATGCACATGTATCTAAAGTGTTCCTTTAAATACTGTTTTTGGTTTTACTTAGTTAAACCTGTTACTGTGCTTAAGAATTTGTAGCTTGTTACAGGCTAAATGGCTGAGTATATAAGACAGTAAAACTATGTAAGCCAGGAATTAAAATAAAAAAGAAAAAAACCCTAAAAAAAGAGGAGTACTCAATTTCACAGAATGCAACAGAAAATGTTAATTCACTGTAGCTTTGGATGAAAAAAAAAAAAAGGATTTTTTGTTAGTTTGTTAAATTGTTTAATTTGCTTTGGGGGGTAGGATTTCTCCTGAAGGAGGCAGCAGCTAGCTGCTGGATTTGTCATTTGATTAATTGTTCTTTAGCTCATCGTAGAAAAATTCCATATGCAGTACAGTTCCCTCTTTCTGTACATTAGAAATTGAAGTAAATTAATTATTTCTCATTAGAAGCTCCTCTTGTTTTGCTACAACAGGATCTAGTTGCACAGCTGCAGTCAAACTATGGTTAACAGACCCTGTATTAGAGAGAATGTGTGATATATGCTTCAGGTCCATCATAAAATAACTGTTTTTAAGTGAAAAATAAAGACAAAACATGATAAAAAATGACAGCTAAACTACAAAAATATTAACTTCCTTCCTTTTCTTAAAGAAACTTTAAATTTAATTCGCATTCAGCTGCTGAGCCAAATCATCATGTTTTAAAAATACATTATAATGCAGTAGGTGGAAAACATTTTATATCAAAAGCTTAATACATCAAGCTACAAGGCTGGTTTCAGATGAATTACACCTGAAATATTTTAGTCAGCTGCTAGGATTTAAAAGCAACATTTTAATATAGTGATGTATGACCCACTCTAACCACTGCCTTCCACAGTGCATTAAAAAGCTGAATAGAAACATTAAATAGCTTTTTTATTTTATTTTCTCTTTTTTTTTTTTTTAAGCATACTCCCTAGAGCTTTTACTATTCTGTCTTTAAATCCACCAAAGTTGTAAAGCACACTAAGTTTGTCGTTACCATAAAAGCCATGTTGTTACCATAGAGGCTTGGCTGTTTTAGACAAAGTTATAAATTCTTCTCTCTGCAGTTACATAATAAATATCCTCCCTTACTACTGGATGAGAGTTTGTGTGTCAAGATCAAGTGATAAAAGCCCATACAGTTAGATCTTGTTAAATAGCAGATGAAATAAAATCATGCTCTTGTGCTCCACCTTACAGTTTTCCCAGAGCTGTTTGCAGGAAGCCTTCAAAGGCTTTTTTGAAGGAACTGAGATATGAACAGAGGGCAAGTGGACAGAGGTAGACAGAGCACAGACATTTTCACTCAGAATAAGCATTCCTGAGGATGGGGAGGTGCTGAAAGGACTGGAGGAGCAGTGACAAGGACTCCACAGATAAGGAGAATTCCACCATGTACATAGTAAGATATGAAAACACAGAAAAGTTTTAGGAGGACTGATATGAAGAAAATGATAAATGGTAAAAAGGAGTTCCTGTAGCAGCACTTTGCAATTAGCAGGACTGAAGGCTTCCCAGTGGTGAAAAGGTAACTATTGAACCTGGGGCTGAGATTAATAAAGTGGAAGTGATAATCAGATGTGAGATGGAAAGGTTTGAAAAGCATAGAATTTTGATGAGATGAGGAAGAGATACAATATGGGTTAATAAAAGACCAGGAAGGCATAGTAAGTCTGAGCATCAAAGAAGTTAAAAGAACAAGGAAGTGGTGAAGATCAATTCCTTAATGAATGCTAGGGATTCTAAATACACTTTTTGGCTTAGGAAAGAAGATACTTGTAAACTGTAATTTATCTCTTGTTGATGTTGTTTCATTTGTCTGCACTTAATACATAGACATCTACTGATACTTGAGACATGCTGGATATCTCAAATCATGTCTCCAGTGGTAGAACAAAAGAACAGATGCACTCAAGCTTGTTTTGAGTGTCAGCTACAGATCATATGGAATGCTACTGGATCCCTCACAAAGTGAACATGCATGGTGGTTAAACCAGGCTGACATGCTTACTTTTGGGAAGCATGACCCCATGACACCAGGAGAAGAGACACACAGGTTTTTAGATGCTTAGAAACCTCAATTGCATCTTATTGTATCTTAACATTTAGCTAAAACCAAGTAACATAAAACCTAATCCTGTATCATGATGCAAGGAAACACCTTGCAACTGTCATTACTGTCTAGACACATGGAAGGCATTAAATTAATATATTGCTTTTGGTCCTTGTTTACAGGGATAGCTTTATACAACCAGGGTACACTTCAGCTTACTAGAAAAGATAGCAAAATGGTTTATAATTTATGCTACAGTTTTTTCTTTTTTCTAATGTTAGGAGAAGGCTTCTTGACCATGAAAAATGTTTTAACTCCCAGAATAAAGGGTCTGGCCCTCATTCAAAACTTCCATTTGTTTCATCTAACCACTTAAACACTTGGTTAGTTTTCAGCAAGAGTCTGAATCCTCAACTGCCAATAAAAGATATAACTTGAAAAGTAAGTGAATAATTCACTAAAATGAAGTAGAGAAGCTCTTTCTAATTCCCACTAAAAGGGAAGTAAAATTCCCAAATTAATTTTAAATTTAATCCTCTTTAGTGGAATATTTGCATACCTTCAGGAACAGAAGCATAAAGGCACTTTAATATGGTTAATTCTACTTCATTGCCTCAGATGTCTTGCTTGAGAAAAATGCATGACATAGGGCTCAAAATGTAATTCTCTTCCCAACACTTTATTGATAATCATTTTCCATAGTTACATGCTCACAATCGCATGGTTATACACACAGAGCTGTTATGTTTTCTTCATCTTTGCTCTTGCACAAATAATAGATTTGGGGTTTTGATGCAGAAGATGTTAACCCATCCATCCCAAAGTATGTGAAGGAGGACCACAGACCATGTAGCAGAATAGCATCAAAACGAAAGTTAAGCATTAAAACATTTCCAGTGCTAAATTAGCAATTTCAGGAAATTCTTCCTAACCCACAGACCAAATGTTAGTTACTGCAAAGTAAAGTGAGTGTGTTCTCTCTCAGTAAAATCTGTCTTCTAAGTTTTTTGGTGTGCCCTAGTGGCTCTAGTGTGTGCATCACATACATATTGCTGTATAGGTGAGAGAGTGAGCATAGAGAAAATTTTGAAGGTGTGCAGCAGAAAGGCATAACACAGAGCACGGAAAAACATATCAAAATAGTATTATTTGCATGCCTATAGGTAGTTTTCTCCAGAATTAGGTATCTTTAGGACCCTACATTTTTTTGAGCCTTGAACCTGTGTTTTGCTATCTAGTGACTTATTCAGGGTCCTCCAAAAAAGGGTGGAAGAACAAACTGGCAATTAAACATAATGGATTAACATGGTCCTATTTCTATTATTTTAACACCCTAAATACAGCTAAAGGAATCTGAGCTGCTGTCTCATTCATCTGTTGGTTTTTTTTAATGTCACAGAGACAAGTCTCAGTCTATAACATATTAAACACTTAAAAAAGCCAATTGAAAAAGAGAGGCCTTCTTTGGGAGCAGTCTCATCTCAGACATAGATTTTCTTCAGGAACAGTCTCTCCCACTCATCCGTGTATGAAATAAGGACATTTTTAAAATTTATAATCAGGTCTTCATTTTAAAATTTATATGTCATACTTTAAATTAAAGGATTGTTTCTACATTTATAGATGGATATACATGTATGTATGATATAGATAAGATATACTGAGCATTAAATCTCTAATTAGTTTATTTATTTATAAATATGGTTTTTCCAATAAAATCTCCTAAGGTCAAAATTCTCAGTTCAGATCATTTTTATAAGTTATTGTGAATATTTTAAGCTTCCTTGTGAATGCTTCTATCAAGCTTGTAGCTTCCTTTAAAGATGTGGAAATTGCAGCTTTAATGGGTGAGCAAGTGCAAGCAAAAGTCTGACATGGTTTTTAATGCCCATGTTCCCATATGCTTCAGAAAGCAGAACATATTCTTGGACTGCATGGTAATGCAGAAAAAAAGAGTGTGTCTGAGTGCCTCAAAAAGTATTTCACAGATTAAGCATTCCTGAGAAGCCTAAATGTTGCAAAAACTGAAAAAAAATATAAATATAACAAGGGGTATAAATATTGGATGGATACTGGGAAAAGAATCAGTTCATTCTTTGGAAAGTAAGTTCTTAATGGAAATTAAAGGAAATTAAAGACAGAGTACACCTAATTGTATTTTTTATACTCTGCAGCTGGTTTTGCCTTTTTATTATTCTAGCTTGAAAATTAAGAGAACCTTCCTCCACACAAAATTATACTTTAAGAATTTAGAAATTCGTAGAAGACCTAGACACTTTAGGCTACATTTATAGTCAAACAGAAATTAAGATTCTAAAATAGACCATTAAGACTAAGCACAATATTTTTGCAGGTGCATACTTCTCTGCACTGACTATATAGAAAGCCTAAAATAGCTACTTCTAATTTACATATTTAGCTATTTTTTATTTTTTAGTTCAGTCTTCTGATCTAGGAAATCAGAAAGAAATTTAGAAAGAAAAAATAATAGAATTGGACAAGGATAATGGGGAGGGAATACCTTTGTGGAGACAGAGAAGTGAATAGAAAGCCCTGATATAGAGGGGAAAGAGGTTGCTACAAGGACATGACAAAAGAAATATTAGTTTCATATTTTGTTTGCCTTTTTTTGTGTGTGTTACCCTGTCATCTCTCTCATCCTGACACTTTTTCTGGTGTTTATATGGAAAGGTGACAAGAAGGTGAAACATTTCATAGTGTTCTGTAAGTCTCAAAGCTCAAAATGTTCATATCTGTCAGAAAGTGTCAAACTCATCAAGTTCACCATTTGAGGGAAAAGATCTGAAACATTCTTTCACAAAAACCTCAACTGCACATGGATTTTTATTCTTTTCTTTTTTAGATATTTTTAAAACTCAGCTGTTCTGTAGCTGTGTGGATTTCTCCTCCCATGGGAAAATGCAAACCCATTGACGGGATTGTCTTTGCTTAAGGATCAGGGTGTACTTGGTGGATAATGCAGAAGAATGGGGAAACCCAGTGTGTGTGCCTCCCCCTAAACCTTGGGGGAGAAATTATCTGAGGTGCAAGTTGTATGTTGCAGGAAGTAAAGTAGCAGGAAGACGTTGAACTGACAAACACTGAATTTTGAGACAAGCAAGGAGAGCGCAACCATGACCTGAGCCAGGATGGTGTCGGTGCCCAGTGATTGATTGTGCTGCTTCTTCTGTCTTAAGTATCCATCCTGGTAAGATGAAGCCCAAGTCATAGATCTGGAGGGACAGAGGAAGCCCATGAAATGGGAGAATATTACCTTTTTGTGGCAGGATGTAGTAGTTATGAAAATGTATAAATCTGTATGTCAGATATTTAAATGGTTTAAGAATGCAGTTTAAGTTGCATGAGTAAGTAAGAAGGGATTCCAGTAATCATAAATAAATACAGTGGAATGGTTAGAAAATATATAAATCATGTGGAATCTGAATATGAAATGAAGGATGTGGAATAAGGGCTGGAGATTGTATTTGGTCTGGCTGAGATGGAGCTCATTTTGCTATTGTAGCCCTCACAGTGCTGTGCTTTGCACTGGCACCTGGAAAGGTGTTGGTAGCACCCCAGTGCTTTGGGTACTGCTGAGCAGGCCTGGCACAGCATCAGGGCTGGCTCTCAACAATTCCCCCCTATCAAGGAGTGGGCAAGATCCTGGGAGGGGACACAACCAGGCCAGCTGAACCAAATTAATTAATGGGATTTCCCATCCCATATGATGTCAGCTCAGATATAAAAGCTAAGGAAATGAGAAGGAGAGGGTGGAACTTTTTATTTACAATGTTTGCCTTCCTGAGTGACCACTCTGTGTGCTGAAACCCTGCTTCCAGGAGAGTGGCTGAACATCTTTTGCTGAAGATAAATAGAGAGCAAACCTATTTTTTCCTTTTCTTTGTTTGTGTATGAACAAAGTTGCACATTTATTGTAGTAAGCTGCCTTATATCAACCTACAAGTGGCTTTCTACCTTATTTTCTCTCCTCTGTCCATCTGGGAAGGAAAGTGATAGAGCAGCTTGGTGGGTACCTGGTGTACAGACAAGGTTAACACAACAAACTTAAATATACCTAAATTGTGATGATCTGTAAGTCAACAGTAGTAATGTCTATTCAAGAGATGTGAGTGTATTTTAACAAAGAAGGAAAACCTACTGTATTTTGCAATCAGAAAGGTTTTAGGTTCAGAAACTAAGAAAAAAAAGTTTTACATGAGGTAAGTATAGAAAAGTTAATCTTAAAAAATCCACAGGTTTCAGCTGCAGAGACTCTTTGAAGCTCCATCTCTTTCTATTATTTCACATAAATTATATAAAAACCGGGTATTATGAGAGACCAATTAAGCCAATTCTGTGGAATCACAGTGAGATTTTCTGCCCCAAAATAACTAAAATTCTACTTTAGACAATATGTAGGAACTATCTGTACCAAAGACTCGAAAAGAGGGAAATTATATTCTCAATCTGTCTTTTAGAAAAAAGGGACTTAATTCTGGCAAACAAAAAAGAGACTCAAAAAACCAGTTTCAAGCTCTTCTCTCCTTTTTCTCCTTTTTCCTTCACTGGGCACTTATTAGCTTCAGTGAAAGTATCATTGAAATAATGAGTGAAATTATCACTGACTTAAATAATCTTTCTGAAGACTGCAATGACCGTATTTTATCAAAATCACAGAATCATTATCCAGCCCTTATTATCTGCCAACATTTTTGCCTGTGCTAGTTCAGTTCTTTTGTCGGGACTCGAGTCATTCTCTCTTCTAGGAGTTTATTCCTGTATGCTCACCTTGGAATTGCCGAGAGGCCTAATCCTGGTTTGGACTGATGTGAAGAAGAGGTCAGAAAATGCTTCACCAGTGACCTTCCCCATCACTACCCAGTTCATTTTTTTTGCAGGTGCATTTAACTCAGGCCTTCATTCTTGGTCTTTGATTTAGCTAAGCTGTGCACACACTTTGGCTTGTTTGTATGTCTTTCACAGTTAAAAAGTTTCTCCATAAATCCTCCCCATTGGCCACAGAGATGATAGGAAGTGGACATTATTCCACAATTCATGCCTTATCCACTGGATTTTTAAAAAATATACATATTTTCCCCTTTCTAGAAAACTCATCAAAATTTAGATCCTTTGCTTGGTAAGCTGTTGGTTTTAATAACCTAAATTATATTATGAGTTGTTCACAAAGTTTCTTTGTCTGTCATCATCTTTAAACACAAAGGAAATAATAATAATCAGTAGGTCCTGTTTGGTGACAAAATGCTCTGTATGTTACCATATAGCCATTATAATAAAGAAATTTGCAGCTAAAACTGAGTGAATAGATACAAATTAGAAAGCAAAACTCAATTCAGTAGCCTAGTATGGTGCTAACAAACTCAGATATCCTGTGGTAATCTGATTTGATCTTTAACTACAATTCCTGAAAGAGTTGTCTCCCATGGGTTTAGTGCAATGTCTGCCACTCCCAGGTGGATGCTCAGATTATTGAGGACAACTCAAATACCCCTTTATGCTTACAATTAAGCTATTTTATCTAGTTCAAGATTTCTGATCTCCTATTATAGCCCATTCTATAACTCTGTTTATTTTTTCACAAGGTATCTGGAGCCATATGAGATATCTTTGATTTCCTTTAACCTGTCAGTTGTAAATAGGGCACAAGTTTTTATTGACTATTTTGCATCTGCTTTGAATTAACAAAGGCATCTCAAAGGTTGAAAATGCTTCTGTCTGAGCAGCTCCCTAGCCATGCCTATCAAAGTTTCAATTCTAAATTAGGATGCAGTGTACTGCCTTTAAATAGCTAAACTGAAGTGTGCGCAACCTGGACGTGAACATGACTCCTAATGTAACATGAAATTTATCTTACCTTCTTGTCCACCCAGAATTTCAGGAATGAGATTTGTTGTTGTGTAAGCCTCTCCTAATCTTTCTTTCACTCATCTTCCCTTCCTTCCAAAACATGTGATACCAGTGGGAACAGTAAGCTTGTTCAGTTAAAAAAAGACTTTTTCCCTCTCATGCCTATATTTCTTTCTATGTAACTAGAAGAAGATGTTTGCTTTAATATAGTTCCTTGACCAAGTCAGAGAAGAACTTTGGGCTTCACTAAATCTCAATAACTCTTCAGAGACAAATTTTCATATATAAACTTGGGGTTCGACAAAGGAAGCTAGTAAGTGTTTTATAGCAACAAGAAAACTTCAACTGTAAATAGGAAGAAAGAATGGAGAGTTTATGCTAAAATATGGAATAATTCCTATATGCAAGCAGGAATAGCATTCCATTAGAACAGAAAGGCAGAACACTTGACTCGGA
Organism: Melospiza georgiana; assembly: GCF_028018845.1. Taxonomy (NCBI): domain Eukaryota; kingdom Metazoa; phylum Chordata; class Aves; order Passeriformes; family Passerellidae; genus Melospiza; species Melospiza georgiana. The sequence goes on from NC_080431.1 coordinate 38,750,022, forward strand.
CTTTATTTTGAAAAGATACTATACAGAAAAAGAGGGATAAGCTGTTACCTGGTAATGGATAGAAATACACATGAAGATTCAGAAGTTTGATAATCTTCAGAATGATAGTCCAAAATGGCAAGATATCCTTCTGTTGAATTAGGCTGAGATGATAAGGTGCTTATATGATTAGTTATCTAACAAAATATTCAACAGAAATTAAAAACTTATCAAGAAAGAAAAAAATTGGTGACTTAACAATGTTTGTCTCATGAAAAAGAGTGTAATGCATGAAGCATTTATAGATCAAGTCATCTCCCACTGGATGTCTGACATGTCCATGTTACAACCTATGATATTTTACTATAAAATGGATCTTAATCCAGAGGGTAGGATTTCAAAATATTGCTAGGAGGAAAAACATTATTTTCATACTTGCTGAAGAGAGGTTCTTAGCACATCTACACTTTATAAGCTTTGTAAACAGGAAAATGGTGAAAACTGGATCCAAGATGTCAGCTATTTCAACATGGAAACTCTTTGAGAAGGTACAATGCTTATATATTTTTTTCTTGAAAATAACATTGTAAAACTGAAGAGAAAGGCCATAAACAAATCAAAGCAAAACATCATAGTGTTGCATTTTTTATTATAACACTTAGGAAGAACTGTAGAAGAAAATAATTTATTTCAAGGTTTAAAAGAGCAATAGTTGGATTTCCCAACTAACCCAGGAAAAAATTGATTTTTTTTAAGAATTGTAACCCAAAAGACCAAAAGCTGCTGTAAAAGCAGACTTTTTCATTCAGAATAAAAAATATGAAGTATTTCAAGTACAGATTGTTTGTTTGTTTTTTTCATCACTGTGTTTTATGATTTTGATTTGGTTATAAAAATTTCACAATGTACCTCATTAACATGCAAAATTGGTATCTGTGAACACAAGACATTTAAGATAAATTTTTAAAATCTGTCTACCGTTCGACTTCATGTTTTTCACATTTATTAAAATTTCTATGAACATCTTAAAATTTGTATGTAATTTTTACTGTATGTTTTGGGGTTTTTTTTTTGACCAAAAAATAAATAAACTGCCTCTAAAAGCCTCAGATTTCCTTATATTCAAAAAGTGTCTTAAGTTCTTTACCAAATTCTTTGAGAGGCCAATTTCTGTAATGAGTTATCCCTAGCAAAATAAATAAATAATCAAATAAATAAAACAATATTTTCACATTATAAGAGGGTACCTAATACATGCCAACTGAAAATTAGTTGACTTGTTCAAGCTGGCCTTGGTGCCTTCTCCATATAATGTGGAGAGAATGTCTCATGTACAGAGTGTGAGTCATTGAAGCCTAGAATCGATTTCTACTACCCAAATTGTGTTGCCTTTCAAAGATGTCACCACCGATCAAAACCCTTATTTGCACAGTTAGTATAGACTCGACTTCTTCTTTTAGATGGTTAATATGAGAGCAATCTCCCACTGCACTAAAGTGGTCTGAATTAATCTTAGCTAACTAAGATATTGTAACAAGCAGGATAAATTTGAATCATGCTATGTAAATCGATTAGCTTGCTCTTAAATGTTAATGCATTGATCCCCTTAGAAGGAAGTGTCAAAGTTCTTAATAGGTACAATGGGCATACAGGTACCCTTGAAGTGGCACAACTCTACAATTTAAGATCTAGTTTTCTCATTTAATCTCTAAGAGCATCTACCTGTCACAGACATCTTTTGTGAAAAATCCTTTCTTTAGGGTTTTTCCCCCTTCTGGGAAGCTGAGGCCCCAGAAGGGGAATGTAAACAATGGTTATCTGCTGCTGTGGAACGCAGCAGGTGCACCTGTGATTGGTTCATGTTGGTTGTGTACAATTAAGGGCCAATCAAAGACTGAGCTCTCTCTGGGACAGAATCAGAGAGAGCTCCTTTGTTTATTAATTTCTTTTTTTTCTATTCTTAGTTTAGTAAGCTTCTGAACTTTTCTTTCTATTCCTATTAGCATAGTCATAATATAACATATATATCATAAATTAATAAATCCAGCCTTCTGATCATGGAGTCAATATTCTCGCCTCTCTCTTCACCCTGCAACTCTTGCAAGCGCGGCAACATCTACCTTACTGCACTGAGTATTTATCCAGCTGAAAACACACCAAAGGTGCTGCATGAAACCCTGACCTCAACTTGTGGTACTGATGTTTCTTACAAGTCCTGGGGATCTCATAGATCCACCAAGATGAGTTAAATTTGTTTAAGATCAATCCTGGATGTCTAAGAGGCACAATTTAGGCACGTGAATAAGTTGTGCTGGATCTCTTCCTGTATCACAGCCTCTCTGGATAGTATAAAAATGTACAGATTCCAGAGACATAATAAAATTATTTCAAAATTAAGGAGAATCTGAAGTCTTGGATGATACTATTATTTTCTCACTAGTTTTCTTGTAATTTATCTCAAAATTCTTATCTCAATTCTTCCCCCAAGAGTGCTTATGTAGTGTTAGGTCATGCTGAGGTAGAAGCATAGCTTTTAAATCCACAACAGAGCAGGAGACTAGCTTATAAAGCTATTTAGCTTCATAAGGCTAACATAAACTGTGGAATTTCACTACTTTGTTTATGTATCAGACTTCTATGTCAGATTGACCTAAGACACCGTTTATGGACTAGGCTTATGACCTGTTTGCAACTACCTCACTGGAATACACAGAGAAGAAGATAGATCTTCTCAGAAGATCATAGTGATATGATGAGAGGTGATAGACACAAGTTAGAATATGGGAAATTGTAATTAGCTGTTAGGAAACTAGGTTGAGGTGGTCAAACAGTAGAAAAGGTTTCCCAGAGAGATTGTGAAATTTTGACATTGGAAGGTTTCAAGACTCATCTGGACACAACCAAGGGCAGCCTGACATGATTATATTTGTTTTGAGCATGTGTTGAACTAGGTCACCTGAGGGGGCCCCTTTCTTTGTGAATTGTGGTACTGAAGTTCAGAGACTGTACTGTGTGTTGTGCTGAAGAGTAGTCTGCTCTCATTCCCTTTCTTCATTTAAAACTCATGCTTTGGTGTCTACATGCTTTCTCAACCTTCTTGTCTTCTAATTGTAAATAATCTTGTAGTGTTAGCATTTAGCAAGTACAGAGAAGAAATCACTCAAGTATTTTTTATCTCTTCCTGATTTTTTCATATCCTTCTAAAGCACGGAAAATGTATTACCATTACCTTCAGCCATAATGAGATTGTGATCTTCTGTCCAGTAACTTCACTATATTTGTATTTACTGCAAAGAATTTATACTCTCTGTTGTTTTGCATAAAAGATACATAATGAAAACTTTTCATTTTTTACATAAATATTTGCTATTTTTTCATGTAATAATACTTAATCACTAATACAATTAAAAACAGAAATGTTGTTTTTATTAGAGGCAACATTTAAGTAAAAGGAGATTTTAGTCTAAATACTACTTGAAAAAAGTTAGTATTTTCAATCTTTAATGTGCTCTTGGCCATTCTTCTTAGTTATTTCCTCAAGTTTTGAAAGAAAATATTCTGCTATCTAATATATTCTGGCAGCCTAGTCTTTAAGAAAAATCTTAATTAATATGCTTATCATAAGCACTAAATTATTTCATGGGAGATGGAACTAATTAGTACAGCGATGGCACCACCCCATAGATATATAGAACTGTTGGCTCTATAAATAAAGAGAAAGGCAGGGATTCCAAACCATCTAGAGCCATGTCCTTATTTAGCGCACATAATATCTTTAATCAGAAGATGGGAAGGTTTGCTTTTATTAGCTGCTTGTGGCTTCCTTAATTAATTTTCTATCTGTGAACGAAGAAGCTTTGAGTGCTAATGATGTATGTGGCTGGTATAAGACACAGTAAAACATTACCTATACTTCATGCTTTCATACCAAGCCTCTGTTCATTTTCTGATCTTGTTTGGGAATACTGTAACGCACTCCTGCTGAAAAATATCCTCATCTCTGATCCTGACATTCAGATTTTCAGTCAGTCTCTTGTCCCATCCCATATGGGAGCTTCCTACAGACAAGATGTTCTTTCATACTAACAACAAAACCCTCTCCACCACCTTCCCTGCCTCTCATTCCTAACAACCTTTATTTGCTCACTACCCCGTTCTATTTCCACCAAGTCTTGATTCATCCAACAACATTGCAGTTGTGAAGCAACATGTGGCATTCTGGTTCCTCCCACTTGTTTCCAAGGCTGGGCACATTTTCATACGTATGCTTTACAAAGGCATTATTCTGCTCTGTTCCTGAGATCTCTTCTATTCCTGTTGACATGGGTCTTTGGTTTTCCATGTGTGTCCACCATTTCCACATTTGACTGTGGCTTGTAATCTCTATTCCCTTTTCTTCCTAGTTTAGAAACCACCACCAAGATGGCAAGATTGCTGGATCTTGCCTTTGGCCACTTTCATCTTTCTTCAAGCTGCTGGGTGTTTTTTTCCTCCTCACTCACTTCAGTGAACTAGTAAAACAGTTTGAAGAAAATAAATGGCTTATCTTTCTCTCTTTTATAGCTCTTCAGTCCTTTTGTCATTTCATGCTTAAATCAGTCCCTTTAGAGAACTGCTAGCAATTCTTAAATAACTTCATTGTTAAGGCATCTTTGCAGTGCAGAAATTGGTTTTTCTCAGAAGGATGAGCTTATTTTTTATTGTATTTGCATTTGAATAGAGGAGGAATTTGTTTAAAAAAACCTATATTGTAAGGTCTGTGTTACCTTTTTTAGGATGTCAACTAAATATTGAGATAGAAAGGCAACAGAGAAATGAGAGTCTAAAATGTTGCTGACAGCACAGCATGTCAGTAAGAAAATGGTAAATTGATAGAGAGACACACAGTCCTGTAACCTCAGCCACGATTAATAAATTGTGTGGAGAGATTCTTCAAACTGTCCTGTTTTGTTTTTTTTTTTTATTTTCCAATCATAAATCCATTTAAGTACTAAAAAGAAGATATTTTATCTTTTCTTTTCTATTTTCAAGAGAAAAATAATTAGAAGACTTAACCGGATCATCAAATGATATAAAGAACCCATATTTAACTAGTATAATGGTGAACATTGCTCTCTGTTGGACCTTTTGAACCATCTAGTAGATTGTACAGGGGAGAACAAAATTAGATCAGCAATATCTTCTATAACATATTTTGTCTTTTCAAAAAAAGCCAGTTTTAGTCTGAATATAAACAATATCTATGAACTCATTGATATAAGTTCTGATAGTGCAGTATTAGGGAAATTACAGTCAAAGGAAAGTTACCACAAATACTTATTTCATCTCGGTTTAATTTAAAAATTCTTATGGTAGAGACAGTGGCAGATATAACTGCAGCAGAAAATCATATGTGAGCATTACACCGAGCAGGATTGAATGCCAGCAGAAAACAGATCTAATTTCCTCAGATGTCTTTGATGCTTGCATTGCTGATGCACAGACTCCTACACTCTCATTCAAAGACTGTTAAGTAACTCCACTAAAATAAAGGTAACAAAACAAACCAAACAAACAAACAAACAAAAAACAAAAAAAAAAAAAAAAAAAAGAAGAAGAAGAAAGAAGTTTGAATTTGAATTTAGGTGGTTTCTAATGGTCTAGATAGAAGTATAGAAATTCCTTGAGGGTGCTTTTACCACAGGATATTCCATTATTTATAATTTAAAAAGAGGTAATAGTAACACCTTACACAGTTTCACAGAATTACCAGCTGGGTAATTCTATACATTAAGACATTAAAGTATTCAAATTAGAACTGTTTATAGGGCAGATAGGAGAGAAAAAATAAATGGGGAGAGAAAAGTAGGCGGAAGTAGGCTGAAAGGAAGGCCAATCAGTCTGGACAAAATAATCAAAACATTTTGATGCTTCTTTCAATGTAGACTTCAAATAAGGAGAGTGGTATCATAAACTGACATAACAAAGTCAGCTTGAGAGAAAACAACCAAGGACTCAGAAAGCTGGCAGCAAGCATGAATGAAGCCAGGATACTAAAGTCACACAAGTTCTAGGATCATGTCTGTCCTTGGATTTCTGCCCAAATCAGCTCTGCTTAGCACTGTGATTAGGGCCGTGGTCATGATTAGACCTGTTCTTGGGAGAGGTATCAGCCAAAATAAGTGCCCTTGCCTTGGGAGCTCCCCATGCGGATAGATGTGTGGGAACACGACTGTCCTGGCGCAGCTGGATGTCACAATGCCACAACAGATGCGGCATTTGCTGTGTGCTGTGGGGGAAGGTGCTAAAACCACTGAGAACCTGGAGCTGTCCGTGGTGCTTTGGTGCCACAGCTGTCCCCACGGCAGCAGGAGACACTCTGTGCACCACTGGTGACTGCTGAAGGAACATTATTTAAAAGCTCTGTCTGCAGCTCGAGCACTAATGTTCATGTCAAAAGCTGTACTAATCTGTAACAAAGACAATTCCAAAAGTGAAGCTTCTTGAATTACACAAAAGTGAAATATAAAAAATTAAATGCGCCTGCTATCAGAACTCCAAAGCTTTAGAGAAAATGAGATGGAAAACTTTTTCATGAGAAAATAAAACAGAATATAGGATATAATTTTACTTGCTTAAGTAGACGGCTTCAAATAAATGTTGGGAATAAATAGCTTCTTGCAGGCAGCATCCTATTGTCTTACTTAAATATTTTATGAATATATGTTTTCTCATTAACAAATGTATAAAGTAAAATAAATTCTGATTTTTTTTATAATTAAATAGGTGCAAAATTAGGTCTCAGGCCTGTGGTACTGAAATGAAACTGGCTGTTAAAGAATTATTTCCAAAGAACAGAACATTTTATAATTTACAAAATAACTGTATTAATCCACTAACAACCAAATATACATGTATATTTTAACAAAATATCATATATATTTTAAAAAATAGTCCTTGAATTAAAAAAGATAAAGTTATAATTTAGTTTTCTTAGTCAAAAAAGACTAAACTGGATAAAGTAGTTTTATGTATTTCATTAATGCAGAGAAAGCTTAGAATATCGCCAAAAATATCTTCTAAGACCTCAGAAAGCTAAAGATAAGCTCTTCTTCTACTGATGAAAACAAACAATCAACAACAAAAAACCCTCCCACAAAACCAAACCAAACCAAAAAAAACCCACCAGCCCCCCAAACAAATAAAAACCTGTCAACCATCCAATCAACCAACCAAAAAAACCAGCAGCCCCCAAACAAATAAAAACTTGTCAACCATCCAATCAACCAACCAAAAAAACCACCATAAAACAACCAAACCAAAGAAAACAAAATAAAATCATCAAAGTCTTGCTTTTAACACATTCTCTTGATTTTCAAAAGAATGAAGGTAACTGAGAAAATTATAAAATTGAAAGCACTTTTAAACGAGTCTTGCTGAACATGTTTCAGGCAGCCTACAAAGCTATTCTGAAAAGACATAAATATTTTATCATACTTAATGAAGAAAAATATAGCAATTTGTGTCCAGCATAATCATGGCAATAAAGTTGGATCTAATTATTAGTGACTTATCTGGAACTCCTCCTATTTCTGCATCTGTTAAGAACCAAGGTTGGATGTGAAGTATGGGTATAGGCTCTAAGCACTAAAATGAACAATATCTGATGTACAAAGACCTTATTTTTCTTAAGCTGTACATTCATATGCTGTTAATTACAAAATCAAAACCTGTTTTAAATTTTCTTAATTACAGCAAGTTAAATCTTCCTCCTTTCTTTAATTTGACTGCCTTTTTGCACTCTGTAGATTCAGGCTGATTTCTGTTTGCTTGCTTAGGAAGCTTGTGCACATATGTGTGTGTGTGCACAGCATACCTCTAGGCCTCCTGTGTTAATCCTAAGAGCACTAATTATACTAAATTCTTATCTGGCTAACACACACTGAGAACATTTGTCTTTTGGATTAGCAGTGCTTTAATACTGATAAACAGAAACTCTTCCAAGAATCACTGACTTCCATATTTTAATAACATTTCACTCTATTGTTTCCCAGTTATGCTAGAAGGATCCTTTCTGGAGCAGGAAAAGAGTTCAGGAAACAGGATGACATTGACAGAGTTTCAAGGCTGTGCTGAAGATGATTTGAAATTTGCTTGGGGTTTTATGGTGTTTTGTTGTTTTGTTTTTAATATATCAACATGTTAGTATCAATGATTAGAGGACGGCAAATTGTTTAGACCTAGATTCAGTGACAAGATTTTTGAACCTCTTTGTGAATGTGGATTTTCATGAGTGCACACATTGGTATTTTACCATATTTTTCGGTACAGGGAGAACCTTAAGAGCTCACAAAGACAAAAACTCCAAAAACTACATTATTCATTTATTTTCACCTCTTTCTTATTTAAAGGTTTATTCTCTACATGACATTAGGCTTACAATCTATTTCTGTCATTACAAGTGTTCTCACTGACAAACCTTTGTAAATCCCATATCGACTTCTTGATTCTGACTTTGCAGCATAAATAATGGAGGGAAAGAGGATCTATGAGAGCTGTGAGAATATTTTTTTATTGGAATATACTACCTGCATTCCAAATTCATATTTAAGTACCTTATCTAGTCTGAAAAGGGGTCCAAAACAGGAGTTTGCTGTCCTGACTTTAATTACTGGCAGTTGACAAGTCTTTGTCAAATTAGATATTGCAGAAGGCTAAGCTTCTTAAAAAAAAAAAAGAAGAAGAAAAAGAAATGGATGCTGTCAAATGTTCTACAGAAAAGCAGATTGGGAAGAATGTATTGCGATATAAAAATATCCCTCAAAACAAAACCTGAAACATGAAGGTTGATGTCTTTGATTATAAATTTCCATTCAGTTTTCTCTTAAAATAAATTAAGGGAAAAAAACAGCATATCTATGATGTGTTTAAGTAATGTTTTCTATGCTATGCCTGCATGTTGTTAGAGAAATGACCTTTTTTTCTCTTCCTTTTTTCTTTTTTTTTAATATAAATATCTGCAGAGTGAACCAAGGTCTTTTGTGCTCTTAATAACTTCATCACTAAATGTTTGCTATGCTTCAAGGAGAAAATACTGCTTTGATTTGTGGTGGGTTTTGTTGTTTTGTTCTTTTACTATTTTTATTCAACGTTATCATACTGTGTTATACTTGAGTCCATTTAATCTCAGCATTTGTATCTGGTTAAACATAAGAATTCAAGTGGAACATAGTAATTCTCTCTCAGTGGTGGAGAAGTTTAATTAAAGCTAATTGAATCTATTTACATCAGAATCCAGTTTAGTCTTTAAAATGTAGTTTATATTATTTTTATTCATTTAGAAACAGAAATTGGTTCATTACTGCAGCTGCACAATCATACTTTAGAGATACATAATGACTTTGAGATATTCTTATTTCAGAAGATACTGTAATTTCAGAGACCATCTCCAGGTTTTTAAAATATTCACGTATTTTTTAAGGTAACTTTTCTTTTGCTCATAATATCTTAAAAACGCATCATGTTTTTCTGCTTTAACTTATTAGTATTTGTTTTGCTTTTTTCTCAAAAAACTGTAAAAAATGTACCAGCAATGATCATAAATCATAAAAATTATTTCACTAAGTAGGTGAAATGCTCAATATATAATAAATGATAATTTCCAACAATGAGTGAGTTCTTAGTTTTATCCAGGTGTAGCTCTACTACAGTTTGAGGTGTTTTTAAAAAATTATTACTTACTTTACTTTTTTTTTTACTTTATATATTTTTTTATCCTAATAAAATCTAACACCATATGCTACAAGCCAAAAGAATATTTTGAGCTTATCTCTAAAACAACTAATGATGAGTGAAACTATAATCCATACATCACTAACATCTTCATTATTCTCTTCCTGATTTAAAATTGGTCTCAATCTGATCATGTGAGAATTCCAGTTCAAATTTCTTGTTAATAAAATACAGGGGAATGTTTAAGAATAACTGTAGCACAAACACCAGGAAATCTAATCTCAGGATAAACAGTTTTCTGACTTTTCTAATTCAGGTAATACAATAATATCAGTGGAGGAATTGTTATTAATTTTTATTTATATATTTGGAGTTGGAAGTATTTCTCTTCATTGAGAATCTTCCCTGAGTACAATAAAATGTATTCTTAAAGTATCATACTAAAATAAATTAGCCTAAAACTTTTCTTATAAAAGGAGCAAAGCTGCAGACATAGGTGTAGAAAGTTTGAAGATTATTGTCAAGGCAAGACAAAGGCTGCAGGTAGAAGCATTCTGTATATCCTGTATTCAAGCAGAAAGAAAGACCTGGAAAAATTAAACACATTTTTAGTCCCAGAAGATTTTCATCAAAGGTAGAAAGGAAACATTTTGAAGATTTCAAATTTAACGTTCGTCATGTAATGTTCAGTACATTTCTGAATGCATGTTGGCAGGAAGAACATGAGGAGAGCTTTACTCTGGTTTCTGGCATTGTTTTTGCCACTACACCCCTTCGGCTGTCCTGTAAGCTGGCATGAAAATCAACACATGCCATTTTCTTACTTTTGTTTTGCTGTGGATCTATAAAAGGCCAAGACTACCTTAGATAGTGCCGACAAAGGAAGCAATTTCTCTTTCTATCTTCCAGATCTGCATTTAAAAGTGAGAAATCAGAATGACCTTAGCTTAACATAGTGGCATTTAGTACTCTGGCAGCTGACAACAGCCATTCCTGATGCTTTAAAGGCCACTCCTCTACTGGCAATAATGAGGAGGATGGAGCCGGGCAGAAGATGGGAGGAGACACAGCCAGGACAGCTGACCCCAAATAACCAAAGGGTTATCTCTGACCATATGGTGTTACGGTCAGCAATGACTGCTGTAAAGCTGGGGGGAAGGAGGAGGAAGGGAGAGGATGTTTGGAGCAACGGTGTTTGTCTTCCCAAATAACCATTCCACACGATGGAGCCCTGCTTTCCTGGGGATGTCTGGACACTTGCCTATCCATGGGAAGTGGTGAATGATTTCCTTGTTTGCCTTGCCTGCGTACACAGCTTTTGTTATTAAAATTATTTTTCTCAGACATTTTTTATACTTTTACTCTCCCAGTTCTGTTCTTCATCCCATCGGGGGGTAAGCCAGAGGCAGTGGCTTAGTGGGGCTTAGTTACAAGTGAGGCTTAAGCCACAACATATTATGAGTAAAAAGGACTAAGCAAGAGGTAGAGCACAATTTAGCACTGACTACTGATCCACAAGTAAAACAGAATGGATTTTGAAGAACAATTATTCTCTGGGGGAAAAACAAACAACCAAAAAATCCCCAAAGAACAGAAGATTAGCCTTCTGCTTTATCCAAAGCTCCTTCTAGTTGTTTATCTTTCCCTGACAGAAGACAGCAGCAGGATGAGTATATATTATGTCCTGGAATATGTTCCCAAATCTTTTATTTTATTTTGAACAGATATTTTCTGAGACAGAATTAGTTTCCAGGTAGTACAACTCAGAATACAATTTTTAGCCTATTAAATTATCTGTTCCATTGAAGAACTCAGCAGAAACTTTCAGCAGATATAGCATTTTGTAGCGAAGATTTCCATAGCTTTCCAAAGTCTTCCTAGTTCGTTTGGTGGTTAATTGCACATTCAGATCTTCATAGAGATTATGATAACTGGAGTATGTTTGGAAAAAGGAATTTCGTGGTAATGGTTCTACTACGGAAGAAAAAAAAAAAAAACAAAAATATGCAAAAAATCAAGAAAACTTCTCTTTCCCTTCTCTTACTCCTGTAATAAAATCCCAAAAGAGAAATTATCAAATATTCACTTCATTTTTCATTAAGATATTTTCCAATTGAGGACTTCTTTTCAAAAATGCTAAAATAATTTTAGACAGATACACCTGCTATTTTTAGACTTTTTCTTTAGTGTTTCTACAGATGGTAATTTTACATCCCTTCAGAGTTTATATTTTATATGTAATACATAACTTGGCTTTAAATTATTTTTATAACTGACCTTTTCTGTCATTCATTCTACCCCAGATATTTCTGAGAAAAGGTGAGGTATTTAGTAAAGATTTGAGTGATAGTTCTATGTATGATGCATTTCTTGAATTGAACAGTATTATGTAAACCTAAGCTGTCCTCCCTAACTGTTTCTCCTTCATTTTTTTGCATGTATTCTAGAACCTTCTTCTATACTTCCTTTTTATGTAAAGCACGTTATGCTGTGCTTTATATGCATCTCACCTGTAATTTAATCATATAATATAATAAAGAAAAGTTTGGAACAGGGCTTTAGAATACAGAAAAATACTTCATTTAAAATTGTTTAGTCACTTACAGAATTGCTTCTGACTGGTGAAATGCAAAGACTAATTTATCTCAGATCAGACCATTAAGCAATAAAATTTATTTAAGCAGAGAGGTAGGCAAAAAAGCAGTAAGAAATTCCTTTTTATCTATTAATGCATTTGTTTATATATGATGTTGCAACTGCACTGTTAGATATATGAATTAATTCAAGCTGGGTCTGCTTCCTTTGGTTTGGGATGGGACAAAACTGGAGGCTTTCCACCAGGGACCCGAGTGCATCCTCCTGTCCAGGGCTGGCCGGGTGCAGGATGCTGGCCTTGGATCAGGCTGCTGGGAAGCAGCAGGGTAAGAAAGGGCTGGGAGAAGTGCAGCTGAATCCCAGCTTGTTTGGATTCTGATTTTAAGCTCAAGCACTTGCCTTTGGTCATTTTTCATTCAGATTGTGCTGAAAGGCAATTGCAAACTGAGAAAATTCCTTTGGGATTTGGTACAAGGAGTAAGCTTATTTTTAATAAAGGATTTCAGTACTTTGTTTTCCCCTCACATTTCTAATTTAACTCAACTAGTCTTCTTATGTACAATCACCTCAGTACAGTCTGAGTGTGCCTGTAACTTGGTCTTCAATGTCCATTCCAAGAAATAAATGGAGATCTCACCAAAACAATCTTGGACCCAAATTTAAGCAATGGTAAACCCCGGGCTACAGCCACAAAGATGCATTGGGCAGTGATTGGGGCAGCCATATTCCAGCTATATTTCAATTAGGATGCAAGTTGTCAGACTGGCCTTAGATTTCAGAAAAAGGCATTTTTCATATTTTTTTATTTATGGAGTGTCTTATATAATTATTTACACTTTTTACAAGTGCTTTGGAGAAGATTTCTCCAATATCAATCAGATGAGATAGATATTAATGGCAATCTTTTTTATTAAACAAATAATAGGACAAAAGACAACAGAGCAAAAGGACAAGAGAAAGGTGAAATTCTGTAAAGATGTTTCTGTAAACAGTCTGCAAAATTATTGATTTCTTCAATTTTTCCAGTGTTTATATGTTACATTTCATTATGTAAATTTCTTTTATTGGAAATTGCTTTCTAAAGAAAATTGAGAAACTTCAGGGGTTTTATGTGAACCAATTTTTAACAATGAGGACTGAGTTCACTTTCTTGATGGACCCATTTATACAATTTTCTCATTCCTTGATTTGAAAGTACATCAGAAAATAATGTAAGAGGAAAAAATAAAATGTCAGCTTCACTTTGATACTAGCCTTCATAACCATTTTTCATCTAAGACACTATTTGAAATTCTACCTTACACAAAATTGACAATCTGTTATTGCAGTCTTTTGAGGCACCAACTTTGCACAAACCATTTCAATACTCTGACAGATAAGCATGCATTTCTAATAAGAGTTGCAGCAAGCTGTTTCACAATAATGAAAACTGCACCCAAAAAACTATTTCTATATTTCAATGTGCCTTAATTGTCATTTCCCCAGCTGACTTTCTTCCCATAGAGAGATTGGGAAGCACTGAAGAGGCTAAAGCTGATGACAAAGAAAATACTGAGAACAAAATAGACCGTAACTGCAACATTTTCACTGGAGTTTTGCTTCTTCTGACAAAAGAAGAACAAAGTGCCACAGTATTACAGAATGGTTTGATAGCTGTCACAGAAGTGATGTTCTTTTATTAGAACAGATTCAAACTAAAGCCAAGCTCAATGACATTGGAAAGAGGGGAAAAAATGTAAACGCACAGAACATCTTAAAAAATCAAAGGTTGCAGTTATGGTAGCAGGCTTTTCACTTTTTCCTCTGTTTCCAGCATTTGCTGCTAAACCAAATAAAATAAGTGATTTCAAATATTTGTTTTCTTAAGTGATACTCCCAAAAATTAGCTTTCTTAAGCTCATTATGGTACCTTGATATGCAATTATGTTAATTTTATGACATGATTCAGATTATTTTATTATTCTTTCAATATAATTTTTGATCAATAATGTTGTTTGTTTTTTGCCACCAAATATTTGTCGTTTACCTTCCCTTCCTCGGGGTAAGGCTAGTCATCATTTTCAGGTGTACCAGAAAATCTCCTAATTAGAGTCAATTACTATTCTATTCTATTCTATTCTATTCTATTCTATTCTATTCTATTCTATTCTATTCTATTCTATTCTATTCTAATTTCTTTCATTTAGGCTACCTCTGGAAAAAGGTGGGATCTTCACGTGAATTCTGAGATCAAAACATGGCATTCTGCTCCTGAAACAATAGAATCTTAGAGTTGCTCTTACCTAAGCAGCACACCTTCAGGCACCAGCAACTGCCTGGCAAAAATAAACACAATAAATCTGTTTTTTTTGTTTCCCATGGCAACTACATTTTCTCAGAAATCTACCAGTGCTTTTATGAGACAAAGTATATATAGAAATATCGGGATAGTGCATTTTGTATTATAAGCATAGTTACACTTAGGACTACTACAAATTCTATTTTGCTTTTTATCTTCAAGCTGCAACAATAAATAAATTCACATGTTTAGTGGGAACCAAAGCGGTGGATTTTTCAAGAATGGCAGACTCACACACCAGAATATCCCAGGGAATATAACCAAGAAGATTGTAAGGAAAGAACCTAGGAGTCTGGATGAACACCAGTGTGAATATGGGTGTTGTGGGTTAGTCCCAGTAGGCAGCTAACCAACACCCAGCTTCTTTCTTGCTCCCCCACACAGTGGGATAGGGGGAGAGAAAATCAGAAGGGTAAAAATGAGAGTACTTTTGGGTTGAGAGAGTGCAATAGGTAAGGCAAAAACCACGCACACAAAGCAAAATATTGGATTCGCTGCCTCCCATTATCAGGTGTTCATCCAGAAAAGCAGGGCTTCAGCATGCACAAGGTTTACTTGGGAAGTCGAATGCCAGGGACATCCTCTCCCTTCTTCTTCCTCCGACCTTTTATTGCTGAGCATGACAACATATCATATGGAATATCTCTTTTATCAGTTTGAGTCACCTGTCCAGACAGCTTTCCTTCTTGTGCACCCCCTCCTCCTCACTGGGGGAGTGAAGTTGGAAACAAAAAAGTTCTTAACTTTGGGTAAGCATTGTGTAAGAACAACTAAAACCTCCCTCTACTACCAGCACTGTTTTGGTGACAAATCTAAAACATAACCCCTTACACACAACTATGAAGAAAAATGACCCACCCTTGCCACAGCCAGTACTATGAGCCAACAATATATCTTTGTGGCAAAGAGGGCTTAAGTTAAACCTGTTAAAAACCAACTGCAACCTCTAAATGAGCTTAGAAATCCTTCAAGGTTTCCCACATTAACTTTTTAATGACAGGTAATGATAAGACAGTGGCCACTTTTTCTCAAGGGCAAAATAGGCAACTGGTGAAATCACTTGGCCCTGAGTAATCCCTTCCTGAACCTGCAGGGGCCTGTACCTAAAAGACAGTTTTCATTTTTAAATTACTTGATATAATGTGGAAAATTAAAAGGAGGGACAGAGAAACAGTTGTCTTCCCTTCCTGCTTAATCTGAACTTCCATGGAGCAAGATTTGTGTTGGTTTAGGTAGAAATTATTTATGCAATTTTTATGCTCCCAGGGGATAAAGATGGTAAGAAAAGGGGACCTTGACAGCAACACACTGATGAGGATATTTTTCATGTAGTCAAAATGAGTGTTTGAGTCTATTAATTCCTACAGAAACTGTTCATTTGTTTTGCATTTTTGTAGAACACTTTTAACTAGCTAAGACATCTGCAGAGAGCCAGGAAAGCACTTAATTCAAGAGTAGGAATTTTGTATGAGCACAAAAGCAGAATCTGGAAAACATGCCCCACTGTTGCTCTGGTATGCAAAGAGTAGGAAAATTAAGAAAATTCCTGTAATTAATTAGAACTAGGTAGAGGAATCAAGGCTAAAGTAGAACACTGTTTCTAAAAGTCTCTAAGGTAAAAAAAGTGGCAACTACTGATAATTTCTGGGCAACATTGAGGGCACCCAGACAGTAGTGTCAATAGTATCAGATAAGAGTGAACATGTTTTAACAACACACTGGAAATTCCAGATTTGGGTATGTTTGTAGAGACATTGAGATCAATGAGGAAGAAATAAGTAGGAAAAGATAGATCCAAAGTAGGAAAAAAAAAGAAAAAAAGAAAAAAAAGAAAAAAGAGGGTTTGAAGTTAAGTGAAAAATATAAGAGAGCATGATCTCGCAAAGGAAGGAGTGAGTGTCTACAGCCAGTAATAAAATTTGCCTTCAGAATTAAGCCAAACAAAATGTCCCTCAATATTCTGTGAGACTCTCCATCATTTCTGCACCTAAAAGCCTATATCTGAGAGGGTGTAGTAAAGAGGAATTTGATGGCTTGAGTGTTGTCTTGGAACATACAGGAAGGCATTTTAAACATCTTGTTGGAGAGACACCTAATGAGATGAATCTAACAAGTTAATCAAACCCAAAAGGATAATTTCCTTTAGAAAAAAAGAAGAGTCTTTGTCTTTTCTTTCTCATTTCAGAAACTCTAGTGACAGAATTCTGAGGAAATTATCTCTCCGAAGTGCATTGAGTATTCCCATAGTGACGCAAAATTTGTATTTGCCCACAGAGCACACTTTGTGCCAGAGCTGTCTATATCATATCTAACAGCTCTTTGATAACCAAGGTTGGACTCACTTTGGTCTCAGCAGTATCGATCACATTCTGTTTGACTTTAGAGCTTTTTGTATGTCCCAGTTTCTATGGTGAATCTGGCCATAAAAGCACAGAAATTGTGTATTAGAAGGCCAAAATCAGATTATGTGATATAAATCTCTATTTCTGAGCGCTAAGTTCATTCCAAACAGTGGAGTACTGGGAAGTTGGGGTGACTCATTGCATTTAAGTGCCTGTGTTAAGCAGGAAGAAAGCCAAGTTGAAGCCTGTGCCACTTTAGACAAACTCAAGACTTGACATATGAGAAGCCTGCCCTTGCAGTCTTCATTAAAGGGCAGTCAAAAATAATGTGTTTTCCAGAACGTTTGCTATGATTTATGGAATATCTTAACTTCAAATCAGTTATTCAGGTTCAGGAATATATTTGTCATAGAGGTATCCCCTAGGGGTGAAATCTTGATCCATTTGTATAGAAGAGCAAAAATCTTTTCCTACATACCACCCCAGGTAATCTGCAAGCGAGTGCAGCTGCTCCCCTGCTATCAGATAAGGGAGAAGACTGCACAGGGTTGTCTGGGTTGTACAGCATGCGATACTGAGTGCATTACATGGGGGGAAACATTATCTTTGGCTTTCTCACCAGTAACCTCACTCAGCCCTGTTTTCCAGCTGTGTAAAAAGGTTTCAGGTCCCCTTTTCCCATTTTCTTTTTCCTTTATTGGTTTGATTCCTTTTTAACATTCACAAAATTCTCGCAGGATCTATGTAATTTAACATTCACATCTCCAAGACATTTGGGATTTTTAACAATTCTTAGCCCATAGTCCCAGGCAGAGACAACAAAGAGGAAAGAGATAAGTGCATGCACATTTATGACTTATTACCATGCTTATGTTGGATTTCATAATAACCAAATGCTGTAATCTGCTTGGCGGGTTACTGTCTTCATGGATGCAACAGATCTCTGTTTTAGCTGTATATATCATGGATATACTATTTCCCGTGTTCAAAAAGCTCAAAAGTACTTAGTTTTCAAACCTAAAAAATTAAATTATCACATTAATTTTTCCTTGTCTCACCTTGCCTTGCCTCATCCTATCAAGATCCAGTGAAAATAAAAATAAAATAATATAATATTAGATGCATGTGCCAGATTTGATAACAGATAACTAAAAGCAATGGGAGGCAATTAAACATTTGAAGGTATTAAAATCAATAAGTTTTTTAAACTTTGCATGATAACTAAGCTTCCCCAATTTTAATATTTACTTATTCAGTAACAGACCTAATTTTAATAGTAAAAAGTACCAAAGAGAGTCTATGGACACAATGTTATAAAATTAATATGTTAAAGAACTTTCTTTACACATATTACCATCTCAGATGCTATACATTAAAAAATAAGGCCTGGTTTCTTCTAAATGCATATACACAGTCCAGGTAAATGATATTTTGTCTAAGCCAATAAGAAAATGTCAATTTTCAGAACAAAATAGGAAATGCAATTATGAGGATGTCATAACTTTACCAATAGTGTCATTGTCATGGCTGCTTTATATGTATTAAATGCTACCTACTGCGTCAAATGTAGTTTTAATTATCCAGTAACACAATCAAAAACTTCAAAACATGGGATGAAAACCATGCATTATATATGTGGCTGCTACATTTAAAGGAGATTTCTATTTATTTAGAGGAAAAGGAGAGCTTGAAAGAAAAATCTCAAATTATATAAGGAAACACTAGCTTAGCTTTTATTCTCATACTTTATGTAAATGCCTCGATCTATATGCCACTATCTTTTTTAGTGAGTTACATTCATAATGTCAGTAAAGTTCAGGGACCTTCTACATTTACTTTCATACAAAATGAAGTGGATAGATTAGGATGGACTGAGATAAATTAACTCCAAAGAAGTCAGTCTTCTCAGTGAAAATTCTCAGTCAGGAAGTTACAATTTCAAAACGAACAGAATTTGATACAAGAGCTTCTGAAACCTTCTGCAATACTTCCTTAGGGAAGAAATACATCTAAGAAATGTTTCTGGAGTGAATGATTCAGCTAGATGATCCTCGTGAGTCCCTTCTAACTCAGTTTATTCTGTGATTCTGTGATTTCTTTATGGTCTTCAATATTAATTTTTTTCTGAAATTTTCCATAATGGCAACATTCTGCTAACAACAACAACAACAACAACAAAAACAAAAAAAAACAAACAAACAAAAAAAAAAGTATATATAATTTCTGTCTTTAATGTCAATGCAGGTAAGCTCTAAACAGGTTGTTAGCTTAGTGTTTTATCACTAGTGGGCTCTACTGCCTACTACAGATGGAACTTATTTCATATGAATGACAACAGAGAGTGTTCCTGAGCATTATGTCCTCGTTGTGAAAGATACTGATGAAAAAATACCTTTGTGCATATACCTCCAAGGATGCAACCTGCGTTGAGATTTTCTCCTTCTTTGTTAAAAAACGTGAATTAAAGTGGTCAAGAAAACAGAAGTTTTTTATTCAGAAACTATTCAGAAGTTCATGAGTGCAACGTCAAATGTAGTCATGCAACAAACTGCTGGAAAAATCCCAGCCTCTGAGTAAATTCTGAAGGGTGACCCAGCAGACAGATTAGAAACTCATGTATACTGTTGCTATGTTGCTACAGTTATAGACTTTCAAAAATTTCACTCATTTGTTAATGCAATCACAAAATAATATGAGAAACAAAACAAAACAAAACGAAAAACACCAACAAGAATTAGTATAGTGTGTTATTAGAGGAATGTCAAATGGAAGGAATGGTTCGACCTATGGAGAGCCTAACTTTGAGCTTTGCCTTATTTGTTGATCTCATTTTCTCATGTCTCCCTCATAATTCTTCTGTATTTTTATTAAACCAGAAATTATTAGTAACAGTATCAGTGAATAGTAAATTGTTTTCAGTATTGGTATTTAATAGTAAAACATCACCAGCAGCAATAAAGTATAACAGTAATATCAATGTTGTTTAAAGAACCAGAATCTTTGAGACTAGAAGAAACCTCTGAGGGCTTTCAACAGGTCCAATTTGTTCCTAAAAACAGGTCAAAACTAACTCAGGTCTGGCCTTATCCAACTGAGCTTTGAATGTGTCCAAGAAGAGAAATAACACTCTCTCTTGGCAACTCATTTCAGTGTTTCACTACAATTTCAGCGTTTCACTAAGATTAATGAATGGTGTTTATCAACTATTTTTTGTTCATCATTACAAACTGAAGACCTCAAGGAACTATTTCAATCAGGAGAAGTAACATTGCAAAATTAAATGCTTAATGGTAATTTTTGCTTTAAGTACTACAATATCAAAATATCATTTGATTAGATAAATAATTACACTAGAATACTAGATTATTTTTTCTTGATAACAGTTTGGTCTATTCTTGTTAAAACAGTAGTTAATGATTTTTTAGTTAGGCATCTTGTTGCACTTTGAAATGTAAACATTTCTTTCTGCAAAAATAACCAAGTGTATAAAATTAGATGTTTTTACAGTCAGAAAAAAGGAGAAGACAAATTAAAGAAGTTCAAGTTACCAACTTAAAAGAAGCTTTAACATAGTGTTTTGCAATTAAATTTATTTAATTTCATTCATTTTTACAAAACATTAATATGTTATTTTAGGTATTTTTGCAGTCATCTTCACTGAGGCCGAACTACATCAAAGAAGGTAACAGTAATGATTATCTCAGTCATTCAAAGTAGGATATTACCCCATAATCTCAGTTAATTAATTGTTCTGATAATGATGTGCAAAGTACAATATTATCTCTGTCAATTTCCTATTCTATAAGGCCAAGAAAAGTAAACAGCTATACTGTCATTATTGCTCCAATTTATTACAAAAGTAAAGACAGAAATCTTCCCTAGAAGAGAACAAATTATCCTGGCACATAGCAGCATAAAATATTCTTCAGAAGTCTGCAAAGGATTTTAGTAAATGTCTTTCCTCCTTTTAAATTTTTGCCTTTATTTTCTTTTCAGAATGAAGTGATTACATAACCTATCTTTCACATCTGCCAAACAATTCATTATGAAGCCTTCATAAATTATGTAGTATTTTAAACTTTAAAGAATCACTGCAGTATTTCAAGCATGGGAAACCTGCACTGTTTTATCACAGACACAGCTGTAGTGGGAAACCCATCACATAAGCCAATATTATGCCTTCAAGTTCCCAGTTGATCAATCTCATTACTCAGATGTCCATAGGGGAATTAACAGAATAACTAGCAAAATGCATGAGGTTCTCAAAAAATGAAGCAATATAAAGAAAAAAATTCCTCTCAATCATTCTGAGTCAGTAAATTCCATTACTTGTATGCATGCAAACACATAATCATTGAATGTTTTGTGACCTATTCCATTGATTTACCTGACTTTCCTGTAGAACAAATAAACTACAAGATAGTACAGGATAATATAATAGGAAATATAAAGAGAGGTTAGGTTCAGATACTTAACACTTGGTAGGCTATTTCTACACACTACAATATGACTTTTTTATACCAAAGTCACATTCAACATGATGGTCAATCATCTAGTGCTGCTTAAATGAAATCCTGACATCTTTGAACTAAACTAACAAATAATGTTTGCTAACACTGACACAGAAAACCATGATAAAAATAAAATAAAATGTATGAGATTACTGATAGCAATGAAATTACTGCATTAACATAAATGAAGAAACTTAAACCCAAAAGGGTAAGCTGTATGTTGATAAAGTATGTCTTTCATTAATTCTTAACGCTGCAATTTAAAACATTTACAGCAATGATGGTGGAACCCTGAGCTTGAGGTCCTAAAGAAAAAATAAATTTAAAAGTATTTGAAGCTTCCCTTTGTAGCAGAAATAAAATCAATTTTGAGTCTATATAACCCATCACATTGAAGTTACATAGAAAAGAAAGGATTTCCAAGGTGATCTCATTAAGAATTTTGGTTTAAGTCTTAATTTTGAATTGTGACAATTGTGTTTGGTGGGTAAATAAAAATTTCAAATAAGAGTTAAACCTCCATCCAAAACAGTAGTTGTCAAGCCATTAGTGTAACAGGTTCTGAGTCAACTGCTGCTCTCATCAGTTTAGAACATCTGGTCTACGTTTCCGATACCTGCATGCCAATTTAAAAATATTTGAATGTCAAATAATATTGTTACAATACATCCGTAAGTTTCAATCATATGTTTTGTCATTCAGTTCACACATGCTCGAGGACTGTTAAATAACCTTGAATACTTGAAAATTATCACAGAGTTCCTCTGGCCCTCAGAGTCTTGATTTCATCCTTTGGAAGGGGCTACAGGTTCTTTTCCCTCTTAGAGTTCCAGATATTCTCTGTGTAGAACATTACTGGATTAACTGGTTTTATCCGAGACTTCCTTGGAGAGAACATTCAACCGATTTTTTCTTAAAAACAAAATTCTTTAATTCAAATGTTTTGCAGAAATTTACTATAAGAACTTATGAGTTTCTTTATATTCTATTCAAAGAGAAAGAAGCTGCTATGCATACTAAGGGCAAATTAATCTGGAAATATTTCCTTTAGAGATTTAAACCAGCATGTACCACAAACCTGCTTTAAGACATCGGCCTTTTTAAAAAATTTATTTCTATTCATTCTTTTTCTTTTATTACTCATTCTTCCAGTGTTGGACAATAGCAAATGGCTTATTATCTAATTATTCTTCTAAATTCCTACTAAAACAGATTTTAAATTTGAGTGGTGCGTGCAAAAAAATATCCAGCATATCTGCCAAATAATATGTAGCTTGAGCTACAATTGAGTTCTCCAAATATTGTCACTGCGTCACCAGTATGCTTTAAGGTATGAGAGACAACTACAAAGGCTGTCAAATATGATGAAGGACCTACAGAGACATGTGCTCATCTAGAAGAGCACTACGTGGTTAAATAGCTCAACTTAGGGAATACTAAAGCACACTAGGAGTTCATTGTTATGCAGATGAGTTCCACCCTTAGTATGGAGGAAGCTGAATTTCTTTAATCAAGTAAACTCATTATTTACTTTACATTATTCAGTGTCCAAACTGGTGACACAATCTCTTCAAAGTCTCTAAGAAATAAAAATATCAAGCAATAGTTACAATATGACTAAACAGCATACAGCACTGATGATGAATAGCTTACATTGTGCAATTAAAGTAGTACTCATAATGATAACTATAGGTCCTTTTTATTGCTTAAAATACATTGGCAAAATGTTGAAATCATTCCACACAGAGCTATTATGTACAACACCAGAGGGGTGACAGAAGTTTCATGGAGGTGAGAATCTAATACATATAAATAAATCTGATATGAAAAACATGACAAATTAGATTATGCTTCTTTCTTTCAAATATCTGACAGAAGAGTAAGCTGGAATGAGATCTGCCTCCCAGTCCTTGCCAAAATCTTATTTAAAGTAAATAAAAATTATTATATATAGCAGGTGTCTGCCACCCATTTAATATCTGTAAAACTTAAGGCTATGAAAATGAGACAGTTTGAAATTTTAGGGTGGACATTAGACTGACAAGTTTGGCAACAGAATTGCACAAGCCATTGCTATCTAAATCTTCTAGCAGTGGGAATATTTTTATTTGAGATGTTACTGCTTCTTTAGCAATCAAAGTGCTTCTGGGTACACAAAATTAAATGTTAATAATTATGGGAAGTTTGGTTTTTTCCTGAATGCTAGGTCTTGAGAGTTGGGTTGTGAAAGTGAAAATAGAGTAATATAGAAAGGGAGATAAATATTTTGTTAAAAAATACAGTGACAGTGGACAGTGACAATAGAATGCTCTTGGAGACTTACATGTGACCAGAAAGGGTGTTATTTGGTTAGCAAAAAGACAAAAGACTAATTTAGATATGGTGTTAAATGGTACATTGAAAGTTACTAAAAAAATAAAAGTATATTCTGATATGAATGTGAGCATCCAGAAATCAACATCAGCTATGCAGGTAGGTAAAAATAAATCAGTTTCATTACAAGGAAGTTACCAGAACTATATGTACATTTAACAGCCCTTGATACGTACACAGAAATGGAGGGAAGCCTGGTTTCCCATAGCTGTGCTTCTGAACGACTGGGACCTGCAGGTGATGGTGAGAGTTTGCAGGCTCTTGCTGAAGAATATTATAAAACCAAGGCATTTTTCACTCTTAAGAAGATCTCTAGTGTTTATTAATGTGTGCATTCACATTATGCACAGAATCTTAAGAATTAGATATATGAGATTTTTACCAAACTCTCAGTAGATGCCATGCAACTGGAGAGCATGTGGAGATATATGTGCAATGTTTCTGATTTCTCATAAAAGCAAGAGTTAAGGAAAAAAAAAAACCAAAATAAAATTAATTTGTATACCTAGACTGTATTTTAGCCCGAAGTTTTATAGTGCAAAAACTTGTGAAAGTTCTTTAGCAAAAATAAGCGCATGATGCAATTAAATATTTGCTTCTAACTGGAAAATTAACACCTATTCTGTAATTAAGCAATGATAACTAAAAGTGCACTTCAGCATGATTACAAGAGGAAATTAGAAATGTCACAGGACAGAAGTTTAATAGGTGAAGTTGTTCCTTGGTTCTGATGGATTTTTTTTTTTGGTACTTGTGTTTCTTGTAATATATGTTACAGTTCTGTGTTATTTTCTGTGCTTATCACAGAACAAAGGAGGCTTTGACAGACATTTTTAATTTCCAATTCCAGGAAAAAAAAGAAATAAAACTTCTGATCACGACATCATCTTTGGGAGGTAAGTTACTGAGTTTCTCTCTTTCCATCTTGCAGTTCAAAATTACCCAAGCTTCTGACTCAAACTTTGTTATGGATGCTGTCTCCAATACAGAATATGGGAGGAAAAAACCAACAAATTATTAAGTCTTTCAGTCAGAAAAATGTCAGGAAAAAGAGAAAAGAAAGTATTTATACTCTGCTTTTGTTTTATAGCCAAATTATTATATGAATTGGGGAAGAGAGATGATTGACTTTGGGATATAAAAAAATAGTAAACTGTTGAAAAAACCATAAGTGACTAAGAGCATTGTAGAAAGCCAGACCCAAACACACTTTTTATTACACAGCAAAATAGTAGATTTAGTTAGAATTGGCCCTACTTAATTTGCTAGCTTTTAGGATTTATCATCTTGTCCATTTTCAGCTGAGGAACAGAAGAAGTTGCAAAATAGAAAAAAAGAATGTAGGCATAATCTCAGTGGGACAAGAATGGAAATACAGAAGAAAAATACAAAAGTGCTAAAAGTGTTTTGTTTTCCCAGGTGTTCCTCCACTTTCTTATATGATAGCAGATTGCCATGACCCATGCCTATCACTCCTAGTTTAAAGCTGCTTTGAAGAGAGCAGCCAGCCTATTCACTAAGTTTTTTCCCATTTGGTCAGTTCAATCCTACCTCTTATTCACTCTGCTTTCTTCATCATCAGTGAGGGTGCCTTGGCCATAAAACCAGAACTTTTTTATCCTTACAAAGCGTGCAGCTAGCTGTGGACCTGCAGAAACTACCCACTTGTCTCTCTGCTCCTCAAGCCCTTCCCCCTGAGCTGCAGCATTGAGGAGAAACCCGCCATGAGGTCCCCATGCCCTCAGCCCCAGGGCCTCATGCTCACACTTGCTGTTCAGCAGGGCTCCCTTGACAGTAAAGCTGATGTTTATGTGGAGGAGCATCAGGGACAGAACCTGATCAGGCTGTTCACAGCATTCCAGATCTGAGCAGTAAATCTTACAAGAAAATAGGTTAGGTCAGCAGATGGCAGCCTCCATTCCCTGGAGTAGGGAGTCTCTCACTGCTGTCACTCATTCTCTTTCCTCCTGGTGCTGCCACACAGTTCAGATCCAGCCTGCTTGGGTGTATCCTTCAACATAGCTTCCAGCCCCTCTTGTGCTACCAGGACACTGAAACTCTTGTGTAGCTTCACACAAACAGTTGTATAGATTCTCCTACCAGAATTAATTTAGGTGTACTTTTCCTTGTGACAGAAGTTAAAAGCTACCAGACTTTTCCATTATGGGAGTCTCCATTTCCCAGCTCAGGGAACACAGACTCTGCCTGTGCCTTCTTCAGTACAGCTGAGCATTTAGGCTATTGTAGCTTAGTATTGTAAGGAAGATCCAGGCAACCTCCTTCACAATATCTTCAATGTTGTGAGGTCCACTGAGCTCCTCCAGCAGCTACTTGGCAATGCCAATTTTCCCCCAACACACATTTGGAAGCAAGGACGCCCCTTCTCCAATCTCAGCAAGAGGCCTTAGGCATTATTCTGTGAAAATCTCTGCTTTTGTTGACTGGCAGTAACACCAGCTTCTCTGCAGAACCTGCTGAAAGGTCACTGCCCCTCCTGTAGTTAGGTGGAACAAAAGCTCAAAGAACCATTTCATCAGGAGTAAGTGACAGAACTTCCTAGATGTTTCTGTAGTTTGCCGGAAGCTGGGAGCCTCCTGTAGCTATCCTTAACTATTTGCAGCACTAGGCACAGTCATGTTCTTTGACAATCCTCATTCCCAGAATATTTAGGTTCCTAAACAGTGCTGGGAAATTGTCATGCACATTTCTGTACCTGTTGCTTCTCTGTTGATGTTTTTACAATTTCAAAGCTGTTTGATTCTTAATAATGTGAGCATGAGTCATAACAGTTATATTAAATTAACAGCCTAAACATAAATCCTCGGATCTGTACAGATTTTGTATAAATGTATTATTCTTGCCTAATAAGTATACAAACATAAATTTTCTGAACTCTCTTCATAATAAATTATGAGGAAAAAAACATGTATCTGCATAGGGGCCTATGCAATATTTTCCTAAACACACCTGTTATTCTACATTTTGTACCAAGGGACAACTAATTTAAAATATATATTTCTGTATTCAAGATATCAAAAACTCAATGAAATTCACTTCAATATTAATGCCTGTGATACTTTGAATTTACCATCAGTCCA
Source organism: Melospiza georgiana (assembly GCF_028018845.1). Classification (NCBI taxonomy): domain Eukaryota; kingdom Metazoa; phylum Chordata; class Aves; order Passeriformes; family Passerellidae; genus Melospiza; species Melospiza georgiana. The sequence goes on from NC_080431.1 coordinate 38,776,969, forward strand.
AAAGGTAAGGTTTATTTGTTGGAGAAATGCTAATAAAGAAGTTGAAGGCTAGAAGAGATATAATTGCCCATCTGTTCAGATATTAAACAAACTATTAAAAGCTTTTTTGTCTCTTGAAAAGCTCACTAAATCACATCTCTTGCATTGACAACTTTGTAATCAATATACATTGGTTTTAATGTGAGTCTAACTAGTCTATAACCTAATTTTTATTTCAAATCTATTTTATGAAGAACTTGGTTTAAGTGTCTGAATTTGAATCTGATTCCATCTCTGGGTTATCTAAGAATTCAAGTGATAATAACTATGACTCAGTTGCATCAAGAAAAAATTTCTGTAATGTGATCATATGTTTCTTGTAGAAAAGAACAAAAAATTCTTAATAGTGAAGTCTCTATAGGCCACATCCCACAGAACTTGTTAGTCAGCGATGAGAATGCTAGATCTCAAAGCATATGCTTTTAAAGAAAAACTGACTTGTTCTTAAGTCATCCTACTCTGTACTGATAAAGGAATGGAAACAAAGCCCAGAATTCAACTGTTGCCTAAAACCAGTGAAAAGTACAATAATTTGGCAATGTTTTCTTTCACTGATATATGACAATTCTAGTAAAAGCCTTCTATGTGGTCTTCTCAATAAAATCCCTTTCGATATATATAATCTGTTAGAAGTATTCTCTGCTAGCTTTTACAGTACTCTGCAAAGTTCACTGTCAGACTGTCAGGGGAAATTGTTGCTTCGTAGTCTGCAGCTGACAAATACTCCTGGAGAAATAAAAAATCTTTGCTGTGCTCTTTGGGCTTGTCTTCAGCAATCCGACATTTTAAAACTTCTTTAAGGAATATGCTGAAGAAGCATTTAAGTTCTGAAAACAGCAAAGTTGAAAAAATATGATATATGGCATACTCGTTATGAGCATTCAGCAAAATAAATATAGTTTCTGGTAATCAGTATGCTGTGAATATTACCATTTCCCTCAAATAAACTCTGTAAAAAAATCAGTGCACTAGAACTTTTAAAGTTCTTCATTTCCTTCAATAGAGTTTGAGCCATGATAGTAATTGTAAAGCAAAGTGAAACTTTTTTCACTTATTAACTTTTATTTTTCTTCTCCAGAATTTAATAACACCTTTTTTTTATGCCAGTAAAAAATTCTTAAATTAATTTGGAATTAAATAAGATATTACTCAAGCTGAGAAAGAAAAAAAAAATGTTGCTTTGGGTTTTTTACTGTTAATAAGATTATAATTAATCTTCTGATTTTTCACTGGGAGAAGTATAACTTACTACTTCAGATACATAGAAAATCTATTCCTGTCACACTTGATGGATCTTCCCGAGCTAATAGGATATATTCTAAAATCCTTTTCTGACAAATAATATTCTCTTTTTTGCTGTTATTATTGCCAAAGTAAATTTTTCTTCAGAAATAAACTTGCCATCTTTGCTGACAAATTAGTAAGTCCTCTGACATATGACTGTAGCAAAATGAAGTTGAAATATCATACCAGATTTGCAGGAAATAAAAATATTAAAAAATCTATAAGTCAGAAATAAAAAATTGTTGGCAGATAGCTTTTGCAGGAAAATATAAAAATTAATCTCAGCACAACATCCATTATTTCCTGAAAAAAAAAAAAACCAAAAAAACCCCAAAAAACTAGGAATAAACTGTATTCAAATTAAAACCAGGTTATTTTTAAAATTTAATTTACATTTAATGCACATAATCTGAAGTATTATAACATTGACTGTCTAAGTGTGTGTGCGCCTAAAACTAGGAATTATATAAAAATTGAAATATTTTTATCTTTAATGTATATTTTGTTCATTGTTTCATGCAATCAATTAAAAAATAAAGATGTCAGTAAGTTAGCCAAAAGTCAGCTTCGTCTTTCTGAAAATGACCCCAGCAGATCTAATGGAATGTTGTGAAATTATACCTAAGACATTAATTCAATTTATATATGAAATAATTATCTTTCAGTCATAACCTGTTGCAAGTATGCCTTATCTTGCATCTGTATCAGTTTGTATAAAAAGATAAAAATGGTCAAGTTCAAAAGATTTCTGGAACTACCTGTTATCTGATGAACATATTTTTTATGGGAAAAACTGCAGATGGTTGAAGCCTTTCTTGCATTCCCTACCCACATAAAGGAAACTAGTCAGAAACAGGAATTAATGGTCTATACATCAGATTGCAAATGAGATAGTTCTGGTTCAGTGTCTGTAAAACTGGGTTTAACTGACCAATTTTTTTTTTTTTCAGTCCAGTATAAAATAAGATTTATCCAACAATGAACGAGATTTTTCAGAATTTAAAAAGCAGTAGAATCTATAGTTTACACACATTTTGAAGGATTAACTAATTTCTCTCTCAAATAATATCCTGAGAGGACGAAATGTAAAATAAAGAGCAGAAAAAAAAATCTTGTGACTACCTAATAGAAAATCTCAATATCCTAGTACCCTTCATTCTAAAAATGATATTGGTCTGGGGAAGGATATATGTTACAGGGCTTGCAAGGGTTCCTCAGGGGTGAAGAGATAGACGAGAATCTTGATCTCATGATCAGAAGGCTGGATTTATTAATTTATGATAAATATGTTACATTAAGACTATACTAAAAGGAATAGAGAGCAAAGTTCAGAAGCTGCTATGCTAAGAATAGAAAAGGAATGAATACACAAAGTTCTGTGTCCAGGCAGAAAGCAAGAGCAACTCCCCTGTGAGTGGTCAGCAAATCCAAGCACTCACAGAAGAACCAATCACAGGTGCACCTGTTGCATTCCACAGCAGCAGATAACCAGTGTTTACATTTCCTTTCTGGGGCCTCAGCTTCCCAGAAGAGGGAAAATCCTAAAGAAAGGACTTTTCACAAAAGATGTCTGTGACAGATATATGCTGGACTGCTATAAAAACTTGAGTACAGGGCTGTATCTTGAAGAAAGTACAAAGGCATAGACAAGAACTAGGGGCCATCAAAAGGCCTCTAGGTTCAAACCAGGAAAGAATGGAATGTCTCTTTTTGAAAAAGGTAGCAAGTCCTGCCACCAGGAGGGGCCAGCCTTGAGAGACGGAGGCCCTGCATATCTCAAAAGCTCTGACCTCCATGGCCAGACAAAATCTGTGTCTCACTGCAAGGAGGGCCCTGGAGGATGACAATGCACCGTCCCCCATGACACTGCCGGCTCAGAGCGTGCTCTGCAGGGACTCTGAAGGGGCTTTTGCTTGGGCAGGGCTGTCAGAGTGTCTGTGCTGCATGCATCCAGTGAGTGAGGGTGGCTGGGAACCATCTCCTACTTTGCTGAAAACCTTTCCTCATACAAACCTTTAGACAAGTTAAGATGTGAACTTTCGTGTCTTGTATCATTCATTATGCTCTCCACAGTAAAGGTTCAGAGGGTGAAACAACAGTGACCAGAAGAGTAAACTTTTGAAGACCACTAAAATGGAAAAAAACATACCAGGGTTAGGAAATTCTCAGAGCCCAAAACTGCTGGAAATATGAAAAGAATCATAAATGCCTCTTCTGTTAATAGTCTCCTGTAAGCATCTGCTCACAACCATTGTGAGGTTCAGGATACTGAGTTATATAGCTGCTTTCTCTGGAGCCAAATATAGCCTTTTCTATATTTCTCAAAATGAAAAAATGGACCTGATTTTGCAACACTGATTTTTGAACAACTGAGTACACTTAAGTTGTTAATAAATTTTCCCTTAAATTATCTGTAAAATCTTTCATTATTTCTATCACAAAAAATTAAAATTTGGAAACCATGGTCATGCAGAAGTGAAGTAGAATGTCCTGAACACAGCACTCATTTTATATAAACCAGTGAATTTTGTGGAATATTACTGGATTATTGTGAATTATATTTTATGTATATTCAGCAGATTTTGTACCATTTTCTTTAAATACTAGTGTTGACATGTGAAGGCAAATGACTACACTTCGGCCTGAAGTTTAACCAACTGAATCTCTCATGAGAAATTTCTTGACTCAACATGAAAAAAAAATGCTACATGGTCCATAGCACAGGAAGAAGCTAAAAAAAGTTGTAGATGTCTCCATGAGGGATGAGTGGATCTCAGAGTTAGCCAAAGAGGATTTGTGCAAAGTGACCAAATGTTACAGACAAAGGAAGGGAGGTGTTGATCACCTTTGAAAGACTATCAGTGACTCAGTAACCACAAAAATGATACCACTCAAGAACCATATATGTCCCAGGTAAAGGTCTAAGACTATATAAATTCTGGATATTTTTACCACATGGAGACAAAGACCAAAAAAAAAGGAAATGTGAAGGTTTATATAGGAAGAGCTAGCATGGTTTTATATAAACAAGTCACTGGTCTGTCTGGACTGAGCCCTGTGCCTGATCACTGCTCCCTGTCCTGTCTTATGTGTGGGTATACTCTGATTTACAAGTAGAAGCAGATTGACGTAATTTCTACCAGATTCAGCTCTGCCCACTGATGTGAGCAGCCATAAAAGTGTTCTGGTTTGAAGGGGAAAAATACTGAACAGAATAAAATGTCTGGTGAAAATACTGATAGAGAAATTGCCTGCCAACCAGGGAGCTGTGAGCTTGGGAACAGGAGCTGGCAACCAGAAACATCCCTGAAAAACGCGGCTGGCACCTTTGAAGTACAGTTGGGTACCTAGAAACCACATACATCCTGAGACACCATTACACATAAATGGAATAGCAACTTATCATCTGAAGAACTGGAAGCAGTCGGGAAAAACAAAAATCACTAAAAGAAAAGAAAACTTCATCCATCCTTGGACTTTCACAGGTGAAAATAGACATGAAGAACATCTGTTGGGTTTTCAAAGTTCTTACGCCCTTAGCCCTCTTATTTCTCTATGATTTAAAAAGGACTTATTTTTTATTGACAATGTGGGCTTCTCTCTGAGATCTTCCCATGCTGCACACACTTTTCCTTTCCCAGACAGCATGAATTTTCCACACAAGCTTTCTGCAAGGTCTTAGACTCTCACTGGACACATCTGACACCAGACCCTGTCATGTACATCATCTTTGAAGTGAGACTCTATCTGCAATTTTTCTGGTTCCTGCTCTGGGCCCCCTTCTAGTGTAGATACAGCTTGGCTTTGCACATCTGCAATTATCAAGTGAAAGGCAAGGATGTAAAGATGTCAATTTTATCTGCATATAAAACATCCACATTTCCCTGAACTCAGTATTGTGTGCTAGTTCAAGTGTCATTAGCATTTTTCTTAGTTGTATCCTCAAGTATTTAGGAGCATTTCTGTTGCTTGCACTAACTTGTCAATGCCCAGTGTTAAGTTCATTGATAATAAAAGCACCTTAGCTGAAGAGGGAAGTGCATGAACACTCCTGTTCCTTATAGCAATCAATACACTTGTTCATATGCTCACGCAAAATTGTATTTTGTCCGCAGTATTAGGCCAATAATTAATTATACATTGTATGCAATAATGAGGCAACAGATTTCTCCGTTGTTGCATTGATTTTCACAGCACAACGAATCAGCAATTCTGCTAATAAATACAGCTCACACAAAGTCATTGCTCTGGTGAGATTCTCTGCTCCTGAGGGCTCTAGGCTGCCAGTGGAGCACCAGCGCAGACCTGCTGAGCAGCCAGACACTGGCAGGTCTGCAGCAGGCACAAAGAAAGCAGTCAGAACTTCCTAAACAGCCTCTCAACATATCTCCATTTCCAGGATGGACAACACACAGTTATAAAACTCCTGCATGTTTCATACATTTCAAAACAATACACCTGCCATCACTGAGAGGAAAAGTGTCATTCCAGCAGATCAGGAAAAACAAACAGGTGCTCGTTATTGTAGGTGGAAAAAAAAATCTTTCTTGAACTTTTTGTCCACATTTGTGATAGTATCATAAGCAGTCTGAGTAAGCAACAACTCTAATAATTCCAAGAATAAGATTAGACGAAAAAAAGCCAAACAATACCCCCAAACATCTAATAAAAAGGAAAAAAAACCCCAAAAACAAAACCAAAAAAGCTCTCCCAAAACAACCTTCCTTTCCACACACTTTCAAATTTTATTGAAGGCAAGAGAAAAGAAAAAACTACCCAACAATTTTTAACTACTTTCATATTCTCATTACATCCTTTGACAAGTCAATTGAAAAAGTGTATTGACAGCAAGAGACTGTCAACCAAAAAATAACTCCTTATAGAGATCACATAGATGAAGATTTTTTTTAAGAAAGATATAGTGCTGTGAAATATATTGGCAAGCTTGATATGGAATTTTTTTTTCATCATAGTTAATAGCAGTGCAATAATAAAAATTCTCTAAGTACCATAAAAGACTCAATTAATAATACCCTTAAAATTGTTTTCTCTTTGGTGTTATATTTAACACTGAGTGAGAGGGTCAGGCTTTTATCAAGCACAGACCCCTGAGGTGTCAGTGCCTGAAGATCCCTGCTGGAAGGATTTTGGTGCCCGTGGTGTGTGCTCTCCCCAGGGCACCAGGGCAGGTGCTTCACTGCAGAGGCAGCCTGGCTGGCTCTGGGAGGAGCTGAACCTTCTGCTCCAGAACAGCAAACAATTCTCCACTTTCAAAGAGCAAACTGAATAGAGGCATAGCCTTTTCAGATCACCAGATGAGATTCGTGCTCAGCAAAAGGAGCAACTAAAACAGAGAAATGTGTGAGTAAACAGGAATTTATAATGAAGAAGGGCCAGGTAAGAACAGAAAGCAATGTGATAAATTTCTGGTTAGTAATACCTAAAAAGCATTTGAAGGACCCTGGAACATTTTTTTGATTGCATTCTGACACCATTTGTACAAAAATAGCTGAAAACATTCTTTATTCTTACTGTAAAAACATACTCTTGTTCAAATCCCATAGCTGTATGAACTGTAAATGTATAATGAAGTTATATTATTATTATTGTCTTGACAATCTATTCTTTCACAGACTAGACATTCATTTTACTTTTATGTGATTTCAATATGACTTTTTAAAATATAGAGTTATAAAATAGTCATTAGGTTTTCCAAGAGGAATAATGGTTAATTTTTTCCTGAATACATGTTCAATATTTCTGAAGTTTTAATGCTATGGAGGAAAACAAGTAATCAGATTTTTTATTTTCTCTTTGGCACATATTGTATATTTCAGTTCAGTGAAAAGGAAGAACTATAGAATGCGAGGGTACAAAACCAGGATCTGGCAAATATTTGCTTTCCAAAATGACAAAGGTCACTGAATTATTAAACTACTTTTTCTCACTTTAAAACACAACAACAAAACCTAAATAAGAAAAGCTATGTCAGTATGTCAGGTTGCTTACATGGCACCTTGAATTGCAAAAATCCCTGTACATAAAACTGAGAGCCAAAGCTTGAGACTTGGATTCTAGCCCAGTTTAAATGCTGGGCCACAGCTAGAATCCAAAATTTCATTATGTCTGTGTTAAATAGTGCAAATTTATAAAACGGATTCAGTTCCAAAGCTGGACAAGTTTGATTTACATGTATTGGTTAAACCATAACTCCTGAAGCAGAAGAGCATGACACTATCAGAAGGTATGTTCATTTTTGGAAGGCTGTGAGTAGCAACCTAAGTAAAATGGAAAGAAAATTAATTTTTCATTAATTAAGCTTCAATGCAGACAAAAACAATAATATAGAGACAACTTTTATGTTACTAGAATATTGTAATGTCAAAGTAATAGCAAAACAACAATGTAAATGTGTAAAAGTACTCAAAATAATTATTACAGTCTGGCACTTCATTTCATAGGTTCCTTAATAAAACAAGTATTTTTAGTACTGTCAGAATATTAAAATCTAAACATAGGAAATTCTTATTAAAAAGGAAATCAAATCTGTTGTGATGTGTTGTGATGATATGAAATGTGAGAAATAGCACACTAAGCCATACCTAACTACCTAGTTATTTTTCTTTCTTTTTCTTTCTTTCAAAATCTACTCCTAAGTTTAAAACACATTAAAGGCAAAAAACTTCAATTTTGGCATGAAACTTTTTTATTATAAAAGAGTAGATTACTGCTTATTTTTATATCTTGTAATTTCCAATGTATTTCCTGATTATCAATATGAGTCCTTCCTTTTTTACCCATTTTGGTTCTTTTGTCTTGTTAATTTACTGCATTTTCCTCAGAGGCTGCATACATTTTAAATGCTTAAGTCAATATTTTAAATGTTAAGATCATGTCTTCTCACACTTCTTTTTCTGTGTTATTGACATATTTCTCTATCCCATTAGGAAGAGATACTGCAGATATTTTAACTCATTTATGTTTTTAGAGCTCATGTAGTTTACTCTTATATAGAACAGAAAAAGTAATAAGCATTCAATGAAATTATATTTTCAAAATAATTGGTTTTTACGACAATAAATATAATATGTTAATTATTTTGGTGTGTGTTTTGCATTTTTAAAGCAAATTGTATGAAATGGGAAAACTTTTCGCTAATAAAACTTGCAAACATACAGTTCTTCATTATAAATAGCATATTTATTTTCTAAAATGTACGATGGAATATTTTTTCTTCATTATGCTATGGTAGAAGATAAGTAAACAAATTTTCCTCCTGAAATACTGACTTTTAATCAAAGTACTACAAGATTTAGTTGATCTGCAATACTGACCCCAACAGATTAAACTAAGAACAAGGTTTGTTTTTCATTTGCTTGGAATCAATAGTGCCCTATTCATAAAACTGCAGTCATTAAAAGTGAAATGGACATAGGCAGGACAAGATTAATGTCTATGAAATTTTGCCTAATTGTCCTGAAAGACAATGGGCACACAAATATAAAACTGAACATTTTAAAAATGTAGTAAATCTGAAAATTTCCAGAATTTCGAATGATTCTAATAATTCTCAAAGTGATGCTTTTGGGTTTATCTTTACCTGTGTCTGCTCTGTTCCTAAGTATTCCAAATTGCACTTGCACTGTGTAATGCTTGTAATGAAACTTTTCCCAGATAAAGATAGAGCTTGCTTACTGTGTTTAGGGGTAATACACCAAGCTCCAGGCTCTCTTTAAGGTCCAAGGCACTTCTAGAGCATACCTGCAAAATTCACATTTCTTTAACAGAAATGTTTAATAGAGACAGCTTGAATCTCCCTCTGGTGAGGTGTATCTCTCTTCATTAATTATGACTCTGATTAGATATCGAACTAGTAAGGGCCAAAATTAGACGGAATTAATTTCATGCTGTTCACAGCCTGGCTTTATATACTGATCAATGCAAAAACTAATTAAAAAAATTAGAAGGTATGGAGAGAAGTACTGAGGATGCAGAAGAAGTGTGAAAGGTAATCCAAATTTGGAAGCTTGGGGAGCAAAATGAATAAAGGGCAATAGAAATGCTGTGTATAACTAAGTAGACCGAAACACTTCTCGCACTGACACTCAAGATTAATTTAAAAAAATTATATTAATCTCTCATAGTTTTTTTAATGTATTAATATTTCTTTGTAAAATGGGAGTGATAAAATTCCTCTATTTACAAAGTTTGAAAATAAATTCTGAAGCATATGCACACTGTCATAGTGACACCACATGTACAAGCAGGAGAACCTTCTCTTTCTGAAGCAGGATAAGAATAATATGCATTATATAAAGCATGGACTCATGCAAGCAACAGTGACAAAAAGCTTTAGAAAAGATTATTTAATTGAGTAATAAATTCAATATTATGCTATTTGTGTCAAGAACACAGACATGAAATTTGCATAGAGCATCTGATTTCTGTAATTGTTAAATCATATTCTTGTCCTTGCAACTTGTGTGACATTTGAACAAATAAATCCTGTGTCAATGGTTTTTTACTCATGGTTTTGTCTGCACTTTCTTTCTATTTCATCATCCAATTTTAATGAAATCATATTTTATTTTGATTACTTCTGGATTTTCCTGAAACTGTGTTGAAGCTCTCTCAGAAAATACAGAGTAAATAACAATGGTGCCACTTGCAAGAAAAGATGGAGTAGCTGAGTTCTAAAAAGTAGATTAATCTGTACAGTTAATTATCCACAAGAAGAGAGGAATTTAATTTCTGATACTCTACGAGCATGGTAAATTATAAAATGGGAAAAAAAATCCATTAAAAGTTACAAATTAGTGGAATATAATAAGAAGAATACCTATAGTATATAGTGGATTTGAATAATATCATACAAATGAAGACAGCAGTATTGTAAATGTCCTCTAAATACTGGAGAAATCCATATAGATTTTTTAATATTATCCAATCAATAGCAACAAAGAAATTTTAAATGTTCTGAGAAACACAAGGTAATGTCTTCACCTGTTCTACATACGGTACATCAAATTTTCCAGATTCTGTCATGTAAAAAGTACTGAACACTAAGCTAAAAAGTTACGTTTGATCATTTTTTTGTTGTTGTTGTGATAAATGAGGTTGAAAAGAGTAGTGTTAGGCTGTTTTGTCATTCCATTAACCTGATGAAGAGAAAGTGATAATGAAATGCTTTATGGAATCTGATGAATGACCCAAATTAAGTTTTAAAAAATGGGTACTACTTTTGACTCCATGAGGAAAGCCTAGTGTGATCTTAGACAGAAAAAAGAAGCTCTACAGAAGACTGAATATTTGTGTTTGGGTTTTATTTTTGTGGGGGTTCTGTTTGGTTTTCTTTGTTTGTTGTTGTTTGGGGTTTTTTTTCATTTTGTTTTGTTTTTTATTGTCTAAATGGCCTGTGAGCCATGTTGGACAGTGAGATTGAAACTGTTGGACATATAAAATCAAAACAGTAACTTCCCTAGACCATATTTGTCAGTCATTTGGGATTAGAACTGCAATTTCTAACTATCTTATTTGTCTCACACTTTGTTGCACAACGTTTTCTTTTTCCTTTTTACTCTAAGTTGAAATAGAACCACTCCATAACTAGCTCATAGTGGGAAAAAGAAAACCACCAAATTTTACCAGTAATAAAATCTAATATTCTTCGGACCATGTACAGTTATCTTTGTTTAACTTCTGTGCATACATACTTTCATTCATGACTGTACGTAGAAAAGATTCAAAGAATATCTCAAGTGGGAAGGTACATATAAAGATCATTGAGCCCAACTCCATACACCTCACAGGACTAAATCTAAATTATATTCATCTTGCCATTAAGCCAGTTTCCCAGAACCCCTTCTGTAAGGCTCCTCTCCATCCTTTCATTCTCAAATTTGCATGTGTAACCAGGATTATCCCATCCCAGGCAGCAAATTTGGCACTTGATTTGTTAAATTTCATATGGTTGGTGATTGTCCAGCTCTCCAGACATCTGCATCTCTCTGTAAGACTTCTCTACCTTTGAGGGAGTCCACAGCTCCTTCTAGTTAAGAATCATGGGCAAATTTAATGTACATTCAATTTCTGCATCTAGAACATTTTTAAAAATATTAAAGAACATGCATATGTATATACTTGTAGATATGCATGCACACTTTTTTTTCTTTTTTCTTTCTTTTATTTTTTAATTTTTTTTTTTTTTTTTTTTTTTTTTTTTTTTTTTTTTTTTTTGGTGTGTGTGTAGAAATGCACATGCATAGAAAACTGTTATGTGCCTTGTGGACATAAAATGCAGTAATGAACACAGGATTTAAGATACTTAGTTTCTGAATCAGCCTAAACATTTTCCTTTGAAAAGCAGTGTTGAATGTCATATTGATTAACTGAGCTCCAGAGGAGTGCATTTCATGTAGATAGGGCTGAACAACTAAAGGATATAAATGATTCTCAAGGTGAAAGAAACTGGGCATTTATCTCACTCAACTGTAAGCATTGCTGCTAGATGTTCCAGCCTACCTTTACAGCAAAAGGACAGAATCTTTTAGATCCTACCAAGGACACTGAAACCACAAGCAAAATCAGAACAGTTCTGAGTCTATATTACAGTTCTTATATTCTGAGTGTATATTACAGTTCTTTCTTATTGATAAATCATACTTCTTTTATCTGAATAGCACACTAGTAGAGTTGTTCATTAATGCAAAATGTAACTGGATTTATAAAAGATGAACTCAGGTATCTCTTTCACTGAAATATATATTTTAAAGGCAATTATTTTAAAGGGATTTTTATTAATTTAAAAAGCTGATTTTCTGAAAAGGCAGTTATTAATTTTTTAGTTTTTAAAACTAATATTTAAGCACAAATTTATGTGGTTGAGAAAGGAAACAGATTTATTAAAGTTCTAAAACAAATGGCATCGGTGTGGTGTTAGTCTTCTGAGATGCCCTAAAAAACAGAACCCCTTAAATTTTCTTTTCTTTTTTTTTCCTGTCCCATTAGCAAATATGTGGATTCTGGATTGCTCAAAGTCCAAATTCGAACAAAATGCCGAAAGAAACCCTCAGACATCTTCCTAGCCTTCCCTTCAGACAGCTTCTTAGCCTTCTGCACACTTTAATTTAAAAGCCAATGAGTTACTCTAAGGTATAACCATAAGTCAGCCTGAAGGAAACCTTATAGCTGTGTAGATGATGGAATGGAACTGTAACGCACAGATGGCTTCACTGTTACAAAAGTAATCAGCCCCTCAAGTCAACTATGGAAAAACCGCACATTTTCCAGACATATATTAATATGCTCAAGTTTTTCTATGTGCATTAAAAATGTGCAGTGAATTTAAATGAGCCCAGTGAAATATGTGCCACAATCACTAATACATACACTTCTAGGGTCAGAAAGCTGACTTTTCTTGAAAAGAACTGATTAAATTCCACATATGATAGCCTATTTCTTATTCAAGGAAGAGAATAAAGATAGAATATTTGAAAAACTGAACTGCATGGTGATAGTTGATAATATCTGATAACTGGAAAGAAAGAGTAAGCTATGTCATCATGTATATTATTAAGGCAGCAATTAGTTTGCATCTTGTTGAACACCTTCTTTTTAATTGTAAAAGCTAGTCTAGTATTTAGTCTCAATATTCACAAGTCTACTAATCTTCGTAATAGGAGATGAGAAAGAAATATTAGTGAAGTGCAGTTACTTAATATAACCTTAAATACAGATTGATTTTAAGAATTAATTTTCTTACTCCAACAAACAGGAAGTGCTACTAAAAAAATTTAGTCAGATTTTATGACTTAAGACAAACATTTCTCTTCAAAAATAAAAAGTTTGTAGGCCTGAGTAATTAATTAGTCTTGTTTTCTTAAAAGTTACTGAAGCTATATGACATTTTTTACTTGAGGAAAAACACACATGGAATGGGCAATGGATTGAATCTATGGATTGAATGAATACTTTAATGTCAGGTATGTTTGTCTTCCACAGGCACGGAATCATAGAATCACAGAATGATTTAGATTGAAATGGACCCTTAAATATCCTCCAGTACAACCCTCTTTCTATGCAAAGCGATGCCATCCACTAGATCAAGTTGTTCAAAGCCTTAGGCAGCCTGACTTGAGCACTTCTGAGGACAGGGCATCCCTGGTATCCCTGGGCTGCCTCTTCCAGTGTCTTGCCATGCTCACAGTAATTTCTTCCTTATGTTCAATCTAAACCTACTCTATTTGAGTTTAAAACCTTTCCCCCTTGTCCTGTCACTACAGCTCCTGGTAAAAAGTCTCTCTCCATCTTTCTTACATGCCCTCCTCAAAGGCTGCAATAATGTCTCCAAGGAGATGTCCAACACTGCAGACCCTTGAGAGACACCACTCACTACTGGTTTCTACTGGGACATTTACTGTAACTATTTGGGAAGGGCCATTCAGGCAACTCTTAATCCTTCAATAGTGCATCCATCAAAACCGCGTATCTCCAATTTAGGGAGAAGAATGTTGGTAATACTGGTAACAGAAAACTAGTTTTGTATCTTGGAAACCTCAGGAAGGACTAAATTTCTTATTATGCGTTAATATGCATTAGACCAGTCCAGTAAAATTAGAACACAGTTTATGCTTTATTACCCCAATCATGTTTATTTGGGTCATGCCTTAGAACATGCTAAGAGTGCAAAATTTCTTCTCTGAAGTACTTTTCAAACAAAAATTAACAGAAAAAGCTTTTCCCCAAATGCAGTGTAAACAGCTAATTGTAAGGACAAAAGACTGGCAAAGGAACAAAACAATAAGGTGTAATAGAGAAGAGTGGACAGTGCAGAAGAATAGGGTGTTTCTAGAATGTAAGAGGGATTTCACTAGCAACATCTGAGTGAGAAGGGTTTTTTGATTTTTTTCCCATTGGCATATAATGAAAGAACCAGTTAGCAAATGAATGTTTATAAATAATATATGCATGCAAATAGTTTTTGATGTTCATAACTGCTTGTCATTGTGGCAAATTTGAGGATTCACAATCTTTTATTTGTTCTACTATGTTTCTCTTTTAAAAGTTTTGTTAAAAATCATGGTGAATAATAGGTCTTTTACCCTGTAGTCATTTTTAAATAGTCCTAGGTAAAGCTCCTTGTAACATCTGAATATATCCAATTATTTATGTCTCAGTCAGGTGCACATAATACACAAAGGGGTAGCCAGACTTCTACCAGTGAAAACCCAGAACTAAGACATTTATGGCTATGACTTATTTGACTCAAAAGGGTTTACTAGCAAATATGTAATTTAGAACTCAAAGTTTTGGTAGCTTTAGAACCATAAAATGTAACAATATGCAACAGAAATCCCAGACAGGATTCTTCCATTGAGAATTACATTATCTGTTTACTTGTGATTCTGCCCAGTGGTACATTTGTATGCATTATATCTGATAATTAAGCCTTTAATTAACATTGGTAATACTAATTGTAAGTAAATAAATATGGTATCAGTCTTTAAATACTGCTTTTTACTAACTTTGTTAGTATCTAATTTACTTGACTGAATTATCTTGCTAAACACTAATATAATGCTTTAGTACACTTTCCATTACAGTCTATTAATAGCAGTTCAATTACTTTTATATTGCTTGTGTAATTTAGAAGAACTAAATAGCAACAACATTTACATTTTATCTTTTTACAGTCTATTAACGTTCTTAAAATATTTAAATGCAAAATACTAATGAATTGTCTTATTTGTGGCGTAATCTGTAAAATACTCATTAATAGACCTTAATAGAAAAAGGAAGAATCTTACAAAGAAACCAACAAAAAATAACAAGAACAACAAAACATATAAGAACAAAAAGCAATAACCAACAACAAAAAGATATAAAAGGATAGTTCAGTGTTCAGTTAAGTTCTGCAAGTTATTTGATAAATTGTTTTTAATCTCTATCAAAACATTAATCAGAAAAATAAGTAATGAAATCTATAATACATAATCAAATGAAATAATGGCTGCGCCAGAATTTTCATGCATACAATACTCTCTTATGCTAGATTAAATCTCATGGCCAGAAACTTTGCTGTGAGAAGTATTTTTCACTTCCTCCATTCACTAAGAGAGAAATGAACTGCAAGAGAAATCCCTTTTGGCTCAGCTACTCGTAAATACAGCTTCTCTAGTGATTCAGAGTTGAATGAGGTCCCCCATAACATGAGACCTATTACAGTCCAACCACTAAAACACTGAAAGCTATTCATGAGGGATAAAGCAAGCAGCCTCTAGTACACAGCACAAAATAGCAAAGTGTGAATATTTGTTGCAGAGCCATTCAGACACCTGAGCTTGTCTAGAGCATGTATTCCCTCTGCAGCTGCTTTTAGTAGTTTTAATTTTCTGGATATCAGTCAGCAGCCTCAAGCAGATGTAGACAAAGATAAAATAACTTCCTGGCTTTTTTTTTCTTACTATGAACTATTTCTCAACTGATTTGTGGATGGAAATTCCATTACTATCCAAGCAAAATGTGCCTCATGATTACAAACAAAATTACTCTGTATTGTTTTTCATTACCATGTTATCAATCATAGACATAAAGCTTGTAATAGTAAGGTATCTGTAGCTATAAGGCACTACCCAAAGTGCAGTAACACTTAGAAAAGAACATTATATTCACCTCTAATACCATGACAAGGTAGCATTCACAGTTCCCACATTCACCCCCTGCCACACCATTTCTGTTTCTGTAACAGAACAGAGATGTAATTCTAGTAGTTCTGATGGGCAAATCTGATTTTTTAAAAATGAATTCTTATTTTCTTAGTTTGTTTAAAAGGAAAAAGAACGTCTGATGAGGGAAATTGGGTTTTAATTATCAGCTAAAAGCTATCATAAGTACCTTTGACCCTGACTTTTTTCTCTTGTAGTACATTTGTTTTGCTGATTTAGATTTTTCCCATGTTTGAGAGAAATTATATCAAAAATCTTAGGAGCGAAAAAGCTATCCTGATATACTATGCCATCATAAAGGCTAGCCTGTGGAATTGCTGGCAGCCCCTTAAAATATGTTGGAGTATACTCATTTGCAGTGTCGAGTAGTACTGCTGAGAAGAGAAAGGATGGTACAGTAACTAAAAGATACCTCTAAGCAAGTACTCAAGGCTTGCTGTGGTAGATATAACAAAAGAGAAAATGTACACATTGATATTTTGGTTTGGTTGGTTTTTGATTTGGGTTCTTCGTTTTTGTTTTTGTTGGTGTTTTGTTGTTGTTGTTGTTGTTGTTGTTGCTGTTTTTGGTTTTCCTCTATTGATCATTTACCTGAACAAAATCTTTACTAGGATGTAGAGAGGATTGTTTGAACACTGATGAGGTATCCTATTGTACAACAGATTCACCAATCCACCCTTAAGGGAACTTCAAAAAGTAGGGGCAAGCATTAAGGTAGTGAAATTATATATATATATATATATTTATTTTAAGTTATTTTAACTACCATTCCCAGGTTATTTCCTTTTATTTGTGTCCAGTGCAAGTCTCTTTATCCTCATGCTAAAGTTCTTTCACAGAGAAAACTGGCTTAAAAATATCCAAAAATGCCCTGTATCACCTGAGTTGGCAATAATCAGATTAGGAATGGAGAGTTTCAGTTTATTATCCCTGAAAAAATTGTATGCACATATAAACACACCCATGGACGCTAACCATGAGTTTTTGCATGAATAACACAATATACTTCTATTGATCACACGAGGGACTGTGTACTACATGAAATTTAAGAGTTCTGTTTGTTTCCTAGAATGGACCCAAATAGATTGAATGAAAAATGGAATATAGAATAATTTATTCAGCTAAAACATATGGCAACTGATTGCCAAACAGAACTTTGATCCACCTAGTCAAGCACTGTGGAGCTTCTGTCAAGCATGAAGCAGAGACTGAGCTTTGTGACTCGTGTGTATACTGATTTATAGGGAAAGAAAAATCAATGCTGTATATATGGAATATTTGCCATATTCACAGTTTTCAGGTGAGCCGTTTGCACTAAAAAATCAGAGCTATATTGTTTTACTTTTTGTCCACTTGCAAACAGTGGAATCAGTGTACTTCATACAAAAATGACATACATTAAGAAAGCAAAAACATAGGATGGGCAGCCACCTATAATGGAAAGGAGGTAACTAGATGTCAGTGTCTCATACTCTCTGACCATGGTCTTCAAGAAATGGCTGATATGGAGGATGTAAAGTTTAATACCAAATTTGCTTACTCAGAGGTAGTTGATGTTACATCAAAATTCTTATTTGACAGAGTAATAAAGATTCCACTGAAACCGTGATGCATGTGTAACAAATTGCACTGCAGTACGTGAAAGGAGGCTGTAGGGAGATGGGGGTCAGTCTCATTTCCCAGATAACAAGCAATAGGACATGAGTTTTCTGTTTTAGGTTTTTGGATTAGACATTAGGAAAAAGATCTCTGAAAGTGTTGTCAAGCCTTGGAAGAGGCTGCTCATGGAATGATCATCACCAACCCTAGGGAGGAGTAGAAGACAGTAGACATGGCACTAAGGGACATCATTTAATGGTGGACTTGGCAGCGCTGGGTTTACAGTTGGGCTTGATGATCTTAAGGTCTTTTCCAACCTAAATATTTCTGTGACTCTATGGCAATGGGCGTCCCAAGGAACTATGAAGGAGGATGTGGGTTGAAGACAACTCAAGCCCCTTGCCCCGTCTGAAAATATTTTCTTGATTGTGTAATATTTTTTCTGTAATTGTGTATTATATGTTGGGTTTAATCACATATTCACACCCCTCTTGGGGTGTGCTGACTTTGGAAGACATGATTGTACCACCAGATAATCCATTCTGCTGTGATATAGTCAATTAATCCATTCAACTATCAAAAGTCTCTGAAGGGATATTCCAAACAGAAAATAGCTTAATATTTTTACATTATCCCATATAGATCAATTTGCACTTAAAAAATCTATTATTTAATTGGCTTTCCTTTCTCATCCTTTAAGATCTTTTGAAATGGTACAGTAATGGTTACAAGTAACCATTTTAATGCTTGTCTCTAAACCTAATTTCCACTTTATTTGTATGGAATATTTACATTTATAAATATGCCATATTTAGCCTTTTTGATTAAAAATATATTTAAGAGTAAGAGCATAACATATTTTAAACATTTTGAGCAAGTTGCAATTTCTCATTAGAGTGATTTTGACACTTAATAAGCTTCAGTGTGCAGCAAGAATTATTTTTCAAGGAAAAAAAAAAGAAATGCTTTAAAGAAAAATATATTAAAGCAATAGATTTAGCGTTTAGCATTAGTAGTTTGTAGGGATATTAAAACAAAAAAAGTTAAATCATAAATGAATAATTTTTGAAGAACAAATAGCTCAGTCTAATAATTTACATAAAATTAATGAAGCGTTATCATTTCTTCTCTAGCATTTGTTTTAATACCTAGTATAAACATTCTAAGCTGTTATCCTTCTTTGGGAAATTACAGTCATTATCTGGGACTAAAGAAAATCTGATAATAGGGTAATTCATAGTTTTGGGATATCACTGGAATTAGATTCAGCACAGAAATTAGTGTTATTATGGGACAACAAAATGCAAGTAAATTCAAAAAAAGGTAAAATACAAATGTTGAGTTTAAGCTTAAGTACTAATATTTTTTAAAAAACAGTAACAATAAAACATTTTAAGGGGGAAAGACTATTCAGTGTCAACCACTGAGAACTGTTGTCTTTGTGTTGTTTTTTTTCTCTATAGGAAGTAATGCATTGTAAAGTGAATGTTCATTCTTGAGCATAATCTCTGATTAGAAATTAAAAATAAAATATGTAGTCTGCAATAATGAATTCTTTTATTTTTATTTTTCAAAATACCTTTTACAGAGCTCATTGACAGGAGAAGAAAGAACAACTGAGCTAAATTTTAAAAAGTCGATTAATATAAGAAATAATATATTTGATAATTGCAGCGGAATAATAATACTGAAGGTGTGATCAAGAATGTAAATTAAAACATAAGAATCTGAAAGTGAAAAATTTGGTCTGCCAGTTCCCAAATACCTTAATGCTGCAGTTTCAAATATACTAAAGGTATATGCATCTTTTCCTGAACAGCCTGAAAGACCTCCAACTGGAAATCCCAAAAGGTAAAAAACTTTGCTATTGTTACTATTCAATTCTAAAGAAAAAAACTTTTATGTTACTTAGTCTAAAATCCTGAAAGACAGTTTTTTCCTGAAATGTTCAAGCAAAAAAATTATATTATGTGGAAAATCTAAAAGAAAATAAATTCACTTTTAAAGAAATTACTTTTCTTGGCTTTATATAGGTTACTCATATCACATACTCATAGCATAAGGGCTAAAATAACAACACTACTCTGTAGAATGATGAAAATAATAATAACTTGAATATTTGCCAGCTGGAGTTAGATTTCATATTGATAGGTACATGATGATAAAAGAGCTGATGACCATGATAATGATGAGGAAACAGATATTAATTTTTCAACTCATCACAAAGCACAAACAATGTATTAAATAAGTGGGAGGTTCTTTTGTGCTGTTGATATAGAAGGTCCCAACACATAGATGTACAGGTATGGTAGCAAGCAAGAAACTGAGAAAAAACTGATTCTGTAACAAAGAGTACACTGCAGACTCAGATTGCATTTAACCCAGCTCAGTAATGATGCAGGTACTGAAGAAGGAAGTTTGAAGACCACAGGACAGCAGGACACAAATGCTTCTGTTTCAGCAACAGCCCTACCACTGGCCAAAGTCAACTCAAACAGCCTCTGTGAAAAATATAGTTAAGGGTAAAAATGCTGAGGAGCTGAGGTAAAAAAAGTCTGAGAAACTCCCACAGCCACTGGGGGCAGGGAAGAAGGAGGAGGAAATGGAAGTGCTCCAGACACCCGAGCAAACCATGTAGAGACTGTAGTGAAGCATGTTGTGTGGAGAGCACCATGACAGAGAAGATATGTGTGCTACAGGATATAATAGAACAAGTGGATATTCCCTGAAGGCAGCTGCAGCCCATGGAGAACTCCTGCTGGAGGAAGAGTACCCTGAATTACTACAGCAATGGGAACAGCTCATATCAAGGGGGAAAAGTGTGAAAAGTAAGGAATAACAGAGAGCAGCTGCTATGAACTGACCTCAGACCTTCATTTCCCCACCCCTGTGCACAGCTTGAGAAGAGTGGAAGGCAGTAGAGGCATTTGAATATGAAGGAGTGAAGTGGAGCCTGTGAAAACAGGGAAGCAGCATAACCTCAATAATCAGGGAGGTAAGATTGAATTAAATATCCAAAAAACAAGTATAACAAACTTGTTTATTTTCTGTAGACATGGTTAATCTTTCCTGTACTTCTTGACAGATAAGTGATTCATGTTTTGAAAGGGACATGGTAAGAGAGAGTAGCTGCTTGCCATCATTGTAGAGATTTTCTTTCTCTACCAGCAGTAAGTGTACCAGAGGAGTTCCCTCCATTGACTTGCCCAGCTGCTAAGAGGCAGTAACATTCCATTGGTGCTCGGCAAAATGTAAGGCAGCATTAATTTATCTAATTTTAGGCATTATGTCCAATTGAGAGCATTATATACCACTAGGAGGCAGGGCACTTTCAACTAGAGGTGGCAGAAGACACTCTTTTCCCCAGGCTTTGTCACCCTGGAAGAAAGAGCACATGATTGTTCACATAAGTTATGCATGAAGCCATCCTTTGAAAAAGACACTGTTTTTCTCTGTTTCTACAGCAAAATCAGAACATACTTGAAACTTCCATTGAAAAATGTTGATCCATTCAACTTAAGCATTTTTGCAGGAAAGAAACAAGTATGCTATTTTTTTTTCCCACTTTGGAGGTTTTGAAAATCATAAAACTAAAAATATTTTGAAGCATGTAAAGCAGAGAAGCATTTGTTTTTCTTTTCTTAGAATGAGCTACTTTCAAGTGACCAGTATTTAACCAGAGGTCTTCCATTAGGCTCTTCCAGGCTGAACACACCAAGCAAGGTAAAGTTGCACAGTTGAACCAAGCCAGAGCACACCCTAAACACAGGTGGCTAAAGCCCAAGGTGGAGCTGGGAATGTAGGAGTACAAAGGAAATGTAGTACATTGTACATTTGTAGTAAAAATGTAGGAGTACAGAGGAGAATGCTCCTAGAAAATTGGAGTCTCTCGGTCTACTTGGGGCCTACAATTAGAAAATTTCAGTCTAGAAGGCTTTAAAGAGCCTGATTAGGCTTCAACTGCAGTTTCATCTGTTTTGCACTCAAATAATCTTTGCAGTTAGTTTTTCTGTTAGTGTCTAACTAAAGCTCTTTTTCTGTTTCCTAATTTGTAAGCTCCTGATAAAGAATTTGAATACCAAATGGCTAAAAAAGTAAATATTTCATCATTTATGAGTTGTCATGTTGCATGAGCAATCAGACTACATTCTTGTATTTAATGAATCATAAATTCGCTGCCAGGAAAAAGTAATCACACATGAAATGAAGGTATTTTCAATTGCACCTGAAATGCATATACAGAGGATAAATAAGACATAATTTTAATATTAAACATAAATACAGCAGCATGTATCATGTCATTGGTTAGTTCTGCCCAGAGGGCATTGATGGTCTATGCATCTAAGGAAAAAGTTGGAACTACCCATTTTCATGTGGTCTGGGTTGGATGGGCAGAGGAGAAAATTTCAAGAGATTTTTAAAATGGAAGATTTCATGTTATAAAAATGTCAGTGTTGCACAGATGATTTTCTTTAAAAGCATAAGTTTGTCTTCAAAGTTATCTCAGCTTTTTTTAAGCAACTTCCTAATTAGAATGATGACTATCAGAGTCTTTTCTAACTATGTTTATAGGCTTAATTTAGCTGCTGCCAATAAATGATAATACAAATTTTGAACTAACTGCAAACAGCCAAGACTTCAGTAGTTTCATGCATAAGGGTTACCATATGGAATCAGAGCAGACCTTTATCATGCTCAGTATTATATTTTATGAATTGTAGTTCCAGTCTATGTAATTTCTTGTCATAAGGAAGACATTAATTTCCTTTATGGTACCAACTTAAGTGGGTTTTATCTGTCATGAAATCACATAGAAAAAATAGTCAGTACTGCTCCTATTTGCTCTGAAACCCTAAACACCTAAGCACTGTGGTTTAGATTTTTTGCTTAAGTCCATCTTCTGCAACAATATTTGGAAAATGGTTTGTTTCTATCCTTTATGCTGCAACATATTTTTCAGTGTCCTGAAGGGTTTATACGAAAGCTATCTTCTACCGAATCTCATATAATAGATTCTGTGTTAATTCCTCTGCTCCCCATCACAGTCTTCAATTTTTTATTTTTTTTTCCCCCCAGCACTAAATGGGACTTTCCAGCATCATAAGAATAACCACTTTTGTGTCTCTAGTACTTGAAAGACAGGTAGTATTTGGCATTTTTGACATATAAAATTGATTGCTTCATAGGTTTCCTGTATCATCTTCCCACATTGCTTCCTGAGGGTGGGAAAAAAAAGAATGCCACCACCTATTTTTCTTTTCACAGTCAGATATAGTTTGTGCTCTTTCAATAATTTGTCACCAGACTAGCAGATTTGTTTCCCGTGCTGCAAAAATATATCCTTCTGTCAGCAAAACATCTTACTGGTTTTTTACTTCCTGTAATTATTTACTCAAAATTAAGTTTATCAACAACTTACAAAAACCAGGTTCTTTTAGTTGTATATAAGGAGTTAAAAATGGTGTACATTCATGTCAAACTTACCATTTGCCATAAAAATATGTTAGAAAAGATATTGATTTAGAGAAGCACAAAGCTAAATACAAAATATACAAAGTAAAATTAATACAAATTTAATATTCAAGTATGAATGTAAAGCTACCTATATTTTGCATACACTGTGTAATATACTGTGATGCTAAATATGGGAGCATTAGTATGGTAGCATATTCCAACCTGTGTATGAAATGCAAATTTTAAAAATCTTATCACAGATGGATTTTTGTATATAAAGGTAAAAGAAAAATAAATCCACATTCTGCATTTTTTCACAAAATAGCCAACCTCTTTGAGCTCTGTTTCACATCTATTTTCTATTCCTGACATCTGGGCTGCTCACGCTGTGCAAATGTGTGAAGAGAAGGCATTTTCTGTTCTCATGCCTCACCACCTGGGACAAATAGTCCATCCTGAACTGAGGGAGAAAGAAGAAGTGTAGGTAATCATCTCCTCATTATGAGATAGCAACATGGAACCAGGAAAACAGGCACAGTAAGTTTCACCCCAAAAGGTATAGTTCATAAATATTTTCTTTTTTCTCCTTTTTTTTTTTTTTTTTTTTTTTTTTTTTTTACATTAGGCTATTTTCTAAGCCTTACAGTGAAACACAGTACAGGAATAAATCTACCAGAAGCATAATATTGGTAAAAACTGAAGTTGAGGAGAGAATCAGGATACTAGTCTGATTTCAAACAAAATAAAAACCCAACCAACCTACCAGAAAAAAAAAAAGGCCAAAAAATACTCAATTTTGGCCAAAGGAGCACTCATATATTGAACAAATTCCACTCCCTCCTTTGTCTACTCTGACCAGCTTCATGACAAAGCCATTTAAAGCACAGAAAGCTTTGTTGCATGAGCAAGTAAACATATGTTTTGAACAAAGGAACATCACCAGCCTTCCATACGTGGCAAATAGCTATTACCACATGCTGAAAGTAATGGCAGCTTGCACATTGCTAAAAGCAGTCCTATAAAACAGTTCAATCACTGTTTCAGACATCATCTCAAATGCTTTTATGTTTGTTTGCAGCTGGTGTATGGTAGCAGTACATCCCATCTTTTCCAGAGAGAACTAATAATTCCCAAGTGAACTTTCAGAAATATGTGAGTGATTTTGAGGATTAATATTTATTTTCAACACTAATACCTTTAAGAAAAATCCAGAAACAGATCCATAACTTAGCTAGAAGACCTTGCCTAAGGACATTCAGCTTGCAGATTGTGATCAGCAGTGATGGTTTTCAACTTTTATCTGGATTTGTAATGCACGTTTACTTGGATGTTACTGATTAAAAATAGTAACTATTCCTAGTTATATCATCCACATAAAGGCTCAAGTTCCCTCTTTGTTTTCATACCTTTTGCAGTTTCTTTTGTCAACAGCTTTCTATAATTTTTTTAAAATATTTTTACTAGATACTGATAGTTTTTGATAGTTTTCTATCAAAACTGATCTCTTTTTATCTCTCTACCTTCAGTCTAGTGCATTAGTTTCTCAAAAGACTTTTGGATGTGTTTTCCTTGTTTGTTTGCTCCCCTTACTATGTGTCCCAGTTTAACCTGGGATAGAGATAATTTATCCTCAGTAG
Source organism: Melospiza georgiana (assembly GCF_028018845.1). NCBI lineage: Eukaryota > Metazoa > Chordata > Aves > Passeriformes > Passerellidae > Melospiza > Melospiza georgiana. The sequence goes on from NC_080431.1 coordinate 38,801,705, forward strand.
CTGTTACAGGGCTGTGTTTTGGGTTTGGAATGGGAATGGTGCTGATAACACACTGATGTCCTGGGTTTTGCTAAGTCATGTTTCTCCGAAGCCAAGGACTCTTTGTCCTTCATCATCTCTGCTCTGCTAGTGAGGAGCTACACAAAGGAAACTGGGAGGGAGCACAGTAGGGAGAGGTCATCCAAATTGTCCAGAGGGATATTTCACACCACAGGGCATCATCCCTGGTATATAAACTGGGGGGAGTTACCTGGAAGAGGAACTGATCTGGGTTCAGGAAGGGGTGTCTGGAGTCAGTCAGTGTGTGGTGAGCAATTGCATTGTGCATTGCTTGCTTGTTTCTGGTTATTATCAATTTTATTATTATCATTTACTACTATTACTATATTGTACTTCATTTTCAGTTTTCAATTATTAAACAATTTTTATTTTGACATAGAAGTTTTATTCTGATTCTCCTCTGAATTCCACTATAGATGGGGAGGAGAGATTGCTGAGCAAGTGGCTTTGTGGTTTTTCATTTTCAGGTGGACTTAAAACCATGACATGAGTCCTGTTAATTCTAAGGACATTTGTTTCAAGAATACAAGCAGATAGGAAATATGACTAAGCATAGCTCAAACACACTATATGTATATATATATATATATAAAGGAAGATATAACATCAAGGACTTCAAATAATGGTAATGTCACTTGCAAACTAGAAGTGAGCCTTCATCCCTGTCAAGTACATATTTTCTATTTTTTTTATGTAGTTGGTGCATGGCAGATGTTGGGATATTTGTATATCAACAAATGAGATAAGCCTGAAGAGAATTAGAAAAACTTTGGGGCCATTGTTTTAGTCTATGGACTCAACTTCATTTAATAACTCCCACCAATTATTTTTATGAGTTCACAAAAGAATGACAGACCAGTTCCTTAACAACTGCAAATGGCCTAGTTACCTCATAATAGTTTCAAAATAATGTTTCATTCTCTTCAAATGCTCTGTATTCCTATATCAACATTTGATGTAATCTCTAATTTGTTCCTTATGATGTGTGTAGATAACTGACTTTTTCTTTACAGAAATGATATTATAAATATAATAAAGAAGTGAAAAAACTGCTTTTTAATATACCTAAGAGATTAAATATTTGATTCCTCTCCCTGTATCTTTCATATTTCCTCTCACACACTGTTGTTAATAGCTTATGGTGCTGATTTACTTTTTTTTTGTTTGTTTTTCTTTGTTTTCAGATGAATGCTTTATTTTTCCAACAAACTCCAAAATCTTGTTATCCCCTAAAAATAAATACTTATTAATATATTTTTAAAATTTTAAATATGGTATGATTCTACCAATATAGTAACCTGACATAACCTGCCTCTTTCATAATTTTACTGGCTCATTTTAACAAAAATCTGAAGTGTGGTCAGCTAAAAGTACTTTGCTGCACAAATCTCTATTGTTTTTCTGGAAGACATTACATGGAGTTATTTACACATTTCATCTGCTCTAAATGTGAGTGACATCAGTGGAAATATCTTGTGTATCCCTATGAGTTCATGATTTGTTGCCAAACTAAATGATACTAATTGATTTGACTAGGTCAGTCACAGAACATCGAAGCCTGTTTACACTTTAAAACCCTTCAAACACAGCAGGCAGTTCACCTGTTCTGTCTCCTGTTCAGCATGGCAGATTACAGTGTGACTATCAGCAGATTTGACCATGAAGGAGATCCTTAAAGGTAACACAAGACAAGTTTACACACAGGCAAAGGTATATTTAAATGGGTTTTGACTTCTATTGCAGTCACACACACCTATTAATTCAGACAGTACATTTTTTTTGTTTGTTTGCCTATGTTTTACCTTCTGAAAATAATCTGAATATGGAGTCAAGTTATTTTCTATTTCTTGAGTGTATAAGGAAGAAAACCACTATGGAGCATCCAGATGCCATCCCATGTGCCAAGCTTTCTTTAATTCCCTTTTAATTCCATTTATGCATTATACATTCTTCCCTTTAATTTAGGGTTAAACAAGCAAAAGCAGGAAAACAGGTTTGGTTTTTTTTTAATTATACTAAATGAGTTTTAGCTTTTCTTCCAAGAAAAAAATTCAGCAGCACTGTGCCGCTATTTCAGACTTTTCAGTTTTCATCTGGCCACGAGCAGATACTCTCTCTGGAGACATTTACACTACATCAACTCAGTCCACACCCCTAAATTATGAGCTTTAAAAGAGCATGATAACTTTCTCCCTGTAATATAGACATTTGTAACAGATGAGAAGAATTTCTCCCCAGATATGCCTATTTCCTCTCCCTTGAGAATAATGGGAGTCTATGATAATTATTTTAAATATAGGTGTGTGTTTGTGTGACCAACTCCAGAAAAAATTAAGAATTTTAAATCCCATTTTTGTGCATGGCTATGAAATAAAGAAACAAAACTCTTACAAAAAAACAAAACAGTTAGCCAAGAGGATACTGCTTTCTACTTATTCAGTCATTGTGTTTGTACTGTAATTCACTAAACAAAGAAAATAATTACATGATCTATTATTTCAAAACTAAGACATATACAAGTAAAGATAACAACTGTGAAATAGGAGTCTATTTAAGAAGAATGGCTGACATGGAGTTATATGTAAAACATTCCTGACGTTAATTGTACCCAGTAACAACCTTCAAGATCAAGCAGACATTGATATTCACAGAGCACATTCACTGCAGCCACAGAGCCTTCACAGAAGCTCATCTAGTAACAGAAATAGAAATGGAAAATAATGACCTGCCTGAATTAACAAGGGAATGCCTGTGGAATAATTTTCTTTTATACATCAACATATTGACACTGATATTTTAACAGAATGATCCATCTCACTCTCTAAAATGACCTACAGATTTTAGAAAAGTTATAAAGAAACAATCACTATTTTTTGTCTTTGGAGGAGTTCAGATAGGAAGACAGCAGTATCCCCTGTACTAAGGTAGCCAGTGCACATTTCTTTCTTTCAGAAGAGAAAGAAAATATACACGTGCTGTGGGTTGACCTTGTCTGGGCACCAAGAGTCCACCAAGATGCTCTATCACTTCCCAGTGAGACACAGTGAGAGAAATTTTTTTAAGTAGTTGGTGCATGGCAGATGTTGGGAGATTTGTATATATGAGATGGAAAACAACTTGTAGGTTGTGATAAGGCAGTTTATTAAAGAAAAAAATATTGTAAGTTGGCATAAGCAAAGGGAAAAAATCAATCTTTACTTCCCACCAGTGAATGATGTTCAGCCACTTCCCAGGAAGCAGGGCTTCAGCAAACATAGCAGATGTCAGGAAGGAAAATGCTGTAGAATAAAAGAATGCATGTGATTTTTCCTCCCTCCCTCCCTCAGATTTCATATCTGAGTTGATATCACATGGTGTGGAATATCCCTTTGGTTAATTTGGGTCAGCTGCTCTGGTTGTGTCCCCTCCCAGGGTTTTGCCCATACCCAGCCCCTCTATGGGGGCCCTGATGCAGGGCCAGCACTGCTCAGTCTGCTGAAAACACTGTGGTGTTATCAGCACCTTTCCTGCTACCAGTGCAAAATGCAGCACTGGGATGACTGCTAAGGGAAAATGAGCTCCATCCCAGCCAGACCCAATACAATACAATATATTGGTTCACTTGAATACCTTAAATGACTGAGACTGTCTGTGTTTAATGTGTGTTTAAGTTGTAAGTCATTCCAAAAGCTGTAAGTCCATCCAGTGAAAAAAGCTATAATTGCTGATGTAAAATCATCATAGAATCACAGAGAGGCTTGGGTTGAAAGGGACCTTAAAGATGTTGCAAACCCCCTGATGCCCAGGGTCCCAACATATTCCTTTAATTTCAGTTATATATGTTAATAATACAATTTAACATGTTGTCTACAAGACACAATGAAAGCTTGCAGACCTTTTCAGTGTATTTTTAACATTACTACTGAAATTAACCAGGAAGAAGTAATACTTACCCATTAAGGGCTTTAATTGTTGAATATTTTTTAATTTCATATATAGGTAAGAAGATTGAGAATAGAAAGAAAAAATCAACAAGGTAATATACTAGTTCTTGGTCCTGTTAAAATCATATGGTTTTGACCATATTTGATGTCAAGTACCCTTGATATTAAAACAATTTTAAACTCATGGCATACATACTTTATCTTTTGTTCTGAAGTTAAAAAGATAAAGTAATTATTAAAAAAAAAAAATCATTTTCTATGTTAAAACCGAAATTTTTTTCCCAACTAGTCAGGATTGATGTCAAGGCCAGGCTTGATGGGGCCCTGATTTAGTGGGTGGCACTCCTGCCCATGGCAGGGGCCTTTGAAACTAGATCTTTGATCTCCTCTAACCCAAACTATTATTCTATATATATGAAGCTGGAGAAAAAAATATGAAACATTGGCTTTATAAATGAAAGATGTTTAATACGATTTCATTAACAGTTTCAGAAAACTGTTTTTATCTTCAAAGTTATTTATACACTTATATTAGATTAAAATATTCTGAGTTTGAGTCAGAAGCTCAAAGTCTTATTGAGAATAACTGGGAATTCCAAAAGAATTGAATCTACAGTTTTAATCACAGCTTGAGCCAATATAAAATATTCTTAAAATGTATCTGTAAATTTTGTATTTCCTAACATTAAAGGTGAGCCAGGCCACACTGTTCACACTGATTCATAATGTGAAGATGAGAGGCAATGAGCAGAGAATGAAAACACTATTTCACCTTGAAAACAGTCACTCAGTGCAGCAGGCTTTCCCAAGAATGGTGGTAATTTTCAAGATCCAACTGGACAAAACACTGAGCAACTCGGTCTTAATCTCAGACCTGTCCCTGCTTTGAACAGGAAGGTGGACGAGAAACCTCCTGAGATACCTTTGAAATTGAATTAGCCTATGGATTCACAGTGTTCAAGAAATGAGCCTAGTTTAATTTTTTAACCGAAAAGTTGTTTGTCACAGTAATCTTTTGTGGAAAATCCTTTCTTTAGGATTTTTCCCTCTTCCGGGAAGCTGAGGCCCCAGAAAGAGAATGTAAACAATGGTTATCTGCTGCTGTGGAATGCAACAGGTGCACCTGTGATTGGTTCATGTTCCATGTTTACAATTAAGGGCCAATCAAAGGCAAGCTCTCTCTGGGACAGAATCAATCCTTTGTTGATCCATTCCTATTCTATTCTTAGCTTAGCAGCTTCTGAACTTTTCTCTCTATTCTTTTTAGTATAGTCTTAATGTAACTTATATCATAAAATAATAAATCCAGCCTTCTGATCATGGAGTGCAACATTCTCGTCTATTTCTTCAGCCCTGAGGAACCCTTGCAAGCCCGGCAACAGTTGTTAGAGAAGGAAACATTACTGAGGAATTTGCAGCTTGCTTTTTATTGAATAGTAACAACCACTGTATCTGTACAACTAAACAACATATGTAAAAGCAATCAATTTTCAGGGATTTTGTTAATTATAAAAATTCCCAAAAATGTCTTTTGAAGGCTTGATGTGGTAATGGCACTCATGAATTTTCTGTTATTTAAGTATTCATAGAGAATTTTATTCTCTGAATATGTAAGAGTTCCAGAATTCAAAGCATGGATCTGCTCCTCAAAAATAATTCTGGAAAATCCAGTTAGACTTTATTACAGAGAATTCTTCTGAGTCTAAATATGTTTTAGTCTTTTATGTTCATTTGCTTATTTGCTGAACATTTGCTTGTTTTCAGACGTAGTGTGAAAAAATGGTTAGAAATATTGCTTATCTCTTCAAAGCTTGTTTCAGCTGCCTCTTATTTTCTTGTTGCATGTATTTTGTAAGAGTCTGCTATAATTAGATATGGACTAGTGGATGATTCTAAAAAGCTTAACACTCCAGGCAAGGAAAGTGTCTTAAAACAATAAGAAAACATTACTTCATAAAAATCTGCTTTTACCTGTACAAGAGAAAACTGCCATATTCTGAAAAGGTTTTTTTAACTTAAAAATTTCTGTCAACTAAGTGTTCTTTAAAGTTTTAAATAACCTTTTTTATTAGAAGAAAAAAGGTCAATATTCTCAATCATTACAGCAACATTTTAGCTATGTGCAGAAGTTTGATTTTTAAAACAACCTCAGAGGATATCTAAGTTATTTTTCTTCAAATATGGCAATTACCTTGAAGCAAATGAGACTGTTCTTGAAGAAATGCTAGATTTATACTACAGGAAGAGCTGGGATGCTTGCCTCTCATTCTATGGGATTGGAGGGAAAAAGACAAGATAACAGTCATAGTTATTTAGGCAAAATTGCAGTATTGGTTTTTTTTCCTTTTCCTAAGTGTATACACAACATTTCTTTGTTTCCAATATAGGTCTGAATCTCTGTAGGAAGGCTGCAACAAAACTGGTCTACAAGACAGGCTCAGATACCGGCCTAGGTCATGCTCCCTGACATGATTTTGCATGGGCTAACCATAATTTGTCCTGGCAATAGAAAGGCTTGGTCTAGTGGGAGAGCTCACCATCCATCAGCACAGAGAAAGCAGAGCTGTTATTTGTACCTGGACTCTGTATGTGGCTTCGGCTTAATGTTTCTAAGAAAAATACCAAGGAAAGCTTACGCAAGGAGTGCCTTCCAGAAAAGGAATGATGGAGCAGGCGCCCTGTGGGGTCTCATCATCCTGCCAGGCTCCCCAGCACTAAACCAGACAGCTAGACTGCTTCCAGGTGTGTAGATGCAGCTTGAATGTAGAGGGGAAAAAGGTTTTTTCTCTGGAACAGAAGAGTACTAATGTTACTTAAAGCAACAATAATTAATACTATTCAGTAGTGTTACCAGTAGTAATCAACTAAAAAAATCTTTGAAAATAATGAATACAAAAAATATTTCTAAAAATGTCTATTCAAATGGATAAAAAGAATGAGGAAGTCAAAAGTTACATTATTAAAGACTAACTTCCGAGATGTTTAGAGGTGTAAAGATGGCTAATAAGGGAAAGTATTCGAACTATTTATTTTAATAATGCATTCCAAGAATTTTCCTCTTTACATCATAATTCATGTGAATCTATAAGTTATTTTTTATAGAAAAAGATAATTAGCTTCACTGAATTGTTTGAGGGTCTATGACTTTTCCTTAATTGCCTCTTTAACCATAGATCTCCATATAGCAAGTGCAAATCTACTCATGAACTGCAAACTATTCTTCTTTTATCCTAAATGGAATTTTACTGAATTGCATAATATTCTTTAATCTCACTTTTAATGCCTATAATTTCTTGGATGAATTCACTTAGTTATAAGAACCATTAATTTTTTTTTAAAGTTTCTGCAGATAAATAAGAAAGTAGCTGAGGACAACTCCCAGACAATAGGGATAAATGACTTAATATTTTCAATTAGAAGAGCTCTAATATTTTTAAATTTTTTAACTGATTATACAAAGATGATACCTATAATTCCATAAAGACAACAGTATTTTCAAACATCCTTCTTGTTTTTAATGCGAAAAAATAGAAAATAAATGTTTCACTTTTAGTATACAAGTAATTTGCAATTGAGAATAACAAGCTAAAATCAGGTCAGATACTCCATTGACCAACATGTCCACTGTCTTATAATCTTCATTACATCAAAATACAGCTTTACTGCATGTCACTGCTTACAGAACAAATTCTTTCAAGTAATTTTTTAAAAATCTGAAGACAAAGCAACCATATGCAAATTTCAGAATGCAGTAATTCTACTTGACACATTGTGTGACTAAGCTTATATAACACATAGATTATGGGATTGTAAGGATTTTCTGTTGCTCCTTTTAAAATAATATTAATTATAAGGGGTTGTTTTCTAGTTCTTGAGTGTATTATCTTATTTCAAAATATTACATAACAAAGAATCAGAACAAATTTTACCTTTTCTATCAAATACGTGTGCTAGTGTTTCTATCAAAGTTTACAAGTGTTTCTATCAACTATAAGTGTGTGCCAGAGCTTTTTTATTTATAAATACATATAAATTAATGTACATAAATATCTGCTTTTGTATTTAGCAGATACAGCTGATAGATATCTGTATTTTCATTTGATAGTCATTGAGATTACACTTTTTCTGATTATCTGCATGATTACTATTGGATGAAAAGTGCAAAGAAAGTAGAGTGAATCTGTGAAGTTGGGCAGAAGTTTGTAGAACTTATTTCTCCAGTAAAAGTCTGATTGCACTATTATTCTCAAAGTTATACATGTACTCTTGTATTTTTTGTACTTTTTCTGAAGAAAAGGTCTCTGTTGCTTCTCTTAATTTTGGTATGTACTAGAAAAACAAAAGCTCAATTCTATTCAGCCTTTTCTTATGATTATTAAGAGATGCCTCTGCCCAAAATAACGTGAGACCATATGCTGAAGTCAATAACGAAGATTTAATTTAACAGTAAATGAGAGAAGACAGAGAAATAGCAAAGAGGCTGTGGCGGGGGGTGGGGGAAGAGAGAGAGAGAGACAGAGAGAGAGAAAAAGAGAGACAGGAAGATTAAGCAGAAGATAGTCACCACCACTGCATGGATCCGGCAGCGTCCTGCAGATCCTTCCTCACCCTGCTGCTCTTCTCAGCGGTGGGTGTCTCAGAGTCGTTCTTCTGGAGATACTGCCTTTATATAGTCCAAGTTTCGGGTATGCACGGAGCGTAGATGCCACCGCCATAACTTGTGATGGCATGTGTACAAGCAGTTGTTTCCTTTCCCACAGATTTCCACAGTGGGAATATTTGTTTGGATGCATCAACTAGGAGGATATTCAGATCTGTCTCGCCAGGCCTGGAATTAGAGCTTTTCTCTCGCAAATTTCTCCCTTTTGTGCTTATCTCAAGTTACCACTTGGAAAAATAAAATATTTTATTTAAGGATTGCAATTGTAAGATGAAATAGACTAGATAGAGCACATGGATTGTAATAAATTTAGCAAGGTTACAGCTTGGTACAACCACTGGCAGGAGGTCATCAATGCTAACTAACTACTAAAAACGTCTCAGGAATTACTGTGTAATATTATCTAACCTAGGCTACTACTTGAACTGCACCAACTCATCTTAAGGGCAGTAAATATTTCTTTATATAAATATAGTCATAAAATATACTACTAAACCACTTGGCTGAAAATAAAAAATGAAATATCCTTCTCTTATCAAATAAGGAACATATTTTAAAAACTCACAGTTGGGCTGAACAAATCTCCCTACAGTGCAAACAGCATCTCTGTTGTCTTTCAATGTTGCCTTTCATTGTTTCCAAAGTGCATACACTTCTGTTTTCCACCTTAGTTCTAGATGAATATTCCTGTTTAGACAGGACAACCTTCTACATTGCTTACTTTAGTTCTGAAACTTTGAAGTTACACTCTCTCCTTTGTAACTTAGCTTGAATTTAAGGCTGAAGATTGTTGTTCTAGGGTATTATATAGCCTAATATTTGAAGAACTGTTGCAAAATAAAGAGGAATGAATTCATACACCCTCTGATAGAAGGGAACTTTTAGTCCAAATTTTATACATCTGGGAACTGATTTGACAAGCGGGGGAAAAAAATGTATTAGACCTTATTTGCAAATGTTCTGAAATCTAAAACCCTAGCTGACTGTATAATCAGATGTGACTCATAGAACATACTTGCAGTCAGATATTCCCCCAGGCCATTTTTATTTGGTTTCTCACTAAATGTGTACAAGCATTTACACTTTCCACTGAAATGTCTCATTTTCCTATTCAATGACTAGAAAAATCCTCACATTCTAAATTGTCCTCAGGGGGCCATCAGAAGTCCCTAACACTGTGTGCTGCCTATACAATCAATGCACATATTTTGTAGGCACAGGAACATTTAAATTAGGTGACTCCTTTTGTAACCTAGGTGTAAGTTGCACAGTGTGCAAAGCTTTTATTTCAGCATAATGCACAAGATGATATATAAAAGATTAAAATAAGAGAGATTTTTCACTCTAATATTTTAATTAAGAAACACTGAAAGGAATTGTCTGAATGATGTTACTCCCTACCCTGGTGTCCTGGTTTAGGAATGTTATTCTCCAATTAGATACTCCTGCTAAAATCACATCACCACTCACTTCTCCCACTCTAATTGGAAGCACAAAAGGCAAAGATCACAAGTTGAGATAAGAACAATTTTCTGGAAATAGCAATGAGACAAGAAAACAATGAGTAACAACAGTATTAATACAAAAGTGTGTAAGACAAATAAACACTTTACTCAGAAATTAACCCAAAAATAAACAATAAGGGACCAATCCACCCACCAAGTTTCTCCACCACAAGGAACACCCTTATCCTTAGCAGGTGGTATCTTCCCCCAGCCCCAGGAATTGTGTGATGTACTGAACAACATCTGGGGCCTAGGCACAACCCCTCTGTCACTGCCTCTCTCAGCAAAAAATTAACCCTGTCCTGGCCAAAACCAGGACACTTGCATTTTTTGAACGAAAAATTCTTCCATTAGTATATATTTTAGCTTCTGCTGAAAGGCGTAAAATGGTTGGCATCTAGAAGCCTTTTTTATATTATTAGCTGATATTAATAAATCATGAAACTGCCCACTCATTTCTCCTAGAAAATAGGACACATATTCTTGTGTTTCATGACACCATCTAACCTTAAACTAACAGATAAAATTAGATTAATGAGAAATGAAGGTACAAACCATTTCCTAACAGATGTTTGTAATTTCATAGAATAATTTATGTTGTTATTACGTACATAAATGTGAATGAAAATTTACAAGCAATCTGCTCTCAGAATGTTGCCCTCTAAATTAAAAAGAATATGACTTGCTGTGCTCTGCAGGTCAGCCAAGAGGTTCATATGAAGTTAAACTAAGGAAATGTCCAGGATCAAAAAATCACTCCAATTCATAAAATATTGATAATTTGTTAAGCAGGTAGGTTAACACAGATTAACAGGAGAGCCTTTAAAAATTTTGAAAATGAAGTGATGCAAAATACATAGGAAGTAGTTGTAGTAGTAGAAGGATTAAATCTGATACTTCAGGATAATCTTCGGATTTTTTTTTAGATGCATTATATTATCCTTTTTCCCCTGTAATCTAAAAATTCTTAGAGTTTCAAGATAATAGATATTCCTATCAGATTTAGAGACTAAAAGGCTAGTCATCATTTGTGATGTTTTTTAGGACAACTTTAAACACTCAAAATGTCTTGGATACAAACACTCTACCCTTTAAACAAAACTGTCAATCAAACAGGCAGTCAAACTAAAGTTACAGAAGATATATAGAAAGAAGGCAAAATATGTCTAATAGGAATAAACAAGTAACTACATGGAAAAAAGCAGAAGTAATTGGTATAAAATGGGTAGAGATTATTTTAAAGAGCCTCAAACCCCCATATTTCTGTAATATTACCTCTGAAACATAAATATTTTTACTATATTGTAACAATACTGTGATTGTACTGGTAATAATCATCATGCTATAGAATCATAGAAACAATCAGGCTGGAGAAGACCTTTAAGATCATCTAATTCAACCCCTTATCTAACACTGATATGTCCAACAAAGTATCTCTCTAAGTGCAATATCTACATATATTTTAAATACTTCCAGGGAGTGGAGTGTTCTCAACTTCTTCCCTGGGCAGCCTGTTTCAATGCTTGGCAATCCTTTCCATGCAGAAATTTTTCCTAATTTCCTAAATCCCTCTTGCACAACCTGAGACTGTTTCCTCTTGTTCTGTTACTTGTAACCTGGGAGAAGAGATCAATCTTTTTTTTCTCTACAACCCCCTTTCAGGTAATTATAAAGAGAAAAATGTTCTATTTTGAGTCTCTTTTCTGCAGGTGAGGGACCAGCTCCTTTGGCTTCTCCTCATAAGACTTGTACTCCAGACCCTTCACCAGTTCCATCGCTCTTCTCTGGACACCCTCTGGCACCTCAATATCTGTCTGACACTGTGAGGCCCACAGCTGGACACAGGATTCAAGGTGTGGCCTCACCAGTGCCAAGCACAGGGTGGAACTCTCTATCTTAATCCTGCTGGCCAAACTATTTCTGATACAGGCCAGGTTGCCATTGACTTTATTGTCCTCTTCTGGCTCACGATGACTCTGCTGATTCATGTTCAGCCACTGCTGACCAGCACTCTCAGGTCTTTTTCTCCTCAGCACTTTTCCCCCAACCTGTAGTGATGCAGGGAGCTGTTGCAACACAAAGCCAAGGCCTGGCTCTTCACCTTATCTAAACTCATACAGTCGGCCTTGGCTCATACAATTGTCCAGATCCCTCTACTCTCCAACAGATCCATGCTCCTGCCCAGCTTATTTTCATCTACAAAATTACTGAGGGTATACTCTATCCCCTCATCCAGATCATTGATAAAATTATTGAACAGAACTGGCCTCAGTACTGGACCTATGCAATATCACTTGAGGCCATGTGGGGCCAGTCTGTGCCTGCACCTGTAGAATTTCCTTCTTGACTAATATTTAGGCTTTCAATTTCCCTTCCCCTTTAGAACTGTTTCCCGAGGAACCCTTCCAACAAGCCCCCTAAGCCCACCAAAGCCTGCCCACCAGAAGTCAAAGGAAGTTCTGCTGGCAGTTCTTCAAGATTTGAAAACTCTGTAATTTCATGATTGTTGTGCCCAAGGAAGGCCCCAGCCATCACAACACTCACAAGCTCTTCTGTGCTCACAAACAGGCTCAGTAGAGCATCTACCCTAGCTGGTTCAGTCACAGCTGTGTTAGGAAATTATCTCCCATATGCTCCAGGAATCACCCTGACTGTTTTCTCTCCTCTGTATTCTATTTCCAGCAGACATCTTGGAAATTAAAGTCTCCCACGAGAAGGGCAAGTGACAATGAGACTCCTCCCAGCAACTTATTGACAAGGTTACGGCTCAAAACAAGGAATATTAACATAATTTACTGCATTGTAAAACACAATAATAAACTGCTGGTTCTAAGCAGATGACTGGCTGAAGACATTCAGTCATCACATCATTTATCTATAAGGCTAAAAACATTTTAGGAAGTGGGACATGAATCTAGGGCTCCTTATTGTACATGTCTCTTCATTCTGAAGTCATTCTGGTTTGAACTGGCCCTGGTTGAACTCCTCCATCTAGCTCTATCACAGATGTGCAAATTGACTGTCTAAATCCCTGGCTTCCATCTGTTTAGAAGTACAAACTAATCAACATTTGGTTTATCTGTAAAGGTGTCAAATCTAGATTTAAATATCTTCATATAAAATTGAGTCACAGACCTTGCTGGGATACATTTGACAATCTTTGAGATATTTTCCTGTGTTTTACAACTCCTTTGGGCTGTAATCCATTGTATAAGATGCTTAATGAACAAATAAATTAAATGACAATCAGGGTTTAAAATGTGTTTTATAATATGCCTTTTTGATGACCTTTTAATAATGCAACAATGCTGATTTAGGTTCAAAATAATTTAGTATTTATTATTTATGCATTATAAATATTAATAATTTATGAATTACACATTCTTTATAACATGCTGTAAGCTATCTGAAATGAAAATGAAAAGTTTTTGGAAAATGCTTATTTCATTTCATGTAAAGACTTATAGAGATCTCAAAGAATGAAAATCTTAATGTTTAAAAAGATCAAAATTCTCTTCTACATGATGATAGAGTTCTGGCCAAAAAACTACCAAAATATTCATAGGATTCAAATGTTCTGTCCAATTGGAGCATGATTTGAATGTTTAAGCCTGTTCCTAATGTCATTTTAGACAAAATTATAACTTGCCTGCACACCAAGCAGATTGTGAGCCTTCTTAAGCTGCTATGTCTGGCCTGCCAGGATATTGGAGCTATCTCAGATACTTGATGGTTCAAATAGAAGTAGATGTCTAAATTTAGGCACCTAAATTTCTCCCTTGAAACCCTAACTTGGGAGTAGTTCAGCCTGAACTGAAATCCCTTTAAATAACTTTCTTTTGTCACTAGGTCTGTCCATCAGGCGGCCCTAACTCGTGCTGATTGGTCGTACATTCTGCAGGGAAAATGTAGTTTCCATTGCTTAATCTTGAGTAGGTGCATTAAATATAATTTTTTATCTCTTGGGGTAAGTAGTTTTAGTAACAATGCTGTATAGACAGTAACACTTATCAATTTTTAAATAAGAAAACAACTGTTATTCCATTTTGTGAAGATGTAGTATTTGTATGTGCCCTGCATGCTTTGATAGCAGCTTAGGCTCTTGGGAGTATTCAAATGACTTTCAGATTAAATAGAGCATGTCTAGGCAGCTACTGGGGTGTGATGTTTGAATAGTTATATTTTAATTGTCTAGCTTGGAACTAGCCCATTTCAGTTTTAGCTACCAAAGAGTTTTTCTAAATCTGGCTGAAGTTCTCCAGCAAGAAAATATTAAGTAGATGGAAATAATATTTTATTTTGGTTTTCTTTATCAACTGGAAAAATGCTAAAAAAGTTGAAATAATTTCACTTAAATGGTATCAGTTTATTAAAAAAACCCTAAATTTTTAAAGACAGTCCCAAGAAGCAAAACGTTTTAATCTCCACAGAATCTGCATTTAATCCTGCACAATTATGCATTTCAGCAAGTTGGGTATTATAGCAGGCTTATATTAGAATGTCTGTAAAAAATCACCATAATACCCTTTGAGTGATGCATTAAATCAGATTTTTTTACAGAAGATTTAAAATAAGGACACAAATAGCACTATTTCTTTTGTAAATTTTATAGTGACTCACATGAGGCCAGGAAAAAAAAAACCTCTTCTTTTTTCATTTCTTCTTTGTTCCTTATCCCTCCTTCCTTCTAGTTTTCCACCTTATATTACCTTAATACCTTTTCCACTTTATATTGAAGCCTATGGTCTTTGTATTTGTAAATCATGGGCAAACATGTTTTAAATGTCTTTTTTTTAAACTTGTTTTCTCTATGAAATGGACTTAAAACTGTTCTGATAAGAAATACAAGACCTCCATATTGTAAGCATACTGAGCTCTACTGGTAGAAAGATACTATAAAATTGGCAAAAATAAGGCTATTTGTCCTATTTTTTTATGTACTTTCTGGTGGGCATGATCTTTGACTCATCCTGAGAGCATGAAGCTATTGTGAAGAGTGGGGTTATTCAAAAGTACTCTCAGACTCTTCTCACAGACGCATTATTATTTCAGTTGCAGACGTAGAATTCTACTCTATTAAATTGCATATTGTACTGGTTTTGGCTGGGTGAGAGTTAATTTTCTTCACAACAGCTCATATGATGTTTGGTTTATGAGCACAAGTGTTGATACCAGAGGGATGTGTTCCCCATTACTCAGCAGTCACAGAGCCACGGCCTTTTCTGCTTGTCTCACTCATCTGCTCCTCCCCACCAGCAGTGAGGAGGCTGGAGGTGCACAGCAGCAGGGAGAAGACACAGCCAGGACAGGTGCACCCAACTAACCACGGGATATTCCACAAGACACGGTGTCACACTCAGCACATAAAGCTGGAGGAAGAAGAAGGGGAGTTGTTCATGGTGTTTGTCTTCCCAAGTCACTGCTCTGTGTGATGGGGCCCTGCCTTCCTGGAAACGCCTGAGCATTCTGCCACCCATGGGAAGTGGTGAATGAATTGCTTGTTTGCCTTCGCTTGTGTGCACAGCTTTTGCTTTACCTTTTGAGCTGCCCTTAGTCCAACCTAAGAGATTTCTCACTTTTACCTTTCCAGTTGTCTCCCCCATCCCACTGAGGGGAAGCAAGCAGAGCAGCTCTGTGGGTCTTAGATGCCTACCCGGGCTAAACTGCAACAGTGGTTAAACCTAACAAGGTATAAATGACAGCCCTCACTGCATACATGCAAATCCGCAACTGCTGTACCTAAATGCAAAATTTCCCTTAGTAATTCCACAAACTATGCATATGTATGTGTACATAAAATTGTCTTTTACAGCCTTTATAATTTATTCCAAAATTTTAAATTGCGCTGTAGCCTTTTCTCCAAAAAAAAAAAAAAAAAAAAAAACAAACCTATAATAAATGCTTTAATTAAAAAAAAAAAAAAAAAAAAAAAAAAACACTACTTGAGAATGACCAGCCCAATATTTGCCAAGTCAATTTTCACTAAGAGTATCATGTACTTTGGATATACAATTGTTCCAATTTAAATGCAAAATGAATGTAAATCAAGATACTTGAGACTGGTGTTAATTGATTAGAGAAACCATCTACAATATCTGTGAGCCTGCAGTGTCCTGGTGCCTTAGTAGAAAAACAAATCTGAAGACTTTCCCTGAATTAATTAGCAGCCACTCAATCAGGTCACCTAGTGTATAGTCAGCAACTATTTTTTCCCACTTTATTTAACTGAAAATCACATCATCATCCGTCCCTTTGATGGCTGATAAGACTAAGGGTATTAACAATACAGAAAACAAAGGGCTAAACTTAATGAAAGGGCTAAATTAGAGCAATTTTGGAAAAGGTTGGTGCTTAATATCACCTGAACTGATAATATTGGCAGTCAGTAATTAGCCAACAGCAGGTATAAAAGTCAAGTTAAAACATACAGTTTTAACAATTCTACAGGTAACTTTATGCAAGAATTTAAATTGAGAATCTCGCCTACAGGCAACTTTATGCAAGAATTTAAATTGAGAATCTCGCCTTTAGCTAATTGGTTTCCAAGAAATATACACTGACTTTAGCATGAAGTGAGTATTTTGATATCCTATGATACTAATGGATTTGGGTGCAGCTTGATTTAGTTAGGGCTTAGTATGTACCTTAAGAATAATTAAATACCGTGTATTTTGAAATTAATAGCCACAAGATTCCTACACAACTTTTCTAAAGTGCAAAAGATTTTTTGTCCTGTTTTGGCAAAGTTATTCAAAACAGAAGAAAAGTTCTAAAATTTACCCAATATCTTATGCGTTAAAAAAGCAAAATATATTCAGCCATAATGTCCCCAGTGATTAGAACTGTACTATCCAGGGCATTCAGAGGAAAACAGAAGAACATAAAAAAACCAAAGTAAATAATCAGGCTATTTATTCTAAGTTTCTGGGCTTCTCTCAACTACCCCATATAGTTCTTTGTGGTAACACAGCTCCCTGCACTAACTAGCTTAAAAAAATTATTTTAGATTATGACAAGTATGTAAGGGGTCAGTTTCAAGTTTCAATTGCTAAATTAAATGTTATTGTGTTCAAAACCTCCTAAAGATCTCAGTTTTTATTAATGCTTCATCTCCCTTAATAAAATTGTCAAAATCTTCATAGCAAGGAAGAATGGATTTAATAAAATATTTTACAGTAAAAACCCCCCAACAAACAAAACACAACAAAGCAAAACAAAATGGAAAGTGAGAAGGAAATATATTAATAGTAAAAAACAGTAGGGGCCATGATGCATAAAAAACCTCAGCCCTCTAACAATATAAGTCAGTAAAATTATCTAGCTCTGAAAATATATTATCATTAACTTTTTATTTTATTTTTTGAATACAGAACTTCCTTCTGATAAGACCAAATTTAGGCTAGATTGCTCTACCCATATTTTTTCCCATACCATCATTTCATAATTTAAAAATAAGAAAGAAAAACCTTTCACAGAATTTTATATCTGTCAGAGCTCAAATAGTTTCAAAATGCACAAGCTTTCCTAGATGCTTTTGTAAAATATCTTTGTTGTAAAATATCTTTTTTATTTTGTTTTTTTCTTTTTTTAATTATAGTCAAGCATCTACTGTAAGAAGTCAGCTAAATTCCCAAATGTAAATACTCTTGACTTCTGGTCTGCCAGTGAAAAAGTTGGCATTAAAAATTGCAGTTTATTGTAAATTAATATTCACCCATGTGGGGGGGGTCCACTTTTTTACATCATTTTCTGTGCTTCAAACAATTTGCTTTATTCAAAAGCAAAATTTCTTCTATTTTAATATCACATTTGTTGACATTTCAGCTATATCAATACAAATAGGTTTTTTTTTAAGAATAAGTAAGGATTTGTGAGACTTTCTTTTTCATTTATTCTTTCTCTACAATTTAAAAGCATGCCTGGAAAACTCAAGAATATTGTCAACATCTCCATTGACTTCTGGTTTTCTTTAGTCTATAAATAATACTTAAATAATTGGTGCAAACTTTATTTTCTAGCCTTCCCTTCCTGCATAGTTTGGTCATAGGTGAAGACATGAAGTCATAGTGAAAGAGAAATCTTTCCTATAAAGGGCTGTGTCTGCTTTCTCAGCTTGGGAGCAAGCCAGTCTTTAATTGCATCCATCTGTCTGAGTTCTGATTTAATGTAGGTGCCTAACAATTTATTGCACAGATAAACTGTTTCTGCAATCTTCACTTTACACTTCAGCACCTTTACACACAGGGGGATCAAATTAAATATCCACAGGCAGTATTCACTGTGGTATTCCTACTTCTGAGCACTTGAGATTGCAACCTTGGTAATGTTTTTAAATTATTTAGTTTTTGGGATCAATTTAATACTTAAGGAGAAGAGTGTGCAAAATGCAAATAATGGTTCATGTAGGCTCATGCTGATATCCAAATGACTAATGCACATTAAAACGCTTTCCAATCACTGTAACTATCTGTGTTAATAGAATGAGGGGAAAAAAAAAAAAAGCCCAATAATTAAGAGAAAAAGAGTCTAGTAAATGATGAAAGGTTGAGAATGGATTCCTAGATTTCCCAGGCTTCCAGAGGTTATGTGGTAGTTAGTACCCCCCAGGAAACTGCCCTCAGGGACAAGAGAGAACAAAAGAGCCGACAGATCTTTGAAAATATTTTTCATGGAGTGAAAGATCTCTCAATCCACAGGTGTAAGAAACAAATAAACCAAGGCAAAAGATCAGCATAGATGAGTAAAAGCCTGTGGGTCAATTGAAAGGACAAGAAAGAAATACACAGACAGTGAAAGATACAGGGACAGTTATGGTGAAACACAGGTTGCTCAGGGAAGTTGTGAATGTCCTATTATTGGAAGGGTTTAGGGTCAGGTTGGATGAGGCATTGACAAACATGATCAAGTTAAAGATATCCCTGTTTATTGCGGGGGGGTTTGGGCTAGATGGCATTTAACATTTCCTTCCAACCCAAAATCTATTATTCTGTGTATTCTAGTCACCACAAACAGCTGCATTTTGTGTCCCAAGATTCACCAATGTGTCAGGCACAGCTCAAAATTCTGTAACAGATATCTCAGGGAATGAAAAACAATGTTATTACTTTAAAGAAACTGTCTACTTTAGTTTCATAACTGTTTTACTTTAAGCTTCAAATCTTCCAAGATGTCTTTATGTATAACTCCCTGTTGCAGATTGATAGTCTATGTATACATTATTTTTAATGATATACAGATCCACTCCTCACTTTCAGAAAATGCCTGTCCTAAAATCCTCACTTTCTTATGGCTTTCTTTGTCTCCTTCCTATTTTTCAAGGAACACGGCTCTTAAAGCAACTTTGTCAATCATCCATGTTTAATCCTCTGCTATTGTGAGCAACTGCACCTGAAAGACCCCATTTAAGGTCAAACATAAATTTACACATGAACAGTTTATATTGATTTATGACTATTAGTATTTGAAATTGTTGCTTTTATCTTAATATTTTCTCCTTGCATTTGCAAAGAATAATCATGTGCGCTATTAACATCCATTAGGTTAAGCCAAAATCCCCACATACTTTCTTAGAGTTTGGTGCCATGCCAGCTTAAAGCATTCTAATTTGAGATCATCCTTTTTGCCTGTCCCTCTGACTTCAGTCATGTGTGCTGAGAGTAGCAACTGCCTTTCAAGCTGTCAAACACTAAGCCAGCTTAGATAACTAATTCAAAAGCAAACTAAATGTAAATAAGGCAATATTATATGTTATCCAATTCTTGAGGATTTTTTCTGTGTCCTGTGAAGTGTTGTTTTCTTAGTTCTAGTCCTTGGACTGCATCATCAGTGGATGCATGTGTATTTATTTCAGTTCAAGTAAGTCAAAATTTAAGAAATATAGAAGTATGATAAGATACAGAAATATGAGAGAAACAGAAGGTACAGCTTTATAGCATGTGATGTGATCAAAACTGCAAATTCCATAATTGGCACTTTGAGACAATTATTCCTGGAATATAATCCAGTTTAAGTAAGTAAATGTGCTCCAGCCAGACATATGCATAGGTGTATAAGTATAATCACATGCACTGTCAGAATTCTCATGTACTTAAGTAACATTTAAGCATGCAAGAGATCAGTGAATTCAGTAAAAAGATGTTATAGTTTAACCCCAGGCAGTGACTATGAACAACACTGCCATGTGCTCACTCGCCTTCCCAGGAACGGGAAAGAAAAACAGAAAAAGGTAAAACCCATGGGTTAAGACAAGAACAGTTTAATAAGTGAAATAAAGTAAAATATGATGCCTATAATAATTATTCTAGTGAAAAGAGAGAGAAGCAATATCCAAGAGAAAAAAGAATGGTGAAGTACACTACAACTGCTCACCTCTGGCTGACTGATGCCCAACCCAACTCTGAGCAGCAATCAGTCTGTCCTGGCCAGGGCCCTTCAGTTTTTACACTGCATATGAAGTTCTGTGATATGGAATATCCCTTTGGTCAGTTGGGGTCAGCCATCCTGGTTGTGCTTCCTCACAGCTTCTTGTGCATCTGGTCACTGCAGAACAAAGGAACCTAAGAAGTCCTTGATTTAGGGTAAGCACTGCTTAACAACAACTCAAATATCAGTGTGTTATTGGCATTTTTCTCATCCTAAATCCATATTAGCTAGTCAAGAGAAATTTAACTCTATCACAACTAAGCTAGAACAGAAGGATAGATCCAGGGAATTTAAAAACAACAGGAGGTTTAAAATAATTTTGGAAGACTGAATTGAAGCAGCAGAAGGCAATAAGTGTAGCTGGTAAGCAGAGCAGAAAACAGTACTGAACAATGAAGTTTAAATAAAACATATAAAAACTGCAATAAAACATCTCTTAACAGATGTTCAGAAAACCCATGGAGAATGGGAAAGGAAAAAAAAAACAAAATGAAATCCCCAAGTCTCTCTCAATATATTTCAAACACAAATAAACATAGTACTTTTGTATTTTTATTTGCTTGTAACAAGTACCCAATATAGAACTCAACAGTTAATATCTTCATGAAAATTATATCAGCTACAACCATAACGAAGGAAATCTGCAAGAAACTTAAAAATACTACAGAATATATTATGAAGATGATCTTAAACTTTTACCAATTATTCATTTTTTTCCAGTTCTTCCAGATCAAGAAATTTTTTGGGTGTTTTTAGGGCATTTCACTAATGATCAGTGTTTACTGTAATAGTCTAAGGTTACAGAAACATAATCAGATTCCTATTGCTCACACCAAAAAGGCAATTGAGGAGTTTGGATCTTAGACTTATTTGGAAGGTGTTTCACATTATATTTAATTCTGATGTTCATTAAAATAAATCACTGGAGGACTACTAGTAAATTTTCTTCTGTGATGTGGAATTATGTGGTCTATTTACACTGGAATTTTTACATTTTAAAGTGGTATAAAAAGTGCCAGAGACCACCTCCTGAAACAGTGATGAATTTAGAAGCCTTGAATAGGCAAAAGAAGCAGAAAAAAACCCCTAAAAAACTCTGAGAAGTTATTGCCCATTTCTGTTCCACTACTTTTGTGATGGGATGGAAGGAATTTTTTACTCTTCATATCCTATGATGTGGTCTGTTTTCTTTCTACTCAAAGCATGTGATACAAAGGCATGGATACATGCTGATACAACTGCTATAAGTATCTGTATTGGTTTTCATTGGAATAAAGTTAGTTTTCTGCATAGTGATTATTAAGAGGCTGTGTTTTGGATTTGTTCTGGAAACAGTGTCGATAACACAGGGGATGTTCATGTTATTGCTGAACAGGGTTTCCACAGCATCAAGGCCTTTTCTGTCTCTCATTTCACCCCATCAACAAAGAGGCTGGGGGGTGCACAAAAGGGAACACAATCATGGTCATGCAAATGGGAAGTAGTGAATAAATTCCTTGTATTGCTTTGCTTGCATGCATGGTTTTTGCTTTGTGTTTTTCACAACCCATGAGTTTTCCCACTCTGACTCCTCTGTTTCTCTCCCCCATCCTGCTGTGGGGCGAGTGAGCAAGCAGCTGTATTGACCTTAGCTGCAAGCTGGGACTAAACCACTACGATATTATTTTTGACAGTGGATCTGATAAGCTCAATTTACTTAATAATATCACCTTTAAAACACTATTACAAATAATTATGGCCATAAAATACAGTATGAAATAATTTTCCCCAAAAAACTAGTCTTTTAATGTTATTCTCTTGGGTACCAGTACACTACCCATTCTACTGCAAAATCTGAATGGATTGTCTACTTGCAATGGGCTTTAAAAGAGGTAAAGATAAAAAGGAGTTGTGAGAGAGTTGTTATTCTTCCAAAATTTACATTCAAATAAACCCAAAGTTATGAGCATAGCTAACTAATATTTAGCTTCAGGAGTGAAAAAACCCTGAGCATTCTGTTGCCTACAATGTCTCACCCAAGATGCCTGAGTACAAAGAGAGTAACCTTTCACATTGCAATCTTTACAAGCAGTTTGAATTCAAGACATTAAAAAGTTCAAGTCAGCCAGCCTTGTTTTTCAATGTAAACGTGTAATTTTATCTGGAGATAACATAACAGTTTGAACATTATGAATATTTAAATTTTAGTTTCCTATGTCTTTTCTTTCATTTACTCTTTATACTAATTATAACAATTTATGCAACTTTCTAAAGAGTCAGAGATATTCAATAATGTTCTTCATAAATGAATATAAATATTTAAAGTAAAGCCCCACTTGATCTTGACTGTATTTATTCCAGTGAAACAAAATCCAAGTCAAATTATGAGTAATTTCTGATATGTTGGATACAGTTGTTCAGTTATAATATCAAATTTAATGAAGAAAATGAAAGCATAATTGTTTCCTCCAGTGATACAAATTTAATTTAGTCTTCTTAAAACTTTTATCTGAAAAATAATTTTCCTACTAATTTTACTTTTCTGATTAAGTCTTTCATATTAAAATGGGTAAGATTTGATTATCTTAGAATTTAACAGTAAAAGCGAGTGTATGACTTTGTAGCAGGTTGACCCCAACCAACAGTCAAGCACCACAGAGCTGTTCACTCACTTCCCTCTCCCATGGGTCATGGAGAAACTTGGAGGAAACTTCAGGCATTTAGAAGTTAAATAGGTGGGGGGAAAAGCTTTGCATTCAAGCAAAGCTAAATAAGGAAGTAATTCACTACTCCCTATCAGCATGCAAATGGTCAGCCACTTCCAGGAAAACATGAATAATAATTACTTAGGAAGTCAAACATCATAATCTTGGTTATTGCCCTCCCTCCTCCTTTTCATGAGCTTGTATTGCTGAGCACATTTTATGTTATGGAATAATGCTTAGGTCAGTGCTGGTCGGCTATTTCAGCGGTGTCCATCAGCAGCTTCTTGTGTACTTTCAGCAAACCACTGAGGGGAAAGAGTGGGAGCAGAGTGAGTAAGGAAGAACCTTGATGCTGTGCTGTTGCCATTCTTTAGTAACAGCTAAAACCCTGTGTATTATCAATATTGAATCAGTCACCAATCCACACTACTATGAAAAAATTGGCAGCATCCCTGCCAGACTCATCACAAAGTAGGATTTCTCATTTTTTTAAGCATGGTACACTTTAAAAGTAACTAGTAGTTTATCATACCTATTAGTATTAACATGCAAGGGTCTTGAAACTGAGATTCCTGTTAAAGCAAGTATTGTATAAATACTTTCCTATGGGAAAAGGACACACAACACTATGTCCATAGAAATAACTGAGCTACCTTTCCTACAGGCTGGCATTTAACCAGTTAATAACTCATTTGCATGTCTCCTTAGCATTTTATTAAGTAATCCTCACCACAATCATGCAATTAAAAAAAAAAAAAAAATCAGATCTAAGTTGTGTGAAGAATGAGCTTTTGTGAGCAGTTAATCATGTGATAATCTTTTCAACTCCTAAGAATAAAAGCTACAGCAGAATTCCTGGGGGAAAGAAACAAACAAACCCCATAACAGTGCTCTTACTGAGCATTTATATTATCTTTTCCATGACAATTTAAATATTACTTTCCTAATGACAGTTTTAAAGCAGATCTCAGAATAGCAGTCCAGGAACTTTTCTGAGAGCCTGAGAGACAATTTAGATAAATGTAAAAAACAGCCAGTGAAAAAGAGCTTGGGAGAGGATAACATGTAGTGAGTGTGCATGTATCATCATCCACAAATAGAAGGCTGTTGGACAAGTAGAGAGAGTTCTTAATCATCAATAACTTTTAGAGATTTTTGCAAATGACATTTACTACTTTACATGAATGTCCTTTAATTTTCTTTTATTGCCAGAAGCCAAATAACCCAAGGTTATCTCAGTTGAAATGAAGGAATTGCAATTGAAACCACTAAGAAAATGGGAGTTTTACTTTAGGGAAGAAACATGTGAAAGAGCACTGAGTGATATCACGCTTGTAGAGTTAGAGAAGGTCAATATTGCAGTAAACCTACAAAATGATATAACATTTGATTTACAATTTTGGAAAAGATAGGAGATGCAGGGAGATGTTGACTTTTCAACCTCACCAAAGCAAGTGTCAAAATAACGATGAGGACATAGATTATCTAATTTACAGCATTCTGCTCTAGCCATTAAGCTGTTAAACAGCATTATTTCAACTAATGGAAAACCATTAAATTTTTAGGGTGTCATTTTATGTTAGAAGAGCTGATCGCCAAAGAACAATTGCGTTCTACAGCATATTTTTTATGGCACTTAATTAGGGATATGTCCTCAAGTAAACTCATAAAACCTATGTCTCTCCTGCTTAAAATTCCTTAGGTCATAAGCTATTAGAGTGCTAATAAATCTCTGCTAGTTGACATCACCTCCTGACTCTTCAAGTGAAATTTTCTTCACAGGTTATTATATTGCCTTCTTTCTTTCTACATTAGGGGCCATCTTGCTAAATTATACATTATCACTTGTAAATCCATTGACCTTTACAATGTTAAAGTTTATAGGGTTTCCAGTGATCAGCTATACTACAAAATGCACTTTCAAATAATCATTCGAGTGTCACTATCTGGCTAATATAAATAAAAATAACAATAACAAACAAATAGTATAATAATAAATAATACTTCTACAGCTTAATTGAAATTAAATTACTGTGCAGATTTTCAATTTCAATAACTTCACATTAGAAGTACTACTTTAGGGAAATCTTAGGAAGGATTTGGGTTTTCTCCAAAAGAGGAAAAGTATGTAAATTCAGATTTCTCTAGGAAGAATAAACTAATGAATAATATAGCTGAATTGGTGCATAACACAAATTTGTGGAGGGATAGAATGTAAGAAGGCAGTCTCACACCTGAGGAGTTGCAGCTGTGCTAATCACCAAAGATTAGGAACAGGCCTGCCCTTAACAGGCCACAGCTGTGTCCAATAACAAGACGAGTGCTACAAAAAAGGGATTAGCTGGTTGAGGGGACAGTAGAAGTGTGTTGGCTGTACTGTGAAGAGAGCTGGAGTTTGTTGTCTGTAGTGAGATGAAACAGTCAGTGCTGTGAGGAGAGCCCATGAGAAATCACTGAGAAGGCATGGAAACCTTTGAAATAAGATGATAACGCAAATTTGTAGTTGTAATCTTTCAAAGGAAGAGTTTCATACCTCTACTTCATTTGAGTTCATTTATCTCAAGAGTTAGAAACATAATGATAACATTTAAGTAGAACAGAATGAAGAACAGCTTTTTAGGAAAAATAGAGAAGAATTTTTGCATAGATGCGCTCAGTAGATACTCTAAATAGCTTTACATATGTTTAATACATAATCAGAGTTTTAAAAGATAAATTGTATAGACAAAATAAATACACTTAAAAAGAAGAGACATTATCCCTATAAGCATCTTTGACTGAAGTAACTTTCAGGCTATAATCAAATATGTCAGTTTTGTGTTATATAAGTGTCAACAGTAGACATGAATAGGATTGCTTTTCTTGTAAGAAAATCCTCTCAGAGCTCAGAGGAGCAAAATAGCATAGACCTTCTGAAGTGATCTGCATGTTGTGCTGCTTATTGGAGATTTGTTTGCTGATGCAGAAATTAAGGTCCCCAGCATCCAAAGGAAAGTAGCATTGTCTGTGCTATCCCTGCTTTGTTCATATGGTCGGCTCTAGTAAATTAAATTTTCAGAGATATTTTGGTCTAAGTGCCTTTCTTACTGGAATCATAATGAACCAGCACCTCTGGTAGATACTGCATGCCAGAAGATTGGTGTAAGACTAGCATCACAGAGAAGTGCATCATCAGCAATCCACTAATATGATCACATCTCAAGGAAAGTGTCAGGAAGGAATGGGAATTCTGCATGTCCTTTCTACACACTGTGACTTGTGGATGTTCTTAAAAGGAAAAGGAGCGTTTACAACAGAGTTGGATGGAAGGCACATTAGTGGTCTAGTACTAAAGCTAAGGCATTGCAAGCAGAGGGGAGACTGAGCTGCTCAGTTTAACCATTGCCTTCTCACCTTACACTATACTGACCACTGTTCTCGTGGATGATTGAAATAGTCAGCATGGCATGGAGAAGGCAGAGGAGAGGACCATGCTGCATTGAGAGCCGATGAGGATAACCAATTGTTTGGACTATCTGGGTAAAGTGGCCATGCAAGCCTTTGGCACAACAGCAACAACAACACGTTCTAGTGAATAAAGGTGCTTGGTGCACTTTATTTACCCTGTTGAAAGAAAGCCACTAGGTAGTAACCTATTGAAGACAAAATAAAGCTTTTTCTTTGAGCACTTACTTTAATATTCAAAAGTGTGGAAATAGTCTCTTTGGCTTCCTTCTCTCCCTTCTTTGCATCCTTTTATATTCAAAGTTTCTAATCATAGCACATAACAGGAAATTTAACAAGATTTGATTCTCTTAAACAAAAAGGAAAATATTTCAGTTTACACAATCTGAGAAAAAATTTACTGTAGTTATACTCATTTTTCCCAGAATGAGAAAATTGATCCTCTTACAGAAAATATAACAGCAATTCAGAAAGACGAAATCATTAAGTCTATAAAGGTGAATGGCAATGTATCTGTGATATTTAGTCTAATCTGTCAAAAATATTAACTTTTTTCTAGGAAATTTACAGAAATATTTGTTTTCAAGTTATGAAACAAATTAAAATTACAGTTATTTTGTACCCACAATGGCAAATTGTTCTCATTATTCTTTTTAAATGGAATCTGCTTTGAGAGCAAGTTTCCCTGAGGGCTTGCTCAAGTACGTAAAATCTTAAATGGTACCAGAGCCAGATATAAAAAACCCCATTTATAACTTGCACTCTTACTCTTTTGGCCCATTCAAGTACACTGAAACTCTCTTAATCCTTTTCTGAAAAACAAATATGTAATGAAATTTGACATATGACTGGCTTTTACTTGGGAAACTTTTTTTCCCATGGTGTCAACTACAAAGACACTCAATTACCCTTTTCCACTATTTCTCCCCATCCTCAAAATCTTAAAATGAACAGCAAAATATACATTATTTGCAAAACTAATAATTTATTTTTAATGTAATATAAATTTAAACAGTCTAACCAAAGAATTCTTTTTATTGTAAATCTAATTGTTACAGACAAAAAAAAAATACTGAAAAAAACACTTGTAGTAGTTAAAATGGTTACATTAAAATGGTTAAGTTAAAATATTTTCTGTTATGTACAAGCTGTTAGGATCATCTCCTCACTTCATTTTTTCAGTTCATCCTGATTCTGAACCTTTACTTTTCCTGTTGAAGATAGAGGAGCAGTTGCAACAATTCATCAGTGTCTAGAGACTTCATCAGAAGGACTTACAATGATCTTTTCTGAAATATAGATATCTAAGTATGATATATTCTCCTTATATTAAATAGAGATAAACCGATACTTTCAAAACATATTTCTTCGGAGAAAATTCCTGCTTCATCATCCTTCCATCAGGTTATCTTTCCTCTAATATATAGCCATCTGAAGTTGAAAATTTCTCTCAAATTAATGGTGAACCAGAAATGGTTGTATCAGACAAGGATGTCTAAGTTTAAAAACTCCTGTGCCCCCACCTCTTCTCACAGACCAAGTGTTCTGGCCCTAACCAAACTGTTGGCTCTTCCCTAATCTAGCCAATGCCATTTCCAGGTCCAGGGAGAAGGTTTGTGTCTTCATTTCTAAAGTGAGAACTCTGAGTCTGTTATTTCTGCATTTCATGAAGTTCCATCTGGTACATTTCTCCTGACAATCAGGATGGCATTACTCTGAGTGGCATTACTGCCTTCTGGCATATCAACTTGATCCCACCAGTTTGGTGTCATCTGAGAACCTGATGACAGCGAACTGTGTCATCTCCAAGTCATTCATAAAGATCTTAAACAGCAGCAAAAAGAAATCTAGTGAGCATATTCATTCCACATATGCATTTTCAGGAAGTATATATTGAGAAGTCCCTTGTGACTGAGAAAAAAGGGAAAATCACTGTTATTTTTAAAAAGGGGAGAAAGGAAAATCCTGGTGAGCCTCACCTATCTGCCTGTGAACACATGGACGAGACCTCACAGAGGCAATGTTAAGAGATCAACAAGCGAGGTTTCTCGACTAATGGTCAGTCACAGGAACTCAAAACTGTCGCCAGACATTTCCTCAAAGTAGAAAGGTTTGATGCCCAAAATATAACGAAAATGTATCTACACTATTGTGAAATCAAGACTTTCATTATTTCTTGTGAAGCATCCAGCCTCAGTTCTCAGTAAAACAACAGAGCCTAGGATATAATGTGACTACTAGTATCCAGCTCAGAAACCTGAAATTGTAACTGCATAACTGCATTACTGAAAAAAACAAATGCTTCAAATAACCATGGATTCTCTTGCCTTCTCTGTATTTTCATCTATATGTATAAAATGTTAAAATTAACAGTCCCCACACTCAAGTAATTTCAGATTGTTAATGCCAATAAATCATCTTAGAACAAGTGCAATGCTAATTTCAGAAATATGTTCCCATGAGCCAATTTTTAATTGATATGAGATGCCAGGGAAACCTAGGTAACAGCATTTCCTTTAAAAGAAGTTTGGACAAAAAGGAAAATACATCAAACTTCAAAGTTTGAGATTGGAAGGGACCTGTCGAGATCATCCAGACATGTTAGAGAAGTTTGCTACAAAAGAAAAGTGTCGAGTCTGATTTTTGACTATCTCTCCACATGGAGAATCCACAACCCCTGGGCAGCTTCTTCCCATGTATGAGAACACTAATAGCAAAAAAATTCTCTTCAAATTAAATGAATTATTATATTATTTCATTTCTACCATTTTCTTTTATCCTATTGGTGGGCAGCAGTGGGAAAAAATCTGGTTCCCTCATCTCCATTATCTCCCATTTGGTCATATATATTGACAAAATCTGCTGTGTCCCATCCCTGTCATCCCTCAAGTGAAGGACGTTGCAGTCCCTTCATCACCTTTGCTGCAGTCACTCTATATTCTGTGATGTACTAGGGAGCCCAGAACTCAACACATCATTCCAGATTTAGTCAAGTAAATTACCACCTCCTTCAGTCTGATGGAAACAGCTTCTTCCTGATACAGCCCAAATGGAAGATGAGCAGAGAGTAAGATTCAAGAGCTAAGGATAATCCTTAATAAACTTCCCATAATGTTTCAAATGGAGACATTGGCATGCAGGAGACCTCTCTACAGGTCAACAGATGGGGGCTATCATTTTTCACATCGGGGTCTCCAACCATTGTAACTGTAGCCTGTAAAGGTTTTGGCTCTTGAAGCCTCAGAGACAATCTGCACAATCTCTGAGCTCTCTGATGCTGCAGTCTACTGCCTTCCCTCAGGAGTTCCTTTGCTTGCCAGCACGGCTCCTTAAGAACCACACACCTTTTGCAGGCTAGAAGAGGATGGGATCTGCCCCAGCTCAGCAAAAGGCCTGCAGCTTGAGCCTGGCAGAGATGCATCCTCCTTCTGAAGCTCCATAAAGGCCAAAGAATCCAACCACCTAGGGACAATTGTTCCATCAGTACCTGTGGACCATGTCTTTTAGCAGACTCTGCCTGAAAGAGAAAGTTTATCAATCCTTCCTTCACATCCCACTGCCCAAACCACCAGCTCCAGGGGGGGTGAAATTGAGAGGAGACTACCTTTATCTTCCAACAGCAGGAATATTTAGTGGCTAAATTTTAATACTTTAATGCATAACACATACATTTAGAAAAGAAAACCTAGAGAGAGCAGGTAATTTGACAATGAATTAGGTAACATTTTTGCTGAGTAAGATCTATTTTCAGTTCAGTTTTGGATAAGAAATTCAAAATAAAGAAATTATTTCCCTTTCTTAGGGCTTTTTATTGGACATTATTCTAATTATGGCATTGAATAAATAAAAAAACCACAGACACTGTACTTAGTAAAGAAACACAATACTCAGCTACATTTATTTTATTACTTCTGGGACTTTAAAAATACACAACTTACTCTATATCTAGTGCAATTGATGAGCTTTAGCAATATTTCAACTATAAAAACAGAATATGGGACTTATTTAATGTTGTTTTTTACTTATTTATCCATTACCTAACTCCACTTCTCCATTCACAGGACTCTGATGAAGGAACCACTAACCTCATGAAGAATTTTTTACATTGACTTCAATTGGCTAAGCTCTAAACCAAGATTAAATCCAAGAATTATTTCAGTGACAGATCATTATTGGTAAAATTAATGTTTAATCATCATAAACTTTATATAATCCTACCTATATTTTTCTTTTTTTTTTTTTAACATATTTTTCATACCTTCATGCTTGCATAGATACTTATAGGTCATGGTTCATTTAATCTAGATACACGTGAGATGAACCACGGAAGGGAGCCTGGGCCATTCCAAATTTACACATTTCTGCATGAAGAGCTATATTTGTTTAAATAAATCTCATCCGTATGGCATGCCTGGTTTTATTTCATTTTCCATTGGGATCATTTTAGATTACAGTAGCTGTTTAAACAGTTGAAATGTATTGGTTTAATGGGCACTTTGGGGAAAATACTGGAAGCAGATTAATGTGCTAGACAGCAGGAGTTTAAGCATAGATAAGGAAAGGCCTAAACTAGAGAGCAGAGAGCGCTAGAAAATAGAGAGAGAGAGATGGGGATAAGAAATGTAAAACACTGTCATATTGAAGAGCATGCTGTGTTTTCAGATCTCTGGTACTGAATAATAAAGCCAGGACTGCAAAATGATACTTTGTACTTTAAAGTAGGAGACCTCTTCTGGGACAAGAAACCCCTGTAATGTGAATATTATGGATGTCATCATATATAGTCATTCAGTTATGAAGCCCATCTATGTCTAGGCCGCTGTCTTCCTTCAAAAACCCAGTGAGACACTGAAGTTCTATTAATGTAATTGATAGAATTCTGGATTAAATCACACATTTCCAGAGACAAAGTGGTGATAAACTAGTAACTTCACTACTAACATAAAAAGGTAAGACAGAGTCATGTCAGCATCCTGCACATCTCCATTCTTATGGCGCTGAGACCATTTTAGGGGAATAGAAAACTTTAAGCAATCCTGAATAATACCAAATAAGTGAATGATGTAAAATTCCTTCACTTTTTTGCCCCAATTTGCTGTTTGCTTCCAGTTTCTTCTAGTCAGTACTGAATGTGCCTGCTTTATTAAGAAGTGTATCTAATCCATTTTGCTGCCTTTATAAATGGTCTTTGCCACAAGGCCTCAGGGAAAAAATAAAGGAAAAAGGTTTTATATCTGTAGCCATAACCAAATCAAATTTTGATAGGTGGCAACATCTATACCCATGAAAGAGCATTTCCATACACTAGAGGTTAATAAAAGCAAATGCAGTTTGAATGGTATATTGAGGATAACTCTGGTTTCAATATGTGTTTCTGTTTTACCTTATATTCTTGCTACATATCTCCACCTATTTCTTCTGTCACGTAACAGATACAGATTAACCCTGAGAAACATACAGATATTGAGAAAAAAATACCTTTCAATACCTTTCAGTGGTACTTTCTATGGTAGATTAGTTATTTTGAATATCAGGTGTGCAAGAGTTTAAAATCCAAAACTGAGTGAATCCTTTCGGGCTTTCTTCATACCCTTTGTCGCAAAAGAAGCAGTTTTGGAAGCTGGTTCTGATAGCAAATTATCAGAGCAGGGCTAGGTCCTGCAGCTGTTCTGGCCTGAGACCTGTCCTGTGTGGCCAGTGGGCCCAGCTCGCTGCCCAAGTACCTGGTCTGTGCCCAGGCTGAAGGAGGGGCTGCTGCTTTCCTCTTTGAAGGTTAAGAGAGCAGCAAAGCTGAGCACATACCCCAGAGAGACACACAATCACACACAGGACACAGGCACAGCCTGTCACACAGGCAGCCACAGGCTGGGGGTTGCCTTTAACAGCACCACATTTTCATGACTCGCACCAGGCATGCGCTCAGACAGACGTGTCCCTTCCTCTTGGGCTGACAGAAGCAAGAGGTTACCAATGCAGTGCATATGTGAATGCTCCAGTTTCAGAAGCCCTCTGAGCACTGTGATGGCCATTCTTCCTGCCCAGCACCCCTGCCTGGATCCCATTTCCTCTTCCTGACTCACCAGCAGACCAGCAGGTCCAGCTGGCTGCTCACTGCAAATGCACAGCACCAACACACTCGTAGGTCTCCACCAAATACCAGCACAAGTGCTGCCCACCTCCCTATCCCTTCCCAAACCTGGGCACCCTACTTGCTGGCTGGTCCAGCATGGAGTTTTCTAGTGAATGCCACAGCACACCCCACACGCATCTGGCTTGAGGAAGGCACAAACAGTCTCACCATCCAAAACAAGGCATGCAGGCTATGACCTGTAGTCCCACTATAGCCACAGCTGCTGAGCCCATCACTTGCCTCACTCTCCCTGGATCCTCCAGTGTCTTTTCCTGGTTGTGGCTGGGATAAAGTTAATTTTCTCTATTTCACCAGTGTACCAGATGCTAAGAAGAAAATTAATTCTATCCCAGCCAAAACCAGGACAATGGTTTTGGGAACAGACATTGTTCTTCCCACCCCAGTCAACTCCAAGAACCCAACTGGATCCAGTAGCTGACGCCACAGGGGAGGAGCCCAGTCTGACTGCAGGAGCTGGTACCCTGTCCACCCATGCCAGTCCCCTCAGCAGCTGGCACCAAGTCCCTGCAGCATTCACATACACATGGTGTGGATAGTGATAGCATGCAGGCATGGTGTTAAGATTTAATAAGAAAATATGAGAAGACACAACAAACCAGTGATCAAGTGCAGAGAATGGTCAGATAAGTGCACTAGCCAGCTCTGATTAATATTTTTCTTTCTAGTCATCCTTTGTTTTTCCCTTCTCCCCCTTCCTCTTCACATTGCATTTTCATGTGAAGAAGACATCTTTCAACATCCTCAACCCTCAGGTTTGCATCCATCTGAGTCATGAAATGTCAGTTTGCCACAGTTTCTTGGTACTTCATCAACCAGTGTGACTGACTCACCATTTCTGCTTACTGTCTTTATAAACATTAACTGGGCAGGTTTTAAGACCATCTGGTTTCTATGTCCCATTATTTAATCACTCAACTGAAAAAAAAAAAAAAACCAAAAACATTTTCACATCCTTCATACTCTTCAGGCCAGTGTCAAAGTTTGTTCTTTTAAAAAACTTTCTCATAATTTTTTAGTCAGGTCTGTCTTCATATGTTCTGATTTATGACTCCTTTGACCAGGTGCCCTTAGAAAAGAAGACACTCTCCTTCAACACACCTTTACAGATTTATTTGATTTAAGATATTTCACACAGCCAATGAAAAATTGCTCTTTATTCACATCTATTTTTGAGAGGGCTGTGTGAAGTAATAGTTGAGTGCTCTGAGGACAGTAATGGATGTGGAGGGTGCTGCAGCTCTTGCTCAGATCAGTAGGAGCAATGATATAAGAAGTACCTGTGTCCTGTTACAGAGCAGTACATCAATAAAAGAGAATGAAGAACCAGTTCTAACAGTGGAGCCCCATGCTGTTCTACTCTGCTCCAAATCTCCCTAGAGCAAATTTATTACAGAAGGGGGTAGCTGTAAATAGTGTGATTATGAGACAGGCTGTTCTACTTCATGGAGACAGACATCAGTTTTTGTCTCTCATTTAGTACAAGAGATGTAATTACTACGTCCAGGTAAATAATGTTTTTTGCTGGGCTAAAACTGTTTGTGGGAGGAGAAATGTTGAGTGTACAGAGGTCACTGCAGCTGCTTACTGAAAAAGATTCTAAAGAAGGAGGCAGTGGAGAGCTATAAGACGTTAGAGGCTTTGCCTTCCAATATGGCAAGGGTAGGATGACAGGAATTCTCCAGGTTCAGGAGTATCCCAGGACATCA
Organism: Melospiza georgiana; assembly: GCF_028018845.1. NCBI lineage: Eukaryota > Metazoa > Chordata > Aves > Passeriformes > Passerellidae > Melospiza > Melospiza georgiana. Next base: position 38,836,260 of record NC_080431.1, read on the forward strand.
AAATAGTTCTTGAAATAGTTCTGGTAACACTCAGAGATCTGCACCTGAAGCATTTTGTAAAGAAAAAAAAAGTCATAAGACTGTAAGTTGTACAATTTTCAAGAAAATCTGAGCATGATCTTACTGACAGATGTCAGACACCTTCCTCCAATTTCTATGTCTTACTCTCACAGTGACAATAATTACTCTGAATTTAATTAATTTAAAACAAAAGCATTCACAGTATCTGGTGTTAGTGATGGGAAATATTGATGGTTGGAGTAGTGATCCTTGAAAAAAATTATTCTAGGATGTTAATTGAAATACAGATCATCTACTGAGCAGCATAATATTTCCTAGCGTTACTAAACTTTTCCATGTTTTTAGTTCTACACCATAGATGGCACTCCTTTTCATCCATACTGTGATCCATTACTTCACAGGCTTTGTATCACGTCTGAGCAATGAGATGCAGGGAACAAATAAATGTCTTAGGACTTGAAGTCAAATATTGGTGCAGCAGGTATGATCATTGAGTTATTCATGGATTATTGGGTGTAAATTGTTACAAATTATAGAAATTCCACAGCTTAAAAATGTATTACCAGCCAAGAAAGTTTTGCAATCTTTGATTTAGATTGCTTTTCAGAAAATTTTTGTCATGATAATGATCCTGATTAATAGAGAAAAAGAAATCAAGAAAATATCTACTCTATTGGGCTGTTGTGACACTGAAAATCAGTATAACTAAAATTTCCCAACTGCACTGTATGATTTTAAATCAGCAATATATTCAGCCTGGCAAAATTAAAAAACAGTCTTTACAGTGGATATTCAGTTCCACTGCTCATTAAAAGTAAACCAAACCTGGTAAATTATTAATAGAAGGGAAATAGAGAAGAAAACCAGAACCTTTCCACAGCAAACAAATTTCTGAAAAGTTGAGCTTTGCAAGTTGTAAAAATATTCTTTTTTGTTAACATGGTAAAAAAAAACAGTGAACAATTCTTCACCAGTAGGCCCACTGAAAAAGCAGTTCATACACAGGAAGTACAATATGTAATCAATTTTAAGAACTGTCTAAGGAAAAGTTATTTTGTTTTATGAATAATGGTATTGTGCTGTAAACTATTCTCTCATTTCCTCGTGTAGCAGTCTAGAGGTGCAAAAAAGCTTAGCAAGGAGTTCAGACAGGCTGAAAATTAAAGCTGGGCCTTGAAATTCTTTGCAAGCATTTCAAATCTGTAAAACATGCACCTGAGAAGTTTCCAACATTGAGTATATTAGTTCTATTTTTTTTTTCCTTTTTTTAACTAGAATTCACTGTTCCTAAAAAGAGATGGACTGATTTCCACAGAAAGAGAATACTTAAACCTAGTACAGGCAGCAAACCAATTGGTTTTCTTTTTCCTGCAAGATGCAATATAGTCTTCTATTTAATATTTCTTAAAAATATATTCCCAAAATTTGATTTAATTCTACAACACAAAATACTATTAACATTTTATTTATTAACATTATTTCTTGCAAAATGTTGGGCAAGTTAGTGAAATTTTGCTTTATCTAAAAACCAAACCACCATTTTCTTTACAACAAAGAGCTGAAAAAATCTGTTCCTTTACTTGTGGTTATTTTCAAGAGTGTGCATGAATTATCACAATTTGCGCATGAAATTGCTTCATAATATGTAGGTATCTGTCAAGATAAGTGCACATTGAAATAAGGATGATTGAACAAAGTTTATTCTAATAAGAATTCACAAGAATTATACACCAACGAGCACTTTTTTCCCCAGAAATTGTCTGTAAAATAGCTACAAATAAAATAATGAAAAATTACATTGTAATCTCTTTGTTCATACACACATGCTTTAAAATGCATATTATATAGGCTATAGATAGATAAATGGATTTTATCCCTAAAAAATTAATTATGATTCATATATACTTGCATATAGACTGTGACTAGCTTACCTGAAAAAAACAACAGTCTCCCATATAGTTACAGGTCAAATAATACAGACATAGATTAAAATGTTATCTGATTGTTCTGCTGGAAGATATTAAAAGAATTGCAAAATTATTATGCAGTTATAATGACAACAACTTTTTTTTTTTCTTTGTATGTCATGCCAGTCAAAGTCAGTAAAGTTTATGGATAGAAAAAAAAAATTTTATGCCTCACTTGAGGAAAGCAATCAGGTATACTGAAGAATCAGAAATCTGTGGAATACTTTGTAGAAATGTATTAGGCTGAGAATATGTGAAGAAGGGAAATGCATAAGAGGTAAAAATAATTCTCTGTGACCTTTCTCTTTTCCTCCCTTTATTAGAATGACCTCAGCTCTGTAAAGAAGCATATGTCATTTTCTCACATTTGAGAAGTACATATTTTTCTTACCCTCTGCATAATTTTTATTACCCTCAACAGAATCTAAACAAGAAATTCTTGCCCATGTGGTGTACAAGATATGGGTTTAAAAACTAGCATCATTCTATATTTGGTTGAAACCTAAAGTAATGTTTTTAGCTGTGGAATATAAGTATTAATTTTTAGAATATATTTGAAGTAGGCAGGTTTTGGTTTGTTTCTTTGGTGTTTTTTTGTTGGTTTTTTGTTTGTTTGTTTTTTTGGGTTTGTTTTTTTGGGTTTTTTAAGACATGAATTTAGAAGATTTTTTTTTGGCCCATGATGCATTCATGCATCTCTTTGAAAACAGCTTAGAATATACACAGAGCTAGTACTATAATATGCCATATCTCACAGATTCTTCTATTCCTCTTTTTACTTCCACAAAAGGAACAGTAAAGAAAACAAAACTGTTTATTGCTTCTGTCTCTTACAAAGTATCATTTTCTGAGTGCATAGTTTTGTTGTATATTTTTGTTGAGAATGGAATTTAAATTGAATAGAACTGGTCTATCAAATAGCTGGAAATAATTGGCAGGCATGGTTAAACTCAGAATTGAATTCAGTCTTGGATAGCGCTGCAAATGTATTTATCTGAAGAGTTACTTGTGCAGTATATTGCCTTTTTTATGGAAACTGCACGAAGCAAGAAGAAAGAAAATGAAACAACAAAAATCCCTGTAATAGCTTTCAACTTCTTAACGTTCTAAAAATATTTGCTTTTGGAATTCTGTTTGATAGTAAACATTTTAAAAAATTGATTCAAAATTACCTTCTTTTCTGAAACAAAGCGGGAAGCAAAATGAAATAATTTAGAAAGAATTTATATTAAATAATTTTCCCTGTATCTCCCACTTACATTTTTGATCTCCATAATAAATTTAGAAAATAATTTGCATGTGAATTTAATTGAATTTGTATTATAAAAATACATTTTTACGTTTTGCATGCTTACTGTTCTGACCAAAACCCAACCAAAAAACCACAAACCAAATACCCACCAAAATATGACTAAAGGTGGAAAATTCGAGTAAATAGTTATTAAATTTGAAATATGTTGCCATAGAAATAAACCCACAAAACTTTTAGAACATGACATACAAAAGTGCTTTTCATATTTTAGATCTATATGAAATACACATGTATAAATTATATTACCAAAAAATTAATATTGTAAGTGAAAAACTCAAATTTTCTTAGTCCTATCCTCTCTAGAAATAGAATAGGAAAAATCTTCTAGTTAATTCCTGAGTTCCATTAATTGTCTTGCCTACATATTCTTCATTTGGTACAATTAGACTGTGTAACGATAATATAATTAATACTTTTCTCAGGATTTTAGTAATGCCTGTAAGTATGTTTCTATTGGATTTCATTCTTTTGACAAAAGCTTCAAATTTTTAAGAGCCATGTGCTGCAGTGTGGGTGGAATATGGGGACTAAAACATCCTCAGTTCCTGAAATATTTTTTTCTGTATTCTCTAGGGACAAACTGTAACTGATGCAAATGTACAGGGATGTAGAAGAGAGGGAAATGTTGAGGATTTCTAGTTTGTGAGTCTAAAAACTATTGGTGCAGCACATGTATTATAAATTATTAATTCTTAGGCCACATAATAAGAGTATGTGAAAATTAATTACAAAACTTCATCTAAATATTTCCCTTTAAGTTAATATTTTGGTAAAAAATCCACATCAGAGATTTAAAATGTTGCGGTTGCTTAAAAAAAACTTTACACATATTTCTTCAAAATCTATCCCTCCATTTCTAGCCCTGATGTGACCACTGAGAGTCAAAACTGCAAGGAAGCTCCTGACAGCCTGCCTCAGACAAATTTAAGGGAAAATGGTAGTCATGAGGACACACGGACAGAGAAAAGGAAGTAGCAGAGGAAAGAAAGGAAAGGTCATTTTTGTGGACACAGCTAGAGAGACAGTCTTGGCAGAAGGCCCAATATTCAAGAAGATGTGCTTCTGCAGGAAACCCATGCTGGGGCAGGGCAGTCCCAGGAAATACCCTCAGTGGACAACTCAAGGCAGGACAGGGACATTCCTGAGGGACTACAGCCCACAGGTGACCCATGCTGTAACAGAAGAAAATGAGGAAAACAACAGGAGAGAGAAAAGACTTTGCACTGACCTCACAGTTCTGCACTGCCTGTCACCTTGCTGAGGCAACTGGGAGAGACTGCTCGTATCACGCAGCAAAAAACAACAGTACAGTCAACTAGGAGTGTTTGCATGAACTGTCAATAAATTGAATTAAAATGCTTCAAGTTAAGACTATTTTACCAGACAGATAAAAGAACTAAAAGAACAGGTCAAGCAATAGTCACTTGACCACCAGAAATGTTACCACGTTTAAAACATGCTTAGAAACAGCTCGAGACAAAGTTGATACTTGAGGGGGAAAGTAAGGATAGATAAAAAGTATAGATTAAGCACTCTGTCCGCTGATCCAACCTAGACCACAGGGACTGTATTAAAAATTAGTACAACACAGTGAACATCTGACAGAAAATCTGCCAGTCCAGAGGGCAACACATCATTTATTTTGGCTTGGTGAAGGAGAATGATTCCTCTGGCCTAAGTCTAACTTTGTGCTGTGCATTGAATAAGGATTAACCCTTACACCACATTAGATGTACTCTCAGTCATCATCCTTCAATGCAGCTTCATAAAAAATGAATCCAGATTGCAAGCTTCAAGCTTTAACAAGGAAAAATGAATTAAATGTAGAAAACTGTGACTTTCTCTTCTTTCTAAAGGCACCTTCTGATTGAAATAAAACATGCATGTAGATAACCTCTAACAGCCACTGATGAAACTATTGTGCTACAATATGTCTTTGAATCCTTGCATTATCCCGTATAGCTAAAAGCATTTGTTTACTACTATGACGAGAGATTTAATGGTTTAATTATTGCATGAAAAAGCATTTTCATTCTATTCATTTTATAAGCCTGATGTGTCTGAAAACATCATGTTCTGTTAGAAATGTTGAATAACTTTTCTTATTTCCCTTGTTTGACCCTCATGTGATAACACAGATCATTGGTGCTCTCTCTGCATCCCATAATTTTGTTCCAATGTACATTTTACAACTGCAAGGTTTATCATCTACTTCCATTCTATCATTTCAAGCTGTCATATATTTAGCTTATGACTAACTAATCTAATTATAATGTGCATTTGTGGATTGTCCAAATAGAAGTCCTGGAAGGATTAGGGCTGTGGATTTCTCCACTACCACTAGTAGCAAATAAGTGCTGTTTATCAAAGGTTTTTAAACTCTTTTCAAACTCCTCTTCAATATCCAACTTACACTAGTAACATACTTTTTATATTTTCAAGTATATAATCATCCCTTAAATTTGATTTCCCCTCAAGTATTAGTTAAGTATATTTTGTGTCTTTGCTTATATTTTTGTTCTCTTGCTCAGATTCACAGAATGGTTGAGGTTAGGAGGAACGTCTGGAGGACATCTGGTCCAACTACTGTCTGCTCATGAAGGAGCACCTACAGTAAATTGATCAGGAACATGTCCAGAATAATTTTTACCATCTCTGAGGAGGAAGACTACACAACCTGCCTGGGCAACCTGTACCACTGCTTAGTCAACCTCACAGTGGGAAAAAAAAAAAAAAAAGTTTCCTGATATTTAGAGGGAACCCCCTATGTTTCAGATTAGGCCCATTTCTTTTGGCCCTATTCCTGAGCTTTCTCTTATTCACATTTTCTTCCCAATTGGTGAGAAAAAAATATTTGTTGCCAGATAAAAGACAACAACAAATAAAAGCAAGACCAAAACCTGAAACTCCCTCTGTCTCTTCTCCTAGAAGGGAACCCTCCTCTAATAAAACCTTGCCACAAAAAGCCAATACATGTATATGAGAATTCACAATGGCCCAGTGGGAATGCAAGGGTGCGTGTGCCCAACACTGTTTTCATTAGTCTTATGCTAACATTGATAGGAAACCAGAGAGTTTCTTTTCTCCAACTCTTCAATACACCAATTTACATAAGAATAATGCTGCAATTATAAAGACAAGCAGCACAATTAAAAGTCATCATCAAATCTACTTCACAATACTTAATAAATATTCATTGTGAAAATTCTATTTAACATTTTTAGAATGAAACAACATTACTTTTTTCTTTTCAATATGGAAATTTGACTACTAATACTAATGTAGTAATTTAATTATACAGTAAGTATAATGAAACTACTTGGGTTAAAGGAACATAATTTATGGAAAACACTGTGAAGAACTAGTGTTATCTGAGTGAACCACACAGCTGAGATATTTCTGTTCAACAATTTGAATTGCCAATATTATCCTCCAACATGATTCCTCCACAATTAAATCCTTCCTGGCTTATTAAATGGTTCCTAGCCAACATGGATTCTTATGCTGCTCATACAAGAGAGATACTTTTAGTTTTTTGTCTACGTTATAATTCCCTCTCTTCATGCCTGTGATGGACCTATATTATAAAAACAAAATTCAGATGAAAATCTGAATGTTTAGTTAGGAATTTTTCCTTTTACTCCATGGCAATCTCTGCATATTTACATATATCTACATATCGTCTATGTCCAGATATGTGTCTGCATCTAATATATGGATATAAGAGAATTCAGGTCCACTCACACAAAGAAACTTAATGCAACAGTTTACTATTTACTTTTTTTCAATAGTTTTCACAATGGAAATTGTAAATCAAAGATATCAAAAATTTAGAAACTCAACTACAATCCTGAAGACTTTGAGTCTTTTAACTCTGTTTTCACGGGACACACCATCATGCATTTGAATGATACTATATTTTTATATAAACCAATAGATTTTACATTACAGAGTTTGATAAAATCTCATTACTTTTGAAATTGAGGAGTAAGTAAAACATTTTTTATTGTAGAGGACATAATAAAATCTGTAATCTAGAGGCAATTTATGCCATAGAAATATTTTTGTGGATATGGTTTAAGGGTGGTTATGGTGGCGCTAAGTTGATGCTTGCACTAGATGGTCTTAAAGGTATCTTCTAGCCTTGGTTATTCAGTGATTTAGTGATTTTTGTAGTCAAACAAAGTAAATTTGTTAATTTTTTCCTAAAATCTAAATTAATCTTGCATATTAAAAATTACACATCTCAAATTTGAATTATTGTATGTTATGCTAAGTGACCAAAAATTCCTTTAAAAATTGTTTTTTTTAAATTCTGTTCTCTAGCAAATTTTGTTCAGAGGAACCTGAACCTATAGAGTGTAGCTCCATGCTTAATACTGGAAAGAGTTTGCTCTATAGAGATTTGATGCTAAGTGCTGACTTTTATAAATACATGCCTTTTCATCAGATGGAGAGCACAGATTCTGCTCTAAAAATTGGAAAAAGTCTTTGGAAACATCAGGAAAAACAGTAGGAAGCAATCTAGAAGCTCACTTGCTGGCATGTGGAAGTCAGGTGAGTATGCCAGAGACAGCTGTAGGTGTGCTGACATTCATGAGTAGACTTGCTAGCAAAACAAAACTTTCATGAATGCTCAAAGAATCAGAAGATACTACTCAGATGCTTTAGTAACTTAAGAAGTAAGTAGGTAAAGGTAATCCCCAATATCAGCACAAACTGGGTGGTAAATTGATAGAGACAAGAGTTGCAAAACAAGAGTAGGAGATACTGAGAGACAAAAAAAAAATTAAGGGTCAGCAATGAATGGCTGAGAAAACCAATCTGGGCCTAATTTTACAGTTCATCCAGGTTTTACAACCCAGAATTTACAGCTCAGAAAGACAGTCTTAACCTGGGCTACAAAAAAAAAAGATGGTCAGAATTTTGAGCAGGGTGTTCCTCTTTATTCCACTCTCATGAGAAGTGACCTGAAATATAAATCTAGTTCTGGTGTATCCAGTACAAGGAACACGTGGAACTCTTAGAACTGGATTCAAAGGAGAGACATTGAAGTGGTCAGAGGGCTGGACACCCTTTCTGTGACAAAGAAAAAGGCTAAGACACTTGAGGTTTTCTAGTCTAAAAAAAAAAACATCCTTGGGAAAAATTGTAGCAGCCTTCCATCACTAGAGGGGGGCCTACAAGAAAGCTGGAGAGGCGCTTTTTCACAAGAGCAGGACACAGGATAATGGCTTTAAATTGAGAGTATTGGTTTATGTTCAAACTCATCTCCATATGGGCCACCAATTGTTGGTGTCGGTGCTTGGCACCAACTTGACTGCCACCATCAGTTCATCATCTTCCTATAAAACTTTCATACCTTCTCTCTGCGAGTCCCCACAGGCAACTTCTGACTCCTTTTCTCTTCCTTCCACGTGGCCAGCTGACTCAACCATCCCTTGCACAACCACCTTACCCTTACTGCTCCTTCCAGCAGAGCCAACAAACTCCAACTCTCCTCTTCATTTGCTACCCCACTCTTTTATAACAACCATCCTTATTGGACACAGATGTGGCCTATTAAGGGCAGACCTGTTCCTACTCTTTGGTAATTACTACAGCTGCAACTCCTCAAGGGCAAGATTGCCTTCTGCACTATCTCTATTCTCCTACAATCTATTCCCCCACAGGTTTAGACTGGACATAAGGAAGATTTATCTAGGTATCTTTTTTTACTTTGAAGGTAGTGAGACATTAAAACATTTTACCCAGAAAGTTAGCAGATGCCCCATCATTAAAAGTGTGCAAGGCCAGCTTGGACAAGGCATTCAAAACTTGATCTAGTGGAAAGTGTCCCTGCCCATGTCAGGGAGGCTGGAATGAGATGTACTTTAAAAATTCACTCCAGTGCCAACTATTCTGAAATTCTATGAAGTCAATATTTTTCTTCTGTATGTACTTATTTTTGCCTCAAAGTTTGCCCCTAAGTTAGGATATTTGGGAAACATCAATTTCAATGAAGACTGAGGCCAAAAACACCTTTAGTGCCCCATGTTTTCTGTTGCTTTTATGACATAAAAAAAGGTGTAGCAAATTTCATAGAACAGAATTCTATGAAGACATGGTATAATTGTTTGGCTGGCTTTTCCTTCTGCTGTAGAATTCCCTCTTGTTTCCCTTCTCACCCTCAGCCAACATGAACTCTGGATACACTCTACTCTTCCCAGATATTCTTCTGCAGACGCAGGTCATGTACTTACAGCACTTCTTTGTAGCTCGTCCTATTTCCATCTCCTGCATGCCTACTTCTAGTGTTCAAGTTCAATCAAACAGCAAAGCTGAAATTCTCTTGGTGATCATTATGGACTGTTCTGGTGCTTTGAGAAATCTGTCTTTAAAAATTGACCATGTATCCTGGAATCCTTCACACTTTAAGGTAGAGATTTTCTTCAGAAATCTTGCTTCCCACATCCCAGAAATAGCAACAACCTGTTATTCTGAAATCTTTCGTTTATCGCAAGTTATTGTGATAACTAATATCACAATAACGCAAGTTATTGTGATTGTCCTGAGCAAATACATGAGAAAATTTTTTGTAAAGTTTTGGAAAGTGTTAGCAAATAATTTTTTTCTATAGTAGTTTGAATATGACTATTAATATTATTATATATAACTGTTTGATGTATTTTACATAGCTCCTTCAGATTTTGATTAACAAAACTGAGTTTTAGGGGCTCCCATACTCAGTATTCCTTCTTTAAATAGAACAAAAATTTGAATGAAATAAATGTTTTGGAAAGTGATTGTTTCTAAAGGATTGCTGACCTGGTAATAATTTGTAAAAAAATCTGTATTCTGTCCTTCATAATTATGTTGTGAACTCTGTTATTTCACATTTATTTTTGTTTCTGTGGCTGTGCAATCATTGTCAGAATCAAGGAAGTGTAAAATGAAATGACAATACCTTTTGAATTTAGACATAGCTTTAGATAGTTCTGCTGAGATTCAAAATCTGGTAAACTCTTCTCTACCTAGTAAACACCAGCCATTGCATGTCAACATGCATATATTTTATATATATCTGTATGTGTGTATATATATATATAAATATATGGATGTATAGACATTGCAGAGATTTGAGATGGACTTTTTTACTGACTTCAAAAAATGTGTCATTTATCTGAGTGTCTTTCTGATCACAGGATAATGCACATTATAGCATTCAGAGAATTTTTGTCAGCTCCTATTTTAAGATTGGAAAACAATACATGATGTCAGCAGAGAAATCTTAATAGAAGTGTAGCTATTCAAAAAATCTGAACACAATTTCCAAATTCTGTTGAAAAAAGGTATTTAAATACTGCTCATAATGCTGACAACTTGTTAATCAGATGTTCATCTATGAATCTTTCTCACTAAATCTGAAGATGACTAGATTCAGAAGAAGAGATGTTTCAAATAATTACTGATGAAGAAAACAAGCTAAAACAAGAGATGTATCAGTCCTGAATTTTATGAGGTCACAGCTTAAAGCCATGTTGTTACTTGCCCTAGAAATTAAAAAAAACAAATGGATTGTTTAATTTTCAGTGGTTTGGAGAATGTTTTGTCCACCTCAAAAAAATATTTGAACTTTTTTCATCTTATTTGAGGCTCAAGAATGATGATAAATCTTTTCTGACCCATTCCTATTCTGTAAAACAGGTAAAAGGAGATATGGTGGTCTTTAGCCAGAAAATGATTCTCAAGTGTACTAACTTAACCTGCATGAAAAAATCAAACCAAATGTCTACACAGTCCATCAGCATCATATAAAACTATTTGGATAAATGTTAGTACAAAGTCTATAGTAACTTTTGTTACTTGAATCAAAGAAAAAATTTTTTAAGGGTTTTGTGACTATTGATATTAAAGAAAAAAACCATAATTGTAACTGTTATTTCAGAAAGAACTAGTGATTTTAAATATTAAAATATTAATGGGTCAAAATTGAGGAGTTGTCTTACACATCTTTCCTCACATATCAATACTAGAGTTCAGGTATCCTTATAAAAAACTCTACAAAATATTTTATGAAGATAATTTCTATTCTTGCAATATTGAGAGTTCCACAGCTACTCTGATAATCTATAAATTGATAATGAAACTTTAAGTAATTCTTTTAAAATTTACTACTCCACGTGTTCTTTGGGTCAGTCTATTTACAAATATGGAAATTATTTTTTTAATAAGAATGAATATTCCCATATCCCTTGACACTTATTTTCTGACCATAAAAATTAATTGGAGGTATTCAGGTGCAGATTGTTCAGCAAGTAAGGAATTTTTATTTATGCTCTGTGTTCTTAACTGTGAAATAAATTATTTTTTATTTTTTATGGCAGTTAATGTGCACAGAAGAGGTTAGCTGCAAGGGGTAAGCCTTTTTACAAATGGTACTTTAAGAAATGCTGTCATTTATGAGTTTCAGTGCCTTTTCAGACAGGATTTCTGAATTATGAGGTATTTTCTGAGAGCTACAGCAAATAGTTTTCAGTCTAAATGTTCACAAATTGTACACTTGAGCATTTCCACCATTATTTTCTCTCTTTAGAGAGGTATAAATCACAACCACTAATAAAACATAGGAATGACAAAAAGTACTATGAATAACCTACATTTCATTTCATGGTGCATTTTTGGTTAGTTTTTGAGGCTTTTTTGTTGTTATTTTTTAGTTAATTTTACTGCCATCAGCTCTGAAGTTAAAGCAATAGAAGACATACGTTAAATTCTTAAGCTCCAGGGATGAAGAACATTCTCATGATAACTACAAGTCATTTCAGTTTTTTTCAAAATTTTAACATACCTCCTCCAACTTATTAGAATAAAGCTAAATAGCATAGGAATAGAAAAAAAACCAAAAAGTAAGCAGTTTTGAGTGTGACATAGAGGTATTCTCCTAGGATAGGTGCAGGTAACAGGAAAAGCAGTTGGAGCAGAAGGAAAATAAGTGGAATACTCATAGATATATTTACTTCATGGATATGAAAATGATTAAATGCTCACTAGACTATAAGTCAATCTCATTGTTTCAATGGTTTTAAAGCATAATGATTCACAAAGCCTGTTTTTTATTTCTTTTATAATGGTTATTCATTTTAATCATCAGTCTCTAGTAGCAATGAAACAGATGCTTGAATACTTTTTTTCAATAAAGAATAAAGCCTGTATGATTCATTCTTATTCTTGAGCATAATGAAATTTCTAACATCCAGGCTTTATGTTGCTGAATCTATCAATTAATTAGTCAAATTGTCATTAAATAGGAAATTCTGGCTGGAGTTCTTTGTTGTTGCTATGCATGGCAGTGGAAGCGCTAAGTATTCTACTGGAGTGCCTGGTACATTGCTAAGGTTGCACCACAACTATCAAAAACAGCAAGCACCTGAATTAGAAAACCTATTTTTGTGACTTCTAAGTGTTGAAAAGAGGTAATGCTGATAGCAGAATACATCTAATTTAATAGCATAGATTGGATTATACTTCTTGTACTCAATGTAACAAAATTTTAATTTTTTTTTATGATCTTTTAAATTAATCTGTCTTTCTGGGAATTATATCTCTTCTCTTAAGCTCACAGTATTACAAGAGTATGAAAGAAAAGTACTTAATTAAAGGCATATTTGGAAAAAGTAATTAATCTGTAATAAAAATATTATTTTAAAATGCAATTTATTGCATTAGTAATAAATTTACACCTGTATCCTGCACAATGGTAACATTCCTACTCCTTTATTGCATGTATGAATTAAATTCAACCTTTGTTTAGTTGGTTTTAGTAGAAGTACTTCTTTAAAAAAAAATAAAAAGGAAACTGAAGATACTTTCCCCTTTGGACTACTTAAAAGAACAAAGACCAAAAATAAAATCAAAACTTGAGAAATATTTAGCCTAATATCTACAATATTGCATCTATTGAAGATTAAAGGAATAAGAAAATGGAATACCCATCATTATGTTTTCTGATATATCCCAGGAAAAAATATTTTTCCAAATTGAATGAAAAAATCTTTTAGTTGCCTTCTTAAACTGTAACTATGTAGGGAAGAATGCAAGTTTTCTCCTAAGGGAACTAAGGAACTATTTCCAAAAAGGGAAAATTTATGTTCGTGTCTTTTTTCTGATGTTAGTTCATGCATTTTATGTCAAACACCCCTACATCTTTTAATGTGGCCCTCTGTCTGTATTATTACAAGTTTCTATCTTAACAAAAGTTTTTTGGTACATTTTGTCTTTCCCTTAACCCAGTGGGTATTTGATTCTTCATCTAAAGGGGAAAAATTTTAGCATTTAGCATAGAAAAGATTTCTATTTTTTCATACTCATGTCAAAAAATAGTATTTTTTGACATGAGTATGAAAAACTAGAAATCTTTTCTATGCTAATAGTATTTGCTAATAGTATTTCCTCAAGTTTTTTCTTAAAGTTAATTCAGTTTCACAGTCCACTCAGTAAAACATCTCCTAACTCTATCACTGTCATCCTAGAAGCAGGTCTTGGCATGTCTGGTAGCTCATATTTAGGTGTTTATAGAGATTGACTGTGGAGTTGTCCTGTAACCAGAGCAGCTGCATTTTAAAACTTTTCATATTATCTGCAAAATAGGAAGAATGGTTTATTGCTTCAGGACAAAGGGTCAACAGAGCCAAGTTTTTTTTTTTTCTCTAGAAGTTACTACAACAGGAAGAAAACACATTGTTCATAGGTGCTTCTTGGGTGTTTTCATGTCTTTAGCACTGGGAATTTCTGATATGTGAGGTCTACTCAATTGCTCTTAATTGGTCTTTCTTATAAACACTTTATATTGTCCCCTCTTAAAATTGAGCAAAATTTGTCATCCAATTTTGAAACTGGATGGCAACCAAGACATTCCTTGAGCTGTTTCTGTGTAGGTATAGGCTCCTGTTTACTCCAAGTTTTTCTCCTTCTTTTTAAATTTTAGGTTCTTATTCCTGATTTTGTAACAGTGAAGGGTTGATCACTGTGCGTTCTGTTCACGCCACTCACCATTTGAAAGGTGTCTATGATATTCATTTCAACATATCTCTTTTTAAAACTGAAGACCATCAGCCTGCTCAGTTATTCATCATATGGAATGCGTCTTATCACTTTGCAACAGGACAACCTCACAAAAAGAAAACCCAAAAACCAAACCAAAATTAAACTCAAAGTTCAATCAAAAAAGACCAGTACACTCTAAGGTGGAAAAAGCATGGATTTTTCAGGAAAATACTGTTGTGGTTTCTTTTTTTTTAGAATTTAATTTTATTCTTTTGCTTATAATTTTTGGGTTTTTATTTGTTTTTACACTTCTTCCAAAAGGAGACAGTTTCATAAACTATCTGTAATTTACCATTTTGCTGGTTCTATGTGGCAGCCACCAGGTCAATATCCATCATTCTATTTGTGAAATTTTTATTGTTTTTTAGCAGTTATATACTTTTTATCTGCACTGAATTTCTTGGTCATTTTTTTCTTCCTGGTCACTCAGTCTTATAATGTACTTCTACAGTTCTTCCAAAAACATGTTTTTAATTTATTTTTTCACATCTCTTGTCAATGCCTTTAGCATCAAAAGTCATTGCATAGAGCACTCAGAATTCTGTCACTAGTAATGCTCCATGTCAAAAGCTAATAATTTACTCCTGTCATGTTACCTGCCTTTTAATTAATTATTTATCAATTCAAGTACTTGTTCTTTTATCCCATGCTTTCATCCCATGCTGTCTTAACTTCCTTAAATGATCTATGTGATAACCTTGTTAAGAGCCTTTGTAAACCCACATATCTCTTGTCCACATATTATCTTTACATGGATTTTTTTCCCTTTCAAAATAATAACAGTTATGTGTTCAATTCCTTTAATAGGGGAATGCCATTGTGACTCTGGACCCAAAAACTTCCCCATTGCTTTTAAAGTCACTGGTCTTTTAGAATGCACTCTACTAACAAAGAAACTCACTATGTTGGAGATACGTAAAACTGTCAAAAATTTGCGAATATTTAATCAAGGAACTGAATTAAACAGGATTTTTCTCAACAGAATCTCATCTTCATAACTGACAGTTAATACAGATAACCTGTTCCTTGTAAATGCCTCCCTTAGAAGAATCTATCTAACGTCAGACTAGGAACTTAAGGAATTCAAACTGAAGGATTTTGAGTAGGAGTTAATGAAATATTTTTCCTTTTATGTTAAATTACATGTCAGTTAAACACCAGTTTTGTAAGGCAGAGAAACATAGTTTAAACCCATTTGAAAGATGCAGTACCATTTCTGAAAGGATTTCAGGCAACACTCAAGTCTTTGATTGATGCCAAATGAGAGTACATGCCAATCATAAAACAGCAGGAATACTCATCTAGGCTGTCAGGTTTCCAAGACTAACAGGGCTCCCATGCTGCTTGATGAGACTGAGGAAGTTATGTTAAACACATTTGTGATCCTCTTCTCTACAAGAGCAACAAAAAAATTGCTACTACCCTGTGAAATGACAACGTATAGGGTTTTTGTATAACTACACAGCAGAGAAATTCCTCGTATCAAATGCTGGACCTGTGAGTTACTCAAGTCTAGATAGTGGCTCTTTCTATGTGTCTGTGAGGAGAGATAAGTTTCCAAAAGCATATAAAAATAATTGTTAGATATTATCTTTTTTTAACTTTAAATTTGTAGGAAAGTGTTTTTCACTCCCGCATAAAATCAGACAACTGATCTCAACCATAGGGAAAAGAAAAAAAAAACATAATAAAAGTTGCAATGCCAAGAACACAGTCAGCAAAGTGTCTTACCACAAAGATATGATGAAAGAACATTATGACTTCCACTATGAGCAATTCTATGAATCTTTAATTTCCTGCTCTATCTCAGGGCCAGTCTGCAAATGCTTTATCAAGACAAAAGTCCCAGAGTTCAATGAGATTACTCACAAGGGTAAGGCAAAAGACAAATCTGGTACAATTTATAAGATCAAACTACAAATGCTGAAAAGATTCAGCTTTCAAGTTCTTTTGATCATGTATATACTTTTTGCCCTTTCCTTTTCTTTCTGAAAAAAGTTGCAACTAGAAAAAATGCTACTTCTTTGTTAAAAAAAAAAAAAAGAAAAAAGCTACTCAACAAGGAATATTAAAAAAAAAAAATGATTTCTCCAGAAGCTGCAGTGATGAATACAAACTATTTAGTTTCAATCAAGAAATGTTAAGAAAGAAAATAAGCCAGTTATTGTGTTTTAGACATTTAAGAGGTCACTGAGGAAACAATATGGTTTTTTTAATCAATTAGCTAATCAAAGTAACTGCTAAAAAAAGAGAACTCTCAACATGAACTTATTTTTCTATGCAACTTTAAGAAAGACACTAGTAGCTCATCAGATCTTATTTTTTTTTCCAGTAATGGAGGAACCTTAAGTCATATTTCTGCCCTCTATGATATATCAGCCATGAATATATAAGTGTCTGAAAATCATGTTATAATTTAAGAATTTAATTTTACAAATATGACTAAACAATTTTTGCAATTTTTGTTGGATCATAAAATATTTAATGTGGCATTTCTGAAAACTTTAAACTCAATGAAATCATTTTCCTGGTATAAGAAAGTAGTAGTGAACATACACTATTTTGTTAATCTAGCTGTATATGTAACACTCCTTGAGTCATGAATGGCACTGAAAAACACAGTCATTTGAAATGTTATTTAAAATAAATCTTTATTGAAATGCTAATCTGTATGCAACTATAATGCCTCATAATAGAAACATTTTTTTTGTTTCTCTTAGTGACTAGGTTTATTAGCCCATTACATAAACAGACTCATCACTTGCCCAGTCAGTTATAGAAAACAAATTATATTTTTATTCTTCCATCAAGTGTTTGCTATCTCATATAGACTCTAATTTACTTAAATTTATATTACATTCATTGTAGAATAGGGGAAAGAGGGGTTGATGAAATCTACACTGAAGTCAGGAAAAATCTAGTGATTTTGATGCAAGAATTGCAAATGAATCATCATTATAAGTTAATTTGAACATTTCTGACAAGCATGTAAGAAAGTGCAATGGAAACACATGATAATGTAGTACTAAACATATTTATTTATTTATTTTAATTCAGGAAAATAATTTTTTTTTCATAAAGAATTTTAATTGCTGTTATGGACCAAGATATTTTCATTTTTCACTCTATTGTAAAACTTGATGTTAGGAGTGGAAATGGATTGACTCTTTTCTGAAAAAGATACTATTATCCACAAAGCACTTTAGCCCACTCCTTCATGACAAACACCATTTAATACACTGTAACTATTCATTATATTATGTAGCTAAGGAATTTGCCTGAGAATAATTAAAGTCTTAGGTTGATGAGACCCTGTAGGATGTGCAATTAACATACCTGAATCAAGGCTGCTCACATTCAGCATCAGCCTCTTATCTGAAATTTGCTACCCAGTATGGAAACTGATTTCACATCAAAGCAATTTCCAATGAATTAGGATTATGTCACAGGCAGTCAGCTGCTTTTTCCTTCCTGTCTGGACAGTCTATCAACCATTTCTGTTTAGTGCAATTGGAGAGCTGACTGTTGAATACAGACTCGTGTGCAGAGCTTGTTCGCATAAAGATTTCAAACATTCTTCTTTCAGCTATAGTGAGTCAAATCTTATTAAAAAAAAAAAACAACCAAAAAAAACCCAAACAAACTTATAACTAAGAAGGTAGAGACTGTGATCCCAATTTTAGCTAAAGAATTGTCCGCCCTGTCATGATAGGGCTATGTCCTTATTTCACATATTATATATATTCCAGCAGTCTAAGTCACTATTTTTTTGAGGAATCCATCAATACTTCAAGAAAGGAACTCATTCTCATTAGAGAAACAAGATATCTGTTTCAGAATGTTTTAAAACTTGAGGTGTGGTAATTAGGTATCAAATTCCTGTCGATGCAGAATTATTGCAAAATAGCCACCATTCCTCTGCACAAACTGAAAAAGGCAGAAGTGGGTAATTTCTACTATCTAGGCAAGGTTCTAAAGTAGAGACTTGTCTTTTATAAAGACAAACTGAATAAAATATTAGTGTAGAAAACATGGATTTTTATGAAATGTATTGCCTGAAGGAAAAGGAGAAGAGAGGTAACTGCTTTATGGGGAGATGAGCTATTTCAGCTTTAAAAGAATATTGCCTTGGAAGGAAATGAGCATGAATAGACCATAAATGAAATTTAGGTGAGAATAAAGGACTGATATGGAACTGAATTTATTGAACAACCTTGAAAAATTCGTGGAGGCAAAAAGACCTCTTTTAAATACAGCTAAAAAGTAATCATGTGATATCATCATGACAGAAGGAGTCTGGCCATAATGCAAGGCTTGCCTCCAAATCCTGCATTCTGTGTTTCTCTACACAACTATAGAAATTAGATGTGAAAAAAAGATAGTGGATGCATTTTATATATCTCACGGTATATGATGTGTCCCATCTATATTACAGAGACCGTACTTTATGTCACTTGTCAGAGGCAACAGTATCACTCATACATATTTCTAACTCACACACCAAGTCTACCCACTTTGATTATGTTTTATATTTTAATTCATTGAATACTGTTGTTGCATTTCTCCAGATATAAGAGGCTTGCTGAGTTTTTCTTTATTTACTTTATTTTTTCTCTTGTAACAGCTGAAAAATAAAACAACTAAAGGTCAAGAAACTCCCTTGCTACCTCCAGCTTTTTGTTCTTCCACATTTTTCAGGGCATCTCAATGTCAGCGCTTACTTAATTTGTAAATCCATCTTTTGAAGTTCTCATAAATGTACTAGGATGACACTAATTTGCTGGAAGCAAAGTTCTCTTTTTGCTTGTAGGAACCTCTCCGGGAGTATTCCCCAAGAAGTTTATTATGCTGAAAGGCTTCAAGAAAGGCATTTTCATGTCAGGTTTTGGAACACATGGTGACAAATTGCTGTTGTGATGATTTGCTTTGTTCACTGCTATCATCAGTTCTGAAAGAATCTCCTATTGCGGGTTGTTTTTCAGATTGCTTAAATGTCTGCTGACAGTGGTTTTGTTATGCTGTTTTGGTTTATTTAAAGGAAGATGGGTTATCTTTTTCTACTCTAATACTTCTGATCATTATCAGTTAAACACTTGGTTTTCAAGTGTGTTGATTTCTATTCCTTTAAGATGGGCAGTAATGGATAGGCAGTATTTTCCCTAATTTGAATATTGAAGGCAAAGAAAATTACTTTCCAGACAGTTACTATTGATGACTGCTCATGCACTATTTTCCCTTCTTTCCTGCATGGCTCAATGTTTGAATTACTAAATCCCAAGTTTCTGATGGATTTCTTTTTTAGGGGAAATTATGGTCCAAGGACAAAGACAGAGGAGAGAAGGAGCAAAGAGCAGACCACCCAATCACAGCTAACTAAAATTTAAAATTTTACCCAAAAATCTATGTACAATCATAAAAGAAACATGAACCATAAAATAGGAAGTATTAGTGTATATTTATAAAGCACTAAGTACAGCATATCTAGGATAATGTAAGTGCAAAAAGGTTTCTGGACACCGAGTTGAACTCTGGGCCAGGTTCTGTTATTCATGATTGCACTGATCTTCAGCATATTGTAGTTCAAATATTTCCACCTGAATTTAGATTTCTTTAAATATGGATGATATCACCCAAAGACCATTTCTTCCAGCCTAAACGTGTGATTTAAGTGGATTGTGGTGTTTAAAATATTAAAGAGTGACCCTTCTTAACATTTTCCACAAATTACCTAGTTTCTCAAATTCCTCTACAAGAAAGAAGCATTTCAGATTTGATCTCCTGATTATTGGCTGGGTCAGTAATCTTTGACTGCTGCCTACTAGACCTATGACTCCCAAACTGCACATTAGTGAAACTTCAGAAGATAAAGAGGGCTCATTCTCAAGCTGTTGCATAAAAACATCCAGTCCAATGCAGCAATCATTTACAGTGAGATCAGACAGAACCATGCAAAAGTGGCGCTTATCAATCACTTTTTAGCTGAAAGAGGGAAGTAGCTTCTTAAATGGTTTGTGAGATGTGTGGTGCTTAGCTCCTGGCTGGGGTTAAACCATGACAGTACTTTCTGGTGCCTTTTGTGGGACAGTATCTGTGAGCCACAGTCTCCTGAGAGGAACACCACCTGGAATATAAAATTATCCACAGCCACAGAAGCTCTGAGGCGCACCTGTTCCAGCGTGGCCTCCTCCATCAGCCATAACGCCTTGCCTACAGCCACATTCCTTCAGTCTGAGTTTGCAGTGGAGCTCCAGCCTGGTCAGTACAGCAGCCCAGGAGCAGCGCTGATGCCCTGGAAATGTTGTGCTTTAATCCCAGCCAGCAACTATACTCATACAGCTGTTTACTCACTTTTCACCACACTTGAATGGGGGGCAGATTTGGAAAGGTAAAAATGAGGAAACTCAGGAGCTGAGATAAAGACAGCTTAATAGGTAAAGAAAAAGCCACTCACACCAGCAGAGCAAAATGAGTTCATGCATCCCTTCCCATGGGCAGGCAGGTGTTCAGCCATCTCCCGGAGATACTCCAAGCCTCCTCTGTCTCCTTCTTTTCCCCCCAACTTTATATGCTGACAGCGATTCCATACAGTGGAATATCTCTCTGGACACTTGGGGTCTCCTGTTCCAGCAGTGTCCCCTCCCAACTTCTTGGACCCTCCCAACTCCTCACTGGTGGAGGTGGTGTGAGAAGCAGAAAAAACCTTGATGCTGTATAAGCACTGCTCAGCAATGGCTAAAATATCTGCTATCAACAGGATTTTAAGGAAAAAAAATCAAATAACCACCCTATACCAGCTTCTATGAAAAAAATTTTAACTTTCTCCCGAGAAAAACTAAAGCACTAAAAGAGGATTCAGTAATAAAGAAGTAAGTGCAAAATCACTTCTGTCCTCTAGCTAAATCTAGGTACAATAATACTGCAAAAAATATGCCTAAGAAATATTATAAATTTCATCTTCTCTGATATATACACAAAGCCATACAACATTTTTTCCTAGACTTTGCTTGTAATGCTGTGATTTCAAATTAATTTCTTGACATAAAAAAGCCTAACAGATTTTTTCTTTAAAGCTTGTATTCCATTTTTGGCTTCATTTTTATTCAAAAACACCACAATAGAGAACATAGATGCCTATAATCCAAGCATTACTCAAGCAAAGTGTGCTCTAAATGATCACTTTCGTTGACTATTGCTTCCAAGAAGACACAGCTCCTGAAGTTCCACTTTTTTATAATGTCTGTGGCATGGATTTTTTAATTATTGCAAATCTCTACAATAACCTGAATATGCTGTCCAAGTATTTATCAGAATCCTCTTCATACCCAGCAGCAGCATTCTTATTTTTTCTCTGAGGTTTCTTCTCTCTTTCTGATGTTGCATTTAATGACAAGTTCCATTTATTTACAGTGTATCATTTCCCTTCATTATATTTCAAATTTTCTATCTATCTTTTCAAGGTACACCAATTTAGTAAAGTGCATTAACTGCTGTACTTACAAGGAAGAAAAGACCTGATTCACGCAGTGAAATCTAAAAGAGGTTCTGAATATAACCCCCAAACAGGGGATAATGTCCAGCCTCCCCTCAGCGGTATTGCGAATCCCCACTGCTTTCCTGGACAGATTCTCTACTGTGGTTTCAATTCACAGGAACTAGACACTGCCTGCAAACTCAGCAAGATGTCTGGGCACTCGAAGCAAGATTTCAACACACTGAGAAATAGTTTTCTGTTAACAACTGCAAAACTTAAGTCCACTCTCAGCATCTAAATTTCATTCTTTGCTTGGCCTACTGAGTCTCTTTGAATATAAAGAAAGCTGATGATGTCTGATGTTACAGATATTTTCTCAATAAAATTAAAAATCAGCAGGCGGCCATTTCAGTTTCATTGATGTTCTTTTAAAACTGCAGAATAAAATATATATGCATGTCCTCCATCATAGAGAATATATTTTGTGAGCCATTTCTTAAAAAAATTTTAGTGCAGGAATATTGATGTTAGAAGTTTAACACAGCTAACTCCAAATAATTGAAAGTATTTTGGTCACAGTGAAGGCTGTAACCATACATACATTGACTGGGTGTACCACTTGTCATCAAAGGGACATTTGATACGTATAATTTCAAGCTTTCAATTTTTTGAGATATATTGAAATTTAAATAACAATTTAAATTGGTCTGTCTTATTAATAATATGCTAAATAAATTTTTTTTCTTAATTTGCTTTCCTGTACATTGCTTAGTTTGATTTTCATTTTGTGGCACATTTGAAAATCTAAAACATCATATTCTTTCAAGGCCAAGATACTTTCTAGCGCTTCTGTTAATAATTTTTTTTTCTTTACAAGTATTTTCACTTCCTCTTTAACATTTTACAGTGATCTGAAAAAAACCTTGTTTTAGCTTATTTTCTATAATAAAGGGAAAATTAGTAATTGTAGCTTGCTTTGTTTATTTGTTTTTTTTTCTAATAGAGTGACATCAGCAATAAGATTTCCTCTGAAATTTGTATTATAGGATAGAAAATTCATAATTTCTATTCAATTCTGTCTTGATAATCTATAGAAATTCCATCCCAAACAGTAAAATTAGTATTTTCAGCCTACTTGCCATCTAAGGTTTTTTTAAGATCAATTGCATGATTTTTTTCTGTAACTATAACTAATCTATATCTATCTATATGTATCTCTACCTATATTTATCTATATCATCTATATCTATATATATCCATGCATCTTCTCACATTATTAATAAGCCTGTGGCTCACCAAACTTGCAACACTCCCAAAAAAAGCAGTTATTGCATTTGATAACCAGGCATAGTGTTTTCTTGAACATACTTGCACCATGGTATCTAATTATTTATTTATTTAAAGTTTTTTAGTTATGTGGTTTGGGTGGTATTTTTTTGTTGTATTGTTGGTGGTTTTTTGTGGGGGGGGCGTTGTGGTTTTGTTTGTGCATTTGTTTGGTTTTGGGTATTGTTTGTGCATTTGTTTGGTTTTTTTAATCATTACCTAGCCCTCTGAAGTCACCAGCCTACACACTGCTGAGCTAAGTTTTGTTTGGATCTTTAATTGGTGATTTGGCATGAATGTGCTTTGTATTCTAGCTATTCTTCTTCTGTCAGCTCACCAGTTCTTTAATCAGTTTTTTGTTACAAATAGCAGATATTTATCTATTACAGTACACTATTCTTTGTGTCCACATTTTATTTGTACCAGAGTTTCTCTTTAAAGAACACTGTTAGAAAAGGAAATTACATAATATTGCAATTTTACTTGCCAATATTCTTTCAGATATTAATTTTAGTCTCCATGCTTCTTCTTGTCTTTCATTTTGTGCTTATTCTCATATTTGTGTCTTCCTGCTCTATTTCTTTTAATCTTTTTCATATTCAGTTACATTTCTGGTACATAAATCTTACTAGTTTGAAGCATTGCTTTATTTATATTTGTCAGTATTTCTGCTTCTCTTTACTTGTGTGGTGTCTAATCAATATTCTCGTGTGATATAAAACATAGAGTTAAGCAGAGGGTTTTCATTTTTTCTGAGCAGCTGAGCTTATTTAGAAAAGAATGAAAAAGGAAAGCAAAACACTTTTCCTAAGGCTGGTCTTCCTAAAGCAATGTCTGGAGGCCAGTGAGATCAAGATAGTGCTTTGATTGATCAGTGTGCAACAAATCTAATCAGCCCATCCCTGTTGGCTAAATTACTGACTTCTGTTGCTCAAACAGAACATCAATGGAAATTGCAGCCATGTTTCTAGCAGTTGGAAGTTAAAAAATAAGACCATCTTAAAAGAAGAGCTGTTATGCACTCCAGGAGCAAATATTCAAAATACTTCATTTGCTTTATTCTGTACAAAGAATCTGAAATTATGACCAATTATAATTCTGCTTAAACTGAGCTTTTTTGTTGCAGCAAAGGAGGATAGAAATAATGGGCAATTTCTAGAGCAGATAGAGAGTTTTCAAAAAATAATTTATAATAATTTACTTTTCTAAAAGTCATTATTGAGCCCTCTTATTGGAAGATAGGCCTGTAAATACCTATTTTGGCATCTTTCACAGGAAGGAGAAAGAAGGGTGAGGAAATTATGTGTCTAATCTACTTGTTTTCCCACAAAGGTGACTGAGAAATAGATTGAAGAGGACTGCAGAGCTATGTGCTTGTACCAAGGAAGGAAGGAACTAATGTTACGTTACACAAAACCTTTGCCGGGAAGAAAGGAGGGTGGAGAGGAACGTTAAATTTTCTGTGAATGCTCCCCTGCTACTGCCTTGTGCACAGAGCTTATTGATAAAATCAGAGTATATCTTCAAATTGTAGTGTAACTCCTGTGGATGACAAACCTAGCCTCCTGGCCAGCTCAAACAAAAAAACAGCTATCCATAGGCAGGATGGAGCAGCTCCCTGCATGGAAACCCAATTTGATATGAAAATCAGGTGTGGGTGACATGACAATGATGTCCTCTACTGATGGCATCTTCCTGCCATTCACAGACTGAGTTAAGGCTCTGGATGGTCTGATAAAACTCATCAGGACCCTGTGTTAAGGTATTTTTTATTCCTAAACAGGTAACAAATGCCTCTGGCTTATTTGTCAATCACCCTGCAAGTTTAAGCCTTGTTCTACAGCCTTGCATTATCTGTCTGACATCTGCTAGTTTCACTCCTGAAAAATGTTAGGGAAGTCATTACACAGAGAAGATTGTATAGAGGAAAATATTCTTCTGCTTATTATTTTGCTTCCTTTTTATTTTATCAATATTCTTGAGATTACTTCAGTGTAGCTAACAAAATTGACATACATACAGATACACATAGAGAGAAACACCTGATATTTCTCACATGTAAAGCTGAATACTCTCTTCTACTGCCACGACTTTACGCAATGTCATGTTCCTACCACCCAATTAAAGAAACTCTTGCAGGAATATTATCTCTATGCGTCAGAGGTTAGTTTCTGACAAATTGGAAAAACTTGACCTGACAGATTTTAAAACATACAGAGAATACTCTCTACATAGTCGAGCTAAGGAATCACAGAATCATGGAAAGACTTGGATTGGAAGGGACCCTAAACATCATCTAGCTCCAAATACCTCAACCTCGGCAGGGATGCCACCCAACTAGAAGGGGTGTCATGGAAATATTTTATGAAAAATCCTTTTGCTAGGATTTTTCTCCTGAGAAGCTGAGAGGCCTCAGGAACAAAATGTAAACAAAAATTATCTGCTGCTGAGGAATGCAACGGGTGCATCCTTGATTGATCTCATGTGGTTGTTTTTAATTAATGGCCAATCACAGTCCAGCTGTCTTGGACTCTCTGGTCAATTGCAAGATTTTATTATCATTCCTTTCTATTCCTTGCTAGCCTCTGATGAAATCCTTTCCCCATTCTTTTATTATATCATTTTAGTATATCATTTTTTAGTATATTATTTTCTTTTAATAAAATATATATCATAAAATAATAAATCAGCCTTCTGAAACATGGAATCAACATTCTCATCTCTTCCCTCATCCTGGGACCCCTGCGAACACCACTACAAAGGGGTTGCTCAAAGCCACATCCAACCTGGCCTTGAAAACTTCAAGAAATAAAATATTTTTACAGGGGACGCTTAGAGACTTTAGTAACTAAAATTTCAATTATTGTGGTCTACAAGGAGCAGTAAAGAGTAGCAAATAGAATTTGTTCTTACATAGATTTATATTCATTTTTTACAATCTCATGGAAAATTTACACCCCTCTTAAACACTTAGAATGATAGATGTCACCTGAACTATTCATGAAGCCTGGAAGTTTATTTCTACTACTTATTGTAAATGTTTAATTAAAGTTTAGAGACCTCAATGTACCAAAAATCAAACAGACATTTAACATATTTTCCTTCAACAATATATAATTCATATTTGTGACTATTGTTTTGAGAAGGTGTTCTTTTTAAATTATTTTTATTAGGTAAATATTGTGCATATTGTTGAAAATTTTAAATATTGTGAGCTTTATTTCCTGTAACTGTTCAAGGGATAACCAACAGTCACTGTCTAGCAGATGCATGTGGTCACTGAAAGTGGATTTGGGGGAGATAGATAACAACAGCCTAGCCAAAGGTTAATTAGAGCAAAACATCCAGCTAACCACAGTGCTGATCAATGTCCATCTCAAGGCAGGTGTGGGAGAAAGTAACATTTGTAATCAGTATGCAAATATGAGTCAATGATCTTTCTCCATCAATAGTGGACAGCCCAGAGCCCATTGAGCTTGCTTGCACATTCACAGTCTGCATGCCAGGCTCTCCCCTTGAGTCAGGATGCCTCTGAAGATCTGTCCTTGAGGCCAAGAGATTCCTTGCAACAAGAGATCTTAGTGATTAACACGTTAAACTTTGAAAGCTAAGTGAGATAAAGAATTGATTGTGCATATGTACTCCTTTAGGCAGAAACCCTTGATTAAATCTGTGTTCAGCTACACCTAAACTCCCTTCTGAGAAGCTTAAAAAGCAAATTGGGTCCTTTCTAAATCTCTTGAATCAACAAAAAATCTCCTTGACATCTTTATCTAACCCTGTCCTCTATACAGTAAATAATCAAGTGTACATTGACTTTAACCTTGTGAAACCACTGTCACTTGTACTATTAAATTTGTTAAATCTATTTCATATCAATACACACTCTTTCAAGTAAAGAATTTAATTTCTGTGCTTTTACTAAACTCAATTGTGCATTATTTTCCTATGCTATAAGCAATGATAATATCATGTGTCTAATGTAAGCTCTTCAAAATATTTGGAATGTCTCAGTTTCAGGACAGTATCCACTGGTGATTTACTTCAATTAAAAGATTGCAAAAGTTCATGTAATTTACAGCCACTAATTTGGATTCAAGATATACGGCCAAAAATATCCCAAATTATAAAATCAAAAACATTTGTGAGGTGAGCTGATAAGTTTTAGAGTTCTTTGGTAGCTGCCTGTGTGGAGAGCCCTAACTACAAGTGAATCTATAAAACAAGTGACAGCATCTGTTACATTTTTCATAGGGTGCACAGTGACAACTACTACACAAAAGGCATTTGATTGCACATTATAACACACTTTCTAGTAACTTCTTCCTGCCAATGAGCCTTAGGTAAAAGAAATGCAATGAAAATTATTGAATCAAACTGAATAATTAAAAAAAAATAAAGAAAAACATTTGATTGTTTGAATCTATTTTTTGCTTTAGACTTTGATTTTTTAAATTTATTTTTTCACTTTCCACTTCAAGATGGGAACTTTCTTTTTCATTCTTCAGTGACTTAGAATGTTAAGAATATTGTTCTTTTCTGTAATAAATTACAGGTTTTGGTAATTCTCACACTGTTTTATATATGCAACAGTTTTATGTGTTTATCTTTTGGTAAAAGGCTGAGAGCAGCCTTTTACCAGAAGATAAACACATAAAACTGCCTGATTGCTCTGTCTTGGCTGCCACACGTGGCTCCCACAAAACCTTAAGGGAAAGGTTGCTATCCTGTAGAAATAGAGAAAAACATTGGGGAAAAACTACTGGAATTGAATGGAGAAAGAAGAACAATAAAGAAGTAAGCAGTGAAAATGAAAAAGGAAGTTACAAGGCCAGAAAAGAGCAGGGGACTGGAAAGAAAGAAGAATTAGGAGGGACCAGGATTTAAAAGCCCCAGCAGAGCGAGAGAAAAATTCTTTTGGAAGGTACACAAAGGAGACTGAATAGGGTTTGTTGCCAGTTGGAGTCTAAGGATTGTCAGCAAGACTAGGGAGATGGAAAAATTGGACACAGTATCAGGGCAGAATTTCTTTACCGGCCTTGTTTGGTATTATACTTCACCCAAAAGATCTTATGTATTTCTATTTATAAATATTTATTCTTCTAATGTCTGTTTCCCAATATCTAGCTTCAGAGATTAAAACCTCTCTCCAGTGTACTTGAGATGTTTTCTTCCAGGAAGTGGGGCAGACTACTTCACCTCAGAGATGTAGCAGACAATAATTTCCATGCATTATGAACATAATTACAATTCAAGTACTGAAGTTCAGATAATCATGGAACATTTTTTTACCATAATATGAAATGAGAAAATAGACAATATCACTCTTTTTTCATTTGCTTATTTTTAAAAATGTAGATAACTTTATTTTGAGCTGAATAATTCTTTTGGAATATATTAATTAATTTATTTGAATAAAGGTACCATCTCTGAAGTCATCTAGCACTCAATGATCCTTCTTTTGGTTTCTGTTCACAAGGTGGTACTTGATCTAAATTTGGAATTTGTTGTTAATCAGGCTGGTCCACAGTTTTAATGAATGCCGGTTCATAAGACATTTGCATAATAATTTATTCCTTTAAATAAAAATTTATTTAAAGCACCAAGGAGTTGAACATTGCTTCTTTGGAGTCACTAGAGAGCCTTAAATTAGGTTTTTGCTCATCAACAACAAATAATAAAGCTGAGCGGTGGAAATTTGTTACACTGCTTACTTACAAACATTTTAAATATCTAGAAAATAGCCTTTCTCTGAAACTGTTTCTTGCTTTACTGTTCCCTCATTCAGAAACTCAGTAAAATGTGAGAGCATATCTCAAGATGGCTCATTTGTATCACTCACAAGCAGAAAAAAAATTCTTGATTTGCTTTGTGTTTGTTGGACATTTCTATGTAATATAACTATTTTGTCAAAGGATTGAATTCATTCAATATACTTGGGAGAACAAAAATCAACACCCCCTCTCCCACTCCTCCTGAAAAAAATTCAACCAAACAAAAATATGACCTCAAGCCAGCAACAGGTTGATATATCTGGGAGAAAAACACAATAGAAAACCAGGATATGCATTCTTTAGATTACGCATTCTGGTAAATCAGATGTTTGATTAACTAATCACTGTTTGATAAACAGAAAAAATAAGCAGTGAAACTATCCCTAGTGAGCTTCTCACAATGTCATTGTAAACAAAAAGCCCCAACAACACAAAACAACCCCTCACACCACTCATTCAGGCTATGGTATTCCTGGCAGCATAACTTGTGATATGATAAGAAGGTAATAGCACATATTAGGAATCATTTAATCAAAATTTATAATTGTTTACTAATAATTGTTGATTAATAATTGTTACTTTGCACTGTTAAAGATGGGTCTTGTCAGCCATAATGGATAAAATCTGTTTCTGGGCCAGTTTTGACCTAGCTGGAACTGAAACAGATTTTTTTTTTTGCATATTTTGTTACAGTCTCTGCACAGCTGTAAAAAATAGAATAGGCAACAGGCTGCGATTCTCCTAACTTCTGCTGCTTTCTGTGACTGGATAATGGCATGAAGTAAAACATGGCTTGAAATACATTCTGCTAAAGTGAGGGTTACTATGGTTTGCTTCATTGAAACCATCTTGCTCTGCAGGAAGTAAAGCCTTCTGACAGCTGTCTGTTTCTCAGCATCTAATGGCCAAAGCCACTTTCTTGTTTCCAGTTTTTTGCTGAAAGTCATGCAGTTTAGCAGAATAATAAGGCACAGAAGCATATGTCCCTTGACAACTCAGTGTTGTTGATAGCAAACCAAACTGTAAACCATGATTCTCTAGGGAAATCTCAAACACCTGCAAGTGCAAATATCTCCTCAGAAAGATGTGTCTTATGATGAAATCACTCAGTTACAGGACAGTCTGTCAAAGACACACCAAAATTTTTTTTATTTGTCTTAATCTTTTTATAACATTGTGGCTGTCATTTTGGCCTCTAGATTTATCATGAAACTTCTGTATTGTGAGATTTCTTAATTTCTGTGATTTGGTTTATATACCTTTTCATTTCTTAAAGCCACTAATTGAAGAGTACAGCTACCACTCCCTTAGGCAGAGTGTTTTCTTCCATTTTGCACTGAAAATAATTGGTCTTTCTACTTTTTTTTTTCATAGCAGGAAATAAAAGTCTGCAAAGAAGATGGAATTAGAATGCATAGGAAAACAAACAAAACAAAATAAAACCTGACTAAACCTGTTGTTGTTTTATAACCAGTTAATAAAAAAAAAGGTTTTGGTACAAAAGGAAAGTCTAGCCAAAATGCTTAAATACCTTAGTCAAATGGCTTACTTTGGAGAAATAGAAAATCAATTTAAAAATCTTTACTGAAAGTTTCAAAATAAGCCGTAATCCATTCATTTTTTGATCAAGAAAAAAACTGATTTTCATTGCTGATTAAAGAATTTTATGCAACATTTTAAGAAGTATTTTCATTTAATGAATTCAATTTTTTAGAAGAAACTTGTCAAACTAATTTGACAAGATATTTCAACTTGTTGTGAGAGGCTTGTCTATATTTCCCTTTCTGATTATAAAATACTTACTGGATTTAATCTCCTAGAGAACACAGTGGTAGCATATTTTTTTTCTCCATGTGTTACACATGCACACAAGAACCCCCTCCCCCCCAACTTAAATGAGTCTTCCAGAATTGAACTAAATATATTTCTATAGCTGTAAATTGCCACATAGATTGTAAAGCAACTAATTTCACTTGAAACCCCACTGAAATTACTGAATTACGGTGCATTTCATTATTATTGTTTGAAAAAAAAATGCAATGGCAAGCCATTACTTTGGTTTTTTGGTTTGTTGTTGTTTTTTCTTTTCTTTTTTTCTTTTTTTCTTTTTTTCTTTTTTTCTTTTTTTCTGGAACATAAGGAAAGCTGGTTTTATTTTTTCTACCATAAAAACTAAGAACCATTCAGACTATGAACATTTTCAGAATTCTTATCTTTTGTTTTGTCTAAATAACTGTGCTGAACTCCCTCATTAATACTTGAGTTATAATTGAGTTCTGTAACAGTTGTGCTAAACTGAAAATTCTCCAAAGAATCCTCTGGTACAACTCAATTGATTGTCAAGGAAAAGAAAATCCTCTGAAGTATGTCACTCTTTTAAAGCTTGAACTGAGACTGGGAAACATACGCTGCCTACTAACCAACAATTCTTTTTGTTTTTTACCCAGGCTCCTCTTGTTGCTGAAGATCCTTTTAGAAGAGTTTTAGTAGTGTTATGGCAAGATTGCAAGAAATTCACTTATATAAGGATTTCGAGCAGTAAAATCATGCAAAAAAAGATCAAAACAAACATTATAAATACAAATGCATAATTACATGCGTATTAATCTATACTTTGAATAGCCTGATATTTTCAGTGAGTATGGATACACACTGAAAAAAACCAGGATTCACGTGAGAGGTAGCACAAGCAAGGAGTTAATTGGAACACAGTGGAGCTGATGATTACTCTCTGACCTGAAGGAAATAATCAGTTTCCTAGTGCATAAATATAATCAATCCACTGGCAAAGAAGAGTGGGATGAAAACCAATGCTGCCAAGGAAGTGACAAGTGGCAAGAAGAAGATGAAGTGGAGGGTATATTCTACATGGAGGGGAAATTATTCTTCTGGCACATCAAACTGTTATATCAGTTTGACAAAAGTGCAAAGTAATTGATTTTAATGATACTGAATGATTTAAAAGGAGGTTACATGCTTAGACTTAAAAGCTGCACAGCACTGCCACTTTTTAATTTTTCTAAGACTGGTTTATAACCATTTATATTCCAATGAATTTTGCCACAACTTTGCCTACAACAGTTTCATGATCCTTACTAAGGAACATAGAGTGAACTGTCAAGGAGACTTTACAAAATAAGCACTGTGACATTAATTAAGCAGAATCAATTTTAAGAAGTAGAACAATTTATCAAAATTATTTTTCCCTTAATCAATGAGGGCATTATTATCAATATTATAAAGATATAGAGGAATTGTAGCTTCTGATTTTTAATTTGACAGATTTTCTTTTGTTTATGCACTTTCAGAAAGGAATAAATTTTAAGAGAGTGAAACATTTAAATTGGGCATGCAGGGAAAGCATTATCTTTGTGATAGGACTTCACTGGAAATAAATATTTCTCAGAATTACCAGAACAGTAAAAAGCTACAAAAGAACTGTCAAATTTAGGTGCTGTTAAGAATTCTCTTTTCTCAAAAAAATACTAAATAGAAGTTTGACTTTTCTTACACAGTGTTTCCTTTTCTGTAAAAGTCTTAAAATACTTTTAATTTGCATGATCTGATATCTTAACATTTGGAGTTAGGCCTATCTTAAAAGAAATATTCAGAAAAAGTAGAAAGTTAAATTCAAAGTCTATCTTTATAAAGTAAATCCAGAAGATGGTTCTGTTTCATACAACTTATTATGATAGATTCCTTCCATTTTTAAAGATTGCATAACCATGTAATGTGCCAATATCCTTGAAGCCTTAGGAACAGGCACTGCTATTGATGTTGTTGTTGTTGTTATATTACAAAACATAGATTATTCAGTATATAAAAATGGAGATGGATCACTAAATTCAAACTAGGACAGATAAGGAAGGAAATATTCAAACTTTCTTCATTTTAGAAGGCTCAAGGAGGCTGGAAGGGAGATACTCCTGCTGTCTAATAACTGCAGTGAATTTTAATATTTTGAGACATAAGCAAAGAAAATCAGTGATTAGCCAAACGTAATTCTTCACTGCCAAATTATCTCAGGATTAATTTCTTATTTTTTAAATCTACTTTGTAATGGTTTGTTCTCAAAAAGCACTACATAAAACATAATTTTATTTATCATTAGACAGTGAGAACTTGACAGTACAGGAACACTTTAGAAAATTGAGATGAAACATTAGAATAGTAAAGCTAAAGCGCATTACGCCATTCTGTGGGTGCTGCCATTCAAGCAATGTTTTCATGGTTCAACACAGGTTTATTTCTTTAGAGGAAGCATTGAGTTATAGGAAACTGAGCTCACTTTATTTCTGAATGACAATATCCAAACAGGGGCACTAATGTACTTATCTTCTCTACTTAAGCCAAATGGTCTTAACTTTTCCAAAAGTTTCCGTTTAGAGCCACCTTATAGGATTTACAGAAAAGTCTTAAGAAATATTGTGAGCATCACAGAACTATGGAAAACAGTTCAGGTGCTTGTTTTCGGGGGTTCTGGTGGGTTTCTTTGGTGGTTTGTTTGTTTGGGGGGGTGGGTTTTTGTTTTTGTTTATTTATTGGTTGTTTGATTTTTATTTAAAAATTTGCTTGAGAAATTGCAATGTCAGTTTGCAGTAATTACAAATAGGCTGTGAGTACTCTTAAAATGTATAGATAAATTCGCTTTGTCATTACTAGGTAATTAATATACAACTTTGTTAACTTTCCCAGCAAATGTATCCAACATTGGCACTTAATCCCAGAATTTAAGAATCAAAGAACAGTCTGGGTTGGAAGGAGACCTCAAGGGTCATATAGTCCAACTTTTTATGGCAAAAGCACTAGAAAGGATGGCCCAACACCCTCTCCAGCTGAATCTGTAAAGTGTCCAATTCTGGGGAATGATCACTTCCCAGGGGAGATTATTCCAATTTACCTTTTGAAGAACTGTCCTCTTGTGTCTAATCAGAATCCACCCAGGAGTAATTTGTACCCATTGTTCCTCATCTTTTCCATGTGACTCCTTGTAAAAAAGGGAGTTTTCTTCCCCTTTGCAGCCACCCTATATTAGAAGACCATGACAAGGTCTTACTTTAGCCTTCTTTTATCAGGGTGGAAAATAACCCAAGTCCCTCAGCCTTTCTTATGCCAGGCTTCCAAGTTCTTAAATGGTCTTTGTGGCTCTTCTCTGATCCTTGCCAGCCTCCCTATATCTTTATGGAAGGTACCATGGGACCATGGAATCATAAAACGTTTTTGGTAGGAAGGGATCTTACAGATATTTAGTTCTACCTCCCCGCACTATGGGCTGGAACATGTGCCAATAGACCAGGTTAACATGGTGTTAAACTACTTCAAGGATGGAACACCCATTACTTCTCTGGGCAACCTGTTCCAGGGCCTCATCACCCTCTCAGAAAAGAACTTCTCCCTAGCATTCAATTTAGACTGACTGTTTTTCAGTTAAAAGCCATCCCTTTCTGGTCCTGTCACTGCATGTCCTTATAAAAAGTCCTTGTACAGCTCTCTTGTACCTTTAGTTTCCAATAATTTACAGTTTCCATAAAATCCTTGATTAATTCGTATAAATTGTTGTTTTTATAAAAAGCTGGCAGGTTCTGTCTAAATCACAACAGAAATATTGATCTTGCTTTCATGGTTTTATAGCTGAAGAAAAGTTGCAACAAAGGAAGGAAAAAGTGAGGTGTTTGATCAAGTTTGCATCTTGAATGAATTATCTTTTAATAGTGAGAATTGAATTCACACACAAAAACTAATGAGAGAGCATGTTCTGTTTAATTCTAGAGTGAGTGTCAGTGAGTATATGAGTACCAATCATAATGCAATAATTTGTTAGGTTTTTATTACTTCCATTGGCAAATTATCTTAAACTTTCACTCTCTTGAAGATCAGGAATAGAGTGGTGGCAGAAAAGATTTTATATAGGAAAATTTATTATCAAATAGTGCATTAACAATAAACTTATGTCAGTTATATTTTTCTGGGTTTCATTTTTACATAAAATGGTATTAAATTAGACTACTATTAGCTAAATAAATAAAATTCATACTGTAAAATAAAATGTAACAGTATGTATGAATTCAAAATTTTCAAGTACTCGTCCTTAAAATTTCTAGTGTAGTTTTTTTGCAGTGCTGTGGTTTAATCCCAGCTTACAACTAAGCACCATGAACCACTTATTTACTCTGCCATTCCCTGCCCTGCATGATGGGAGCGGGAGGAGAATGAGAAAAAGGTAAAATGTGTGGATTGAGATAAGAGCAGTTTAGCAACTGACATGAAGTCATCTACTACTATTGCTAGTACCACTACAAATGGCAAGTAAATGGAGAAAAATAAAACCCAAGGGAAAAAAACAAACCAAACCATTATATACTCTACAGTTACTAACTACCCACTAATGCCAAGCCTGTCCCTGACAGTGATCAGCCTCTTCTGGGCAATTCCACCAGTTTGTGGACTGAACATGCCCTTCTGTGGTATGGAATATCCCTTTGGCCAGTTTGACTTGGCTGTCCTGTCCCCCCTGGGCTCCCTCTTCTACCAGAGCACTGGCAGAACATGGGAAACTGAAAAGTCCTTGACTCAGTAGCTTAGCAAAAACTACATCAGTGTTTAAGCAACACTACTTTCATCCTCAATCCAAAACAAAACGCTGTTTGTACCAGTTAATAGAACGAAAATTAACTCTATCCCAAGCTCTATCTATCCAGCCAAAACCAGGACATATGGTTTTTGTGGTTTTAATCCAATAATTTAGAGAAAAAAACTTCAAAGAAATAATGCATATATAAAGAAATAACATATATGCCAATTTACTTCCCATTATTTCTATTGATTTAGATGCAGACACATTTATAAAAATTATTTGTAATTCACATTTATTAATAACTTGGAGAGCAAGTCACACCTTGCATGATGGATAAAATTAAATGTCTACATATCTGTATTTTTTTCCTAGCTGAATGAAATTTACCATAGTAATCTGGTGTAGCTGGAATAGCAAAAAATGCAACAAGAGTCTGATAGCTGGGAAAGAAGATAATGGTTTAAATAAGCAAACTCTACACCTTTTAATTTGTTTTCCTCTTTTGATCCAGGTAGTCTTCTGTATCTGGCTCTTCCCACAGTTAATGACTGCTTTCAGAACTAAAGTTTTCTGGTTCACTCAAACGGAGCCATCTTCCTCAGCTTCCATAATATTTATCCTGGGTTATCCTTCTTCTTAAAGAACTGTTTTTCCCCTTCTAACAGGATTCACATAATACTTCTTTCTACAGATTCTGCTTGACAGATCGAGGAATCAGCAATTAAAAAAAAAAAAAAAAAAAAAAAAAGACACAAACCAAACCAAAACCAAAACAAGACTACAAAAATAAAATTATTTAAGTTCTGTCAGGTCTAATATATTTCACATTGAATGGGTTAGTCATCATTGATTTATCTGGGACAAACAGCTTCATTTGTTCAAAATACTTGATGTCACTTTGTTGCTTCAGTTATGAACAGCCCACAAAGTGTGTCCAGATTTTTCTTTTTTCTTGCAGTGGTCAATTCAAACCTGATTTTTGTGAATGCTTTGTCAGTCTGAAATCACAGTCAAGATAAGTCTAAATTCTCATACACATTAATTGTATATTAATGTAGGGTTACACACACACAGTGGGATCTGAGAGGTTTTTACTCATCCTGCCCATTTTTCTCTGAATTTGCAGGTAACAATGCAGGAGTCAAGATCATTTTTTCTCTTCAGCCTTAAGCACACTGCCAAATCAACCAACAGAGTGACCAACCCCTTATTTATCTACCTTCATTATAGAAGCATGGGAAAGATTTGGATTTTTGTTTTCCTAATATATTATTCATGATACATCGTAACATTTTTTCCCCTTCAATATCATGATTTATTCTATTCCATTAAGATACAGTCATGGAGATTTTTTGTTCCTATTATTATTCTGTTTTTCTAAGCTTGAAACACTGCCATTTAGGTTTAGGTGATTGACAGGCAATTAGTTGCTCCCGGGTCATTCACATTGTTTTTAACTTCTCAGTCTATGAAAGAAAGGAGAAAAAAATATATTTTCAAGATCATTTGTATCTGAAGATAAGGTCCAAAGATGAGGGTAATTTCTTTTGAAAAATGTTATAGGAAGAAAATTATTGTCTTTTCATTTCAACGTCAACAGATTGTTGAATTGACAAATTATAGCCAGGTAGTAAGATTATTTTAAATGAAATGCAGTTCTGTAAGTGTATTGTGTTTTTACACCTGCATTGCCTGATTCATTCAGCTTTTACTGTATACTTGAGGACAGAAGGTTAAACTGTTGCAGCAAGATCAGTAAAAAAGATGTTTATTTCAAAAAGCTGCAGATGAACCTTTCTGAATGATTAGCTGACCCCATAAAACAAAAGGAAAAACTCCAAAACAAGATAAAATTGGAGGTTTTCATTTGCTAAGGAAGTTGGAATAAAATAGTAACAAAAATATTGCAAAATATTTTATGACATAATTAAAATTTATTTTCCATATGCTGTAGGCTTCTCCTATAGCAAAAGCTTTTCAGTTTTCAGACTACAAAAAAGTAATGTCATTTTGTACAGAAATGCTCTTTTACACTGATGTATAGTAAAACTGATAGAATATGGTATTTAAATTATAGTCAGTTAGAAATTAGCATATTCAGATGTAAAATATTTTTCCTTTAAGGAAAAGGTGTATCTCTTAAATGTTAAGAAAGACACTTTATGGCTTTGGCTATGCATACCTTGTGCTGATGCTTTACAGAGTAGTAGTCAATACTTGTTTGTTTTCTATTTCAGAAGGCAAGAGGCTGGAAATATACCAAAACTTGTGATTTTCTTCCTTAAAGGATAACTGAAGACATTCTTTGTTCCTGGGCAATTAAAGAGATAAAGGGAGAAGAAAATATTAAATTAATAATAGTAATAAAAAAGCAGAAAGATTTTTTTGCTAAACAGTTTTTTTGACATTCTGTTTTCGACCCATATCATTACCTAGGCAATGTGTAGAAAGTAATGTATTCCAATTGATTACAGTGAGGCATTAAGGAGAGATAATGCTTTAGTATTAGAGAAGCAAGAACTTCAAAATTCTGAGAGAAAGTATAAACAATTTAGGATATGGTTCAGTTTCAGGACAGTTCTGGAAATACACTTCAAAAGAAGTGTATTTAAAATATTCAGGGAGGAAGACTGGACATGTAAGAGCTTTGGGAAGACTCCAGCATGAGTTTATGTGCTCCTATAACCAAAGATAGACTTCAACTCTGTCTTTGACCAGAGTACCAGAGGAAAATCCCACTTCAAGCAGAAGTGAAGTATGATCACATTAAGTGAACTTGAGGCCGTGCAGAATTTGGATAAACTCTGGGAGTGGAGTTCTGTGTAATTACATTGTTCATGCTTGCTTACAGCTACACCCAAGGATGTCAGTGATCAAGTGAAGAAGTAGGAAATAAATAGTTTGTTATTTAAATATGTTCATATGTGTTTATGCATGCAAATGCTTGGACTAAGCTAAAGATATATATGTTTTCTCTCTTTCTTCAACATCTGGTTAAATATTATTATTCTGTAAAGTAATGTCCTTAATCTTCACCTTCGCATCAAATAAATATATAGAAGATTTTTTTCACTAGCATTTTATTCTTGCTTTTTTAAAATCCCCTGGCTGTAACCTTTAAGCAAGGGTGTTTAAAACAACTCAGCAGATTGCTTCATGCTGCATGGCTTTTAACCTGTTTGTTTTAAACATGAATTATCTATAGTTTTAATATTCCTGGCACATTTCCTTGTCTCTCTGCATGAAGTTCATTATCCTATGCAAGACAAATTAGCATAAAGACAGCCAATTTTAACTGAGCATCAGCCTGAAAAAATGGAGGGACTGAACTATCAGTTTCACACATGGGTCTGTGTCATGGCATGAGTCAGATAAGCTTTAGATGAGGATCAGCAGACCAGCACTGATATTGTTCTTAGCAGTTCAGCAGCCAGGTTCAGTGACTTTTAAAAGATTGGGTCCTCACAAACAGCTCTTCAGTGTAGCATCTTGCAAGAAATCTGGCCAGAGCTCCTCGCTTTATTTTGCCCTAGCTTACATCTTGTTTCTCTCTCAAATCTAACGGGTATATGAAAGAAAAAAACATAATGAGAATTTTAATAATGAAAGTTAAAACACTGATTTTATTTAATTGAATTTAATTCCTTCTCAACACCAAATGAATACAGTAGACAAGAAATTATTCTGCTTAGTTAAAGGCTTGAATATGACAGAAATATATTTTCTGGGGGAAAAAAACAGACTTCAAGATATCTGAAAGTTTGCGTATGAAACCATACAAATTGTAGGGTTATAATAACTGTGCAAAAGCATGCATTCTTTGTCTCCATGGAAATTCTTCCTATCTTCATCTGAGAGGGAAGGAACAGCTGGCAAAATCAAAGCCAGCATTATCCCTTCAAAATCAAGAACAATACACTGTGCACAATCAACTTTCCTGGAAAGAAAAATGCTTGTTTGCTCAAAAGCTAATGAAGTGCACATGCCTCAAAATAACAACTGGGAAGTCAGAAAGTGCCCCAAGCTCTGCCAGCTCTGCCCGTGTCATAACAGGGCTCTCCCTAGACAGTAACTGTGAATACTAGATGGACTGAACTATTAAAATCAAAAATTATTGATGCTTATTCAGAATCCTCACAAAAGGCTGCCCTTGACACGGACAGCTTAAGGTATTCAGCTAATAAACTCTCAGTGTGTTAGTTTAGCAAAGTGAGAGCCAGAAGATGATCCCCAAGTACCTCTAAAAGTTATAATTGAACTTTGGCAAGACATTTACTTCAAGTAAATAATCTCCCACTGGTCTACCCACAGTGTTATCTGAAGGTACCTTGTGTATTGACAGCTGTCCAGCAATCTGGAATTACTGAAAGTTTGGCAAAAGATGTGTTCAAGCTTATATGGTGCATAAGCAAATTAGAGGGATTGAGCCAATAGCTTCTCCACAGTTTGACTCCTGTTGGGTGCTAGCATAATAAAAACATAGTTTTGTTTTCACTATATCCTTTGGAAACTGGGATCATGTCTTACGTTTTTCTTTTCTATTTCAAGTACAAACTGCTAGAATGATACACATGGAAAAAAATTGAAAAGCTCTAGAAAGTGGTGCAGAAGCAGAATTTCTAATAGTCTAACTGTCCAATTTATCCTTCTGTGCACAGGCTTCCATAGCTGCAGAACTGCTTGCCTGGAAAGATAATGTATCTAGAACTGAGAAGTAGGTTTCAGTTTGCCCCTTAAAATGTTAGGTCTGGGAAAATCCCTGACATTGAGTTCTACATCTTGGCACTATTTTATGAGGGAATGTTCAAGTCCTCCCTTACAGAGAGAATGGTAAGTGAAAGGGCTTGGAGTAAGTGAGTAGAGTTTCAAAACATATACTCCTTCAAATTCTCACCACAGGCACTATGAAACTGAGGGATTAATGGACTGATAGAATTGTAGGGCTCTGGAACCACAGAACTGGTCAGGTGGAAAGGGACTTCAGGAAGTTTATACTCCAAGATCCTGATCAAGCAGGAGCAGCTCTGAGGTCAGAAGCCCTTGCTCAGATTTACATTGAGCCTGGTTTTCAAGATATCCAAGAACAGTTAGAAAAATTTCTACGGGCAACCTGCTCCAAATGTAGTTTTCATGTAAATGATGATGAAGGACTGGAGGAAGAGGTGAGCAACAGAAAATGTAAATGTTAAAGAAAGATAATTCATTGTTTATTTTGGCAATTTCCATGATTGTCTGTTTTTTACATCTTGACTGATTAAGGGGTTTGGTTTTTTGGGGTTTTTTTTGTTCTTCATTGAATTGTTTGGGGTTGATTCTGTAACAAAGATGCCATTCATTCTGTAATAGTGTAGACAAAAGGCTCTTTGCCATAATAAATAAAAATTCTATTGATATAAACTTAGGATAAGAAACAAAGATATCTTTATAAGGACACTGTTAGCTTGCAGTTCATTGCAAGAAAAAAAAAGCATTTTAATTTAAGCGTTCATAAATTGTACCTATTAAAGAACTTCATTTTTATGTGATATAATAAAAACTGTATTGCCATAAACACTGTGTTGCCACAACAATACCATCTGAGAAACTTAAATCTGTAAATCTTGACTGTTTCGTGTTGTCTGGCATGTCTATAAACATTTTGTGCACTTTAACTTTTACAGGCTGTATTCAACAGATTATTGAAATCAAAACAAGTTTGTATGGAGGCAGCTGAGAACCTTATGTGTATTTTTGCAGATTTTTTTGAGTTAAATATGCAGTACAAATCAATGCAATGTAAGAAAACATTATGCATTGTTGAAAACAGCTGAATAGGTGAATTAAATGCCTCAGGTTCCATGCTTTTATTCTATAGAATATAAATTGAATATGGGACTATAGCACTGATACAAAGTGTTAAACTCTTGAGTTAATTGGGTCAAATGGTAGACCTTAAAACAGACCAGAAAATTCCAGTTTTCATGCAGTTTATGACATACAGCTTTTTGTATTTCGAAGACTTCATTAAGGACCAGAGTTGAATGAATTATCTATAGTTGAATGTGTCTGCAAGCCTCTCTTGCTGGTTTTAGCCTATTACTCTATGATGTGGTCAGCCAAAATTGTGACACTGTGTTTTCCATCCTTTGTGCTGTTTGTGTATACAATTTCATTGTTTAAGAAACCTTACTGAAGCCATGCTTTCATTGGTTGTGAGCTTTTTGAGGACTCACATTTTATGATTTTTCTGTCCATATGTGAAGGTATCATATAAAAAATAGAGGTCTGTGAAAGAATTACCAGTGACTTACACATCTCATGTGCTGCAGTCCCACATCAGTCTCCAATGTCCAAAGAATTTCTTTGTTTGCAACCTAATTTAAAAGTTGAGAAAATGTTGAACAGAAAATAGACTTTACTATCTATTCAATGTAAAATTATCATGATATAAAGGGGGCGAAATAATTATTTTTGCAGTATTGAAATGATGGGCAGAGAGGCCTGCTTGAAAGATTTTTACATCAGCAGCTAAAGTGTGTCTAAAATGGACAGCATAGCAATGGTTCTATAAAATGAGGGAGAGTTCAAAGTGAAAGTGTCAAAAAGATACTATAAATTGAGGGGAGAATGAAAAGAGATAAGGAAGAAGCAGAAGAAGTTTAAGGCTTTTCAAAATGATATGGTCTAGTTCATTCATCAGCTGTCTCCGAAATAGACACCTAAATAAAGTATGCTGGTAACCTATCCTCTTTCAGAATATAATGGACAATTGCTTAGAAGGCAGTTTTGCAAGTAAAGACATTTTTTCCCCAGGAAAAAAGAATTGCTTCTACATGAAATGCAGTTTGTATAAATAAAAATGTATCATATTATCCATATAAATACACCATAAATATATTTAAAGTATATTAACACAAAAAAATACTATTTCTTTTATTAAGCTATCAAAAATTTCTGTACATATCTCCTTTTTAAGAATTGATGTGACTAAACTAGTATGTGTATTAGATCCTAGGTTGTGACTACACTGTCTTCTAGCTTCCCTAGATGGTGTAAAAATATTTTCCATCTCTACTCCACTTATTATAAACACTAATACTTTAGAATTATAGGAGATTTAGTCTCTTACATGCTTTCATATTCCAATCTATAAGCAGTTGCTGTATGAAAGTAAATAGATAAATTAAAAATTATCCCCAAGTAGGGTAAAAAATTAATTTAAAATACTATCTAGTAGTTCAGTAATTGGATATTTCTTAGGGAAGCAGAAGAAAATGTGTCTCTTACTGCAGATTCTTCTGATACTTGGAATATATTTGGTGGATTAAATAGTTGTCTGTGATATTGTGCCAATGATGTCTGAAGACAGATACGTTTTGCTTTCTCATTGCACGCCATAATGAAATTCAAACCTAATATTGCCCTTAGTTTAATAATCTACCACAATTTATTAATTCAGATATCCTACGCTCTTTGCACAGGCACATTTTTTTTTTTGAGATTATTGCCAGTAACTGAATTTGATAAGGGTAAATAAAACTACTTTTTCTGACAGGCTTATTGTCTTTAAAAATGAACTAACATTAAAACATTATGGTGAGATTCTGTCTAGGACAAAGTGTTCTCCTCATGCAATAATTTAAAAGCGAAACTTCTTCCATCTGGTAAATGGAATTCATAGTCTTTGGATTCAAATGGTTTTAATGAAAGAGCAATTGTCTTGGCAAACTCACTCATAAAAAGTTCCATTTTCACTGAAAGCAGGCTAGTTGAGATTTTGCAGTTCAACAGAATCCTGTTATCTGAAATTAGCTCAGTTATTTGCATACATACAGGCCACAGATGGAAAGAAGGTTCAAAAATAAAAACACCATCTGCATTTGTCTTTAATGACATGTTATATGGAAGTCTGAGATTCTCATTTTCAATAACTACACTGCAAATTTGTTCACAAGATCTTCACAGTCCTCTTCTGGTTTGATCCTGCAAAAAATTACTATAAAACCTATGTATGTTTAAGATAATCAGAAGTACTTATATATCGCTTGTTATTAGGGATGCAACAAAATTTTTGTCCATAAACCATTTGGAATACACTAGCATATCAACTACATAATGTATCTATTGGAATATGTTTTTTGTCAGTGATTGTACTCCTAAATATGAAAGACATAAAATTTTCTGTAATTGCAGTCAATGACTGTGATGATCAGTTACATGGGTCCATAACCTTGTCAGGGACAAAATATAAGAGACAATAGTAATATTTGTTTTGCAACACAATCACTGTAAACTGAGGGGACTGTAAGGCCCCAAAACCACTAGTCAAGACTCTTAGAAGGGCTTACAGTTTTCATGTACTTAGAGTCAGACACACAGGAGAAATATTGACAAGATATTCTCAAGTAGTCAAAAGATTAAAAACTTTACTGTCAATCTCAGAAAAATGAAAGACCTTTGGGAAAAGGTCTAGAGCAACATTCAATCTACACCAAGCAATTCTCAAAGCATTAACTTCAGCTCATTCAACTTAGCAAAATCTAAGCCTGTCTGATTTTAAGTTACTAGAAATATTTTTCAAAACTCAGAAGGGTGAAATAGAAGAAGAAATACAGAAAAAAT
This sequence comes from Melospiza georgiana, assembly GCF_028018845.1. Taxonomy (NCBI): domain Eukaryota; kingdom Metazoa; phylum Chordata; class Aves; order Passeriformes; family Passerellidae; genus Melospiza; species Melospiza georgiana. Next base: position 38,880,391 of record NC_080431.1, read on the forward strand.
ATAGAAAAGAACAAATATAACTACCATTCCTGTTTCCAGTGGTGTACAGCTGATAGAAATTCTAGGAGGACATAGGGTCCTTCCTTCTTCTTGACAGATTTTCTAATATTAAAATAATATTCTCTTTTCATATAGCCAATTATAGATCTCTGTTTGATCTGGATCATAAACAGCAAGCTGAAGAATTATGGTTGCTGTCAGGTCAGTATGACACAGTGTGCTGATAATTTTTCTCATTAAAACAACTGCATTATCTCTGCATCGTGCAGTTTTATATGGATATGATGTGTCTTCGTACTGGTGGTGAATATTCACATTAAATAAAAGAGGAAGTTGAAAATCAATGGCATGAAGGGTTGTTGCAAGTGGTGGCATACTTAAAAATGGCAGATAGTTTTGGCTCTCCTTTTTAAAATTCTATTTTATGTTTTTTCTGTTGTGTGAGGAGAGAGAACTTTGTTCCCCTACTAATATTTAACTCTTTGGCTGACGGGGGCTGTAGGAATTAATTCTGATGTAACACAGTGTTTTTCTATAATTCATTCATGCTACTGCCATCTTCTCTTTCCTGTTTCAGTCACCTGATCTCAGACAATAGTTTTTAGTGCCAAGGGAACTTTAAAAACTCTTTAAGAAATCTGACTATCTATCGTGAGTTAACCCTGACTAAGCCACTCGCTCACTGACTGTCATGGAGGGAAGAATCTGAAGGGTAAAAGTGAGGAAAGCTGTGCATTGAGATAAAGACAGTTTATTAAGTAAGGCAAAAGCTGTGAACACAAGCAAATCAAAACCAGAAATTGATTCAACACTTCCCATTAGCAGGCAGGGGTTCAGCCATTTCCAGAAAAGCACTATTGAAGATTAGGGTGAAGAAGAACCAGCAGAAATTAATCACTGGTGTAAAAATTGGAATTTATTTCGACAAGACAAAATGTTGGCGTATCTGACATGTATCTCCTGTGCTCCATTCAGCACAGCACACAGGAAAGGCTTCAAAGATGTTTTCCTGCATTCATTGAAGATAGATTATTATTGCTGAAGAATCTATAAAAAGAAGAACGAAAACTGTGTTCAGGAAGTACCAATCTGACACCTACAGTATTTACTGTCCTTTTGGACCAGAGAGACAGACTGTAACTATAATTTTTGTGAGGCGTGTAAAGTCAGCTGATACTGATTTACTATTGATGGCCCACATTGGTCCAAATCCATTAATGCTATCTGAAAATATGGCCTTAAAGGTTTCAAGGGAGGAGCCTGCAACAGAAAAAGACAGCAACAAAGCCAAAAGAAAGCTATGCTTTCGTCTTATAGAACCTTTATATTTATTTTCAAAGTGACAAAATAAAACAAGCACAAAGATTTGGGTTAGAAATAAATTACAGATTATTTTTTAAGCATAAATGTACATTAGCAGATGAAAGAAAAAAACTTTATTTACATGGAGCATGTGTCTCCACAAATAAATGAACTTGTGTGAGCAGAAACTTTAGAAAATAAATTGTTCTTCGCAAGTGCACATATCATTCTGAATTACCAGCACATTTTTAATCAGCATGAAGATTATTGTAAACAGTACAATATGATTATAAGCAGACAAAGGAGAGCAATCATTTCAGAAGAGGCCCTAATGATCAAATCCATCTTAACATGGGCATGTTCAACTCAATTAGAAGATGTGAACACATGCTGGATACAGAGGAAGAATTATGACCCTGAACCTTCTGGCTAAAGTCTTGACAATACAGCCCAGCCTTACAAAGGCATAAACAGAAAGTCTCTGCCAATTACACTCTTATAAACATCCTTAAAAAGGGTTGAAAGAGCTTCACAGGTATGCCACATAATAATTATACCTACTAATGATATATTTGGGATGCAATTTTAATTTATGTCTCATTAATACACATTCAAAAAGTATGATTAATGCTGCAATTAACTGGTATAACATTAACTTTTAGTTAATAAATTTAGAACCTCTTTTCTAGGACAAGTAACCTGTCTCCAAACCAAGGCCTCCAGAGAGACCAACAGCTGAGTGTTATGAGGAAATTTTGTGCCTAATGGTTCACAGGATCAAAATGTAAAGCAAAATCTCCAAAATGTACACAATTTTAATTAAAAATTCACAACTTTTCTGTAATCAATAACATCTGTAATCAATAAAACTGATTAACTGAAATATTATCAGATTTGGACAGCCAGGTCCTTTGTTAATTTCTATAATAAACCTAGGAAGGATGAATTTTCAGTGAAAACTTCCCTTACAGCATTGCCTCGGTAGCTTAACTTGGCAGAAAATGCATGAAATCAGCAAAAGCAAAAAGAACATTGCAGCATTTGGGAATGTAGAAAATGCTGCTTAACCAGCATCATTGCTGTGGCTGCCTGCAGGCCAGTTTAATTAGGCTACAATTCATATGCAAGAAAGTAGTTTTGCAATTGCTGTCAAATGACCAAATCAATGTATAAAACCTTAGGAGGATTATGCATCCCCAGTAATGAACCATACTGAAGTTGACTGGGATTTGTTAGCTAAGACACCTACTTATCAAAAATTCACTGTAAAATGTGTAAGAAAATAAATACATTTTTGTTCAGATATTGCACCATTTTAAAGAATGCACCTCAGTTTGCTGGATTTAACTATGAATTTTTTATTAGATGCGTATACCGATTTTTACCAGACATATTTGTATGGATGAGAAAGCACAGTTACCAATTTCCATTTTAAAAACCATATGCTTTTTTAGCAGAAAAATTATCAGAACTTTAATATTAAGGATTGAGCATAAAGCTGCCAGAATTAAAGATGCAATTTTGTGTATCTGCTTTGGTAGCAATATTAGATATTTTTAAGACACTCAAATTGATTTTCTTTTTGATTGACTGTAATCTTTAAAAAACAGAGTTTGTTTAAGATGATACATATCTATGTAACAAGAACTATACTTCAAACTATAATTTAAACTTTACTTTAAACCATAATTAAGGTAACTATACTTTAGATCAGACTCTTACAAAAATAATTTCATTAAATTAACAAAGAAAGACCAGAGGATATAGTTATTTATCTGAATGCAGCTTATCGCCACAGAGTCTGCATTTGAAATATTTGCCTAATATTTCTGATTAACGTATATTTAATTTATCAAAAAAAAAAAAGTCAAACACTAAAAAGCATGGATTATAAATAAAATTCAATTCCATAAGAAGTGTTCCACTGGGTGTATTAAAGAAGAAAATGAATCCTACTTCCTCTTTAAAAACATAGCATGAAGTGGTTGGTCTGAAGAACATGACAATGAAGCCCTGAAGAGGGCATCTGGTTTTCCCTAAAGAAACTATATTTCTTGATCTCTAGGCTTGTTTTCACTAAGCATGTTTTTTTCTGTGTCCCTGTTCTGAGACATCTGACTTGCAAATAATGAGATACATGCTCAGCGTTTCACTTAGAATCTATTCTATTTATGGCTACATTAATATGGAGAATTTGCCAGAGATTTCTGTGGTATGGTAAGGAAGAACAGGAATTTGGAAAAACACTTAAAACACTTCTATTTAGTTCAAAAGAAAGTTATTTCAAGTTAGTTCAAATAGATGTTATTCCATTCTGTGAGATCTAAGAGCACATTTATTAAATCCAAGTAGTGTATATAAACAGATAGAATAATCTAACACATGCACATATCCATGCATACTTATCCTTTCATACTTAGAAAACTAAACATTCCCAATACAAAGCTTAAGATGCTGAAAACCTCAATATACAGGATTTAATTTGATCATCTTTTAATTGATGATATGTGTGTTCAGCTTCTGTTACAATGTGACAGTCACATTTATTCTCTTTGTCTAACAACGCTGAGAAGTTTGGGTTTTTTCTTTTGGTTGATTGGTGGGGAGGTTTTGTTTGTTTAGTTGAGTTTTTTCCCAATTGATTATATATGGTACAGTTGTCAATTTTCATTCCTCATCTTCTACTCAGACAGGAAAGACACTTAAAACACACAAAAATACATATAATATATTGAAATTTGATGTTCAGTAAATGCAGAGGGAAAGAAGACAGAAAGAAAAACTGATTATATAATTTGAAGGCTTCTGAGAGAAATCAAAATATTTCCTAATTAGTTAAAATAAAGTTTTCAAAAAATTTTGTCACAAAATGAAATTCCAAGGTGAATCATCTAACTTTTAATCTATTAATAATGTTTGCATGTTCCATTTACTACTGAAAGTTAAATTATATCCTAATTTTCATCAAACTTTAATTCTCATAAATTTCTAAGCTGCTTCTCAAGCTAGTTATATTACAAAGAAGTGTGCTTCTTCAGTGAAATTAAATAGATCACCATGCTCTGAACATGATATATGGTTTAGAATGTTTTGAAGAGTGTAAACCATAGTTGCTGTTCTTAGCTAGGGAGAAAACAGAGAGGTTTTCACTCCTTTCAGGATTGGGAGCTATGTGGAAAACGACACTTAGCATCCCACTTTCCTGCTCTTCAGCCTGAGGACAGTGGTGAAACAAAATGTTTTGGCAAGCAAGTCTGCTTGCTAGTCAGGTTTTTCAACCACAAACTTCTCAGGTCTTTACAATAACAGTTTCTTCATTGTTATGGATAAATTACTGACAGATAGCCTGAAGTGTCCCCACCCATGAAGTATATTTTAACAGTGCAAAGTTATTCCCATTACTATGATGCATTTTCTTCTGATTTGTACCAATAAATTTAGCTTTGCTATTTAAAATAGTATTATGGCAACCTTCCCAAAGCAGATGTCTTTCAGCAGGAGAAAAATCTACATTGGAAATCCTGAAGACAAAAAAAAAAGGAAAAAGAAAAAGAAACAGAGCTAGCAAAAGCCAATTAAGAGCTGTCTATGACTATTGTGGAGAAAAAAATTTCTTGCATTTACTTAAACTTATTTATACCATTCCATATCCTATAATCCTTCAGAAAATCTATCATAGGATTTGAAATGCTGTTTTCTCTCATGTGAACATTTTTTGAGTACATTTGAAAAACACAGCTGTATTATTGAAATACTTTGAAAAATGTTCACATTTTTATAAGCTTTTTTTCTAGAGTTTCTATTACCACAGCATAAAGTTATTTTCCTAAGCAGTGGTTTTTTACTTCTATTCTAATCTCATTTCTTTAATTAAGAACCATGCAGAGATGTTTTATGCCCTTTAATTGATTATTATGAAAGTAGAATGAGGAAAAAAAATTAATTTCAAATATTTGATGAAGAAACATGCTTCTGAGGTTATATATACACCCATGAACCTTGAAAGCATGCACAAAAAAAATAAAAAATCAGTAACAACATACTCCAGATAATTTCCCCAGATTCTTAATTCCAGTGGAACAACCATATTAAATACAAAAAGCAACCAAACAAACAAACAACTCCCTGTCACATTTGAAATTGTATAAAACATTACATTAGACGGCAATCTGAGAGAAAACTAATTACATTAAAACATATTGCTAGTCTGAAATGAAAATGTTTCCTCAGAAGATAATTTATAACATGTACTTCTGTCCTGGTTTAACCCCAGCTGGCAACTAAGTTTGATATAGATGCTTGCTTATAATCCCACCCATTCCAGGGGATGGGGAGAAGAATAGGAAAAAAGGTTATCCATGGACTTATATAAAAGCAGCTTAAAATATGAAGCAAAATATAATAGCAACAAAAACAATAAAAATAACAACAAGAACAACAAGAATAGTAATTGTAATGAAAAGGGAAAAGAGAAAGATGAATAAAGCCCAATGAAAGTAAGCAATGCAAAATGCAATTTTTCACCGCTTTCTGACTGATGCCCAGCCCTACCCAGTGATGATAATCCAGTGATGATCATCCAGTAGTGATGGATGATCCAGCTTATATACACAGAACATGATAGTCTATATTATGGAATATCCTTTTGGGAAATTCAGGTCAGCTGCTATGGCTGTGCTCCCTCCCACCTTGTGCACCCGCTCACTGACTCATCATGAGAAATCGAAAAGTTGTTGTCTTTTGGTAAAGCCTACTCAGCAACAACTAGAACATCACAGAATCACAAAATATGCTGACTTGGAAGGGATCCACAAGGATCATCAAGTCTAATTCCTGGTCCTGCACAGGATCATCCCCAAGAGTCACATCATGTGCTTGAAAGAATTGTCCAAACACTTCTTGACATCTGTCAGCTTGATGCTGTGACCATTTCCCTGGTGAGTCTGTTCCAGTGTCCAACAATGCTCTGGGTAAAGAATCTCTTTCTAGTATCCAACCTAAACCTCCCCTGACACAGCTTCAGGTCACTTCCTCAGGTCCTGTCACTGGGCACCACAGAGAAAAGATCAGTTTCTGTCCCTCTACTTCCTGTCACAAGGAAGTTGTGACTGCAATGAAGTCTCTCTTCAGTCTCCACTTTCCCAAGTGAACAGACCAAGTGACCCCAGCTGTTTCTCATATGCCTTCTCCTCAAGGCCCTTTGTCATCTTTTTTGCCCTCTAGTGGTTTAATGTCTTTCTTATATTTTGGTACCCAAAACCGCACACAGGACTTGAGGTGAGGCTGCCCCAGTGCAGAGCAGAGGGGACAGTCCCCTCCCTTGCCTGGCTGGTGATGCTGTGCCTGATGCACCTCAGGACATGGTTGGCCCTCCTGGCTACCAGGGCACTGCTGACTCACATTCAATTTTTCGCGCACCAGAACCAAAGGGTGTCTTTCCATGGCACTGCTTTCCAGCACCTCATTCCCCAGTCTATCTGTACACCCAGGGCTGCCCCATCTCAAGTGTAGAATCCAGCATTTTTCCTTGTTGAACTTCATGTGCGTGGTGATTGCCCAATCCACTATTTTATTTAGGGCCAGACAGTATCAAAACCCTTATTGAAATCCATAAACAACAGTAAGTTATCAACATTATTCTTATCCTCAATTCAAGCCACAGGGCTGTACCAACTACTAGGAAGAAAATGAACTCTATCCCCTGTTGAAATCAGGACTGTACCCACTCTTTATTCCATATCATTTACACCACGTCCATGTCCCCTTGCTTTCTGCCTTTTGAGAAATACACACAGTTATCATTCCCTTAAGTCCTGTATGGGCCATCTCTATGCAATGTCTGTTGAGTTTGTTTAGTCCGGAATTTGGACTCCATCTGTCATAACTATCTTTCAGAATAGAAAAGATGGTGTGAGGTGTTGGATTACTGCCTGTTGAAGTCAGTTCTAATTCCATCACTTCTTCGCTTGTCTGGCTACATCAAAGTTCATTCTTCATTAATCTGGAAGATTTTTACAAAAGGGAATCAGTTTCAGATTCCCAAATATGAAGAGGTGGAGACAGGTGTCACCAGGTGTCACAAGGTGTTCAGTGCAATGATGGGCATAAAGAAGTGATAATACAGAGTTTTATAGTAATTTATATCATTGGAAATTCAATTCATTGGCTATTCTCACCCCAAATCCCTTGAGATACACACCAGACTTCCCCATCCTCCAGCATTACTCAGAGTGCACACAGATCCTTGAGGAGAAACAATCACAAGAATGAATTTTTCTTTTTTTAAGGCAAGAATAACCTAGACTGTTTTCCACAGCAGGTTTTTAATGTGTATTACAGGAACTTTATCCCATTATACAGTACACAAAAGCTTTTATTGTACAGGATCAGTCTGATCAGCAGGTTGTCTCTTGCTCACTAACCACACAACTTTTACTAAATTATTATGCCAATGATTGAAGGTACCCCTGTTGCTCTCAGTGTAGTCTTTAACAGAACATTGTATCGTACAATTTTTCTGGAGGTTGGTGCTCAATAAGGAATGCGGTATTCCTACCCAATGCCACGTTCTTTGGCCCACATGTCTGTGAGATTGCTTTGGAAATGAGTTTCATTTTCTGATTGGAAATCAGTTTCATTTTCTGATTCAGTTCTTTCTGGAGTACCATGTCATTAGAAGACTTGCTTTTCAGGGCCCAGGACAGTGCTCTGGGTGGTGGCAACAGACACAGCATATGTTTCCAGCCTTCCAATAATTTCTGTCACTGCTGTTCATGACACTTGGAACTTGCAGGTTTGTAGAGTGCAATAGTCAATCTGCCAGACCTACCCATATTTGTATTTCAGCTGTTGCCCTCTGTACCTGAGGAGCTTTAACACTTGGTTAATTGCAGCACGTTTCACATTCGCATATAACATGGGATTGTGTCCATGGTCACGTCCACCCTTCAATAACAAGGCCACCATTGTATTACATCTCTCTCTTGATGGCCTGAGGTGTCATGGGCCAACTGATCTAGAAATAATTCACCATTATATTTCCAGTCCAGATCCACCTAAGATACTTGAATCTTAGCAGCCTGACCACCTGTGATTTGTTCAGGTGATCTCCAGTGGCCAGAGTCAGGTACATGAATGTCCTCATGGTGCACTTTTACAGCCAGGTTCTCCACCCAGGAGAATGGCTTGGCTCCCCTGAGCAATGCCTTGTCACAGATGGGTTTGTACCTGCCCTGCCAGTCGGCCTGATTCTATTGCTGCAGCCACTCCCACTTTTGCCACCATCCTTGGATCAGTGTAAAGTATTGGCCACTTTTCTTGCTGTGCAATGTTTAAAGCCAGCTGGAGAGCTTTACTGTGAAATTGCTATGTGAGTACATAAAAACCTCCCATCTATCACTGCTTTAAAGCAGAGTAAAATTTTAAATGTGTTCTCTGAGCCTTGATACGTTTTGTACACTCTGTCTCTGAGTGATTAGCATCACGAGCTGTGCTTTGTGACAGCACAGTTATTTCTGTTCTAGTCCAGATGATGGGCCCTTACCGGCTATTACTCGGGCTAGTCTGTGAAATTACTGTTTCTAAAAGATTGATACAAATTCAATCCCATCATTGCAGGACATTGTGGGGAAAAGTACTGGAGAACAACTTTTTTTTTTTTTCCTTCCCAAATATAAGAAAAAAATCATGCAGAGATTGCATTCTTCTCAAAATACATCAGGATGATGGTTTTTAAGGCCTATGTTTGGGTCTAGTTTAAGTTGTAATATTTTATGTATTAGTCTCCCTAAAACCGAATCCAGAAACATGCTTAGTTTAAAAGGTTGAGTGGGATTACATAGATTTGTGCTGAAAAAAATAAATAAAGTAGCAGCTTTCTGATTGAGGTACATACAGGCTACTTGACAAGTAGTTAGTCTCCTAGAGTTCTCTCCTCATCTATTCCTGTAGATTTCAATCTCAAAGAAAGAAGGTTTTTTCCAGGACTCCTGATAAGGGTCTGTGAATTGAGTGGATGGGAGGATAAGATACTTTTCTTGGACCACTAAATGAGTTCAACAATTTTTGTCTTTCATAATCTTTTTATTATCTCACATTTTGTTTCATCTCTTCTGCTGTTTTTCTCACAGACGTGAATCTCAATTCCACCTTTAAAATCTTCATGTCAACCTCTTGACCTTTTTTTTTCCAAAATGCATGAAAGACTTGTTTCCTGTTGTAAATTCCCTTTCCTCTTTTAAAGGGATCTAGTTAGGAGAGACACCAATTACAACAGCTCTGTGCTAGAACAGCTTTTAATTAAGCTGTTGTTATTAAGAGCAGATAATTGTCTGTACAATACATTCACATGCTCCTTCCCATTAGCACACAGCACTCACAGATGCATAATCACAGTTATTAATTGCTACCTGTTTTGAGCAACAGCTGACAGGCCAGCCATAGCTGTTAACAGAAGCAGTCGCAGTGTGGCTGCTAGATTGTTTTTCTCAAAGGCCTTTGAGAAGGTTCTTCTTTCATCAAGTGCTTACATAATCCTGAAGTGCTTGTCTGAATAAAATCCCTGCCACCTTCATGGATGTTCTCTGAGCTGCACAATCCCATTATTCATGTTGGTTTACTCTTGGCCTTGGGTATAGGCAGCAAACTAAGGACCTTCTGAATTCACCCACACTTGTGGACCCAGCAGGGCTGTGAGTCTCCAGAGCTCATCAGGTTTTAGACACATTTACAAGATACCTCTCAGCATGTATTTTTCACTCTTCAGCCTGCTGTTTTTCAACATATATTTTTCCAGCTGTGTCTACTGGCATCTGTAGAACAGGTTCACCAAAACTCATACAGAAGGAAACGTTAGGATGCCCACAGCCAGGCCACTGCTACTAGTGTTTTCGAGAAGGTTTCAGTTGTTAAACACAAGTGTTTCCATTACACTGAATGTTGCCATATGGGAAATAGCTCCGTTCTACCCTGTAGCACTACATAAGCTCCATTCTTAATAGTACTGTCTGAGTTCACCTCACCATCAGCCTTTATCTATCACTCTTTTAATGGTCTCTTCCCTTTAGCATTGTTTTCATAAAGTTATGGATTTCATATTTTTTTGTTTTTGCAGCTCCTATTATAAAAAACAAACAAAAAAACCAACAAAAAACCCCCAACAACAAAAAACCCCAACCAAACAAAAAAAAAAAAACCAAATATTCAACTTTTTTTCCTGCTTTGAGCAAAAGCTATGAATAGCTGCGGCTTTCCTTGTCAGGGAAGGCAGAAAAAGGGGAAAAGCCTTATTTTGCAACCAAACATTTTTACTCCATTATCGTTTGACTACAGCACTGGTAAAAACCATATCCATATTAGTTATGAAAATTATTGAGCATATGGCAATATTCCAAGCACCAGTGATGAACTTTGCTTACTGAATAGGACAGTAGTTCCTAACCAAGAGTCATGAACTGTCAGTAGTTTTGGCTTCTGTGTCAGCATTTAAAATACCAGCCTATCATTGGGAAAACATGTTTTGGAGGTTGCATAATAAATACAGGTTTCCTAGGGATCATGTAAGCATGAAATACCTGGAGAGAGTCTTGAAGATATGCAGTTATATATACTTATTTCTTGCCATATATTCATAGTGGAAAGTATCTCTTATCTGTGTTTTTACCCATAGTTTACTCACATCCCCAGTCACTATGTATAAAGCAGGATCCCCAGATACAACTCATTGTCCACTGTACACTGAAGTATTTTCACTCCCTTAATTTGCTAACAATATCAATGAACAAAAAAGACTGTCCACGAACTGACTAAATGCCATCATACATCTAGGACAGCATTATCATGGACACAATACACTGCATCAGAAACTGAAGGTTTGCTTTAAGGGTAAGTCTCCCTGCCAGCTTACTAAGTCCTCTGAATGATGCAAAAAATTATTCCTCAGGGAGGTATCCAGTTTATTAAAGGGATTTTTCATTAGTTTTTCATCTTGATTCTGATTTTGATAAAAAACAATAATAAGTAAAAAGAAAAAAAGATCCCAGAATTTTGCCAGGATTATATGAACCACTTCACCTTCCACTTGAAAACTGAATGCATAATTTTCCTTTGCTTGGAATACTATAAATATGTTGAGGACAAAGACAGACACCCTTATGCTTTTATAGGTCTGCATCAGAAAGATATTTGTCTTGATTTTTTTCATATTCAGTTAATAATCTAAGTGCAATGAAAAAATACAAATATGAAATGCACTATTTGTTCTAAAAATGCACATTTTATGTCTCTAGTATCACTTACATGCTGCAAATCTTTCATTTCTATTATTACATGGCTACAGAGGAGGTAAAATTTTTACATACACAGATTTTAGCTGTCTCCAAGACTGATCTTTTTCCTAGATAAATTCAGTTTTACTTCAGTCATCAGCATTATTTATCTCTGAAATAGACAACTTTCTTAATTCAGCACTCAGCAGTACTGTGGAAATATTGATCTGCAATCAACAGCTGACACAGTTATCTTTGCTTAAGCTGCATGTTTACTGAACTGCAAACACAGCAGTATTACAGGCATATATAAGAATTATTTCTACCACAAAGGAAAAAAAAATCATAGAAAGTACTTCATCTAAATGGCCTTGTCTGTGTTTTATTCTAACACTTATTTTTACCAAAGGTACTTTCAGGGCAAACCATTCATATTTTCTTTTTTTCTCCCATATTTTTTGTTTGGGATATATATTTGTTGGTATATATATCAACTGGCTGGTTTTGGGAGTTTCTTTAATTTTTAGTATTGAATATAAGGCCAGGAGAAATTTTCTTCCACTTATCTCATTTTAATTTTTCTATAAGCAAAGAAAGCTGGTCAATGAAACTGAAATTACTCTGAAGAGATATTTCCATTGTCTTCAGAGGCGCTCTTTTGGCAGGGAATGCCAACGTGCAGGACTTTTAAAATACTTCTGGCGATTCAGGTTTGAGTAAACAGCCAAGTCCTTTGTCATCAATACAGTCTGCTTGATTTTCACACATTGCACTATTAAAGACCATATTTATATTTAATACATACAGCTCCATAGAGAATTAGTGGAAGGTATTCCTGTTTATGCCACAGATTAAATAAATTTGATCACAAGTGGAGTTGCATAGAATGGGGAAAATTCTCTGTAATTTAAAAGAGATTCAAACAAAAACGGGTCTGTTGAAATGGTACCAAAGTCTTTTTAGACTGTAGTCTTTACAGTCCCATTATATGAACATAGAAATACAAAGTGCAAATTCTGGAATAACGTTTAGTGTCAGTGGCAGTAAATGTTAAATACATTTCAAAGTTTTTCATCAAAGCAGATAACCTTATTTTATAATTTAGCTGAGAATAAAAATTTGAATAGCCAAACATACAATAAAAAGGCTGACTTTAAAAGATGGAACTTATAATTGAATATCTTAATCCTCAAAGTCAACTTTTCAAATTAAAATTGCAATTAACTGGGAAGGGTTTAATATATATATATATATATATATATATATATATATATGTGCCTGTGTATTTGCAAAGAATATTAGACATTGTAATGACTACAACTGACTTTGAAATTATGAATATTGCAGAAAACTTATTAAGAAATATTTATATTCACTTTCTAGGATATTAATACATACTGAACGTCATAAATACATGGTTATTCAATAATTCAGTGTAGCATTTCTAATTTTACTTGTCATCTTAGTTAAATTTTCATTAGTATAACAAAAGTAACAGTAGTCAGTAATACCAGCCCAATAAGTGGAAAATAAAAGCAACATTTCAAAACCACAAACAGCACCCACCCCCAAAAAAATCTACAAATCCTTGCTGCATAAAGTACAGTTTAACTGGAATTTTAGCACCTAAATACAAGATTGTGATTCCAGAAAATGACTGCTAAGAAATGTAAGGAGTTGTAGATAATTTTATTTAACTTCATACTCTAGATTTTATAGTTTTTCAGAGCCATGTATAGCACCCAGCTGACAGATCTAAGCTTTCAAGCCCTTTTAGAAACCTCAGGCTGTTTGGACATTTTCAAATCAGGCAGGCACTGTACTGACAGGCTCAAGCTGATCTGATTTTTCAAAGACATCTGACATGCACGTATCATCCATACAAGAAAAACACAGCAACCCCACGGCCATTGTCATGCAGAATGACAGCCAGAGAGAGAGGTGGTTCACATTAAATAACAGCCTAATGCCTGCAGTAGAGTGGAAACTGAGCATCAGTTCTAACCTTGGCCAGAAAAGTTTGAATTTGACATCTTCTGAGGGGACACTCAAGCCCTCAGGTTGGAGTACAAAAGCTACACAGCCAAGGAAAAAACATGGAAACAAAGAAGAGAGAACATAAATTACAATGTGAGAATATAAATGTGCATTTTCCAAGTTTTAAGCTTTTACCCACCAGGTGGAATCACAGTCCAAGGTAATTAGATATCACCAATCTAATGCTTGATGAACAGCGAAAACCCATCATAATAATGTATTTCTATCTGGGAAATCACTTAAAATTCAATATATTTCTGTTTCTATACAGAACAGTCTCATTAGGACTAATTTTAAACAAAACAAAACAAAAAAAAAAATAGCCAAAAAAAGTCCCCAACAAAACAGAATCAATCACATTCCCAAAAAAGGAAAGAACTCATCTTGCTTTGATGCCAAGACTCTTTGTTTTACCTAGATAAATCCCTGAAAAAACTATATTGAATTCTCTCATAAAGTTGCAGTGCAAACATAACTTATTTGTTTTAAAGTAAAAGACAAAAAAATGACAAATCTTGGAATGTGGGCGATCTGATTAATACTAACTTAGTCAGGCTGTATAAGGCTGACAGTATTCTTGATTTTGTCCCTGGAACAGGAAAAAAAATGCCTCTGAAGATGCACATAAATAATGTATATCAGTATTATGACTAGGCATGCATAAAATGAACAGCAGATATATAACTGTACCTAAATCATCCACTTATCTTCAGATTCAAACTCTTTCTTTTCATCATAATGTGAATTAAATTAGGCATAGTAAATCTCAAGATGGTATAAAATAGTGTTGATATATGAGGCCAGCTTTCCAATAGCTTGTCTATACCACCATTATGTCACTTCCAACATGAAATAACATATATTGGATTAAATGAAACTAAGGGATACCCACACAAAAAATCAAATCCAGGTAGTTCCTTTAACAAATTTTTGGATAAAAATAAGTGATACAGGCGTCCTTCTTCAACTGCTAATAAAATTCTTGCAACCTTATGATCTGTATGCCCTTGCACTTTACTCCAGTCTAGATTATACGAATCTAGAAGTATAAAAAGCACAAAATATATAGGAACACAATATGTCTCTTTAGGAAAATAAGAGCTTAATTTAAATCTTGACATAAATCATTATTTGCTTGAAAAATGCCAATTTAACCCCACCCCAAAAATTCTATAACTTTTCAAAAAATGTAACTTGCAAGCTGTTTCAGACTGCCATTTCAGATATCCACAGTACTGTGAGATTTGTCCTGAAGATATTTTCTGGGCAATAACTCATTTCCACAGGATAGGTCATTATTTATTTATTTATTAATCTCCTGACTTGAAAGAGAATAATATTTACCTTACAAAGGAAAAATAATCTATAAACATTCTAAACACCTCCAGTGAGGCCCAATACTACTTGTTTCTGTAGCAGCTGAGATTTTTTTGCATTTTCTTCTGTCTAACAGAATTATTCAATATCAAATTAGGAAAAAGAAAGTGTCTTGCTATTTTTGGGACTGTAACTAATTAGTGCAAATCATAAGTTACACAAAAAGATCAAATGTTTACTATGAACTTGTTTTTTACTTTGGGAGAATTATTTAGAAAAATGAAAATATATCAAAAATATATTTAAATTTTAACATTTGTCTTTGACCTTCTGACAATTCCTAATTTAATACATACTTGCTCATATACTCCATTTACACTCCTGACCAATGGAACTAGATATGACGTCCATAAATTTACCTGTGCTTAAGCAATTATGTCATCACACCACAAAGCAGATGTAATACAGAAAATATATTTTATGTTCTGAATTTCTAGCTTGGGTATGATTTATTATTTTTTGATGATTCACCTGTTTTAGGCAGTAATCAAAATCACTTCTTTTAGCGCATCTGAGCCTTTTTCTATCAACACAGTGCTAATGAAGCCAGAATAATCTGTCCAGGTTAAAATTACTTCCATTCTAGGATTTTTTTCTCAATATTGTGATATACAGGACACACTGCTGTATCTGCCTTTTAAAGTCTTTTTTAGTATTCTAAACACATAGAAGTGGTCATGATCTTTTCAGGTATGTGAAGGCAAATAGCAACATAATTTATCAAAGCATAGTAACTTTGACACAGAAACAAACAGAGAAACCTGCTGCTAAGAAAGTCCCATTTATTCATTTATGTAAAGAACTTCTGAAGCCAAATAAGGACTCAAACAGCAGCCATGTCCATCAATCATTAAAAACCCAAAGCAATACACAAAGATCTGTGTATAACCACTCCAGGGAACTTTCCACCAGATTTTAACTGCTTGGCTGACCTCACTCTTTTCCAGACTGTAGGATGTCTTGTGAGGAAATAGGCAGGTTTATACTGACATGTTAGTCTAAGCCAGCATTGATTACCTTTTTTTTTTTTTGTCAATCTTCCTGGCAATATAGAATCTTTTTTGTTACATGAGGCAGGCTACTATGCTATCCTACAGAGAAGATTCACCTCCATTACATGGATTATAAAACGACACTGATACTAATTTTTTATTTCCAGAGGGGGTTATTATTTTATTCATCCATATTTTCAATTTCCTTCTGAAATAGCAGCATGGAGTGCCAAAAGGGCAGTAAAATAATTAGCTGAAAATATTCTAGTAAACTTGACTTTGAATTTATTTTGCATTCTGGAGAGAATCATTAAAACCTATGCTGGAGGGCAACAGCTCATAGACTAATAGCAGAGGTGACATAAAAGGTGTCAAATTATTGCCTTAAAGAGAAACAAAGACAACAAGACATTCAAGGGGTGAATACTCCTGCCTTAGTATAAAGGGGGAAGCTTTATTTCCAGTTGTTGAGCCATCCTGGACCCATAGTAAAGAGATTGTGCAGAGCTGACATGCTGTCCTGGTTACTCTGGGGTCTTCATACCCTTCAGTGAACCAGATATCTTCTTAAAAAATAAACATATATGGTTTTGGCTTGTATTTGAATTCTGCAGTTTAGAGTTGCCTCTTTGAAAGTCTTGAATTTAATTTGAACAAAGGTTACCCAAATAAAATATGTTAAAGATTTGTCATGAATCACAGCAAGATAATTTCATCTCAGCTCCACAATCAATCCAAGAAACCTGATCATGAAGATTAGAAATGCAAATTTTAAATGGATTAAAAGTTCTGGAGATATTTGCTGTCAAGACAAGGACAAATAAACTTAACTTTCAGAACAGTTGAAATTATTAAGCATTCTTCAAGATAAAATAGTGCCAGGATTTCAAATAGTGATCTTTACAAATGAACAGAACTTTAGATAGCTGAGAACCACTGACTGGTAAGAACAACATTCTAAAAGGAAAACAGAACAAATGCAAAGAAGTCAAATTTAATCTGAAAAGTAAAATATCTTCAATTAGGAGCAAGAAAGAGTACTAAATTTGAAAACACTCAGTGATAATGAAATGGCCACCAACACACACACATTTGAGCGCTGTTACCCAGAAGAAAAGTGTCATTATCAAGACAAGAAGATACCAGAGCTTGATCATAATATAGACAAATGTAGACAAGATAATGTCTCTAATATATGTAACTTTCAACAGTTTGATGCTCAATGCTCCCAGCTTGCTCTAGGAATATCTAACACATTGTAGATTTTTTTAGGAAGCTACAAATCTTGGATTGATAGTTTAAATTCAAGAGAATACAAATATTTCCTGATACCTTCATCTTCAAAACTGGTTTTATGTTGTTATCTTATTGCAAAACTTCTATATCTTCTTGGTGATTGCTCATGGGCAACTCCTTGCAGCACTGACTCTTTCCTCTTCACAGCACAGCTAACACCTCCAGCTCTCTTCTCAGCAGCTAACCCGCTGTTTTAGAGCTCTCATCTTTATTGGACATATCTGTGGCCTATTAGGGGCAGACCTGTTCTTAATCCTTGGTAATTAGTACAGCCACAACTCCTCGGGGGTGAAATTGCCTTCTGCACTGTCTCTAATCTCTTACATTCCATCCCCCCATGGTTTTGCAGTGAAAAATTTTGATTCTGTTGCGTGCTTCTATGCACCAAATGTAAGCCCCTATAAACCTTCCTTTGGTCCTATTTGCATCAAGTCTTCCTTCTTCATCAAAAAATTTCAACAGTGATTTAGAAGAAATCTTCTGTGGTGGCTACCCATTTTCATATATTTAATGGAAGAATAGAAAAAAAATGCATAGTAAGTTCTGGTCACAGAAGCCCAAGGACAGTATCTATTCTTTCCCTAGATATGTGAGGCTTATAAGCAAGCCTTGCTCAGTTTGCTACTGGATTTCAAGCTGGTCAGGAGACAAAATTTATAGCTGTCTAAGGGTAAAAATTAATTCATAACAAAATGATGTATTTTTAACTAACTTGCCCAATCCTGGGTATTGTTCTCTGTTACAGAAAAAGCTAGGATCTACAGGACTACAGTGAACTGTTTCATAGTGCAGGGACCAGGTGACTTAAAATGACCTTTATCCACACTATTCAACTCTCCTGCCTTTCCAAAACTGGTTTTCATCAAAAAAACTCATTGAAAATGGCCATTGCCTTATGCTAGCTTCTAAATTTTGCTTAATTATTTCACAGCTGTTGTTTGACCTGGGGCAAAATGTACAACCATTTTTCTAATGGTATAAAAATACAGATATCTGAGATTAGGGGCTTTAGGAATTAAAATTTGGCACACTTGTCTGTTCTACTGCCACAAAGTTTCTGGTCCCTGCTACAGATAACAGAGGAGTGTTCATATTCACATGCATACTTTTGAAGACTTAGCTACAACACTACTTTTTTTATGCCCTTAAGATAGTGGTGCAAAAAACATATCTTAAAAATCCCTTCATTTCTGAAAGCAGAATACTAAAGTACTTGTCAAGGCATTTATTTGAGGACCTGTCACTCTGAAAATTACACTTGGAGAAAACCTGTTATAGGACAAAAATAAGACTTGTTTTTTCTACAGAGACCAAGTGAAAAGACAATGAAAAACTATTCAGAAAACAGTATGCAAAAAACTATTCAGGAAACAGTATGCAAAATTGAAAATAGAATCAGCCATTCATGCATCTACACACACATACAAGAAAATTTGTGCATTTAGAGTAGTAGGTTTCTTATACTATTTCATTCAGTTCTGAAACTGTCAAAATCTCATCTAAACACAGGGCAGAAGATACAGGGTTTTTGACATCACTTTCACATTTCAGAATGTTAATTTTGGTGTATTTTTCCACTTGTACAACATGAAAAAGTTTCCTGTATTTCTCTTCATATGAAGTTTTGAAAAGGTTACTTTGGGAAGGATCATTCTGAAATTTAATGGATTATTAAAACATGTCATATCTAATGCCTCTTTGTACTCATATATCAAATTTTATTTAAAGATTTCTCATTAAATAAATTCAATATTATTTTATCTATCTATCTAGAGTGCCTACATGGAAGGTAGTTATAGAAAAGCCAGCTATACAGAGATATAAGAAAAAATCACTGCATGTAGTATTTTCTACATCTTGATTGAACTAAAATTTACTCAGCATGGTAAGTAACAAACA
This sequence comes from Melospiza georgiana, assembly GCF_028018845.1. NCBI lineage: Eukaryota > Metazoa > Chordata > Aves > Passeriformes > Passerellidae > Melospiza > Melospiza georgiana. Next base: position 38,899,559 of record NC_080431.1, read on the forward strand.
GAAATATATTAATCTTCATTAAAAAAATTCAAAAATTACTTTCATTTCTGTTTGCCACTTCTGATAAAATAAGAGTGAAATGTCAGAAAAATTGCAATTGGGAAGTAACAAACTCCAAAGTCCTACTCAGAACATGGGCACTGAATTCAGGCCATCTTTCTCGTGACATTTGTTCATTTAACGTTTGGCATGTAATTATCCTAATGGTGGTTTCCCCCTGCCACCCCTTCTATCAAGCCCCAGATTACCTCATATTTTTAAAAAATAATTTTATTCACACAGCATTCTAAGATACTTTTCAGTTTGAGTACACTGGATATATATAAGGAGTATGTAAAATTCTAGAGTCTAATGCTATCATAAAAACCAAACAGTGAAACAATATTAGTCCATTTTTCCCTTAGGCAATATTTTACTTATTTATGTACTTATAAAAAACCCCCTAGAACATACTTGCATGGGTCAAACATATCAGGCAATAAAAATTCATCCCCAGAATTTCCTCCCACACATTCCTTACAAATATTTTCACTCTGAGCAAAGTCATCACATAAGGAACTAATCATTTTAGGTATGAAGTAACACATCGAGTAAGACTGAATGAGATTTTTAAGTCATCAAGTTTTGATCTTATGCATATCAGCTTCTGAGAATTAATTCTTGTTTCAAATACACCAATGCATTGCATCTTACTAAAGCTGTTATAGATGGGAATTTTCATACAAGGTAACATGTTTCTGTGTTTTAAGCTATCTGAAATTGTTGCACAGGATTTTGTGTGTTAAACGACACAAATGTCTTTTTAGACCCTTTTTAGCCCTTTACCTGTCATATTTTGCAAAAATACTCTTCAAGCAATTTTTTTATTTTCTGAAAAGTAATTCTATTTATCTATTGTCTTTTCACTAAAATGATTGAACTTCTAAACTTTTTCATAAATCTGTAATATTTCTGAACTTTTAAATCATTACATTTTCCCATCATTATTTTCTTGTGAAATATAGAAGTGGAATCAGAGATAGGATAAATGTATAAGTTAAAGAACCTGCAAGTTATTTCTCATATGTTTATTTCTTTGTAGGTTTCTTTTTTTTTTCTGTGCATTCAAAAATCACATTGTCTCTCCATTCCTTTATTTTTAGCAGAACTCATATTATTCTATTATTTATCACAATCTCTTAGCCAACTTCATTCTTGAGTGCAACTTTATTGTGATACATTGCCATTTAGAATGGAAAACTTCAAAACTTCCCAGATTACTCTTTCTCCCAGATTCTCTCAGAATTACTAATTTCTCTAATCCATGTATAATACTTTGTCTACTTGTGTATTTGCTTACTGTAACACTCTCTTATCATTCTGCAAATAAAACTTAATAAAATAAGCTATCGTTAAATATGGAATTTGCTTAAACATCTAGAAATTTCATTATGTCAATAATGTGTAGGCCTCTGCTTAAGATAATGTATCATCTAAAAGATAAGTTTAAAACACCCTGATTAACTTAATGAGTAGTAAGAGAGAAATTATACACTACATTTTACATACCTGAATTGAATAATGTCAAGGGCTTTTTGCATGCAACTCTGGGGTCTGTTTACTCCTCACTATTCAGAAAGTTGCTATGGCTGTTTTCCAGTATATGGCAGTATTTTTTTCTTTATTATGTTCACACATTGGTGCCTTCATGCAGCTTTTTTTCACTGACTTGAACCCACGAGCCACAGTATTTTTTTTAGCGATAGTTTCTGATGGAAAGTGATTGTCACCAGCATGAGTATCAACTCTGCTCTCTTTCTGCCCTTTGGTTGTAGATATTTGTCAATATTAGAGGATCCAGTAGCAAAATTTTAAGCAGGAATAACTATAGCAAGTATGGGCATATTCTGATAAAATCAATATGGTAGCTACTATGTGAAATATGTTGCACAGGAACAACTTCTCCACTGGAGAGAATATCCAGTAGGAGATAACTTGCCTGGGAAGTGATATTGGCTTGGTAAAAGGGGAATGCCCTCTTTTTCTCTTTCCTCTCTCTGTCCTCATTGATTTTTCCACACAAGTAACTTTCACCATTAGAGTGGACACGTGCCATCAGCTGCAGACTCTGTAAATCCCTGTGTATGTGAACTGGTCTTAACAGCCACTGTGCAAAAGGAAAACTTTCCAAAATGAAGAACAAGCAAATAATCCTAGCAGAACAGAAGCTACAGCAAATATGATGGAACTAAATTAATGTCTCACATTTGTTCCCATTCAAATAAGCATGAAAAGAAATTGATGAAATTGAAAAAAAAAAAAGTGAGAAAATTGGGTGAAATTTTTTATTGTGCTGAGATACCAAAGATCAGAGAATGATGAGTAGTGATGCCGTTCATCTTCTCATCTTCTGTGCAAAGGAAATGCATTTTTACATTCAAATACAAATATGATTCCTACAGTGAGGACATCACCAATCTCAAGAGCATGAGATTATGGGTTTTCTTGCGCCCACACTGCTAGTCAAAAACTAACACATGGAGTGCTTGACCTTGTTTCTCCTTTAAGATTACATATTTCTCTATGGTTGCTAAGACAAAAAATACTGTTTTCAATAACTATTTCATTAGATAGTGAAGAAACAAATGAAAACAAGTAAAAGAGTATTTTATAATGCAACCAGGTGTCATGCTTTTATCATAATGCTGATGGCATATAAAGCAGGTCCTGAAGTGTGACAACATAGTGTTTTTTTCAAGATTTCAATGGTTTTCTGGCAACAGTCAGTTAAAGTATAGCTCAGTTTCATTCATGCAACATTTTGGTAGTAGTTCATGAAATAAGATATTCCCTGGACTCTGCATACAAGATCATAGAAACACCTGTTTGCACCAGTCTATGCAGAATGAGGCAGGAAAGCTAATAACAAAAGATAGGCAAAATCATACTTTAATATCAGAGCTCTTTCCACGACAAAAGGTTTTTTTAACAGTACAGGAAAGCTCATTAATTCTAATCTAGAAAGTCATGGAAAAGTAGATAGCACAAAACAAATGGGAAAGAAATATGCTGACAACAGATGTGTTCTTTCAGATATAAAAGAGAAGATGATGGAAACAAAGGTAAGGAAGCAGTAATGTGTCAGAAGTTGGCAAGAGCTCTGTAAATTCACATTCCATGACAAGAGGAGAGAGCACTGCTATTGTCAATCCAAAAGAGAGAAAACTCCTATGCCATCTTGGAGTATCTTTGCTGTCTTTGGTGTCTTGCTGAAGACATTTTGAGGACTTAGTGATTTTGAGCAAGGCCTGAAACTCATTTTAGCCCAGTGCTAGGGCCTGAAACAGCCATTGGCCCCAGATATAAAAACAACAATAACAGCAAACAAAAAAAAATCCCAAAAACCCACCAAAAACCCAACCAAAAACCCGAGAGTTTTGCAAAGGGCAAGAAGGATGATTCAGGATGGGATATGCACAGCATGCAGTAGATGTCCACCAAAAGAACTAAGGTTTTTTTCAGAAGACAAATGATAACAGAAGACTGAATGAATTGGTAAATAAAACAATGAAGTTACTAGATTACTTTCTTGTTTGCTTTGGTTTGATTTGCATCTTTGTAAAACAAACAAACAAAAAACACAACTGCAAATCTGGAATACATTCCAAATAAAATATTTCATTGTGCATTGCAACCTCTAGCTTCTTAAAAGAAAGATAAACTATATGGTAGCTTGTTTGCTCTAGGAAGTTTAAAATTATTACTATAGGCAAAGTTCTCTGCATTTATCATTCATACATGTAAAACTTAAATTTAATTCCTTCTATAATGGACTTCATATTCTGTTGAAAGAATTTCAGAGTGTCATAATAACACCCTGAAGATATAACAATTTTTTCCTTGTTAGTACAGAAAAGCTCAGTGAATACTTTATGGTTTGCTATATTCATTGTTGCCCGAGGTACAGTTGGATTTTTTTTTCCTCTAATACTATAAAATAGCCCTTTCATTTTCTTTAAAAGCAAGACACTAGGAAATTTTCCTTTTGGAAAACACTTTCCTGCAATATAGCAGCCTTCATCAGTCAGCATCACTAGGGAATGCTACTGCAGCCTACCTTTTAAATTGCAAGTACTTGATGAGATTTCAAAAATATAGCTATTAAAATGCAATATCTATTTTAACATAAAGCTTAGTAATGTAAATTTTGAAAACAGTTTTGGGTTTTTTCTGAAGTAAAGGTAGTAATTCTTTATTATTGTTAGTATTATTGAGGAAAAGTGTGTGGTTTGGGGAGTTTTTGCTGGTTTTTTTTAGGTTTGGGGTTCTTTCCCCACCAAAATCAAGAATACTTTTAAAGTATATTGACTTAAAAATTACTTTGAACAGAAAATTTTAAGCAACAATTGAGAAAGAGCCTAAACCCTTGATTTTTTCATAACCCCTATGGCATATATCTTGAGACACATGGTTTCCAATCAAGACTGCTTATTGTTGTTTGTTTATTACAGTTCAGCAGATATGATGTCTTCTGTCAACCTAAAATGTCATTTAGTTAAGATCTTAGATTCTCTTAATACTTCCATGTTTCACTACGTCAAGAGTAAAGCTGAAATTTTAGCAAATGTTAAAGGACAATAAATGAACACAACAACATATCAGAAGGTAGAGAGCTGTAAGGTCTCCCCTGAGCCTCTTTCTCCAAGCAAACAACTCCCCCAGCTCCCTCTGCAGCTCCACATGAGATGTGTGCTCCAGCCCCTTCATCAGCTTTGCTGCCCTTCCCTGGACTCACACCAGCAATGCTTCAATGTCTTTCTCGCAGTAGCAGGGCTCATCATGGTCTAGGCTTCCTTGCAAGGGGAATAATAATGGGCAGGCACTGATCCATTCTCTCTGGTGACTACTGATAGGACCTGTGGGAGCGGCATGAAACTGTGTCAGGGAACATTTATGTTCAGTATAAGAAGTAGGTTCCTCCCCCAGAGGGTGGCTGAGCACTGGAACCCAGGGAAGTCATCACATCACCAAGCCTGCCAGAGTTCAAGAAGCATTTGGACAATGCTCTCGGGCACAATGTGTTATTATTCCATGCAGGTTTGGCATCAGTGATCCTTGTGAGTCCTTTCAAGATGTTTTGTGGTTCTCTGATCCATTTCCTAGGGATACAGTCCTTTAGAAACAGATTGTGCTAGTGTGAATCTCCCATGGGCTCACAAGTCCTATCAGGATATCTGCTCCTGCATGGGCTCCTCTCTCCATATGTTCACAGGTCCTGCAGGAAGCCTTCTCAGTCACCCTGAGAGTAAACAAGTGTTTCACGTTGTTCAGAAGGATCTTGCGGCATCTCAGGTTGTGCTCATCCACTGGGGAAAAAAAAGGAAAAAATTATGTCTTTATTTTCTTTTCACACTCCCCTCAGGTATTTATCAACATTGGTCATATTCCCCCTGAGCCTTTATTTCTACAGACTGAACAGTCACTGCTCTCTCACCATTTTCTTAGAAGAAAAAAGGTCCTTGTTATTTGCTACTTTACATCAGTAAAGTAACAAATAACAAGAAGGGTAGCTTACTGACAAGGAATTGCATAATTAGAAAATGGTTATTCAGTGAAACATATATTATACAGTCAAGTGAAAGTTCTGTCCAAGAAGAACATGTCAACTATCCTTTATAAAAAAAGGGGAACCTAAAATTTGATGGTAGCCGTAGGTTAACTCCTCAAGAAAACACATGAGTTATGATTACTATATCTAAGGTTGCACCTATAAACTGAATAGATAAAATAGACATGATAGGAAGAACTTATAGAAATATTGTACCTTTATATATAGTATTTATGTAAACCACTATTTGTTAAGTAGGGATTTTCCATTTTAATCCCTATTTTTCTGCATACAAGCAATGCATTTTCAATCAACTCTATTTTCAACTGACTGTAATTCAACAATTGATTTACTAATTACATGTTCTACCTGTCCCTTAAACAGCTAAATTTGCAATTGCAAGACTATGACGAAGTGGCCAAGAGAAGAGGTTATCTTCTTAGTAAAAAGAAATCACAGAATCAATTATCTGGAAAAGATCTCTGAGACCATCAGATCCAGCTATGGCTGAACACCCTCATTCCAACCACACCATGACACTGAGTGCTGCATCTAGTCTTTCCTTAAATGCCACTGGGGACAGACACCACCTCTCTGGGTAGCTCATTCCAATCACACTTTCTGTGAACAATTTCTTCCTAATGTCCAACCTAAGCCTCCTCTGGCAAAGATTAAGACTGTGTCCTCTAGTTCTATCACGTTACCTGGAAGAAGAGGCCAACCCCTGCTGGCTACACTCCCCTTTCAGGTAATTGCAGCGACTGATAAGGTCTTCCCTGAGCCTATTTTTCTTCAGGCTAAACAACCTCAGCTCCCTCAGCCTCTCCTCGTGGGATTTGTGCTCCAGATCGTACACTAGCTTTGTTGCTCTTCTCTGGATTAACTTCAGCACCTCAATGTCCTTCTTGAACTGAGGGGTCCAAAACTGAGCACAGTACTCAGGTGTGGCTAACCAGTGCTGAGCACAGGGCAAAAAGGTCTTTGCAGATCTTGTGGTCACATATTCTTGATACTAGCCAGGATACCATTGAATGTCTTGGCCATCTGGACACATTCCTATCTCATGTCCAGCTGGCTATCCACCAGCATCCCCAGGTCCGTTTCTGCTGGGCCACTTTCCAGCCTCTCTGTCCCCAACCCATGGCACTGCCTAAGGTTATTGTGGTCAAAATGTAGGACACGGCACTTGATCTTGTTGAATCTCATGCTGTTTTATCTTGGCCAATTGATCCTGCCTTTCCAAGTCTCTCTTCAGGGCATTCCTACCTGCAGATTAACACCCTGACCCAACTTAATGCTATCCATGAATTTGCTAATGGTGACTCTATCTCCTCATTCAGATCATCAGTAATGATATTGAGCAGGGCTGGGCCCAACACTGATCCCTGGGGGTACCACAGGTGACTGGCCCCAGCTGGATGCAGCACCATTCACCACCACTCTCTGGGCCGGCCATGCAGCCAGTTCCTAACCCAGCACAGAGTGCTCCTGTCCCAGCCGTGGGCTGCCAGCTTTTCCAGAACAGTGCTGCGGGAGACGGTGACAAAGGTTTGCTGAAGTCCACACAGACAAAATCCATGGCCTTTCCCTTCTCTACTAGGCAGGTCACCTGGTCACAAAGGGAGGTAAGGTTGGTCAGGCATGACCAGCCCTTACTAAACCTTTGCTAGCTGGGCCTGATCCCTTGGTTGTCCTTTATGGTCTCTGTGATCATGATCAAGGTGGTCTGTTCCATAATCTTAACAGGCACACTGGCTATGCTGGCCAGCCTGTGGTTCCCCAGATCCTCCTTCTGATCCTTCTCATGGGTAGGTGTCACACAGGACAACCCAGTCCAGTCAGTCACCTGGAACCTCCCCAGTTAGGCAGGACTGATGATAAATGATGGAGAGTGGCTTAACAAGCTCATCAACTAACTTCCCCATCACTCTAGGATGAATCACATCTGGTCTTACACACTTGTGAGAATTAAAGTGGCTGAGCACGTCACTTACTGCTTCCTCCTGGATTGCAGGGGATCCATTCTGCTCCCCACCCCTGTCCACCAGCTCAGGAAAGTAGCTGTCCTGAGGATAACCAGTCCTACTGTTGAAGACTGAGACAAAGAAGGTGCTAAGTACCTCAGCCTTTCCCTCCTCTTACATGACTATAATTATTCTTTACAGAAGTGGCCAGATTAAGTTATAATTGAGCTTTCATCTCTCTAATTTTCTTTCTGCGTGACCTAATGACATCCTTAAATACTGGTCCTTTTTTCAGAAGTGATATAATCTCTCTTTTCCCCTGAGGTCCTATGAAAATTCCGTGATCAGCCAGGTCCATTTTTTAGCACACCAGGATGGCCTGCTCCTGTGCCTCCAAGATTTCTTTCTTAAAGTATATCCAGCCTTCCTGGGCCTCTTTGTTTTTAAAGGCTGCTTCCCAAGGGACTTTCTGAGTCAATGTCCTGAATAGGCCAAAGTCTGTCCTCTGAAAGCCCAGGGTAGAGGTTTTGTTAATGCCTCTCCTTACTTCCCTGAGTACTGAAAACAGTCATTTCAAGGTTGCTGTACCCAAGAAATACAGTTTGTAGGAGCAAATCATCTTGGGGTTTATTTTGTCACAATGTTTAACTGGATTGGGTTGACAAATCAGATATATTTTGCCTCTCTCGACAAAATAACATTTTAAGAATCTGATTGCAACTTACAGATTTCAAATCAAATAATGTCTAGCAGCAGATGCAGTTGATAAATTTGCCAGACCAAAAAAAGTCTTTTGGCCTAGAAATCAAACTGCTGTTGGAAGACAAGGATGAACCAACAGAAATTCACTTCTCTCTTTTACACTCATACTTTGCCCTCATCAAGAATATCAACAAGGGGAGACCAACCATCAAGGTGTCTCCTTGATCCTGGTAGTGGTTCTGAGTGGAAGAATATTGTATTTTAGGAAGTAGTGATTCCCAGCAGAGTAAACCTGAGCAGGCCCAAGCCTGTGATGTGCTGAGCTGAACAATCTGGGTTCCAATTCTATGTTGTACAGCAGAAATCACGTTTCCACACATAAACTCAGCCAGCTAACAGAGCAACCAACAGGCAGCTCCCTCTTGTTACTGGTGATTGTGCCACCTGCATGGTCTTATCTTCATCTAAGTGTGAAGAAAGAGAACAAAATTTATGATATATATAACATAATATATAAGTATATATAATTAATATAATATATATAATATATTATATATAAAAAATATATAATTTATAACTTTTGAGAACATAATTTCTCTTTTAACTGTAGAGAGGACAAAGGAGTTTTTTCCTTGCAAGAAAATCCTGTGGCAACTGGAATGACTGAAAAGGGAGTAGCTCTGTTACGGAAGGGGTAGGCATGATGTACTGCACAGGGAGTCCTGTTTGATGCTGCACTGCCTGGGGCTTTCATCATCTAAAGGGACACAAGACTTTCTGTATTACTGCAGAGCATTAGCTCTAACAAATGGCATTATAAATGATAACTTAAGAAGTTAAAATGGCTTTCTACTGGGATCATGATGAATAATGCCCTTTTTCTAAGACAGTATTTAACATAACTTGTATTACAGAAGCAGTAACTTGTATTACAGACCTGCAGTGCAGGTCTGACATTTTCCTATGAACCTGGAAATCCACAGATGTAAAACTAAGTTCATGTAACAGCACAGGTACTAGGTCTTAGCCCACAGGAAACATCAGATAATTAAAGTTTGTTTACACATCTTCCTTAGAAAATTTTCTTTTGTTCCTGCCTGTGTGCTGCTCTCAACTTCCCTTTTATCTTTTCCTCTGAACCATCTAATTATTCTTAATTTAGTCCTACCTATGTAGATATCAACCTTAGGCGTTTTTCATAAATTTGCTGCACAGGGAGATTACTTGTTTATAATGATGCTTAAGCTAGTTTATGTCTGATCCTATTTCTGAAAAGGCAGATTGGAGCCATACAATCCTCTCATTTTGAAACTACTGTGCTTGTGAGTATCTTGTATTCTCTGACAAGAAGAATGTTTATGTGTGATGAAATTGTTCGGCCAGAGCAGCCCTCGAACCAAGGAGAAGAAGGTGAACAACCTGAAAGCCTAGTAAGGACAAAGACATCAAAATTGGACTAGTGAGAAAAAAAGAAGTTCAGGGTTCCAAACTTTGTATTTAGCTACTGAGCACATCTGTGTAGTGCAATAATAGAGTAAATGTGGTGGGTACGCACACAGGAAGTGTTAAAGACACACTTGAAGGTGCTGTAAGGGCAGCATTCTACCACCTAGAACACTTTGTGTCACATGCCATTCAGATGTAATAAAAACAATACAATGCTTTCAGTGTTTTCCCCCTTCACTGTGCTTTTCTTGGAACTTCTGATGACTTAAAAGTAATGGGGAAAATGTGATTTGGGAGGTTAATTTCAAATCCCAACTTTTGTAATTTCTTATTCTGTCAATAGAATTTATATCCTCAGTGTCGGGAGTTTAGTTCAAGCATGGCTTAAAGAAAAAGGCCGTGAAGCCATGCAATTGAGAGAAAAGTAAAAGGTAGTTGCGAAGCAGTTCCAAAAGCAGTTCCCAGCCTGATTTCTATAAAGAATTAGACTCTCAGGCATCACTTTATAAACAATAAGGTTCTCAGGCAGTCTTCCCATAACAAGCGAAACACCTTCTCTGGGAAAAGATGGCACCCTGGGAACAGATGTGGAAGTTTTGGGAACCTTTCATATCACAGTGGGAACACTGGTTTTATTTTGTGTAAACAATCAACGGTATTGTAAAACAAAAGGAGTGGTTAGAGTTTTCTCTGTTAGCCTATCATAAACCTGGATTTTGGAATATGCATGAAGTTCGTTAACACTATTATTTAAACTGGCTGATCGATCAATAAACCTGAGTTTGATGCATCACAGGATGGTCGTTCTCCCCTCACTTCAACACCTCAGATCTGAAAATTTTTGTTTTACTAGGATTTATTTTATTTCCTTTCCTTCATATATTTAATTCAAAGTTTTTTGCTTTACCAAAATCACACAGAACATATCTGGATAAATAAAAATAAAAGAGAGAGAGGGAGAAATATGGAAAATGTTTCTCTTTCTCTCTCTTTTAATACTTTTTAATATCTAAAGAATATCTGAATATGTTTAGATACTAAAGCTAAACTGAAGGAATTATGATTTTGGGGGAAAAAATCCCCAAAAAACAAAAAACATCTGAGTTTGTAAATCCTGAATTCCTATAATTTTTTTTTCATTAATTTGTATACGTCATATGGAATGCTGGTCTCATTTTCACCCTGAGTCTGTCTTCTGCCCTAGAGTTCAAACCAAGGCAAGTCCCTTCAAGTGAAACAAATTTATATCCTACAAGGTTTTCTTGGCTTTTTTGGGTTTTTTTCTCCCAAAAAAATATTTTAAAAAAGAACAGACATCTTTAAGTTCTATAATTTTTCTCCCTCTGCATTTACTTGGGAAATTTATAGCTGCTAGGTTTTCAAGAGCATGTCAGGATGTTTTTCTATCATGTAAAGAAAAATACGGCTAAAAGAATCAAAAATGTCTTTGTAATTTTTTTTGTTGTTTTTGCTTCCCTCTTATGATTATAACACATTGGTTTATAATGGGTTAATAGAAGATTTCTCTTTTCACTATGTCCCACATAAAATATTAAACACCTATGTCAGAAAAGCCTGAGAGATGCACTCAAAGTCAAAGGAATGCATTTGGAGTTTGAAGAACAGTGGTTTTATCAAATTCTGTGCCTCTGGACCAGCACATTGTTTTCCTCCCCTCTATGTTTCCACAGCTGATCAGGCAATCTGTTTGTACATTTTTCCTCAAGGCTTCTTTCTTCTCAAGCAAGAAAAAAACCCCACAATGCTGAGAAGAAGGCATATATGTCCATAAGATGAATTTCAAAGTGACAAATGTACAGTCCAGTGCAGAATTTACCAAAATTTCTTCTAGACTATGTTATTTGCTCACTAATAATAATAATTTTGTTTTATGTGTATTTACACAGTTATTTTCGGTTTGGTTCAGAAATCTGTGAAACTTATGTGTTTAGAAAAATTAAAAGTATTTAATTTTATTTAGTTTTAATTGTTTGGTTGGTTTCTTTTTAATCCTTTAAAATTATTTTTATTTTTAATTTTTAAGTTTGTCTGTCTGACAAATGCCAGCATTTCTTAAAAGCCATCCTTACAAAAAAGACTGAAGGACCAGCAGTATATTTTCTTTTTTCCATTTCAGTTCACTCATCAGTGTTGAGCCCAAAACTTTTACCTGAGCTCCAAGAGACACTGGCAGCCACAATTTTGACATTTTTCAGTCAGACTTTGCTCTGCCCAGGCACTCGCAGCAGGAGATGAGGGGCCTCTCCAAGCAGTGGCCAGGGCTGCCCTCTGCCAGACATGGACGGGTTCAGCTGGCTCCAAACAACACAGTAGGGGACAAGGCTCAGACCAGCGGCCAAAGTGGTGGTGTATGTGTTTAATAAAGAGGAAAAATAAAGTCAGATAGACAGTAGAAGAAGGGACATCAAAAAACAAATTAAAAAAAAGAAAAAAAAAAACAAAAAAAAAAAAACCAAAACAAAAAAAAAAAAAAAAAAAAAAAAAAAACCCCAAAAACCAAACCAAATCAACAAACAAATCAAAACAAAATAAAAGCGAACAAACAAAAAACAGAGGAAAAAAAAAAAAAACAGAAGAAAAAGTGTGGTATTGGGGGGGAAACAGTGGAGCAAGCACCATGGTCTGAAGAAAAGATGCAGCTCCACAGTGGAGCAGGTATCCACAACAGAGCTCATGGAGGACTCCATGCCTGAGCAGGTAGATATTCCCCAAAGCACTTCAGCGTGAAAAAAGTCTGTGCTGGAACAGGTGATGAGAATGAAAGGAGCAGACAAGAAAAACTGCTATGTACTAACCATACTCTCCCCAAAACAAACAGAGAGACATTGTGCCAAGAGCTGCCTCACTAAAGGGACTGAGTGCAACCTGTGGAAATAACAAAGCAGTGGGGAAGAAAGGAGTAGGCAGCGGTAGAGCAAAGATGGCCACAAGCCCTGATTCTCATGAAGAACTTTTTCACCACAGCATTTCCTGGAAAGAAATATAAGCAATCCTGAAGATTTCTATAAGATGTTAAAGACAATAATTGGATACTGTTGAGTAACAAGTTGATTAAATCAATAAGAAATATAATATTGGATTATATTATATTATCAACAAAAAGAGAACCAGAAAAATTGTGACTTGCTATGAATTAATCATATTCAGTTGAAAGAAGAATTTGAAACTCCTTTTTGATTGTTAGATCTGCACTTAAACATTTGAAAAAGTTAAGACAAAGATAATATTCTATAAATTCAAATATTCATACTTTCTGAGGAGCCTTGGGATAGATTAATGGTTTATTATATGATTTACAGAATTGGAAATATTATTCAGAGGGTGATTTATGTTTTTTAATTTGTTGATATACTGCCTTGTCTGCAACTCTGTTAATTTATACTTTTGTTACCTGTAAATATTGATTAAATATATAAATCCCAAAGCTATTAGTCAGACTGAAGCATTTAAAAGAAATAAATTTTAAAAACTCTTGATACATTTATTTTGAGAATTTGATTTTTGATATAAACCTTGAGATTAATTTTATAATTCTATTTCCTTCAACCTTACAAACTAGGTCTTCTACCATCAAATTTTTTTTCTTTGGACTTTAAATTTTTAAATACTTTCCAAAAAGAATCACTATCACTAAAGAAAGTTTTAGTGCCAACCATCATTATAATTATGGATGTAAATTGAATCAGTCTTTATTGAATTATTTCTCAAATAACATGTACTCTTTCCAAAGAAGATAATGAAGTATTTCAATCTCTCACTTTATGTTGTGAAATCATTTCCAGTTCATTCAAATTACATTAATTTGCTTCACTCATGAACTAAGACTCTTCTGTATTGCTTTTTCCTCATTTTCTCTCTCTTTCCCTCATTTTTTTCCTACTTGCAATACATCTATTGTTTTAGGCTTGTTCTTACATTTAGTTTTTCCTAGCGACAAGAATAGCATCTGTAGAGGTAAATTGTCTGCATCTGTCCTAAGGCGTCTTTTTATTTGAAACATAACAGTCAAGAATGTCTTCCAAGAATGCAACATGTTATTTCTCCTCATCCCACAATTCATCAGGCTATTTCTCTTCATCCCCAATTGATTTGGAGAATTTTCTTAGACTACTGTCAATATAGCCTTGAAAGGTCTTCACAGGGAAAGTTTTTATCTTGAAACTGCAAGGTGCTGTTTTGTTGTCTTCTAAAGTGTGTTTCTATCTCCTGTAATAGCTGTAATTTGAGTGCTACCAAAAGAGGCTTAAGACTTTGTTCCTTATACTGTATTTCTCCACTTCAGGGTATCTTCTGACGTGTTCTTCTTATGTTGTTTGCCATTTTCTTTCTTTTTACTGACAGGAAGCTATTTCACAAATAATCTCATAAAGGGAAAATGCGTAGCTACAGCTGGATAAGTGTAAACAAGCAATTTTGTACTACTCCAAAGTCCTTTTACTGGTGAAAACTGATAAACAGATCCAAAAGAAAGCAATCTCTCCTACACAGAGTACAAGTGTTATAACAATATTAAAAAGACAGCCAGGAAAATGAGGGAAAATAGACTAATAAAAGTTTAAAACATCAAGTATGGTAACACTGCATATTGGTCTCCAACATTATTGGCTCTTAAAAGACAGAGCTTCTGTAAAGAACTAATAAAGAATTAACACACACCGCAAAATGCTTTGGTGCCTTTTTCAATGCCTTTTCTCTCAAACTAGGTTTTCCACCTACATGCAGAGAGAACTACAAGGTTTGTAAAATTAAATAGTGAAAATGCAGCCCTAACCATTTTATGATGCAATCTGTTTAACTGAAATGGAATGAAAAAATCCAAATCCTTTGGTAGAGAAAGGGAAGGTCTCTCCTGAAACAAATATTCCAAGTTTCTGAAGTTTGAACTTCACTTTTTTTCAGCATTGCTGCAATAGAAAATATGTATAAATATTTAGATGTAGTTGTATGCACACACAAAAATACCCCATGTATAAATTAGGGATTTAGAGATCATCGTCATGGGAGAGTTCAGACTACTGGTAAATGGGCATAATCTCTATGTTCACCCTCAGTATCTAACTTTTCAACTATCCAAAACCTGTATGAAGAATCCCTTTTATTTTCTGCTGCCCAGAATTTATCCCTGTTTGCCTCTTGCCTACATAAAGTTCTTACAAGAAAAATGACAACATTTCTTTTTATTTTTCCAGCCCTTGTCCCTTTTTTTAATCTTTGCCTTTTCAGATGAAATCTTCAGCTGAATTCTTATGCTTGCTTGCCTGTAAATTCTTTCTCTGCTTTTACAGAAGACACTTGGAAAAGCTGGCTGCAACCTGTTTTGTCAAACAGGTCTTCAGTCCTGCTCCAGCAGTCTCTGAAGCTCATGCCTCGCAACTAAGACTGGGTTTATTTTGGTTTTATTTTCGTTGGGAGTTTTCATCATAATACCAAAGAATAGTAATAATGAGATATAAGAAGGGTGTGAAATAGAGTTATGAAGTGTTCTACATTACAACAAAATCATTTCATGTTACCTGATAGATATTTTTTTTTTTATAGAACTGAAACATCTAAGCAGAGATAAGACGTAACCTTGGAAAAGGAGTTTGTATGCTCCCAGCTATAAGTGCAGAACCATTATATCACAGTGCTGCTTCAGTGAGCAATATGACTGAAGCATTAAAAGAAACCAGCTAATTTAACCTAATTTTCAAGTCATTACCATAGAAAGTACTTGCCCACAGAACAGAATAAAACAAACAAAAGAAAAAAGCCAAACAAAAAAGAAACACACACACAAGACAAAACACAAAAATACCCCAAACCAAACAAGCAAAAAAAACCCAAAACCTTTGCAAACTGTATAATTTATAATGGTGTCATCAAATTTATATGCAAATACTGCATAAAACTGCAGAATGCTCATTTATTATCTGGCATATTGTTATAGCACTACACACAAATGAGTGAAGTAAACCACAGATGGATAAGTGTAAGGAAATGAAGACTTCTGTCAAAGGTCTGATGAGATAAAGGACAGTTCTGATCAGATTAATAACTCTTGCCTTGGGTTGAAATGGGAATCATGACATTCAGGTAACTTCTCCTGCCACTCTTACTACTCTGGCAATATGGAATACCGGAGAATTGTGTCCTATAAGATGTCTTATTTTGACATTATTTCAGAAAAGGAAACTCTATTTTTATGCATCTTGCATATGGATCTTCACTGACAAGATGTATACATCAAGTTCCACTAAAATAGAATATTTACATTTAATATATATACACCTACCCCTATATTAATTAAGAATAGCCTTAAAAATGTTCTAAAGAATGGCTTTACACAGCTTGTGTTCTCGTCCTGTGTGGTTTGTAACATCTAATTGGAATAAATAAAGAATCATATCAAAACTTATCCTTTTCTGTGATTACATCTGTTCAAAGGAACATAATGTAGCTGGTTTTTTTGTGAATAATTTCTTTTAGTTAACTTTATTAGTTGGTTTCACTTTTTGATTGTGAGACAAAAGAACAGGCTAGCTAAGAGGAAATATAGTGATAATCTTTGGGCTAAAAAAGGACTTTGAACCCAAAATTTTGCTAATTTTTCCCATCTATATTTTGAAAAATTATCAATAATAAGTTGTTTCATTGAATCCTGCCCCCTTTGAATTCAATGAATAAAAAAACTTAGCATTTTATTGAGTAAAAAAATGTGAATTTCTCAAGCTTTGGATAAAATCACTCAGATTTTGCCTGAGGATTTGTCTTCTAAAACAGTAGTAAATACAAAATATACAAAAAAAATCCTCATCTATGCAAGTTATTGAACATGAGGAAATGAGATATTTTTTTTGTCTTGGTTCAGTACAAAATATATCTAACTTTGGAAAACAGTTCAGGCAAGGTAGTCCACATTCTGACTAGACAAATGGACATAGGGAGCACCTCCTCAGTATTTATAGTGCTCACCTCAAGGTACAGAATTTCTTTGCTCTTAGTAGTTTCAAGAGAAATGTTTTAGTGGTAGGTTATTGAATGTCTGAATTCACTTTCACCAGAATTTACCCTTTTCTTAGCAGAATTTACTCTTTCCCCCTTTCCCCTCTGGTATTAGTAGAGGATGCTGTTTGGATCATTGTGAAATATAAGAAAAAAACAAACAATTAGGTTTTTTTTCTATTTTTTAAACTTTTATTGTTGTTTGCATACAAAGTTCATAATCAGCTAAAGTGATATAAAGCCCATATCAGTTTGTAAACCTCAATTTTATATGCTGTGACACTAATTTCTTCTTGGCAGGAACGACTGATGGAAGAGAAGATGTGCACTACTCTGGTTTTCTCTTGGTTTTTGAGCAAGTGACTGAGGAACACTGACCCAGGAGAGACCTAAAAGTCATCTCCCAGGAATTCTATATAAATGCTTATTTTTATAGGAATTAAAAATTACTTTTAGAGAAGCTCTCATAGAAGTTTCATAGAATGTCAAGATATTTCTGTCAACAAATCAGTAACACAAGTTGATGGGTAATTGCCTGCATGCTCACTAAGCTGTATATATATTGTGTTAGAAATCACAGCTTTTGTACCAGGGTACAAAACCAAAACAAAGCAGAAAAAAACCCCAAAGCGAGCAAGTAAACAAACAAAAATAGAAAAGACCAAGGGGGAATTTTGACAGAGGAGCTGAATAAATAGTACCATCAGTCCAAGTCTGTCATTTAGCAGAAAATCATTAGCTATGGCTACAGTTTTGAAGCCATGGATTGCAGCCCAGACATTTAGCTTCCTGTAAGTAATAAAAAAATACATTAGCTAGCAGTTTATTTTTTAATAAAGCTAACTTTGGTCCGTGGAATTTTAATACTATTACAGTATAGGGCACTTGAAAGTTAAGCATGTTTCCATCTCTTTTGTTACGGTAGTGTGCTTAAAGTGGTCATAAGTTGTGTTAAGTTTACTTGCATTTGCAGAATGTTTTTCTGTACAGGGCTGAATGAGCACTTCATCTAGGTCTGCAGTGAAGAAAGAGTGGTGAGATCACTATGCTGACTGTACCCGAAGTCCAAGAACAAAGCTGTCAGCATTCAGTGTTTTTTAATTGAAAAAATACATAATTTAAAAAATTACACACAAGCACAAATAAACATGCTAGGGATTAGAAAAGTTCTCAGAGCTTCCCTATGCAAGTGGAGTGAGTGGGTCTATAATATGAATGTTATAACAATGCAGGCAGTTAGCAAATATGCTCAGGTACAATATGGAATTGTTTTTGAGCTGAATGTGATATGTACAGTTAAATAAGCTCACGTAGGCTCAATATGAAAAACTATATGGAATGTTAAGATCTGTAGAGGGCTTTTCATTTTTTGTAACACTTCAAAGGAAAGCCCATTAAAAATTGCATCAGATTTTTATGTGTATTTAAGGGTACTTGTCAAACACAGGACGCAACATAAGCTTAACAATGCTTAAAGCAGTTCATAGCAGCAAATAGGTATCAAAATTAGCTCAGTTTTCCAAAATGCTTAGAAACTGAGAAAAAAGGGCACTTTGAGTGTAAAGGGGTAGCAAATACAAAAAATAGTGACCTCATATAATATGTCTTCCTTTTGCTGTTTTCTTCTCCTTTACAGAAATGGAGACTTTGAAAGACCAGGATGAATTCTCTGTGCTGCAAAAAATAATTCCCTGCTCAGGGAATGGAAGTGTCAGGGTTTGCATCACTGTAAAAATGAACTCAAGATCTCATATTAATGAAGCTAAACACAATCCTACTGACACAGCAGACTTGCATATAGACCTTTTACATGTTTGCAGCTACGTGAGCACTCTGATGACTATTTCAAGAAATAATGACAGTAATGATGATAAAGTAGGAGCTGTCCTTTAAAAAACATACTACTCACCTATGTTGCAACTGGTCTTGGGAGTCCCTTTTAGTCCCCTGTTATTTGTTGTCTCACAGGTGTTCCACATAAAAATTTGGTTTCATCGTGACTAAAAAGGCCTTCATAAAAAAAATATTTTTAAGATTTAATTTATATATTTTCTGGTGTGTGTTTCTTCTTCTGTCTTGTGTTTGCAAAATATAGTATTGCTCTCAGAAGATAGCCATATGAAAATTTAAATTATGAAATGCATAGCATAACTTAAACTATATTTACCCTTTTCTTCAAAATTTTCCAGCAAGAATATGCTTTGAATTTCTGTGGGGGGGACAGAATGTAAGAAAAAAAAGATAGTGCAAAAGGTAAACTCACCCCTGAGGAGTTGCAGCTGTACTAATAACCAAAAATTAGGAACAAGCCTGCCCTTAACAGGCCACAGCTGTGTCCAATGAGGATGAGTGCCCCAAAAGAGTGGTGCAGCTGGAGTTTATTGGCTGTACTGTGAAGGAGTCAGTGCTGTGAGGAGCTGTCTATGAGAAAGCACCAAGAAGGTATGGAACTTTTGTAATAAGATGATAACAAATTTCCAGTAATTCTGGCAAAATACAAGCTCAATATATATGCCAGTTATATACTGATTTTGTAATCAAAAAGAGGAAGATTGTAATTCCAATAGAATGGATTTATTAGAATACTGGTACTTTTGCTTATTGGAAGTGATTTTTTTTTTTTTGAGGACATTTAAATTTCTTCAGATTTGGGGTTTTTTTGTTGTTATTGAATGTGTCCCTTATTCTGAAGCATGCTTGTGATTCTCTGTTCTATCAGATCTCATAAAGAACTCAAAAGTCTCACAGAATTTTTGAGTGAAGAATGCTATGTGGATGAGAAACTCTGGCAGAGAAGAGCAATTATAACAGAAATTCTTGATAAGCACCTTGGTTTAGCCACAAAAAATCCTCTTGAAAAACACAATAATATTTTCTGAATATACGCTGCTTAGTGTGACTAATGCTGTGTCTGATTCCCACCAGGACAGGGTTGGCCCTCCTGGCTGCCAGGGCACTGCTGACGCATGTTCTGCTTTCTGTCGACCAGGAGCCCCAGATCCCTTTCCATGTCACTGCTTTCCCTCCTCTTATTCCCTGGTTTATAGACCAAGGTTACCCCATCCCAGGTGTGGAATCTGCCACTTCTGGTTAAATTTCACATGGTTTGTGAACGCCCTTTTTATTAATTTGCCAAAGTCTCTCTGCAGGATCCCTCAGCCCTCAAGGGAATTGACATTTCTTCTAAGTGAAACTGCTTTGATTGGACCTAATACATGTATTCTTCCCCTTTTAGCTCTAGTCAAAAAAAAGGGAAGTTTTAAGCCTTTCCATCTTTACTTGGAAATGCTTAATACTTAGATGTCAATACTATGGATCAGCTAACTAATAGCAAGAAAGACAATCAGAAACATCAGATTTACAACCTTAAATTATGACTTTGTGCCAATGCATTTTTGTTTTAAGCATTATTTACCATTTTAAATTTTTTTAAGTTTAGACTGTAGAGCTAAAGTATGTCTACTGTTTGCTCTTTTAATACAAAGCCAAATCAAAGAGTAACGCTGTGTTTTCTATTGAATTTTTTTCATCATTGTAAGCACAGGCAGAGAAGAATAGGGAAAAAAAGAAAAAACATGCCATTACTCACCTCTTAACATTTAAACAAATGTTATATGGCTAAAGCTACAATACACGCATCCTAAAGTGTTAAAATCTTCAGACCATCCCCAAAAGCCGTAAGCTCTTCTACCATTGATACCAAAGTATTTAACCTTATCTCCTTCTCTTCAGCCTCTTATTCTAATAATGGTTCTTCCAGAGACACGACTGCAAAAACTCTCTGCACTTCTTTCTGCACACAAATTAGGATGTGAAAATCAATGGGTCTGTCCTCAAGGAGCTGCATTCTGGCCTTCTGACCTCACATAGTTTCCAGCTAGCTACCCAGCCTACTGGCCTAACTTGTTATCTTAGCACACTCCACATTGACATCCAATTTTTTTCAGGTGCATTTCAGTCCTGCATTTGAAGGTTTTTCAGGTTGTAATTTTCTACCTATTATTTAACTGCTTAACTCTTGATTTTCCACTATGTTGAAGCATAAATTTGCTCCAAGCATTTATCCTCTTATAAAGAGATATTGCACAAAGAGAAATATTATTTGTGTGCCCTTTGAAAGTTGCTTTGTCCTAAGCTTTCAGTTTTCATGTACACAGTTAAGTCTCAGTGAAGCATTTTATCTTCTGAGGAGAAAAATATTATATTCTAAACCAGAAGCCTGTACCACGTAGTAATGAATGGAATCAAGCTTGGAATATCCTGGGAGGGTTTTTCTTTAGTATTACTGTGTGAATTTATCCTCAGTAGAAGGAAAAGTAAAATAAAAAAAAAAAAAACTTTGGAAATGCAAGGATGAATGAATCTGTACTGGAAGATTCCTACAAATGAATGAGAAATATAGAAGTAAAATTGTCCAGCCACAGATTCAGTAGGTAATATAGCCATTCTAAAACTGCAAAATAATAGTATGCAAATTGTTTTCAGAAAGTTCTTGAAAACAAATCCAGTAATCTAGCATAGAAACTTTATTTGAATCAAATAACATTTATTCAGTGGCTGCAAGCAACTTCTAGGCAGAGGAATTGGCTTATAATACATAATAGAAGGAATACAAGTTTCAGATCTCTGAAGAGATCCACAGTGGAACACAACAGCAGCAAAGATCAGAGTACCTGGTTTCTGTTTGTGGTGGCAAGTGAAAGTGTGTCATTAGGAGTGCTACAAACCAATGGTAGCACAGGTAGTGACAGCCAAAGCAGCATGTGTTGGGATCAAAGCTTGGCAAAGGATTTCAGAGTCCATTCAGACTTCAAACTTTTTTAACCCTCTCCCACACCTACTCTTCAATATGTTGAAAGCTTGAAATGCATTCTTCTCTGTAATATTTGTATCAGAAGTGAAGGAAAAGAGACTTAGAATACACTGATCCACCTGCCAGCCATTGATCACTCATTAGTTTTTCAATAAAATGAAGAAAAAATGAAAAAAAACCCATGATAATTGCACACAAAATGGTGTAAAGTTTATAAAACATCTCTCCAGAAAGGTTACATTAAACTTTTTCTTGTTTTTGTTTACTAAATGCCTTAGAATGAATGTTCTGCTGAGTTTATACTTTCAAAGGCTCGAGACTAAAATGCACTGAATATTTTGAAGAGAGAATAGGTAACAGTTACTTGTATAAAATGTAGTACAAGTCTTTCATCTTCTTTCCTCACAGCATGCAGTAAAAGCTGGCATCAAAATACAACTACTCCCAAAATAAATTGAGAGCAAATGTATACACATGGCTGCGTTCTCATTAAAATTTCTTTAAAGTATCTGTGACTACAGAAAAGAGCTGCCTTTTTCCTAAAGGCAAAATAGTTTCTGCATTTTTCTGACTTTGCCCCTTTCTTTCAGCTTCATTTGTAAATGCATTCATCTGCAATATGAAAGGAAAAGAAATTATCATAATCTGAGTTAGAAAAAAGATAGCTAAAACAGATGAAAAAGTTTTGTAAGTAGATTTTCAAATAATTAGTGATTAATTTCTACTTCAATAATGAAAATAAATCATTACTATTAATTATTGATATACAAAATAAAAACATTATATTACTGAACAGGTCTCTGGATCCACAGTGAAGAGCAACCTCATGGTGGAAAAAGAAAGGCTCCTGTACCTGTTGCACCACACTGAAGGACCATGCATTTGTAATTTGGAATCCTACTGTTCATTCATTTGGCACCTCCTGAGCTCTCATCTTCCCATCCAAAGGCTGCTGTACATGACACTGCCCTGGTGTCCTGAACACTCCTACCCTGATGGCCCAGCCTCGGCAGAGTGTGAATTGTTATCAGGCTGGACTTCTTACAGGAAATGATGGATGCCCCAAGAAGGAGACTCCTCTGCACTGCCCATTGCTCCTCATGGCAGGCCACTGGCCACAAAGTTTCTATTGCTTTCTCTTCCCTTTATTTATGCTTTTATTTCCGTGTTTGTTTGGGGGGGTTTTGCTCAGTGTTGGGTATTTGAAATTGGTGAATTCTATTAGCTGCAGGCCCCGCAAAGGAATTTCTGCACTTGTATGCATAGCACAGGTTTTGACTGCACAGAATACGTAACTGAATTGTTTTGAGATGGGTTGGGGTGGCTTTTTTTGTTTGGTTGGTTTTTTGGTTGTTGGGTTTTTGGGTTTTTTCCCGTTGTTGCTCGGTTGGTTGGTTTTGGGTTTTTTTGTGTAAAGATACATAGAGAATAAAATAAGAAAAGTGATATAATAATTCTCTACAAATCATTTGCAATTAAAAGTTTTTTAACCCTGACTGCAATCAGGAGTGAGAGGATGAGTAAAGAAATAAGGTTTTAGTTGAAGATTAATTTAGAAAATAAGCATAAGTATTTCTTTTTCTTGCAGTTCTGGTTTGAGTAAAAAAGAGGCCTTTACATTTTATGCTAAAAAAAGTGGACATAGATTCAGTTTGAGTTTCTAGAAGAATTTTAACAAATTAAAAAACCCCAAACACCCTCAAAAACACTCAGTCCACAATTTAATCTTTCAGGATATTTGAGTCACTCTTTTAATCAAGAGCCACGTTAATAATATATGCTTTTTGTAAGAATACCTATGGGAAATAAAACTGCAGCTAAAAGCAGAAAACATTTAATAATGGAAATAATTATATTTTGAAAAAAATGAAGAACTCAATATGATGAACAGGTAAAAAGTCCACAGAGTAATAGTATTAAGAAATCTCATATCACAATGTAACAAGGATATTTCTTGATTGCAGTAAAAATGAGTTTGCATAATACCATATAGAGGTACTAACTAATCAAAAATGTGGTCTACAGGCATGTATTTTACCAATGAAGTAAAAAACTGGGGGTGTTCTTCACCCTCAATCATAGAAGAAAAGTTGACTGGGAAATGATAGGACTAATACAAGAACCTAGCAGTGTCCATAACTATTTAATTGTAAGAAACAAAGTTTTCAGCCGTACCTAACAGTCAATTCTGGATGTGGAGTAAAAAATAATAACTTGTAAAATAAAGATTCTTTTTCCCAGTAAGGGAAATTAAGCAAGGTACAAATCCAACAATCCTTAAATAAAAATTCTTAATACTAGATTCCTTGTTTATTGCAATGATCTCTTTCATGTGCCAACACTACTGTTACTGGTTGGGTTGGATTTATTTCTTGTTATGCTCTCCCACTGTTAGAACTAGCCAATGAGGAATACCAACTCTTTTGTCATGTAAAAATAGAAATGTCATGCCACTTCAAGGCCTGCCATGAATCATGTTTGCCTCCAGTCCAGATGAGGCTGAAGGTGACTTAATGCAGAAAATAAGAACGGTGTTCCATGATTCAGTGTTAGCTCAATTTTTTTCCCATTATTAATTCTCATCAAATAAAGTATTTAGCTACTAATAAATGAAACTAATACTGTCAATTATTTCAATTTATCAGGGTACTAATACTCCCAATTATTTCAATTTTTCGGGGTATAATTAAGTGGTATAGCCAACGTTTTACACAGATAGTAGTTGCAAGTAAGTAGTTATTGTAAGTGGATTGAAATATATATGACCTGTCATAAATATATAATGTAGAGGAAGGCTGTTTCTCAAAGCAGGTATACCAAATACAGCCATAATATAATAAGAACAATAGCACATGCTATACAGGAGACCTCAGGCTATAGAAAAAAATTACCAAATATCAATTACTGATGTTAAAAGAAATTCAGGCTGGCAGTTCATGTAAGTCACTGAACACGTGACAAATTCAGATGTGAGAAGAACCTCAGAAGACAAAAGCAAGGCATGCATTTTACTAACAAAAAAAGTAAAGACAAACATGTCCTGCAATAAGGAGAAAGAAAACATAAATGTAAATTACATACTCATTTCTTGGCAAAGAAGAGACTGCAATCATCAATACTACATTTCTATTAGCAAAGAACTTGGGACAGAAATAACATGCCCTGAATCCCCTCCCAAATTGAATCTAAAGACCTCTGGCCATGAAAGACGTAGTATAACATCAAAGAAATTGAGAGATAGTAGAAAGCTTGTATCAGTTTAACCTGTATATAATTTAAACAATTGTTACTATTGCTATAATTAAACTAATAATATGTCTTTGGCTAGAATGTTAAGGTTTACTTCTAATTAATATTTTAATTATAATTTTACTTCTAAATTAGATTAGCAGTACATTCCTGATTTGGAAAATAAGGTGAGTCCTCATGGCCCACAGCAAAATTTTTAAGTACAGCGGCTGACAGATATGACACAGGATTTATGGAATGTCCTGTTCCTTGAGCACCTGGTATTGCCCCACATTGTACTAAGCATTACGCATAAGTAATTGGATACTTAGTTATTCATAAATCCTTTTGTTGTCAACCATTACTCATCAGATCCACAATTACCAGGAGCCATTTATTTCATTTGAATTTTCAAATTAATTCCTTCAGTGTTAATTGAATTTATAATTGTCATTTGCCATTGTACTCTTCTGGCTTTATTTATTGTTTATTCTCAAAGTAAAGTGGCTCCATATCACAGCAATATTCTTGTAAGCAAACTTTTTCTTTGCCGTTTCCCACTTTAAAGATGTTATGTGCCTTTGAAGGTTCTATGAAACTACTGTTTGCACAGAAAAATTACCATGTGATGCTGCCTAACTTTAAACATCTAAAATACAACTAATTCAAAGTTACCTGTATAACTAGGAAAGAGAATAACTATATTAGGTGATAATTCAGTGGGTTACCTGGGTGTAAAATATTTATATTAGGATGAGATGGAGTTTTCTAGAAGTCCCTGTTTCTACCTTTATAGGCAGCATAGATGGCTTGTTGATGTCTCCTTTAGTCAAACACATTACACACTTAACTGCTATCCCTAGGTTTGAGTGTAATCTTAGTGTGTTTTCACTGATTTTGTACAAGAACAGCATAATGTCCATAGTTTTCATTTGTTGGGGGTTTTCTCTTTTTTTTTTTTGTTAGCAGAAATGATGCAGAATAAAATCAATTCTGTCACCAGGACAGTAGCTGCAGGACATGGAAAGATGATATTTAAAGATAGTGGCTCACAACTTCTAGGTATTATTTTTGTTTTTAGGAGGCAATAATGCAAAGCAAGTACATTAGCACCAGACTGCAACCTTATCGACCAAGCTTCTGTACAGCTCTGAATGAGAATCAAAATTAGAAAAAAATGCATGTGAAAATTAATGGACAACAAAATTCTCAGAGACTGGAGGAGCAAACTCCAGTAGTGTTCTGGAATCAGAAAGCTATTTGCTTCTGCATTTTTAAATACATGTTCATAACTCATACAATCATGCTTAACCTTTATTGTTCATTTCTCTTCAGTTTTAAAAGGATCTATAAGAGAGTGAAGTACATTTCAGACAAGGCCAACTTAAGAACTAATTTGTTCTCAGCTCATTTCTATTGGGATAAAGTGTGTAAGCAGAAATGTCTCATTTGATTTTACATTTATATATATATATATATATATATATATAAAATTTTTGTCCCATAATGCAATATGAATAGAAAGGGCTTTTTCTTGCTTAGATTATCCACCATTTCTCTCAAAAGAGTACATGCAAATAATCATTGTCTTTGTTTCTACCAATAAACATAATTGCTTGTTCAACAACAAAGTGTTTTTGTCTTTTCCCAGCTTACTGTTTCTGTCACAAAGAGATACATCTTCATTCACAAATGGTTTCATGAGAACTTGTTTTGGCCAAATCTTTGCTTGGTACTTACCTGAGGACCTTATACAGTGGAAAATGTTTCCCTTTTCCCCCCATTTTGAAATTCATGAAAATACTCCTTTATTGATCCCCAAATCTGCCATTAAATGGCTCATTTACTTGATCAACTCATTTGACTTATGGTATTCATTGACACTCTCCATTAGGCATTCCATTTAATCTGATCATAATGAAGTGCAAAGGACAACATTTAGACAAAATATTTAAACAAAATACATGGAGAAAACTGTACATGTCAGTGAATAGATGTATAATTTGTTTTTTCTTATTAGCAGCTGATTTTCTTTTCTACCTCACTTAAGCTCTAAGAAGTAATTCAAAACCCCTGAAATAAGATGGTCTGTCTTGTGGACATATCTTTACTTCATCAATGATCAAAGTGCCTTCTGCTGCCTTTCCTGTCACTGCTCTATGCATATATACCAACAAAATCTTTGTCAACTAACCTTACACAGATCTCCAGGAAAAATATCCCTGAATTTTCTGTGTTATGCTTATCCTCTGGAGCACATTCTAAACTTTTTTGCTATTTCATTCTGTATTTAGAGCGCCTCTACCAACGATCTTTTCAGAACTGACAATTTTCATAATGTCTGAAGGTCTCAGCAGCTATGTAAAAAAACACTTTCTAAGTTCTCCAGGAAGCAGTTTTGTTAACCCAGTATTTGGCAATTTATTCTGAATCAATAGTCAAATATTTCTTAGTGTGGTACTTTAGCTTTTTAACATTGTAATTATTTAAAGTGTCAAGTAAAAATAAGCTGCAGAGAAGTAATAGCCACTAATTTTCCAATAAATTTTTTTGCTATGACTTAGTCTTTTTGACTTAATAGATATAAATTAAATTACTTTGGTTGCTTGTCTTGATTTGCATTTTTTTGCTCAACAGTTCTGTATAGCTTCAAGAAGAAAAATTTACTTTCAGTTCTAAATTGTTGGGACTGACTGTTTTGAAAAGAATGTTAACAACATATTTAAGCAACTAGTCATTTGCTTTCTAATTGACGGGGTGTATGCCTTTAGCTTGCTAAAAAACTACTCTTACTACAATACTTGAAAGATGAACTGTAGAGAGCTGTGAAATCACACCTAGAAAGCTGTTTCAAAATTCTGAAATCCAATATATATTTATGGCAGCCATTATCAAGGCCAGATTGGATGAGGTTTGAGCAACCTTGTCTAGGGAAAGATGTCCCTGGCCATGACAGGGGGGCTGGAACAAAATTATTTTAAAGCTCCTTTAAACCGAAACCCTGCTATGATTTTGTGATTCTATTTGTATATAGTGATAATCCTTTCCCTACTCAAATAGGCAAATAGAGTCTCTGTTCACAAGCATTTGTACTCATTTTCCAAAATAACGTGGCCAGATGCACAGAAAATGTTATTCTGTTTCAAGCCCCGTTGTCATAGCCAATGAGTTTAGTACAGCACAACATATACGAGTCACATATTTGCATGCATATTGCATGAAGCTATGCACAAGCAATAAAAAATATTTCTGGGAGGTATATAAAGTTTTCTAGAGATGAAAAGTCACGTTGAATTAGTTTACCTTCATATACCATAACTGGAAGAAGATATCACATAGTGTTAACTCCTTTTGAGACCAGCCAAAGGTATGACTATATCTATCTGTAAAACTAGAAAGTATAAGGGACCAGAACATCTTTTAACAATGACATTTATTACCCATGTTTTGAATTACCTGTCCTGCAATCATGTTTCCTCAGTTGCGTTCTGATCCTAGCTCCAAGGTCAATTCCCTCAGAACATGCTTGTCATAGACAACAAACATACACTTGTATTTTACTGATTTCAAGGATATTTATAAATGGAGCACCCACTAAAACAGCTATTGAACAATTTTTGAAGACACTATAAATCAAGGTGAAAGAACAGTGACAAATGCAGAGATGTTTAGTCCGATCAAATCAAGATCAATTTTTTTTCTTATTTTTCCATATACTTTCAAGGTATCATATCTGCTTTTGGTATATTACTTCTGAAGTTGCTATTTCAGAAATTTCCATTTATTTATTCAGACATAATTCTTAGACTGTGGTTCTTGCAATGTCAAAAAATAAAATATTTCTAGCTTGTTTTCTCCACAGAGTTTAAAACCAAACTGATATTAAATAGTAAGATATTTTAAAAAATCCAACTGAACCTCATTGGCTTTTCATTTCTGCAATCAAAGGGGTAATTCCTTGAAAGCAGCTCTCTCCAATTTTACTGTAAACCTCAAATCACACTGCAGTATTGTTGTTTACATTTGGCACAGAGCAATTTGAAAGATATGAGGGACATGGCATGGGATACTTCAAAAATAAAAGGAAAAAATCTTTCCCAAAGTCAAAGCCATCAAAAGGCATGGCATGCCATCAGGTGCAGGGACATGCACCAAAGATTCCTCTCTTGGTCCCCACTGAAATCGCAAGATTCCTTTTCCCTTCCCGAGAGGAATTGAAATTTCCTTTCAGGAAGGGAAACGGAGTCTTGCAAACCCGAAAAGAAAGGCTTACAAACACTCTGGAAAGGAGATAGGATCAAATGAAATGCAATTGAAAAAACCCCAAAAAATCCAGAAAATTGGGAGATTTAGTGTCTTCAAAAAATAGGCTGTGAGGAAATGAGCTGCATTGCAAAGGACCAAAAGAGACGAAAACTAAGCTCACAGATGTTGCAAAAGCAGGGGAAAAAGTCAAGGAGGAAGACACAACTTGGAGGAGAAGATATGAGGGACATGCCATGAATATTTTTAAAAAAAGAAAAGAAAAAATCTTGCCCAAAGTCAAAGCCATCAAAAGGCAGGCCATATGCCATCAAGTGCAGGCACATGCAGCAAAGCTTGCCAAAATTGATGCTGGCTGAAGGCCAAAACAGAAAAGAAGGACTTAAAAACGCTCTGGAATGGAGATACCATCAAAGGAATTGCAATTGGAGGAGAAAAAAAAGAAATTTGGGAAATTTAGTGACTATAAGAAAATAGATCGGGATTATATCAGGTGCAGTGTAAAGGACCAAAACTAAGCTCAAAGATGTTGCAAAGTCAGAGGAAAAAGTCAAGGAAGAAGACACAACTTGGAGGGGAAGATATGAGGGACATGGCATGGAGCATTAAAAAAAAAAAAAAAAACAAAAAAAAAAAAACAAACTTGCCCAAATCAAAGTTATCAAAAGGCAGGCCATATGCAATTTGAAAGACTCATCTTTTAAAATATTACATGGTGACAGGAAGGACCAGCAGAAGACTGATAGCCTTAGGAACAAACTCCAAAAGTAAATCCATCTTCTCTGTATCCCTTTCTTTCTTTGTTTAAGTGTTAGCAGCATTCTTATCAAATTTGCATATCTCTAATTATTCTTTGTTTCCAAGAATGAAAATATGTAAAATAAGTCAGAGATTTTGTCCCCACTCAGCATGAGCAATAAGGTTTAAATATCTGTGAGATTTGACTGCCCCAATTTCTTGTTACTTATAGTTTATTAATGGAAAATCAGACAATATTAAGAAAGAGAAAATGTTGTCATTTTAGTGCAAGAGTTCTGTTGTCATTACATTGCAAGGGTTCCATATTGCTAGAGTTTCATACTTCCTTGATGTTTCTTGTAGGCTTCTCCTCTAGGCACTAACTTTTCCTTGTCCTCACAGAAGATAATTGACTCCAGTTCCCTCAACCAACCAATCCACTCTTTTGTAACACTCTTCTGATTGGCTACAGCTGTGGCCTGTTAACATCAGGTCTACTCCTAATCCTTAATAAGTGGCTCTGCAGCAAATCTTTAGAGGCAAGATTACTTGCTATACTACCTGTATTTACTTATGTTCTATCCCCCTACAAGAAAAGGTACTATTTTCAAGTAAAGAAAGCCAGACACAAGTGCATCTAAAGGATTGCGGTCCCGCGTGGCTGATTTAAGGAAAAAGGTGAAAGCGAAAACAATTCAGCCTAATTTTTTATCCACTATCAAATGGATGCATCTGCTGAAGCCACATGTACAATAATATCATTGCTGATTAAAATGAAAAAAACTATAGCTGGTAACTATTTTCAGAATAAATTCCAGACTGGAATAGTTTTAAAGAAGAATTTGCAATACAGAATTAAGATTAGAACAGCACTATGCTGTAATTCTGGATTTTATACTCTGGGTAATCACTTAATATTTAGTAAAACATCAGCATTCCTACAGGCTGTGCAGCCCAGTTTTACATCTGTCTAATCCCTGCATGTATTCATGATCTCTTTAATATTAGTGAGCTAAGAAAATGTTAATTTTGGAAGCAATATTTTCTGTAGGGCAGAAGGAGAACTAGCAGAGCACATTTTGGAAATTAGTCCAGTATTAGAAGTCCAAGACCTCTTACCATCAGTATGGCAGGAGAAAACAAACAAACAAACAAAAAAACCTACAGCTAAAATGGAAGAAAAAATTAGAGGTGCAAAAATTGGAGTACAAAAATTGTATAAAGTGTTAGATGAAGTTCCCCTTGAACTCAAGATTAAAGGACTAAATGGAACTTGAATTTCAGGGATAGTTTGAAAGCATACTTCTAGCTTCTCTCATTATGTGATCATTACATTTTATTATTTCTTAAAATTTTATTTACATGCAATAGCCAATGGAAGCAGTAGAACTTAAGGTGATATGCATTTTTATGCATTGAGTGTTGGTTTCTTATGCCTGACAATTTTCTTTTCTTCATATTTACAAGTAGAATAAATTAAAACCACAAAACAAAACTTCCCCCACCAAAACTCTCAGGTATTTCCTGCACAGACTGAGAGAAATCCTCTATGATACTTGCTCAGTTTAGAATTCAAGAGGTTTTGTGTTGGAATCCATAAAGTTAGAGGGGTTTTAGGAAATGGTTTAAAAAGTATAGGCCTCAGTTTTGTTAGCATTGCAAATACAGCAGAAAAGTTTCCCAAGCAGTAGAGCATACGTGACAAATAACAATAGGCCTCCATAGAATTGGCTTAAAGATGGCAACAAGGTTATTTAATGTATATCTTTAGAAGGTTAGCATGAATTGAGCTCTGTTCTTTGTCTCTTATGAACCAGTCTTTGTTTTAATTACCATTACGTGTGTTTTATAAGATTGGATGGAATGTTTGTCAATATGTGTTGTTCTATGTATGATTGGCTGAAATCTAGGCTGAGATGGTTTTATACTCTTCTGTATTACCCCACCTTCTCTGACATTCCCTGTGGACCAGCAAGGTGTTGACATCCTGTCTCCATTGTCTAACAACGTCCTGAGACTGATGTGCTGAAAAAATAAAAATAAGCTCTTCACTGGTCTGGTTTGTCCAGTGTTGTCCATATCTGGACGTAGTTGTCGCGGCAAGTGGGTTCCTTTTTTAAAACATGGGTTCCTGACACAATTGGATATATATTTCCCATATATACCTGAACCCCGCATTTTGCAGTAGTGAAGTCTGGGTACCAGGGCAGGGACTGCAATGGTGATTGGGGTCAGCTGAATACTCAGCAATCACCAGGTAAATACATAGGAGACCTGAAGACTAGGTGGGAATTCAAATCATCACATCATTCACAGCATAGCAGTGCTGAGATCAGCAGGAAATAAGGCCCAAATACAGCACACCTCTGATGTAGCTCAGGCAAGGACCAAGCCTAAATGCAATATGTAGATCAATCAACAGAATTTGCACGTACAGGGGCCCAGGTGAAGAATTTGATGGCTCTTTGGCAGTATATGACTTTCTACTTTTCACTTCTCTTTCTGGAAATTTTTCTGTATTTATAGATGTCTGGTACAAGGTCACATAACTGCACTATGTCATAGTAGGCTTTTGAAACAAGCTGCTCAGCCTTGGGGAAAAATTGCAAAGAATTGGGGAAAAACACAATTATAGGCTGATCAGGTCAGCTAAAGCCTCTTGATGCATTCAGGACTCTGACGGAAAAATTCTTTTTCCGTCAAAAAAACAGAGGGTTTTGTATTTTTTCACATTGCTTCAAGTGGCTCCTTAGTCAAATATGAGAAAAATCTACTGGTGTTTTTATTTAATGAGTTACTTCAGAAACCTTTAGCCTCAGAAAATTAATTCAAATTTGATTCTAGGATTCCTCATTTACCTAGTTTCTTTAGAGTTGCCATTGTTTTGGTAGGTGAACATTCAGCATTGGTATATTTCTCCAGGAAGAAGTCTTTTCATATCTTTCATCAAATCGGGTTGCCTCATTATTCCCATTTTAATCTCTATGTCTCTTCATCTCTGTGATGTCAGCATCATTACCAAGGCTCAGAAGTACACTCTCTTCTGCCTTGTCTATCATTCACTGCACAACCAATACACAATGTGCTTACACTAGAAAATTTAACTCCTGAATTATTGAGGCAGTCTCACTTAGCCTTCAGCAGAAGACTTGTGGAGAAGTCCTTTTCAGTCCTTTACAGAAAATTGTATGCAAGTCTTGTCTAACATCAGGATTAGTCACATATTTGTTTTCTAAACTAAAATACTGTCAATGCCAAAAAATTGTTTAATGCCAGTGATCAAAACTGTTCAACACACAGGAAACAAGCAGTTTCTATTTTAATGTAACCAAACAATTTCTGTTAACAGAATATCTTGAACAATTAACTATGCAAATTCCATAGCATTAAGTATCAAAGACTAGTACTGTTTTCATGTGTATAACTTGTGTTTGAAAACAAATGATAGATTTGTAAGATTTCCACCACAATTACATGCAGTTGGGCTCTGCATGCATCTGAAAGATAAGGATGAAAGTCATGATTGGTGTGGAGTGTCCAGAGATCCAAGATGGCTCTAAGACTCATGTCCCTGGAGAAACCAGGCCAAGTTGGACTAACAGTCAAGCTGCTTGTTGTGTTGCTTAGCCTTAGAGGGTTACATAATTTTACTCTGTAACTATTAACAATAATTCACTGAAAACTATTTTCAATAAAACGGTTCATTTGTCTGCTCCAGAGCTTCTCAAAGACCTTGACCAACACGTTGTTAACTATGAATAAAAGGAGTTATAACCCTTCTCCAGAATTCCCTCTCAGAGAAAATATAAGATTCAAAACATGGTTGGATACATATGCCATTAATTTTAGAAGGAAAAAGGTTAATTTGAATGGAAACTTTATATTCATGTCTAAGTATATGACTATTTTGTTATGAAAACACCCAGAAAAAAAAATATTAATCCTAAAATGTAATGTTTTCATTCCCAGCTTTAATAGAGCATTTGAAGGCATGGTACAGGTATTAAAAAGATTTAAAAACATATAATGAAGAAGGCAGGGTACCCCTGCCTTCAGTGTTTATCTCTCAGTGAAACACATAGGTCATTCATCAACCACTACATGCCTATCCCATTTCTAGAAGGACTCTCTTGTTGCTGTAAAGAGATGAAGCAAATACATACACACGCTTATTTTGGGGTTTTTTTCCTAACTCATCTCTCATTTAATCATGACTGAAAAGTCCTGGGGACAATAAGTCAGATTTCTCAGGATTCTCTCTGAAAGGATAAGTTCTGCAAAATGGCCATTTACAGTACTTTGTAGTCCTATCAAAGAGTTCTTCAAGCACTGAACTTCCCAAACGGTGCACACATAGACAAATATTTACCTTGCATCTATAACATCCCCTGTCTTGTAATAGCACGATATTCACATATACACTGCATACTGCATGTAAGGAGATGGGGGAAAGAAAAAAAATTAGAAAACTGATCTGTTTTTCTGTTTAAAGAACAGTCACAAAAAAATGTATTAATAAAATGTGACTAAATAAATGAAGTCTGAGTAATGAAAATGCCTACTGACCATGGGCAATTAATATATTTTCAATGTACTAGTAACACCAAATAAATGAACCATATGCTAAATGAAGCCATCTGTGTTAGTAAATACTCCAATATAAGATGTTAAATATAATTAGAAAATTTATCCTGTCCCTTTTATTAGCTAAGGAAATTTGGGGAAGTAAATGATGGTATTTGGAAATTTAAAAGTCAAATATTGGAAATACAGCTGGTAGACTTTAATGAAGGAATGAAAAAACTTCATTGCTGTCTACAGCTGTTGAAAAGTCAGGAGATTTATTATGCAGAGGGGTTTAATCTGCTGGGGCTTACATCTCCTAAATTCTTTTGGATTCAGATGTGAACAGAAATTTCAGAATAAAATTAATTCAAGACCAGTGAGCTTGAATGCATGAATTTTTTGCATAGTTAAAACTGTTTAAAACTTAGAAGTCACAAAACATTTCTGCCCTGCATAATAGTTATGTGAAAGCATACAAAGACTGACCTTAGTGCTGTGTTGGATCTCAGTGTACCTCCAAGGCAAGAAAGACTGATCCACACTGGGACAAACTCAGAAGAAGGCTTCTGGGATGCTTGGAACAGTAGCATTTGTTGTGTTAGGGGAACCTGAGGGAACAGGACTTGGTCAGCTTGGAGAAGAGACAAACTTTAGGGGAACCTAATGACAGGAAGGTCTCGCATCAGAGGCAGGCAGATCCTTCACAGCAGTGTGTAGTTGGAGTATGAGAGATAATGGGCCTAAGCAGGCACACAACAGACTTGGATCTGAAAGATTTTCCCACCTGAAAAGTGCCTAGTGGTGGAAGATGATGTCTTAAGAAATTACGCTGTATTTGTCCTTGGAGGTTTTCGTGACTGGACAGAGCCCAACCTGGTTTGTCCTCACAATTGCCCCTGTCTAGAGCAGAATTAGAAAAGTTCTGTAGTTCCTTACCACCTAAATTATTCTACAGTCCTACAGCTTCAAAGCACTACTGCTTCTCAGCAAATTTCTGTGAAAACAGAAAGATTTTAAATGTCTTTTGTCAGTACCTAACTCAGGTAGAGAATGATGTAATCTTTGACAGGTAAACCAGTAGCCTGGACAGGACCAAACTGCACATCTTAACATGCTTCTATTTCAACTTTTAAGGTCACTACACTAGAATAAACTGAATTGAACAAAAGGAATCATGTGTGTTTGTTTCCAACAGCTTTACAGAAACTTGGGGAACTAGCTTGGAAATATTCACATTTAAAAAAACATGTCAGTAAGGCTCCTTCCTAGTAAATATGTTAACATTCAAAGGAAAGTTGATAGATTTACAGAGGCCTCAACTATAAATATAGTGCTATATATTTTATGTGAGTATATGGCCAGGTAAAGAACAGATAGTATCACTGATGGATTTATTCTGTCAAGTGTGTCCCCGTTGTCATCAAATCTCGCACTACTACAAGAATTTCTTCATGCTGATAACATCACTTCTCAATATAACCCTGATAATTCAATCAGTTCAAGAACACTAATCCAAAAGAAACTCGGAATTGTCAGTTGTGACACCCATAGAATGAATTCTCTGCCAGAACTTGGCTTTAATTTCGCGCTCAGAAGAGACTCTTCCCAAAAAAATGAAATTGCTGTCAAGTTTCTAGGAGCTGAGCACATGATATTTTCTGAAAGTTTCTTTAAAAAAGCAAAAAAAACTCCAGCAAATGAAGTTCTTCAGTAAGTGAAATGACAAAAAGAAAATATAAAAAACCCCAAAACCACCAGTATATTTTTGTGGTATAGACAACTGAATACTGCAGTAAAGAGGTGAATTTTATCCATATTTCTACCATGTATACTTACATAATTTCTTATGCTCAAAATTATTTCATGAACAAAAGTGTAACACATTTGATTAGGGAAGGCAAAACTTTACTATTGATTAAAATTTTAGTAGTTGAATTGTTCAAATTATTAGTTTGTTAATAACAAAGCTAAAACTCTTCTATAGAATAGTCCCTTCAGGCCATCTATCTCTTTCCTGGTGTTATGCTTGAAATTTCAGCTTTTCTTGAGGTCATAAGGGTGGCCTTGGGGTCCTCTATTGATTTCAGTCAGAGGGACAAAGTCAGTCATTTGAATCATTGCAGGTTTTGGCAGGCAGTGTTCAAGAGAGGAGCTTTTTCTGCCTCTCCATCAGAGAGGGATGTTGGTTTCTTTCTCCTCAGTTTTGAGACTGCAGGGCTTTATTTTAATGTTATCTGAATAATGTTATCTGAAAACAGTATGCACCACTTCAATATAGTTTCCAAATATTTTTTTTTACCCTCTCATTTCTAAAACTGGTTTTACCCAAGCAACACCAAGTTGCACTTCTTTAGCATGAGACCTCTGATACTTTCCCTGTATTTCCATTCTTCCATGCCACATTTTATTCTGAAGTCATGGGCAGCTCAGATGGTAGAAAATGTTTTCGTTTTTTCATAAACTAAAATTAAAATAAAACAAATTTTAAAAATACTTACCCTACTGCTAGAAATTTGTAATTACAGCTAAACAAGCTCAAACCAGCTCATTCCAGGATACATCCAGACAATCCTGCTGCTGTACTGTAAAGTGAGTGCAAACACCATGTCCTTCTACTACGGACTATCTGCCCACTAATTCTAAGCATATAGTTCATCCCACAGTGCTAGGAGAAAGCCATTAAATGAGTAGATGCTATTTTCCAAACAATAAAATAAATACAAGGTTTTCATTAGTATCTGTACCCATAAGTACCCATGATTAAATACATCTATCCTCTTCAACCAAAAGGAAGATATCTAAATTCAGATATTTTGAAATGTTAGTCATCTAAATTTGAGCCCACATTATTGACCGCAGACACTTTCTACTGGGTCCAAGTGGGATTAATTTTCTCTATAGAAGCCAATATGGGGGTGTGTTTTGGATGTGTGCCTAAAACAGGGTTCATGCACCAGTGTTACTGCTGCTGAGCAGTGCTTACACAGCACGAAATTCATCTTTTTCCTCACTCTGCCCACTGTGAGTGGGCTGGGGACACTCAGCAAGTTAGGAGAAAACACAGCTGGGTCAGCAGACCTCAACTAACCCAAGAGATGTTCCATACCTTGTGACATCATGCTAGGCAGTAAAACTGGGTGTGTAATGGGAGTTGTGATCCAAGGTGTTGCTGGGAGACTGGCTGGATATCAGTCTGCTGGTGGGAGGTGATGAGGTTTTGTTTAATCTTTGAATCACTTGATGTTTTTTCTATCCTTTCCCTTCACTTATTAAACTGTGTTTATCTCAACAACGTATTCTCACTTTTTCCTGATTCTGTCTCCCACTCCACTGAGGATGGGGAACTGAGCAACTGGACAGTAAGTTATCTTCCATATAGGGACAACTCAGCATTGAATGTTTTGGTTTTTTTAATACAGTTTTGTGTGAGAGAGTCAATGTGTGTTTCTGTGTGCATTTACATAATTACATAACTATAAATCACCAAACATTACTGCCACTAAATTGAAGGGCTTGACACTAATATGTTATCCAATTAATTAAGCGACTCAATTTAATAGGTCTGCACAATGTATTGTCTGAAGGGGGAAAAAAATGGTGATTTCACTTCCTCATCCTTGTTTATTGGTTTTTTTACTAAAAAAATCCATTTTTTTTACCTGAAGTAGACTTAATTCAATCAAACTGAAAACTAATCCTGTGAGTAATCCCATTGCAGTGTCTGTTAGCTGGAACTATATTTACATGATATACTAATTTCCTATGAAATGTATAATAGATATACAGCAGTATAATCTAGCTCTACCAAAGTACTACAAATGTATTCATCTCCTAAGACTCTCCTCAAGGGGAGATTTCCATTTTGTCGCTGTTAAGATCCAGTTATTAAAGTTATTAGAAAGATGCTTCTGCCCAAACTAAGATGCAAACAAGACCATATGCCGAAGTCAATGGTACAGAGTTTTGTTTAACCATAAATGTGAGGCACAGAGATGGAAAGAAATAGGAAAAAACCCAGAAGGAATAAGATTGGTTCCCATGACAAGACTTGTCTTCTGCAATTTCAGTGTCTCTTGATGAAAGTGATGGTTACAGTCTTATCAATCAAAGGTGGAAGAAACCCACAAAAGATAAGTTCAATGCCCTGAGTGCTCTCAGTTTCAGGTGGAAACACCCAGGTAACTACTCTGGGGCAGGGATTTTCACACGGACTGATGTAATGATGTGGATGAAACAGCTGCCTCTCATCTCAGCCCAGCTGAGTCAGCTCTGCCCCATCAGAAGGGATGAATGCCTTCAGACCACCTGTGAATGTCCCAGTACTGTCCCTGAGGTGAGTTTTCACAGCTGAACCATTATGCAAAGGACGACATTGGCAGGACAAAAAACACTCCCAGAATTTGCCTCTTGTCAGCCTCTTTCCTTATCTTATTCAACACCCAGCTTTATCTTCCTGTGATGGGTGTGCACACCCTCTGCACCTGGGCACTTCAGTAGATTGAGTCATTAATCAGTCCAGTCTCTCACAGCCATCTAAAATTATTTTTCTTGTCATGCAAAATAAAATTTTGTGGCATCTATACCACTATTTTTCTAAAAAGTAAATCAGCAAACAGTTCAAAAGTTTTCCCTTTCAGGAAAACAAGAATCAAACTGATCTCACTCTTTTCATGTTATGGGGCACACATGACAAGTTTAAGCAACTCCATTCTGACAAATTACACTTCCTTTTTATAAAATTATCCAGTACTAAAAACAGCATACATGGAATATTTAAAAGGTCCGTGATATATTTTCCTTAGGATTCAAGATAAGCAATATCATCAGGGTTTGATGAGAAATTCGTTTTGATAATGTTTAGATTAGACAAAGGAAATATTTTTATTGATTTATTTGCTTCTTTACATGCTTGAGAGAGATATTAAAAGTTAGAATGCATGGCTCAGTCTGTAATTCTCAAGAATAAAGTTTTGCAATATAATAGATAGGAAAATGATAAGATTTCTTCTGAGATTGACAAAAAGAGGGGAAAAAATATAACTAATTTTAGAAATGTGGCCAATTTATTTATTTCTAAACCAAATTTTTCACAATCCTTGAGGTCCAGTGAAAATAGGAATTATCCCATAGATGCAAAAAGTAGGAACATGGCATCATTAGACATTCTGTTCTGCATTAGTCACTATTTCCTTTTCACAGTTGTTATCACTTTTCTGCTCTATGACACTGAAAAGTATTTTTACCCACAATTTAATGTATTTATTTCTTTCTCCTAATGTAGATTGCTTTGGTAAAACTTAAAATAAACCTTGTTATGTTTCTGTGTTGTGATTTTTTAAATGCTATTTGTCTTTTTTGTAAGATAGATGATGAGACTTTTTACCAAGGTCTGTAGTGACAGCATGAGGGTCAACAGTTTATACCTAGAGAGGGAAGGTTTAGATTAGATAGTAGGAAGAAATTCTCCCTTATGCTGGTGATTATGTCCTTGAAAATGCTGCCCTAAGAAGTTGTGGATGCCCCATTACTGGAACTGCTTAAGGCCAGGTTGGATGGATCTTTGAGCAACATGATCTAGCTGAAGAGTTCTCTGCTTCTTGCTGGGGAAAATGGACTAGATAGTGTGTAAATAGTATGGGCATTTTGCTAGAATAACTCCTT
Organism: Melospiza georgiana; assembly: GCF_028018845.1. NCBI lineage: Eukaryota > Metazoa > Chordata > Aves > Passeriformes > Passerellidae > Melospiza > Melospiza georgiana. The sequence continues at coordinate 38,939,532 of NC_080431.1, forward strand.
GTTTCCATAAAACAGTCCAAATTATATAAAAAGAAAGAAACATATTTCACTATTATAGTTACAGCTTCAAACCACTATAATATACAAGTTCCAGCCATCTTGTTTACTATTTCTTCAGTGACTCTCAGGAAGTGCTGTCAGATCTGTCAACAGCATTCGCTCAGCAGAGCGGGAATGCATAAATATACACATATGTTCCTGAATGCTTCAACTCTCCATTTGCTGATTGTAAACATTATTTTAAAAAAGATGTGTGATTTCCCAAGACTGATAAGGAGCTCCATTTTGGAACAGATTCCAAACAGTCTAAGGAGGTGGAAATGAAGGGGTTTTATGATTACATACACAGTGAGATATATGAGAGAGACAAGTGCATCAATGTTTTGCTGATAAAAAAACACTTTGGGCAATCATCTCTTTCATCCATGTAAGCCAGACTGCAGCCCATAGAGAAGACTGAAAAAAAAAAAAAAAGTTATCTACAGTCATAGATGGTTGCACAGGTAGCCATGAAAATAAAACCACCGTATTTGTCACTGCACGGGTAAAAGTATGGATGACAATGAAATGAAAAATCTGATCCTGAAAAACACCAGAAGAGCTGATCACTTCAGGCAAGGTGAGCATGGGTCTAGCATGTGAACCATTCTTCCCAAAACTCACAGAAGAAACTAAAAAGCAGCAAATTACCAGCTTTTCAGTTTGCTTCTGTGATGCTACTACTTTGACAAGTGGATGTACAGTAGACTTTTAGTACTCTGCCCAGATTTTTCCAAAGAAACATGGGAGAAAGCAAAAAGAGGAGAAGTACTTGTGGTGGGGATAAAGCGATCATAAATTAGGTATAGCCATAATCCATTTGAGATATATCTTGCAAACCTTATTCACATTAATCACTTACATTCATTAAGGTTGGCCAAATTTGGCCCAGAAAAATGCTAACTGTGAGCTTCACCCTATGCCATTAATTTGTAGACAAAGCTGGATCCTGATGCTTCATTGTTTCTATGCATTTGCAAATCCTGGGTGCACAAAATAAATACATTATTGAGTATTTTTTGATAATTTTTACTAAGTCCATACTTTAATTTCTGGAGATCGTGTTCTACAATAATTCCTTAAATTAATGCTTGCCAAGGAAATTAAAAACAAACAAACAAGGGAATGTTTCCTAAAAGATCAGAAGATAAGTTTAGGAAGCAAGGAAGGCAGTAGAGATAACAAGCATAGTATTCATGAGTGCGAGCAACTCATAGATAATTCTAAAATAACTAAACTTCTACTCTATATTTTTTAAGTCCTTACAGGAAAAGATGAAAATTTTCTGAGAATTAGTAATTAATAAACAGAAGATCAATATAACTTTTGATAAGAGTAGATAAGAAAGTACCAGGAAAATTTTTGCATGTATAAGTCTACAGGTCAGTATGGTATGAATACCATTATATTAAGGGAACTGGGTAATGACTTGCTGAGGCACTTGCAATCATATAGCAGTGTTGATGAACTACAAGAAAATATAAAAGCATTTTAGTAACAAAGAGCAGATGGAAGTGAAATCTAATTAGACTTTAATTCAGTATCCTAGAAGAAATAGAGGTGTCTGCCTAAAAAATTTAAATCTCAGCTAGAGAGAAACTTAAATTTAGAGTCAAATGCAAAGTAATGAGATGGTGGAAAAAAGCTTCTTTTGATTTCAGTAAGCTTGCTATTTAGTCCACCTTGCAAACACACTTATATTTTAGAATTGATGGAGAGGAAGGGAGATTTCAAAGAGATTTCTTGCTCAGTTGTTTAATGACTCTCAAAATGAAAACTGCAGAAATCTGTCAACTCTCTAGCTCTCCTCTGACAGATGCAGAACAAGCAGAGAGAAAATGTGACATGTTCCTCCCCATATGAGGGGAAAAGGGGTGGAGTTAAATGATCTTGAAGGTCCCTTCCAAGTCAAACCATTTTATGATTCTATGTTTACTAAGATTGATAGTCAAACCATCAGTCAGTAAGAAGAACAATATAAGCATTTTAAGGCTGATTCATAATGGAGATTATTGTAGGAGCTGGATTTACCAATTTCTTCTGTATTAAACTACTATTGATTGTCTTTTTCTGAGGAAATTTAAAGGAAATTACTTGATTATAGTTGGATTTCTACAGGCCTCAGATTCATTATAAATTACAAGAATTAGATTTGCCATTCCAGAAAAGCAAATGTGGAAAAAGTTAGAAGAAATATGGCATAATGAGCTATGTGCTTGTCACCCATCTGAGAGACACACAAAATGCCTCAAACTGATGCTGAGGTGTTTCTGACTCTGGTGCTATGCCTCTGACAATGAAGGCTCTTCTGCTGAACTTCATTTTAATGCTTTTCACGGGAAAGGAATATTTGTTATTAACAAAAACACTAGAACAAAAATTTTGTTTATGACCAGTTGACTTTCGCAGACATCTTTTCATGTAAAATCCTTTCCTTAGGATTTTTTTTCCTCCTGAGAAGCTGAGAGGCCTCAGGGACAAAATGTAGACAATGGTTATCTGCTGCTGTGGAATGCAGCAGGTGGATCTGTTATTGGCCCATCTTGGATGTTTATAATTAATGGCCAGTCACAGCACAGCTGTCTTGGAGAGAGTCTGAGACAGCTGCCTTTGTTATGATTCTTGCTGATTCTATTCTTAGCTTAGCCTTCTGAGATGAAACCTTTTCTTCTATTCTTTTAGTATAGTTTTAATGTAATATATATCATAAAATAATAAATCAAGCCTTCTGAAACATGGAGTCAAATCCTCGTCTCTTCCCTCATCTGAAAACCCCTGTGAACACCGTCACAACTGTTTCTTGTTTATTTGAAGAAATTAGGCTGGTAAGTGGGAAAGAAACTTTTCAGTTGGAATAGGCAAAAAATTATAGGTAGTCACACTTGAAATAGCAGAAAAATAAGGAAAAAAAGTGAAACTGTGTATTGGAATAAAGCTCCCAATATTACCAGTTAGATTGTGCCTGGGCCAGTCTGACCCTCGCTGCTGGGCCAAAGGCAGCAACTGCGGTGTATCACCCCAGAGATACCTTGGCTTGCTGGTGGTTGCAGCTGGGCACTGAACAAGTCCAGGCTTGTTAGGAACCCCGTTTACCTCAGGAGGAATAGCTTCAGGCTATGGTGAAGAGAAAAAGGAGAGGATTCTGCTGGAGGGTTTAATGTCCAGAGGTTTATTCCATGGTTACAGAGGTCTGAACGTGAGCAACTGCTCCAACAGAACTAACAACTGCATGGTCTGATTCACCTTTTAAGCTCAGGGACAGGGGGAGGGGAGGTACAGGTGAGCCACCAACCAGGTGAGAGGGGCAGGGTCTCAGGGGAAGAGGACACCCAGACAGGCCAATGACCTCTGGGCATAGGGGCATCCTTTGAACTTGACCAACCACACGACGCCTTGCTGGAATGTTTAGCCTGATTGACAGGACTCACTCAGCATGGGGGCAAGGGGGAAGGGAGAGAGGCATAGGCACACCTGGGGAAGTGACCTGGAAGGCCAAAATGGGACATTACAGCACACCACAACATCTGTGTTAGATAGAAACAAGCAAAATGTAAAACTGGAATACAGCTATTTAACAGGAAATTTCAGGATGACAAAATCATAGTTTGGGAATCATTTCATGAAACATGCCATTACAGGAAAATAGAAAATTTCTTTTTTTCAGTAGGAAAAAAACCCCAAAAATAATAGAAAAACCCTATAAAATATTCTCTTAATACTATAAAATGTTGTTTCATCTATGGAACAATGGTGATTTGATCAGAGTTTTTTTTTACATTTGTTAGGAAATTCATGAATATTTAATAAGTCCATTTTAAAGGGCACATTAGATTTTTTTTCCATCTGTTTTTGTTACAGGAAAACAGAGTAAGAATTCTGCTGCTGTTTTTGCACAAGCATTTGTCTGTATCCTCAGAGTATTATTTCCATTCCAGAAGAGTATGTAAAGAAATCTCCCTCAGTCTCTCAAATGTCAACCTTACTTCATCCTCTAGACCTCTCAGTACACAAACTAATTGAAAACCATGTTTGTTCCAGTTCTTCATCAGAAAAATGGGGATAATACTTTCCCACTTGAATTACTTGGTTTTGGTAGTTTTTTTATTTCCATCCCGTCCCAATCATCATCTTTGAGGGGAAAGGATTATCTCTTATCATTACAGATATGTGAACTACTTTTCTGTGTGAAATGTGAAATACTATATGCGAAATACTTTTCTAACAAGTATTTACAGTAGGAAAAATATTTTGCTTTGGATAGAAAAAAAACTTTCAGATATCTTTAATCTTCTAATGTAATTAAAAATTAATAAATTTAATCAAAATGAAAACTCTAAAATCATTTTGTTGGGAATAGATTAATGCGACACCAATTTTCCGCGGCTCCTTTAAATGAAACATTATTTTAGTAAATGCACTCAGACCTTATAATATACACCATTCAATCACTAATTACTTCTGTTGCTTAAGTATTTATATGAAGGTTATCTAGAAAATATAAGTCTCTACAGCTGTTACTTGTTTATGTAACCTCAGAATACTTTTAAACAATATAGAAGAACATTTAAAATAACTTGCAGTTGTAGTGCTTACTTTTAAAAACTTGTAAGTGTACACACATCTTCACAGATACATAGATATTCTGAGTTTTTGTCCCCAATGAGATTTCAAAATACAGTTTAAAACTAGTGTAATGTGCTGAAATCATAGTCAGACATCATGGGAAAGGTTAGTCTTAGAAGGTGAAAGGATCATTTTCTCACACTGAGAAAAATTTCTAGGGTAGCATTTTAATTACTCTGTGCCCTCTGTGAGTGCTCAAGCTCACAGTACAGTTGGCGTCCGCAGGGCAGAAAACAAATCCCCAGACCCCTAGAAATATTTGAGAATATTTTGTTAGAAATAAATGTCAATGCTTTCATTGCATTTTTTCTGGAAAAATAAGCTGGGACAGAAATTGGCAAAGTTGAGTGTTGCTGTCTACTTAGATACCATTTCCTAGTCTTATAGACAAAAGAAAAAAAGACACAAATCAAAGGATAGCAGCCAGACTTAAAAAAAGAATTAGGTGAGTTTTTGGACAGCAAGAGCAATAATAATGTTGGGAGTTAAAAGGTTCAGCTATGACAACATCATCCTTTGGTTGAATGAATACATACAAGAGGTTTAGTTTTGTGTCCTAATTTAAAGTTTGACCCTGAAGCTACAGTAAACTACTTTCTTAAGTGTTATAGAGGAATCAACGTATAGAGACATATATAGAAATACATACCTATGTTAATAGACAAGAAAAAGACTACAAAAATATAATAAGGCTAAGAAAAAAATTAGACTAAGAAAAAACCTACATGTTGTGTTTGCATTGGGGGTTGTTTTTGTACAAGAAAGAAGCAGCAAAAGCCAGGTTTCTTCAAAAGAAATAGAGCAGGCATAAACCGTATTAGACTATGCTCAGAATTCCCCAGAAGACCAATTTTCAAATTATTTACCTTCAAAATCACAGAATTATTGCTTATTAAATTTTTGATTATAAGCCAATTGCTTTGAAATTAATATATGTCTATGTTTACATATATTAGTCCATATTTACAAAACAAAGCACCAAATGACCAAACATAAACAACCAGCAATGACCAAACAGATCCTTTATGTGAAATTAAACCGTAATATATGATTGATTGCCATTAACTTTAACAGGGAGAGGGTGACTTGGGATTTGGAGCCACACCTAGCATAACTTTTATTGACTATTCAGGGGGTTGGCAGTGATTAATTACAAGTCAAAAAAAGTACCCACCAGCAATCAAATAACCTGCATTGGTCTATTGTTGTAATGCTAGAAAATATTAAGTATTACAGAAATTATATGACTTGAGAACTCCCAAGAAGCTGTAACTCCTACAAAAGCTATTGTGTTTAGAATATTTGCCTGATTGAAAGATTAAAGCTTGATAGACCAAGAACATATAGAAAAAATCAAAACTTAAAATGCAGCTGTCTAAGAGTCAATCAAATAAGACACCCTGCTGTTTGACAACTTGTAATGCAAAGGAGTGAAAAAGTTCATTGCAATACAAGCTATGAAAATACAGGAGAAAAAAGATAAAGTTATTTTCAAGTATATTGTAATTTAAGAACTAATTTCTAAGTTATAAAAAATTGTAATTGCCACAAAAATAAATTCAACATGTTAAAACCAAAAATATCTTTTCATTGAAAAATTTTAATAGGAAACCAGCATGTAAAATATTAATTACAAAACTAAATTTCTCTTTATTCTAGTTATCTTCTTCGAGTACAACTATTGCATATTTTAAAGGTTATGTTGGAAAAGACTGATTCTAGATTATCTTAAACTTTATTTTAAAGAAATTCTTATAAGTCCATTAGATTACTAATGTCAGGCAGTAATGTTTTTCCTTACAAAAGAATTACTTTCAGGCACTTCACGTTAAAATTTCAGAGTGACACCCTAGTATTTTCAGAATGACCATAATAACTAAACAGCTTTAAAATCTTGCTTATTTAATATTAATTAACTACTCTTTGCTAATTAATGTAATAAAAATGGTTTTTGCATATAAAATCCAGCTGTTATCTTCATTTACTTTATCTAGAAAAATCCAATGATCTGTGCTCCCTCTACTGGCAGTAAAAAAACAATTCTGCAGAAAAAGAACTGTCAGATAAGATAACTGAGGCACATAAAATAATTAGACAGAGAAGAATTTGCCTTTGCACGGGTACACCAGATCACATTCACAACACAGAAAAATCTTCTCTAGTTAGAGAATAAAAATATTAGCCTGGAGATAAATAAGATTTCTTTCCAAATATTCTCAGGTGAGAATTAAAGGATATTTTCTTAAAACCAAGGAATTTAGAACTTCTTTCAAGTCACCTTGCAAACTGAAAGAGTTTCCTTTTTCCCTGTATTCTCAAATACTGGACATATTTTATGTAATATCTTGTAGTTCCTACCTGTTATAGTTAAACATACAAATCCAGAGGGGAGAGATATTTAGGTAATTTTTAAGAAAATAGGATATGTAAAATGATTTATTAAAGATTGAGGAGAATCTTTTGGATATGGCTTTTACTGTACTGACAAGCACTGGTTAAAATGACCTCTGGTGCCACTGGCTCAGAACCTGATGACTTATGATCCACACCCTTTGCTAAGATTACAGTGAACAAAGAAAGAAATTAAACTAAATTAACCCTGATCAATGGTTGGTCATAGATACAAAACAACAGCAAAGGGAGAGGAAAAAAAGAATTACTACATTTAGATTCTCCATTTAATGGGCAAATACAGAAAACAAGAATTCTCTGAAAAATTCAAGTAATCTGAAATATACTTCTTACTGACTGTTTGGAATTTATACCCTTTAATTTTTCAATCTGAAAGTACAGCTACAACTGACTGGTACAGTGAACATTTAAGAAACTGGGACATTTGGAAGACATCTACAGGACTGAAACAATTAGTTTCTATGCTGCTGAAACACACAACAATACTCCTGCTACAAGCAATCCAAGCCAGTGATACTGGTTACAGCCATAAATCAGTGGCTATTCTCATGCTATATCCAAGAAGAATTGTCAGAAATTGGCTGGTTTTACATGTTACCATACTCCAAAATTACATTTGCAATTAGAATACAGGTTCTTGAAGTTCTAGGCTTTTCTTCTAAAAAAGATGAGACTGTAACAATCATCTCTTTACAGGCAGAATTGATGTTATGTAAGGATGAAAAAAATCAACAGCTCTGACTCTGAAAGGTTCATTTTAGGGTAGCAATTTACTGTGCACTCCATAGTCAACACAGATGTGAGAAATGGCAGCTCTCCTCTAACCACCTGTCTCTCTGGGGGTATAAACTCTACTCAGTAATCTGTACTCTGCAATAAAACATAGCTGGTAAGAGCTATGTTTCCCGGAACAACTCCCGTCAGCATCTAAAAACTGCAACAGATACTAATGACAGTAACAAACCTGAACAGAGATGCCTTTGATTGCTGTATTTGCAAATTTTCCATACTCTGATTCTCTGATTAGCTCAGTTTTCAGTATTGGTGACAAAAGCGGAAGTGCTAATACAAGGCATGAGTTCTGCCCACAGTTCTTGATTGCGTTCCACAGGTATTTGATGCTGCAGAGGGAGGGGGGAAACTTTCTGCTATCAGGACAGCATTTTGAAAAAGATTATTTGCTCACTTATTTTCCTTCATGCAAATTAATATTTAAATTATATTTTTATTTATTTTTTGTAATTCAGAAAGTTTTGAAGATACGTAGTTTTTAAAATTTTGTTCTTCTCTCCTAAATATGACGTCTCAGCTCACCCTTGATTATATTTTCAGTCAGCTCAAGTCATTACTATTCTATGCATAGAATTTCCTTTTATTCTGCATAGAGATCAAATATAGACTATAGCTATTAAGATGCAGTAATGAAACTTAACAAGTTGGGTATATTTTATTAAAAGTCAATTTATAATTTAATAGCATGAAAAACTTAAAACAGAAATTAAGCTGATTTTCACCTTAAGCAGATAATCTGGTCACCTGCTGGAGTGATTTTCTTTTTCTCTGCTTAATCATTAATTAACATCAGCTTAATGATTTATTTTACTGACATCTTAATAAATGCAACTGAGTAAAAGGGCATGATCTGCTTAATATATATTATGGATGTCATATGATTTTATGCTTATACAGTTAAACTACTTCATGAGTTATTTGCAAAGTTTTAACATTAAAAGAGTGCAGTAGACACGGTTACCCTTAGATCATTGGGTTTATTAATTCATCTCTTATACTAGTTTTCCATTTTTATAAGTATTAAAGGCCTTTTTCAGCTACCACAGGCATTTGTGTCTCTCTCAAATTTCTATCACTATAATTTATTTACCTATTTCAGTTTAATACAATACCCATTAGAAAAAAAAAATTAAAATATCATAAGGTGAAATAAGAGAGGTTCTGAAGTGGCATTAGTAAAAAATCCACAAAAAATAGTTGAGCCGTGGAACAGGCTGCCTTGAGGAGTTGTAATTCTCTGTCCTGGGAAGTTTTCAAGTCCCAAAAGCATGAAACTGGGCAACATGAACTTAATTAAAGTTGGTTCTTTGAGCTTTTGTACTGTGGAAATTCTAAGGTCTTTTTTAAAATGAAGTATTTATTCAATCAGTGTTTTTTCTAATAAAGACAACTTTGATTAAAATACATTAGTAACGATGAATGAAGAGATAATATATTGAAAGCAGAGACAGAGTTATTTTTGATTTACTACACAGATATAGCAAAGCTGGATGAATGGTGTAACATATTCTTCAATGCAAATATTATTAATAAATCTGTTATTGTTCTATTTGTTAATTAAGTATTAATACTTGTTCTTAAAATATAACACTTCAACCACTTTAAACTATGAATTAAAATAAATTCTGGGACATTATTTCCCCCTCAGATTCTTCAAATTGCTCTTTCACATTTTTCTTTTTTTTTTCTTGAGGTTTATCTAACAACAGCTGAACTTCTAAGGTCTTTCAAACATAACTTTTTGGCTGTCACCGCATAATATGTAAGTTTAGTTTGTTGCAACAGCAGTTTTCAGCCTTGGGAAGATATGATTCTAAAGGTATGAGTTTTCAACATACAGGTTAGTGAAACATAAATTCACCAAGAGTTTGTTTCAGTTTTGAAGGTGAAATAGGTCCCCTGGATATAGATCAAAGCAAAGCTTTTTCAATTTGCTATTACTATGTCTTTCTCAGTACTCCTATGTCATATACAAGTATCAGGACTTGGACTACCCCCAGTCATGCCCTGCAGCATTGCGTGGGTTTGTTGTGACCACGTACAGGACCCAGCACTTCACCTTGTTGAACACCCTGCAACTGATCTCAGCCATTGATCCATCCTGTCCAGATCCCAGAGTCTTCCTCTCCTCAAACAGTTCAGTACTCTCACTCAACTTGGTGTTATCTGCAAGCTGAGTCAGTGTGGACTAAATCCTTTTGTCCAAATCAGTGATAAAGATATTAACCAGGGCTGGTGCCAGTACTGAGTCCTGGGGAACACTTGTGACTGGCCACCAGCTGGATGTAACTCCATTCACCACCAAGAGTTCAGCTTGGCCATCCAGCCAGTTTTTCACCCAGTCAAGGCCACACCTTTCTAAGTTGTGAGTAGCCAGCTCCTCCAGGAGGATACCATGCAAAATGGTGTAAAAGACTTTACCAAATTTCCGGTTAGCAACATCCACATCCTTTCCCTCATCCACAAAGCAGGTCAATTTTTCATAGGAGATCAGATCCTGGAGCTTCCCATTTAGCTAAGACTGCTGGTAAATGATTGAAAGCATTTACTGTGGAAGTGTCTAAAGGCCTGTCATTAGTAGCATCACTAAGAATTCATTACTTGCCAAGAATTTTTTATCTTAGCTATCAATGACTTCAATGAAGGGTTTAGATGCCTCCTCACCATGTTCACTGATGGCACAAAGCTGGGAGCAGTGGCCGGTATCCCAGATGATTGTGCAGCCCTTCCAAGGGACTTCAGCAGTATGGAAAGATGAACAGTCTAAAGTTCAACAAAGGCAAAGGCAGGACCCTGCACTTGGACAAGAAAAATCCCAGACTGGAGATTGACTTGGAAAGCAGCTCTATGGAGAAGGACCTTAGTGTCCTTCTAACAAACAGTCTGTGTCCTTGGGGCCAACAAGGTTAATGGGAATGGGATTAGGAAGAACATTGCAATCCTGTCCCTCTGCTTAGGCCTGGTCAGGCCTAAGTGCTGGGCCCAGTTCTGGGTTCCGCAGTATCAGAGAGATACAGAGCTTCTGAAGCAGCTCCAGCAGAGTGCTGCAAAGATGATTAAGAGACAGGAGCATCTCTCTTACATGGAAAGGCTCAGGGAGCTGGGCCTGTTCAGCATTATGAAGAGGTGACTGAGAGGGGGCTTCATCAATGTCTATAAGGATATAAAGGTAGGCGCCAAGAGGATGGATCCAGGCTCTTCTTGCTTGTGGCAAGCAATAGGACTACAGGCAATAGGCAGAGGCTGATGAACAGGAAATTCCATCTAAACATGAGGAAGAACTTCTTTACTGTGTGAGTGACTGCCCACTGGAACAGATTGTCCAGAGATATTGTGGAACTCCCCTCACTGGAGAGATTCAAGAACCATGAGGATGCAATCCTCTGCCATGTTCTCTCAGATGGCCCTGCTTGAGCAAGGAGGTCAGACCAAATGATCCACTGTGGTAGGTTCCAACCTGACCCACTCTGCGACTCTGTGAAATCAGCTCAGTGAGTGTTTCTATCCGTCCCTCAGTAGTCTCAGGTGGATCCCTTCCCATCCCACAGACTTGTATGTCCCTAAGTGGTACAACAGCTTATCGGCCATTTCTTCTTGGATTACAGGGGCTTCATTTTGCTTCCAGTCCTTGTCTTTCAGCTCAGGAGGCTGGGTACCCAGTGAAGAACTGATCTTACTATCAAAGACTGAGATAAAGAAAGCATTTAGCACCTCAGTCTTCTTCTCATTCTTTGTCACTATACCCCCACTGCATCAAATAATGGATTTTTTGCTTATGTATTTATAAAGCCTTTTTAAATTCTCTTTTAAAGTAGCAAGATAATGGTAATTTATGATCATTATAGGATAGTGGTAATGAAAAACAAGTCAATAAATTTAATATTCATTACCTTTAAGACACGTAGGTTAATTTAAGCAATCATCTGTGGCCAAATACTGCAACCTAGATCTATTAACTCACTCAAAACCAGATAGGATGGGTAAGCAAATTTGAAATACTGAAATACTGGGTTGCAAGAAAGAAAAATTAAAAATCTATTCAAAATAAAGGAAATAGTGAAGATACAAATGTACAAAAACAAACAAAAAACCAAACCACTCCTTATGTTAAAAAAATCCAAACTTGAACAAGTCAAATGAAATGAAGAGTTTTCTCCTCCTCAAACACTTTACCAAATCACATATATTGTTGGCCAAATCTTGATATAACATAGGATTTTGTAATTGGGAATGTTACTTAATTTCTTTGCGTCTTTCGATTCAGAAATTGCTTCGGAGTCTCAAGACCTGAAGTGTGAGAAGTACTGGAAATCTAAGATATATCAAGAGGAAAGTATCTGACTGACAGATTGCCAGGTCAAGTGAGTGGAAAAAAGAAAAAAAGAGAACTTCAAGTGGAGATTTGCTTTTATTCACTGATGCTCAACCCAATTTCTCTACTTCATGATAACGATATCCAGATATTATGTTGTGATATAGAGATGTAGACTATTTACATTTCAACCACTAACAGTGGTCTCAAAAATATGATTTCCCACTGCTCAGACCTATTGTGCAATAAGGTGATTTTGCTAAATGAAGAACAGCACAGGAGCTGTTTTATGACTGAGAAATCACTAACTGCCAGTCTCAACATCTTGTCTGGAATAGTGAAGGAAGACTAAAGAATCATCTCTTAGATAACATATATTCTGCCAGTTTTTCTATTTTTGTAACTGCAACTACTCACCTAATCTCCATTAACGTCTTTTAATAAATCACCAAAAAGCCCCCTCAAAATACCACCACCACCAACAACAACAACAACAAAAAGAAAAAACAACCCAAAACCAAACTCCCAAACAAACAAAACTAAGTTTATCCCAAGAAGTATTAGGATACAACTAAAAAACCCCCATTATTATTTTATCATAGTATGCTGTAGTTCTGTAATGATGTAAGTATAATTTAATTTTATTTCCTGAAAAGCTGCTAACATAGTTAACCCAAGGGAGCATAATCCTATCTAAGAGAGAGTTTTATGAATGTTTGCAAATATCAGTCTGCTCTTTAGCTGGTTTTTTGTTTGTTTTCCTTTTACAAACAGAAGCTGCAGAAGTACTCTCAGTACTGAATCGATTAAAGAGCTGCAGCTCTTGATCTGTGAAGAGAGAGTAAGGGATCAAGGCTTGTTCGGCCTGGAGAACAGAATTTGATTTTACAGAAAGGATGGCACGTTGCACCTTTCTTCGTAAATAAAGGTTTGTCAAGATTCAAGCTTGAGTACCGGCTCACAACTGCCTTTACTACTCACTTATTGACATGAACCTTATGGCTCCAGCTTGCACCAGCTAGTATTCTCCTAAAAAAAACTCAATGCAGTTCAGGAAATAGCAGAGAACATAACCTGGTATACAACGTGTGTTTCACCACTCTAGTTGAAGGAATAAAGGAGAGTTTTGCTGTAAGGACATGAGCCATACAATGTTATCAGTCCTCAGACAACGAAACCCCACTTGTATGTAAAGTTTATGTGCAGGGATGTACCCATAGATCTATTTTCCTCCTTCATGAGCTTTTTCCTCTAATTTTTGATACCTCGCTGTATTAAGGAATCATAAATAAAATTGTCTTATAACAGCAGTGTGGATTTAATATATATGTTTTCCTTGAAACTTTAACTGGGTTTTGAAAGAGACTGCAACTCTTTCAATCAAGAATGATCTCATATGCTTATGGGTATTTCATTTCTCGTCATAACCATGTAACTGGAATATAAGATCTTCAGGGATTCATGTACTAGAAAATTATGAAACAGCCTGTCAAAACAGAAAAGCTTTCCTCTTTAGATTGCTTTTGTTGCATCCATTACTTTTTGTTCCAATTAACTTAGCTGTAGAAGACTTACTTATATCAAGTTCTTAAACATTTTGAATCTTGTCTCTTTTCTTGTCATGTGGATTCTGTGGGCTAACTGTGGTTTGTGTATCTCTATGTGGGCTCTTTGCCCTATCTGTTAAGTAACTGTGTGATCTCCTTGTTCATTCTTTGATGCATTAAAAGAGTTGATGTCTCTTTTAAAACCCAGTTTATATTTCAAGGAGGACACTAACCTTTACAGGAAAAACTTTTTAACCAATTTCAAGCAGAAAATAGCAATTTGAGGGGCTCTACTTCTATATAGAGGAAGTTCAGGAAAATAACAGGGATTCAGAATATAAGTGTCACTTTAGAAAATTAACCATTTCCAAAATAATAGCAATAGAGTTACTACTAATTTAGAGTTCTAGAGACACTTGGTTATTGCTGTGACTTCTACCAGCACAACCACTGCTGTGTTGGGTTGGCCAGCTGCCAGACCCCATTTACCTGCTCTCTCACTCCCCCTCCCTGACAGGACACAGGGGAGAAAATAAGATGTAAATACACATGGGTTGAGATAAAGACAAGGAGACCAACTGTCACAGGCAAACCAGACTGGATTTGGAGATTTTTTTTTAAATTGCTGATTAAAATAGATTAAGATGGTGAGGAACACAGACTGAAATACTGCCCCCCCTACCTCCTTTTTTCTCAGGCTCAACTTTACTCCTTCATTCCTAACTCCTCCACCTTCCCTTTTCCCAGGAAGCAGATGGAAATGGAGACTGGGGGTGGGGGCATAACTATCCCTCTCTGCAGCTTCCTCAACATGTGCTGCAGCACTTGTCAGGAAAATCTGCTCCAGCATGCATTCTCTGCAGGTCAGAGTCCCTTCAGGAAACATTTACCTGCTCTATAATGGGAAACTACACAGGCTACAACGTGTTTATCTGCTCTGGTGTTGTCTTCCCCGAGGCTGCAAGGGAATCACATAGACAAAAGCAGCGGTGGAGGTGTGTAACAGGAACAGAGGCATTTAGTATCTGTGCCAGGCCAAACGTTCTAGGGGCTTTGCTTGCACTCTAAAAAGCTCTTGTCATTCTGGTGGCTTAGTAGATACTGTAGGGATGGTGAACTGTATGTGGTGCAGCTTGGGGTGGTGGTTGGATTTCCTCTTCAAGCTACAGAAAATATTTATGAAAATCTTCTTATTCTACACTGATTAAGATTCTAACTAATGTATGGTAACCAAAGATAGATGGGAAGAAAGTTTCCTTAGAAGCTAGAAAAGGATGTGATGGCTTATTTGGATTTTTCATCTCTATGTAGCAGAGAGTGAATGAGGATGTTGCAGCATGGGGAAAAGGGACTAGCAATATAACATATCAAGAATCAAACTTACTGCTTAGAACTAGGGAGAAAATACGTACAAGTACTTGAATAAATGTTGTTATTTTATTACTATGGAATTATTTGTGTTTATTCTCTGCAGCAGTTCTTTTATCAAATTAAACTTTAAACTTTCGTTTTACGCATTACTTAAAAAAAAAAAAAAAAACACACAGAAAGGCTTGGGTTGGAAGGGACCATGAAAATCACCTTTTTCCAAAGCCCCTGCCACAGGCAGGGATGCTACCCACTAGTGCAGGTTACTTAGAGGCTTGTGCAACATGAATTTGAACATTTCCAGAGGGGCATCCACAATTTCCCTGTGCAGTCTGTAGCAGTGTTTCTACCCTCTGAGTAAAGATCTTTTTCCTAACATCCAATCTAAATCTCTTGAAGTTTAAACCCCTTCCCCCTTATCCTATCTGTCCATGTAAAAAGTTGCTCTCCCTCTTTTTTATAAGCTGGAAGCTTATAAATTTCTCTTATTTTAAGTACCGGAAGGCCACAATGAAGTCTCCCCAAAGTTTTTTCTCCAGGCTGAATCCCCAAAGTTTTTTCTCCAGGCTGAAAAACCTCAGCTCTTTCAGTCTGTCGCTGTAGGAGAGATGCTCCAGCCCACATATCATCTTTGTGGTCCTCTTCTGGAACTGCTTGAAGTGGTTCACATTTTTCTCATACTGAGGACCCCAGAGCTGGACGCAGCATTTCAGGTGGAGTCTCTCAAGGGAAAAATAGAGTGGGAGCTTTCCTGCTGGCCTCCGCTCGTTTGACATAGCCCAGGAACTGCTCAGCTTTCTGGGCTGACAGAGTACACTGTGGGCTCACACCCAGCTTTCTGTACCTGAGAACATCCCAGTCCTTCACTGCAAGGCTCTTCTTGCAGTCTGTACTCATGTCTGGGATTGCCTCGACCCAGGTGCAGCACCTTGCCCTTTGACTTGTTGAACTTCTTGAGGTGCTCATGCACCCAATTCTTGAGCTTGTCCAGGTTCATCTGGATGGCTTCTCTTCCTTCTGTTGTGTCAGTTGCATGAGTCAGCCTGGTCTTATCTGCAAAACTGATGAATGTATGCCACTTTTCTGACCTATGTATACATAGAATCCTGTCTTGCTATTTTTCACATCCCTTACCAACACCCATTACCTCCGTGCCTTAAATTCCATGAGCCCATTTCTACACATACTAACAGTATCCCTGTACTCCTCCCAGGTTCACTGTCTGTGCTTCCACTGGCTGTGCATTTCCTTTTGTGCTGGTTTTGGCTGGGGAAGAGTTTATTTTCATCACAGGGGCTGGTATGGGGCTGTGTTTTGACTGTGTGCTAAGAACAGGTTGAAAATATCAAGATGTTTTTGTTATTGCTGAGTGGGGCTTACACGGAGCCAAGGCCTTTTCTGCTTGTACTGCTATGTTTCAATGACATTGGGAGTGCATGGGAAACTGGAAGGAGACATATAGAACAGGTGACTCAAACCAACCAAAGGAATATTCCATACTGTATAACATCATGCTCAGTATATAAAATGGGGGGAAGAGGGGAAAAGTAGAGGATGATGTCTGTCTTCCTAAGTAATTGTTACATGTTTGGTGCTCTGGTCTCCTGGAGATGGCTGAACACTTGCCTATCCATGGAAAACAGTGAATTGATTTCTTGTTTTGCATTGCATTTTGTATGCTTTTTGCTTTCCCTATCAAACTGTCATCCCAACCCATGTGTTCTGTACATTTTACCCTTCCAATTCTCTTGCTGATCCCACTAGTGTGGAATTGTATGGTACTTGTTTGCTGTTTGATATGGTTAGAAATATTCAAGAAAGATACAGAGGGTAAAAGGGGCTCAAATCAGAGTTCTCTGTGTAATCAGGGTAAACTACACTCAGCCTTTCTCACTGACCTCTCACTTTCACCTCCCTCCTTGCCCCAACTGGTAGTGGGAGAGGGTTGCAAGAGAAGATTCTGTCAACAAATAACTTCAGCAGTTAAGGTCATGTCTTGAAATACTTATTAAATATTTTACTTATAATTATAGATCCTTGCCTTTGTTTTTATGAGTATAAAATGGTCTTAAGTTTCGAGCTAAACTGAGATTTGGAATTGGGACATCAAGAGATGGAAAACCATATTGGAAATGAGCCACTAGCTGAAGTGAAGAGAATGCAGTGTTCTTGATGCAGTCTTTGTTTATGGTGGTAAGAAACCAATTGAATCTGTGGCCTGGTCACAGAAAAGTTCATCAGCAAGGTTAAATTATGAATTCTAAAAACCTTTATTAGCAAGTGAAACTACAGCATGGCCATATTAATGTGATGCATATGTGTACATTGTCATAAACCTTTTGAAACTGTAGACCTTTTCAGGATGCTATTAGTATAATTTAGGAGAATCAACACAATTATATTGGATTAGATAATGGAAATTGGCAAGATAAATAAATGTTTGAAAGCTCTTGGGGATATGGAACTGCATTATTAAATTAGAACTTCAGCTAAAATGATAAGGTCTGGTGATTACATTTTCATTAGTTGTACCTTCTGCAGTGTCACATAATAGCTTTGTTGATTGTGCATAATTTACAATGCTTTCAAAATGCAACACAATTACATGTCTCTTTAAAATATTGTTGTGCTGGAAAATAAATTGATGGGCCTAAGCATAAGTTAAAAGTTAACCTGCAACTATGAGCAGGAGTCTCGTATTTTTTGAACCTGAGGCATTTAGAGGAATACAATTGTATTTCTCTGTAGAAAATATAGTTTTGCAATAAAATCATATTTGAATTGATCATAAATTTAAAAATAAAAAATCCAGATCTCAGGGGAACTAAACCATATAGATGCTACAGAAAATAGTTTGCATTTTTCTTTTTTTAATGAAACCGGTTTTGTTTGTTTGAGTTTTTTTTTTGAAGATGAATGAAAAGAGCAACATGGAATCACCAGCAGATCTTGGTACCAAACATAAGGCACTTCCATAAGCTTAATTATTTTTTAATTATTACTACACAGTGTTTATTATTAAATATTGATTTAATATTACATGTATATTGTAAACTATACTTTATAACTTGTACGTTACTATAACCAAAGTGCTGACTTTGTTAAATATTTGTTCTTGCAGTACAGTGAAGCTTTTTGGTGTGACCCAAATAAATGTATTTAGACCCAGGAAATATATATATTGTATCAACCTGAATGAAATTTATGATGTGGCTGAAGGAACTGCATTTCTTTGTGATGGACATAAGTCTAAATTATGAAAATAGAAGCCATACAAATCTTTAACTTTTGGTGTTTCAGGCTGAAATTTGATGCAAAAGTCAATCTTTATTTTTTTCTTCTCTATCAATATGAATTTAAATAGTCACATGCAAAACAATCTGACTTCAAACTTAACTGAGGTTAGAAAAAATATTAAGTTTTAGAGTTGCTTTGTTTTATTTTCAAATAGGATGCAAGGGAGAAAGGGTACTAAAATTTCCTTTTGACCAAGTATCATTTTCTGGAATGGAAAGTTCTGATTCCACTCTTTCCTAGACCTGTCTTGAAAATTTAATCTCTTTGTAGCACTGCATAGTGTCGCATACTGAAGAGAACTCAGCAACAAGTACACAAAAAATAGACAATGTGACACTCAAGACTGAGAAAATGCTGGTACAACAAGAGCAGATAAAATGTGAGCAAACAGAGAGACTTGAGGGACAAAGACTGCAAGTTTTTATTTACCTCTGTAAGATCCTGGTAACAGTAGCAAGATTTTTCTTTTGTTTTTTGTTTTGTATTTCATCACCTGATCATATCAGGTGAAAAGGTAATTTCCAGATTATGATGCAGTCTGGAAGCAGAAGTATTGAAACAAGTTTTGAGATACATTTTCTGTCTCTTTGCAATGTTCATGCAGTTCGAGCTGGCATGTTTGCCTACAGCCATTCATTAATCATCCTGTCTTGAAACTTCGTCCTCTACTGTCCTGATTTGTTCATGATATTTCCCTGAAGGAAAAGCTAAGACCCTGTTTTCACAGAAAAGAAAATTCCTTGAAGAAGCCCTTCTAAAAGTATGTTAAATTTCCAAATTTCAAAACAGACTTTGAGTTTGTAAAATTAGAGCAATTTGAAATTTCTTTTAATTCATTCTTACATTCCTTAGTGTTCTGCAAAAGAATTTGAATTTGACATCTGATTTTTTTTCTGAATTTTTACTAATGAAATCTCTCTCCAGAATAATTTGCCTAAATCTATTTAGAAAAATATAAAATAAGACACATTAATCGAAGTTTATGAAATTTAATTGAATATTTAGGAACAAAACCATAAATTATAATAATTGAAAATATTTTAATTAAATAACTACTGCACTAATTATTCAACATATTATTTTCTTCAAAGATAAGTAAATGAACTTTTTCATCTGCTGATGAAATATTAGCTGTATAGGAAATGCGAAAAGTGAATACTGGTAATTGAATTTGATTTGTTAAAAATGTTTAACTAAAAATACAAACAAATATGAAACATGACAAAAAAACCCAGTAAATGAAGTTCACTCCGTATAATTTAAACTAAACATGCTGGTATTGTGCATATTTATATGCAAAGTGTTTTGAACACTAAATACAGTGGAACTGAGAAAGAGAAAAATAAAGACTAGTAAAGGGAGTATAAAATGCAATAGATTCTTTAATCTCCATGGATTGGAGAATAAATTGCTACTGTGAAGTGAAGAAGGAAATATTAAATGCATTAGGGTTTGATTTTTTAAAAATAAAATTATTGCATTGTAATCTCATTTTGTTTTAGTGATTAGTTGGAAAAAAAAACAAAGACGTACAAGACATTTTAGCTACAGGTTAATAGTTGGTAGTATATTTTTTTGTTTCTTTGGTTGGGTTTTGTCTTATACTAGGGTAGAGATAAATTAATCTCTGAGCAAAAGTCAGTATTTATATAAACTATATTTATAGAGAATTTATTTTTAAAAATCTAGTTAATTTTGAATTTTACTGGACAATTACTGGATCTTCAGTTAATATAATGATCTTTCATTTGTTATCTAAAACCTGGACATGTTAAAGAAATTTTGTTCTTAAAGAAATGTAAAGGTTCTGTGTTGGTAAGTTTATTCTTACATTGGTTATTTATTTTTATCTTATACAGTTTCATTTCAGTTTGTAATATTTGAGCTAAGATTTTTTCATTTAAGAGGGATTACAGCTTTTCTCTCAGTCTTGTCTTCCTCTCATGATATAACTCATGAAGCTATATTTGAAAATAAAAATAAAAATAAAAACTTCCCCAAAACCTCAAAGAAAGAACCTGTGAACTCTTGACAGGAGTTGTGGGAGAAATCAGCCCTCATTCCATGACAAGACATAGTAGAGTTTAACTGATTTTTGTAGGTTTATGATGGACACACACCCCACCCACTCTGACACTCACGTCAGTTTTCAACTCAGACCAACAACAGGTTTACAACTTCGTTATTATGAGTTATCATAGCTGCAGCTTTCATAGTTGATTCCAAAATAGAAACAGCAATAGCAAACTTGTTTTCAAGAGAAATGTCTAATTTCAGGTAATATTGACAAATTTCATAAAGTATTAGGGATAATTTCTAGGAGGAAGTAAATAGCAGTCTCATGGGTTTTGTTCACAGCTCGGTGTTGATGGCACAGCAGATCTAGATCCCAACCCAGGAATTTTACAGTACAGATTTACGTACCTGAATAAGTTTGTAGTAATTAATTCATGTGCTCTGATTATTTGAAGTCTTACAAATATTTTCAGCAAAATTACTTCTTTCTCAAGAAACATATTCCCATTGGTTTTTTAATATTTTCTTTTTTTTTTAACTCAGGCTTGTCAATGCTTGTGTTTAAGAGTACACTGCTTAAAAGATTGATGCACTTGGCCCCTACCCAAGAATGATGTTATCATATATTCCTCTTTTCTAGTCCTAGCAATATTCTCAGTAATTTCATTGGCTGCTGGTTCATGAAATAAAGATCAATTTATTCTTCCACATACAGTGCAGCTGATGGAGAGTCAGCCTACCTCATACTTTTCTCCTTCAGGTTTTGGAACAATTCACTCATTTTAAAGAGACACCAGAGAACAATATTGTTGTTTTAATACCAGCACATCTTTGCAAGACTTGATAAATACCAGAAACTACTATACTGCTGACACTGCCTTTTTCCAATATTGCTTTCCATCTTCATTTCCCTCAGTAATTTTACTAAGCAATTTTTTAAACTGCACTCCAAGCAAACATCGTGCTTAACTTGCTAAAAGAGGAATGAAAATATAATTAATGTACTCCTGCAATATTGAGAAAGCATGGCTTTATTATTATTTTTTACAAAGGAAGTAAATGAAAGTAGGAAATAAATAATTTCTTTCTTGCTATATTGTATCAAAATTATCTGCAATTTTAAGTAGTTCTCTGGCCTAGAAACCTGGTTTTGTAAGAAATACTTGTGAAGGACCCATAGAGTTGTGCTAGATTCCTGTAAAATATTCAGATATTGTTAAATTCTGAGAGCATGAGTTTTATTCAGATTATGAAAGACCAAAAAGAAAAATCTGGTAAAGGTAAAATTGTTGAAATAAAAATTCAAGGTTTAAATTAAAAAACACAAAAAACCAAAAGCAAACAAAGCAGAAGCCGAACACAGAAGTGAAAATGTGAAAATGCACAGAATTCTAATGGAAGAGGGAATTCTTTCTTTCAGAGCAGCAATGGTTCTCTCCATTTCAAGAAGACAATCTGTTTCTGCCACCTGAGTAATTACTGCCAAGCTGGGAAAGATTTGTTGGGTGCCATACTGGGAATGGGGAACATACTAATGCTTAGCACAGTGAAATGTTATTCTCAGTTAGCTTTGTGTGTATTAGCACTTAAGAAATTACTTTGTACTTTGAAGCTGTGTTTATCCAGCCTGCAGAATATCTTTGTGGATGGTAAAAGTGCCGAAACTGTTACACACAGGAGAGTTGTACTGGGAAAAGTGGAGAAGACTGATGTAGCATGCAGAAAGAAATTGGGAGAGAGACTTTTTTGATAGATTTTGCTGATAGTGGTGTCTCTGGTAAGCAGGGTGGAGTGGAGGCACTGGTTATATCACTCCCATGTTCCCAACAGATCTCTGTATTTGCATACACTGAAACACCTCTTTCAGCAGTGACAATCAGAACAAGATCTGTCACTGAATCCCGAGCAATAGGGGTGTCAGTAAGAGTTTTATTGACTTCAATAGACTCTTTACATAGAATATTTCAGACATATTTTGCCTATAATTAATGTTATCTGCGCATAGATATAGATTTATAGTGCCTTGGGGTATTTGCAGGATCATACTATATGTTAGCAATTAAGAACCAAATTTTGTGAAAATAGTTGTTTATTAGTCTTTCTGTAAGGATAAAAGTTTTTGCTGTTAAAAGAATTTGATATGCATTCCACACAAAGGATTTATCATTGATTTAATGGAGTAGT
This sequence comes from Melospiza georgiana, assembly GCF_028018845.1. Classification (NCBI taxonomy): domain Eukaryota; kingdom Metazoa; phylum Chordata; class Aves; order Passeriformes; family Passerellidae; genus Melospiza; species Melospiza georgiana. The sequence continues at coordinate 38,962,122 of NC_080431.1, forward strand.
TTCATTTCTAGATCCAGAATGAAATGTGGAAAGATAAGAGGCAATGCCTTTTAACACTACCTAGAGTTTATCTCTCTCAAGTTAAACAAGGAAAAGATTATTATCAGAAAAGAGAGCAGCCTATGTAAAAGAATAGCTATAAGGCAAAATGCCAAGGAAACTAAAAAGGAATACCTCTGAGGAATCTCCACACAATTTGGTTTATGTAAAGCAAAAACAAAACAATAATCTAAACATCAAAATGGAAGCAATAATTTTTTTTTCTTTCTTTTTACCATTCTAGTACCTTGCCTTATTTGAGAACAAAATTTTTCCATTAATTTCTAATTTTTTTAAATTAATTTTTTAATATTTCCATTTAAAAATCAGGAGCTTTTATCTGCCAAAAATCTGAAAAGTGTTTATGGTATATCATATGAAATAACCATATTGTCTTTAAAAAAAGGTATTTTTCTATAGAAATGGTTTGTTTTCTTTGATGCTTTTGTGATATGCATACTAACAGATGTATTTCCCTCAACAAAGTTGCATGAAGTATAGTAAATTTTCATTCACTTACAATTTTTCTTCACATATTATTTCATACCTATGGAGATGTATGTCTCATATATATGAGATGTACTATTACTGTAATATTACTGGCTACATCTCATATGTATGAGATAATTATTGTTTACTTGGACTTGCACTGTTATTTCCATCGCAGAGAAAGACAAAAAATAAGCCCACATTACTATGAATGATACTCCAAACCAACTAGAGTGGGCAGAATAACTGTATTTATTTTATTTATTTCACTAATTGTCACAGGGGGATGTACTGCTAAAATGCAGTGTAATTTTAAAAATAATAGGGGAAAACAAATTCTGTCTTTTGTAATATGAAGTAGACCAAGGAAAGGCTCCAAATGAACTAAAGGAGTTGAAAAGGATTTTTGTTGATGTTTTTCCCCCCCTAGCTGGACCACACAAGAGAAATAGATGGTCTGGGAACTCTCCTGTTACTCATTGCTGTGTTTTGAAAGATTCAGAAAAAGAAAAAGATTATTTTTCTTTGAACCCTTTATCAATACACAGAAATAATACTTCATCTGCTCAAGAAATTTCTATCTTAGAGTATAAAAGATTGCCTTTGTGTAAAATGACATAGTAGGGTGAGGTTTTTTGTTGCCTTTCTTTTTTTTTTTAATATCAAGACATCTATATGCAAAGATATTATGTATTAATCTTCCACAGATATGAGCTTACAACTGAAGAAAAAACTAGAAGGTGCTTAGAACAACCTATCTTCTTATTCTTAATTTTGTATATCTCAATTGATTTGAAGGAACTCTAGAAATCTCATGTCAAAATGTCAGTAAATTTTGTTTGTACATCAGTAAATCTGAAAAGGCCCTCGAATATTTCTGTGGTGAGAAGGGAATTATAGAGACAATTAAAACTGCAATAGTGGAAAACTTTTTTTATCTACTAATGGTGAAGACTTTGAAGCTCTTATTTCTGGCAACACATATCACATCCTGATTGACATTTAAGCAATATACAGCACATTTAAAAATAAGGTTAAGGTGTGTTCTGTAAACAAACTGAATTAGTATCATATTTACATTCATGGAAAATCTGTGAATAAACTTCAGTCTCCAATAAAAGCACTATATACCTATCCAGTACCCATGTAGTAGCAGATACTCTGCTCACTTTTCAACCTATTGAACAACACTGATAGCAGAAGAGTCCACAAGAATGTCATTGGAAATAAAAAATTAATGATAACATTCTATGTGTCAGGAAACAAAAAATGTAGGCATTTAAGTTTGCAAATGCAGAAGAAAATGCTCCAACTCCAAATGTTCCAATCAGTTTGTAGAAACTGACTTTCAAATAAAAGTTTCATGACTTACAATTCAATAGTATTTAGATTCATTGAAGCTGATATCAAAAACCCAGCACAGGTAGAAGTTCTTGTCATTGATTATTTTATAACACATTAAAGTCTGCAGTCTTGTAAACATACAAGTAGTAGTTTATCTTTTTCTACACCTCCTCTTTCCTTTAAAATACTCTGAAAAGGATAAATTGAAAAATCAGAAATATGCAGCTTACCCATCTTATCATTAACCTAAAAATAAATAACAAAAACTGATGCAGGAAGACATTTTAATTTAATGTCTTTTGATCACCATAAAGTAAAAATATATTAATGGTTTCATTGTCATAAACTATTACCGTGCCTGTGAGGGCGCTGGCTGGTGAGAGAGAGACGGTGAATCTTGTTTCTTGAATCAGAAGGCTTGATTTATTATATATCATATATAATACATTAAGACTATACTAAATAGAATATAGAGAGAGGTTTGCAGAGCAGCTAGGCTAGGCTAAGAATAGATAGAAAAGAATTCCACAACAAAGTTTTGGCCAAGGACTCAGTCCCCTGGCTTGCACTGGTGGTTGGCCCTTAATTATAAACATAAAACATGAACCAATCACCAATCAAAATAGGTGCTCCTGTTGCATTCCCCAGCTGATAATAATTGTTTACCTTGTCTTCAGAGGCCTCTGGCCTCCTGAAGACACAGAAATCCGAAAGAAAGGATTTCTGTGGAGAAATGTCTGCGACAATAAACCCTTTATAAACCTAATTTAAATGTTTGCTACCCCAAAGAGATATTTTAATTTTATGATTTAAAATTAGAGCATGAAAAGGCACATGTGTCAAGACTGAAAAAATCAGAGGTGGTGCGTTATATTCTTGCTCTGTGATTAAGAGAGATTCAGGGATCAGACATTGCAGTCTAAACATGCTGCAGAGAGATGTCAGCTGAGCTACTGAGCTATGACTGCACATTAGCACAGTGCCAGACTAAAGCTACTGAGTCCTGTCCAGTGTTGTCTCAAGGACTGAAAATGTTTCTGCTTCTGTGTTTAACATGAGCAATTTTCCACACCGTGTGTCACTAAGGAGTAGAAACATTTGCTAAGTTGCTTGAATGTCTTAGTGTTTACAAGGTCAGGGCTAAACTTTTATTTCCTTAGTTATGTGTACACTCAGCACTAGATCTTGATCTTCATGAAGTGTTTTTATCTATCTAGTATTACATTGATTTCACTGGGATATATTCACACTGTAGATGAGTCAGTATTCTGCATGCAAAACTTTATTGTGAGCATCAGCAGTATTTTAGTAAGAACAGCTTTTAAAATTCTATTTTTAAAGTAAAAATTTGTATGCTTAGTACCAGAGTAGCCAAGAATAACGATTTCTCAAAAAATTGGGATTTTTGATGCCAATATTTCCACCAGGATCAATTTGAATTAAATTATATAGCATAAAAAACAACTAACACAAGCCTCATGTGTAGATAATCTAAACTGAAAAACATTTTTTATAGCCAGAAGTTGTCCTGAAGATATATGGATGATGGTTGTACAGTTCTCTGGAAAGATGAATATTCTCTCCACTTTTATAGGATTGTTCAGTTACATCTTCTCATAAAATCAGTATCAGTTAACTTCTTGAAGCAATCTGTGTTGCTGATCTGGACAAAAAAGCTGGACAAAAGCTGGAAGAAAAAAAGAAAAAAATTAATTAAGTCAAATAAGAAAAGGTCTCACGAGAAGATACTAACTTAGGTGCTTATAACAGCCTGTTGTGAAGTTGAGGATAAAGAAGCTGAATCCTAAATTAAAAGTATAGACTTATTCAAGTATGTTCATGTTACGCAATTTCAGATTAAAAAGTAAAGCATCACTTAAAGAATACATGAACATTCTTGCAGGATCTCTGTGAGTAGTTAAAGTTCAATCTACAATTGACAACGTATAAGAAACTTTTTACAGGAAAAAGTCTTCATACTTATGAGAAGATTTCTTTTTATATACTTTAATCTATCAGGAACAGTTCTGCCCTTTAATTATAGAAACTATTTATATTCCTTTACATAAAACTTTATTTTATAGATAGAAATTTTTGCCAACTTTTTAAATTCAAATGTTCCATGAAGGAACTAATTTTCTTCATATATAACACTTTAATTTTTTTAATTGGTTTTTTTCTTTTCTGTGTGATAGCATTTGTGCAGGAATTACATTATGTGTAACATTCAAAAAATTATAACTTTAAATTCCAATTCTTTTTACTGTTTTGCAATAGTGGGCTTGGCCTCTTATGCTTAATTATTTATTATTCATCCATTAATCTGTTTCTTAATAATAGTCTGAGGAGGCTCTACATTTCAACATTCCTTTTTCTAAATATATTCTTCAAAAGAAGCTTGGAAGGTGAGCGAGATCTCTGTGTCTTAACCACCAAACCATTAAAGCTTGCATAATATGAATGAGCTTCAGTGTATCTTTCAGATTTATTTAAAGGCAACCTGAAAGCTGGTTCAAAGCTTGCTCACAGCACGACATGAGCATCACACCCAGTAATCCTTACAGGAAGCACACACCTCTTGGCAGCAAGTCAGAAGTGGCCACTGTCCCTGAAGTGGTAAAGCATGGAACCAATATGATTGTGAGGCATGGGCAGTTCCTGGGAACTTCAAACCATTTTGCAAGAGCAGTTTGAAAACTGCTATTTAAGGAGGCAGCAGCACATACAGTTATTTTTAGATGCAAGATATTAAAAGGTTGCTAAAAAAGGTCTTGTTGTATCAGCATCAAAGGATCAGAGTATCTGGATATCCCAACATTTAAATCTTATTTTGGCTGTTGTTTTTTTTTTTTTTTTTTGTGACTTTTGACTCAAAATTCATAACACAACTCATCTCACTTGATGTTAGATAACTTTTGAGCTAAACTAACCATTTAGGATCTTGCAAGAGCAAAGGAACTATTATTTCCAGGGAAGATTCACCATATTTCCCTTCAACATATTTTATAATTCAGAATCAACCAGTTCTTATAAATGTATTTCACTGAATATTAAGAAAGTTAATATAATAATTATATATAATATGTTTATATTACATGGCCAGCTTTGAGATACATAGTTCCATTTATGACAGCTGATTCCATTTCTCATTGTGTAAAATAACCTCTAGATTTTGTTTAAAATAGTTTTGATTTTCTTTTGTTTTTTAATGTATATTTAGTGTGCTTTTTCTTTTTAATTTAAGGTAAGTAAACTGGGCATCTTAAGTCCAATATTGCCAATTGGATGAATAAGTAACTGTAGTAAAATTTTAAAGGGATTGATATATAAAAATATTCATTAGAAAAAAAAAGAAAAAAGGAAAAAACATTGAAACCATTAATCTCAACTCTTCTCAGAATTATAATCTGACTGTTAATTAACGAGTTTGGTAAAGAGTCCCTTTTCATAGCTGCGAGTTCTATTGCAATACAGAAAATTTAAAGAGAAACATCTGGGCAGAATCCTCCATGTTTGACTCAAAGGAGATTTTCTCAAGTGTAACACAACACTTGATGCAGTTTCCAGTCAGGCCATGAGTTCAAAAGGCTTATTCATGCTTGAAAGCTTTGGACTATCTGCTAGAGACACCTGCACGCAGTCTTCTTATTTTTGAGAGGAATCCTTTTCACGCTGTCACCACAACCAACCTCACTTCAGGAGGATTTTCAAAATGCAATCATTGCATGAACAGTGGCTGACCTCGGCAGCAGGCAGTGTCTTTTAGCAATGAATGCTTATAAAAGCAGACAACTGCTAGAATTACTGCCGTCTTTCCAATTCTACCTCCTGCACACCTAAAGAGATAGAATATAAAAGACGAAACCAGCTCATTTTAGTAGCACTAAATACAAGGACAGCTAAATTTGGATGTATTTTCTGAAGGTTTTGATGACTGTGGAAGTCCTTTCTGACAAGCTTCTTACTACAAAAGTCTCTAAAGGATGCCTCAGTGTTGTTTTTTTCACTTCTCAGCTATTTTTCTCCTTGCACAGTGCTGTTAATACACATACCCATTAAATGTAACTTCAGAACTTTTCAAAACCAAGTGTTGGAACTTTGTAATTGCACAAATAATCATGATTCATCTTTGATTTTGCCTGAAAGGAAAAAAAGATCACATATGGTTGTTTATGGCCTGCAACTATTACTCAGAAGATATATAGCTCTTGAAAAGTACTAGAATGTATAAATATATCTAGGATTAAAGGGAATTACTAATGTTTTTGGTAAAGACTAAGTGTTGCACTAAGTGTTGCAACTTAGATAGAATTAGTAGAGAGCTCCTAGCTCTTTTAAGACATTTTTTCTGAGAATCACAGAGCTCTTAATCCTCATGTGCAAGAAATCGGGCAGGGGAGACCAGAGACAAGCATGGCTATGTGTTTTGGTTTGGGCTGGGACAGTTTTCTTCATAGTTGCTACTATAGGAAAACAGGGCTGATAACACAGTGATTTTTCTAAACAGTGCTTACACAGAGTTAAGGCCTTTTCTGTTTTCACCTCACACCACCAGTGAGGAGGCTGGGAGTACATTAGAAGGTGAGAAGGGACACAGGCAGAACAGGTGACCCCAAATGACCAAAGGGATATTTCATACCTTATGGCATTATGCTCAGCACATAAAGTTGGAGGAACAAAAGAGGGGAAATTTCAGAGTGATGCCAGTTGTCTTCCCAAGTTAACTGTTGACCATGACAGAGCCCTGGTCTCCTGGAGATGGCTGAACACCTGTCTGCCAATGGGAAGTGGTGAATGAATTCCTTGTTTAGCTTTAGTTGTCTCTGCTGCTTTTGCTTTACCTGTCAAACTCTCTTTATCTCAACCCACGAGTTTTCTCACTTTTACTCTTCCAATTCTCTCCCCTATTCCACTTGGGGAGAGTGAGTGAGCAGCTGTGTTTGGCTTAATTGCCATTTGGAGTTAACTCAAAAGTCTGACAGGGTTTCATTACATCAACACAAGCTTACTCACGACAGGTTATGATACCTAGTGAAGCTTCTATTTTGAAGGAAAGCAAGGAACATGTTGTGTTTGCAGTTAGGGTTACAATGATTTTACTATTTTTGTACATAGAGTCTAGCCTTTTTTTAAGGTATGGTGAAAGTAACACCTCCTTCTGGTCAAAATAAAGTGTGGAAAAGATGAGCATAGGCAGTGCAACTAGGGTCTTAAATCCTGAGAAAAATCGAGAAATTCTGCGTAGGCACAGGATGAGAAATGCTAAGGTAGAGCTGAAGATGAATCTGGCAGCTGTGAAGAACAGTAAGAGGGGCTTCTACAGATACATGGATCATAAAGGGAAGATTTAAAAAAAAATTGTGTCCCAAATAAATAAGATAGCCTGGAGAATATAAGGCTTCAGAGTGAACTCATCAGGGCCTTTCAGTACTTGAAGGAGCTTACATAAAAGAGGGAAAGTTACATTTTACATGGGCAGATAGTGGTAGGATGAGGGGAACAGGTTTAAACATAAAATAGGAGAGATTTAGATCAGATTCTAGGAAGATATTATTTACTCAGTGGGTAGTGACACTCTAGTTACCCTGAGAAGTTGATGCCCCATTCCTGGAAGTCCAAGGTCAGGTTGGATGGGGCCCTGTGCAGCCTGATCAAGTCAGTGGAATCCCTCCTGTGTTTGCACTGCCCATAACAGAGTGCTGAAACTAGATGATTTTTATGGTTCCTTCCAACTGAGCTATGACTAAATTTCCCATGTAGAAGACCTTTCAAATTTGGCTACTTCACTCTGGGCAACTAAAATCCTCAATGATGCCAGCTTTAAGTGCCAGTTTACACCCATCAGCTCCATGGTACTGTATACTCATAAGTATTGAAATTCTAAGGACTAACAGCTTTAAATAAACAATGATCATGATTGATAATAAGCAAGAACTACTGACATAAAGTACATTGTCAATAAATGTGATGTAGTAAATTTAAAAAAGTTTAAACGTGTCCTGATTCATGTAATTTAAATCCTTCCATCACACTGATTGCTAATTGTCTCTAATCTCTCTAATTCTCATAGATATATTTATCAGCTATATGACAAGATGAAATAAACCACTTGAATGCACCTTGGATACCAATAAATGCCAATGTATGCGCAGCTTATTCATTCTTTATTTTCTGTATTAAATAGTCTCCATTTATTGTTTGGTGATGTTCATGTGTGCTTATGTGTAGACACCCTTTTTGAGGTTTCAGAACCCAGAGCTGGGTCACACTTAGGCTGTGAGTCATCTTCCTAAATCACAAGTGCCTGCTGAGATGCCAGGGAATGACTACTGGTTCATAAAGATACCTAGCTCCTTTGTCATATTTGTGATTCATATATGATCCTTTTGGCTATTTGAGGCAGTCCCAAGTGGCATAAACTGGCTATGTACAGACATCTCAGTCATAGACTGTATGTCCATTGAGCTCGTCACTCTTGTCTCTCTAAAATCATGGAAATAAAACAGCACCTCTCGAGAGCAATTTACACAAGAAGAATCTAAATGACACACTTTCTTTCTGGAAGAACCTGTTTTTCTCTATGGCCTGTATTCTCCTGTAATTATTGAGATGCATTTAGGCAAACAAATCCCATCCTGTGAAATCAAAATCTAAAAAAAATTCAGTAAAAGTGCTATTAAAGATAGTTTGAATCACCATGTTCTGACAGAAAACTTTATATTATCTTTCACTTGTTGAGAGTTGTAACATGTTGGAAAGTTTTCATAAATTTTCTGTGTCCTTATTGCTTGCTTTTGGAAAGGCAAAATTTTTTGTATGTATGTAAATAGAATAGTGACATAACTGAATTTTAAGCTATGCTTCTACACATATGGTGCAGAGGGAGATGCTATAGGTAATGAGTTTAAATTTTTGAAAAAAGGATGACAAAACTGGAAGAGAAAAAACATCCTTTTCTGCCTTAAATTTAGAAAGGTATGAAAATAAAAGCAAGCGGCAAATAAAAATTATTCTATGATAATCGTTATCTTTTTGTATAGGATTTTATAGAGGAGATGTCAGTTTTACCATGCCTTTGAGAAAGGGTAGACTCTTCCTACAAAAATTGAAAAGCAATTTTAGCCATAACTGCAAACCCGACATGATCCTTGCTTTCCCTCAAAAGAGGAGCTTCATTAGGTAGTATAACCTGTCGTGAGTAAGCTTGCATTAAGCTAATGACACCCTGTCAGTTTGGCTACCCAAACATCCTGATTGTATCACGCTGGCTGTTGTGGGTTAACCCCAGGTGGTAACTAAGCACTGCACAACTGCTCACTCTCTCTCCCTGGGTGGAATGCAAGAGAGCATTAGAAGAGTAAAAGTAAGAAAACTTGTGGATTGAGATAAAAATAGTTCAAAAGCCAAAGCAAAAGCAGCAAAGACAAGCAAAGCAAATTAAGGAATTCATTCACCACTTCCCATTGGCAGGCAAGTGTTCAGACATGTCCAGGAGAGCAGAGTTCCATCAGGTGTGATGGTGACGTGGGGAGACAAATGGTACCACTCTGAACATCCCAATTCTCTCTTCTTCGCCCAGCTTTATGTGCTAAGCATGATTCTGTCTTGTTTGAGATATCCTTTGGCCAACTGGAGTCAGCTGCCCCAGATGGGTCATCTCCCAGGAACATGTGCACACCCAGCCACCTTGATGAGAGGTTGCAGTGAGAAACAGAAAACTTCTCAACTCTGTATAAGCTTTTCTCAGAAAAACTATAGCATAGGTGTGTTATTTTCACCATTTTCATCACAAATCCAAAACATTTCACCATGAAAGCTGCTATGAAGAAAATTAATTCCATTCATCCAAATGGGATGCAACAGTATATGAGATTCAAAAGAAAGTTGTGATTCTTTTCACAAGTGACTTCTGAAAAATTTAGTTATGGTGTGATTCAACATCAGACTTTGAAATGGAATTTAATTCAATTTCAATACACTTGCATTAGATGTCAATATTGGTGATTAGTCCAAGTTCTTGCTATAGTCAGTGGAAATCTGGGCTCAATTATAATGTAGGAACATTATACCTTTCTTTCTTTCTTTAGTTCTTGGGATACCAACAATCCCAGCCCATTGATCTAGACTATGAATAATGAACATCTTATAGAATTCAAAGATTGTTCATATGATATGAAGGAAATAATATTGTAAGCAAAATTGACTTATGTCTTATGAACCTAACAACCATATCTCAATAATTGCTTTCTTAATGCCTGTCATTTTTATTAGCTTTATAGGATTTTTCTATATTCATGTACTCCATTAAAAATCTACCATGATTTTTAGCTATGATTTGTAGTTATTGCATGAAAAATGATCATTTAATTTATACTGAAATTATGTAATACCTTAATATAAACAGCAAAACCTTGAATTGATATAAATATTCAGTTAAAAAAAAAATAAAAAAACACCACCCCCTGTTACCTCCAAACCACAGGATTTAATCTATTGTGCATTACCACTGACCCATTTAGTGTAGAGAAGACACAATAAATCAATGTTTGTTAACATATGCTTAAGTAGAAAAGCAATTTCACGGGTCAGGCAACATAGTCATGAAATGTCTGTGAAGCAGTGGTGCATTGATTGCTGAGAAGGACACAGCCAAAATGAAAAAAATTCTCTGATTTTTGTGCACACTCTGATTCCCTTTTTATTATTATTTTGATCAAACACTTGCTTCTCTGTCAATAGCAGTGATTAGCAACACATCCATAAAACCCCAGATTTAAAATAGTATTGTTTTTTAAGTGATTGGGGTGGGGAAGAAAGGAAACAAAATCAGCTGCACAAAATAAAATGCAGTGCCCAGAATGTGTAATTTCAGGTCAGGATTTGAACATTCACTAGTTCCAAAAGTTAGTTTTCTTTCAAAGTCAGAGGAGATGAGGACGGAAAATCTCACCATTATGCCAAATTTGAGATGAACACTCAGCAGGTGAAATAGATGGCAGAGACTGAAACATCATACATATTCACATTAGTACCATTAAATGTGTCCACAAGATGTATGCATTCCAAAAGGAAAGAATCAATGATAAAATCTGAGCCATCTCCTGTGAACCAGGAATTACACGAGAAGCATATGTGTTTCTTTAAAAGAGTCTGGTCCCTACTATCTTAATTTTATTCAAGTCCAAAGCCTCTTTGAAATTTTTCCAGCACTGTTTCTAATAAGGCTCAGTTGACTGCCTAATGCATAATAGAACTTTCTTCAGCTAAAAATATTAAAACTTTTATCCACCTACCTTGACCTCCAAATTAGCATGTAAGGAATATGACAGTGAAAGTAGATGCTGAATTTTTATTAGACACTCTAGTATCTTCAGTTCTGTTAATTTAGGGTGAAACCAAAGTGTCAAGAAGTTTCCTTTTTTGTATTGTATAGAAAGAATCGTTTATGCATTATTAAAATACAGCATAGCCTGGCAGAATTTTTAAAATGAGAAAAAAATCCTAGGCATGCATGTTTTTTAATGATCTACCTTTAAAAGAAAACCAGCTTCCATTACCTTTCTAGTAGAAAAAGTTAGCTGGGTTTTTGTTTATGAATAGAGCTTACTTAGTTTTGCCTCAGAGGTCTCAAAAATATTTAATGGATATTTAAAATTATAATGCATAAGGTTCAATTCTCATTCATATAAAATTGTTATCAAGTTAAGTTTGTCAAAGTAATAAGACAGAAGCTTGGCCATATTTTACTTTTGACTTTAAATATTAACTGATATTTCAATTAGTCTCTTCAAAATATATTTACTTTTACTGTTAAAGTGAATTTGTATTTGATTGGTATTTTTAAGTGAACATTTAATTTTTGTGTATTTCCACAGCACTGTTCATAAAAAAGCACATTGCTATTGTGAAACTGATCTTGAATGCATAAAGATTATGTAATAATCTTTAATAATTATGTATAAAGACTAGTTAAGTAGCAAGCCTGTCTATTAAGATAATTTTTAATGTCTCCATTAACACTGTGTCCAAATGATTGATAGTTGTGTGTACACAGGAGGGGAGGGAAGCCATCCAGAGGGCCTTTGACAGGCTTGAGAGGTGGGGCTGTGTGAACATTGTAGTGTTCAACAGACCAAAGTGCAAGGTCCTGCACTGGGTTGGGGAAATCCCAAATACAGGCTGGGAAGAGAATGGATTGAGAGCAGCTCTGTGGGGAAGGACTTGGGATTGTTGGCGGATGGGAACCTTGGCATGAACTAACAACGTTCACTTGCAACCCAGAAAGCCAATCACATCTCAGGCTGTGTCAAAAGAAGAATGGCCAGCAGGTTGAGGGAGGTGATTCCCCCTGCTTTTTTCACTCTCGTGACATCCTGCCTGGAGTTCTACGCTCAGCTCTGGGCCCTGTAACCTAAGAAGGACATGGACCCTCTGAAGCGAGTCTGAAAGAGGATCACCAAGATGATCAGAGGGCTGGAGCAAGGGCTGGACCTCCTCTCCTGTGAAGACAGGCTGATGGAAGTGGGATTGCTCAGCCTGGAGAAGACTCAGGGGAGACCTTATAGCACCTTCCAGTACCTAAAAGAGGCCATCAAGAAAGCTGTACAGGGACTTTTTACAGTCTGGTATTGGTTGGACTTTCAGACCATGAGTTATAAATTTCACTCAGTTCTGCAGAAATATGATTAGGTCTGTATTAATAGTAGTTTATTTCCTAGCAATCCAGAAGGTAGAAACAGAAGTGTGCTAAGGGAAATGTAATAACTTAATTACGGAATATTTGTTAAAGTCAGAAAGTACATCAGCTGAGCTCCAAAAATCCTAAAAGAAGAAGAAAGTATTCTGTGCTCTCACCAGGCATGTTTTTATTTTTGGTATATGCTACGTTACAAAAATAGTAAGAGACACTAATGATGAAATGCTTTCTGAGACTGAATGTTTTCACTTCCATAGTTATTTAGTGGAAACAATCAATGTGTTTGACCAATACATAGGTTTTCAAGAGATCTTTTTAAGAACATCATGTTTTATGCATTTTACTTTTCTATGTGTGAAGAATGGTACATCTTTTTTTGTCCATTGTTCATTGGCCCACGGTTTCTATGGCATGGTCTATTAAAGAATTCACTAGGTCATTGTGGAAATCTGTCTTTTGTCTGATGAAAATCAGGTAGATACCTCTGGAATGAGAAAGGCAACAAATTCTGAGAATACCTGAATAGCCCAGGTGGAAAACAGGCATTCAGTTTTCTAGAGGCACGGCAGAAATCATGTTTTAGATTGGTTACACATGCTGTTCTAGACTGAGGGCCCCCTTCTCCAGAGATCCTAAAGGATGCCAATTTAAGAAAAACAAGAGGTGTCATATTGCAATAGCTCAGTGGAATTTTTAGCATACCCCTCATACTACAGTCTGTCTTGACTACATCTAATTTACAGTATTAAAAGAGAATTCAAAAGACCTTAAGGTGTTTCTATCTCTGAAAGAGGGAGATTTTTTTTAAATTTTATTTTCTTGTAAATCACAATATTAGAAGACCTTTCACCTTATGTGCTTACTTAAGACTTGGGAGCAGGTATATTCAGAGGAAAGATCTAGATGAATTGGAGACCCGTCACAAAATTCATGTATCTGTGACTAACAGCTGTGGAAAAGTTAGCACGATGGTTTTAGTAGGTATCATGATTGTAGGAGCATATGTGGTGTTCTAGGCATAACTAACATGGCCTGAAGCAGCATGCAGAAAAAAAGTTGAGTTGAATAGTTATGGAAATTTTAAACTGTGCAAACTGTGCAAAAACTGTGTTTATCCCGGCCCAAAATTTTATATAAGCAAGTTTTTGTTATGTTGCAGTTTCTAAATTTTGCAAAACATTTATGGAAGCTGGAAGCCAAATCAGAGACTACAAAAAAAGAACCTTGGGTGTTTTGATAATTACAAAGCATTCATGGCCAGCTGGAAGTCACAGCAATGTGTACTTAACTGCTTTGAATAGTCTGTGTTTTGCATGTAGTAATCTGTGTGCATTTGCTCTGATTGCTCAAGGGGAAATAATTACTGTTTATGAAAGATTGTCCATTATTCCCCAATTAGAGAGAAAAAACGTTCTATAACAGGAAAAATCTGGCTGTTCTGTAGACTTTGTGAGAAACCCTTCCTTAGTTCCATAAAAAACACAGTTGTCATCCAGGATGCTACGAAAGCAAGGGGTCAAAATCCCATGGATTTTAAAATATATCTTATATTGCTATGAATTTACTACAACATTTTAATTGAACATGAGATGGCATATGAACTGTAAGGAATTCATGCTCAGTTGTGATTTTCTTTGTTCCTCCATAGCTTAGGGTTAGAAAAGACAAGGACACAGGAAAACAAACAAACAAACAAACACCAAAAAAAAAAAAAACCAAAACAAAAAAAAACCCCAAAAAACAAAAACCCCACTATTCAGTTTCTGACCTAGAAACAGAGAAGACAAGGTTTCAACTTTTCCTTTCCCATCAATTTTTTTATCTTGAGGGGAGTATGTGGAACACAATATCCATGTTGCACATCCTTGTAGGACTAATGTCTGAATGGGTCCTGCTATAGGGCCATTTCCAGTCCCAGTAAGCCAAAGAGTCAATTTCTTCTATTCATACTTTAATTGGTTAATTATAGGGTTTCTATTAATATTTAGTTTAGATGGTAGTATACAAAGATTTGAAGTATACACAGATTTGAAGAAAGCGAATTCAGTAATATATGAAATCTCTTGCTACTAGGAAGATCTAACAGAAAATATTTCTTAGTGGTAATAAAATTTGATAAACAATCACAATTTCTATGCCATCATCTAGAAGCAATGCTGCAAAAGCTTATGCTGAGCTGCACTTAAAGATGAAAGATGCCCTCTACTTTCTATTATAGATGTGTTCTAAAAGGAATAGGATTTCTGGGTCTGACAGTGGTATTAATTTTTATTTTCCTAATGTTTGTCCTTTATTATTTTAGAATAATATTCTAATTCAAGGTTTAACTCTCTGTGATTCTGTCTGTGCTGCTCAAACTGAAGTTGTACTCGTGGTCTATATAGACAAGCATATTTCTTCCTTGACAAAGCAACAGGAACACTACTCCAAGTATCAATTGTCATTTGTACATTTCCAATGGTTTTTCTGTTCTCAGGAGAAACGTTATCTGGATTTTCCCAATTTCATAAGACTTTTCTGTTTGAATAAAACTATGACCTAACTCAGAGAGCCAAAATTGCTTCTCATTTCCTCACACTAACTTCATACTTGCTTCAGATTTGGAGTGAGACACAAATGGGCCAAGATCTGCACCCTAATTTCCACTGAAAAGGAGCTGGTGTATAAAAGTATGTAAGTTGGATCAGTCTCAGAGTGCTGAAATCAGCCAGCTGGAAGTGTTCACATGCACTGACAACTTTATTTAGTTATATTTTCAAAGTCTTTCACTAAGTAAAAACCCAACCCATGCAAAAAAAAAAAAAAAAAAAAAAAAAAAAAAAAAAAAAAAAAAAAGAAAAAATAAAAAGAAACAAACAAAGAAAAACAAGAACAACCCTAAAACCAAAACCCCAACATATTTTCAAGAAAGACATTGAGATGAACTTAAACTAGGACAGGTCTCCTGTCAGTTGAATAGCTGTGGAGACAACCAGGTACCTGCAAGCACATAGAATCAAATAAATTTCCATTAAGTTTTCTTTTAAGGAAAAATAAATGAGTGCAAATGTTTAAGGGGCTGAAGAGCAGATTTTAAACAACAAAAAGAAAAAAAAAGTGCAAAAAAACCCCAAACAAACATCAGATAAAATTCCAGTCATAATCTGTGGTGTACTGATGTACTGATCTAGTTGCATACAGCTTCTCAAGGGGAGAGAAGATCTAGGTGTTAGCCTCAGGTACCTCAGGCTTGTGAAATTGTATAACTCTGTATCTAAACTATTTTTTACAAGAATTAGTATGCATTTTATTTTTCACATAAAAGATATGCAAACCAGATAAGGAACTGAAGAAGGAAAACAACAGTAATTTCTTTCTGCTTGTAATTGTATTGTGCTTATCTGAAGAGTAAAACATGCATTATCTTCACCTACCTTCAGGCTATTTAACTATTCAGAAATAATTATTCTAGTGGACCTTTTTGTCTTGTTCTGTGAAGACTTTAGGACTTACTAGGTTGTATTTTTTTATCAGAAACCAATTGTCTAAGGCTTTTTAATGTATCTGTGCAAATCATCTTCATATGATCTCCAAAGAGGCAGGAATGTCATACAGTTATTTACATAGCATCATCTTCATAAGAAGAGATAAGAATTTCTGGGGTATTATGGCCACTGTATCATATTTTTTAACTCCAGTGCACCCAGACATGCAATGTGGTATTTACTGTGCTATCAGTGTAAGAAAGATCCTACTTTTAAAATAAATGCTAAATTTTAGGTCATTACAAATCCAATTCATGCTAATAGATCTATTTGTTCATGTATACATGCAAAAACTTGCAGAATTAAAGTAAATTCCTCAGATTCAATATTCTACATTTCTCTCTGGGAGTTAGTAGACCCTCATAAAAAGGAAGTGATCTTAGGTTTTAAAAAAAAGGTTTTTTGATTGCTGTGAAAACAAGAAAAAGTAAACCTGTGTGGTAATGATAAAAAAATAATCTTAAAAAGATGAAGGCAGAACAGACTGCTGGAAACAGATCTGAACTATTCAGGGTCATGAAATCTATGCTCTCTGGCTGAAAGCACAGCACATAACTTCAGTAGTGTCTCCCAGTCTATTAAAAATCCAACAGTGAAAAAAGGTCAAATGAGAGCTGACAAAATGACTTAGATGCTCCATTTGATGTTGCAGTTGTTTCTTTAGTTCAACTATTATTTTTTTTTATCACCTTGGTTTCATGGTACAATTCTTTTGAAAACAGTGCTAGAAAATAATACATATATCATAATACTAGGATAATTTTGTAAATTCAATGCAGGCTGACTCTGCTGCATAATTATAAAGATTTTAAAAAAATAATTTAACTAAAAATAGGACAAGATCTCAGTTCCCTGAATTTCAGGTGCCTGAAGACTGCTGAAATGGCTAAAAACAGAGCTCAAGCGGTCCTGGACAAGCACTTTTTGTTAACATGGACTCAGTATCATTCTTCTCCTCCTCTACTACCTGTAGCATTCACACTGCATCCAATCCTACTGTAGTTACACATTCTCTGAGTTTCTCCAGACCATGAAAAATGGATGTTGGAGCCTTCCTTACTTGTAGCTTCACAAAAGACAGGTCTACAATTACCTCTTCTATGTTCTCTCAAGACACGAGCCAACTTCCTTTCCAGACAGCTTCCTGAAGCAATCTGCCCCAGATTCTGTCAAAAAATATACTGGATGTCAATTTTAGAAAAGAGAAGAGATTCTAGTTGCAATAACTTTTTGGATCCCTTGCTGCAAAGAGATTAAGACAGTCATGCTGACTGCCAAGGGCAATTTTTTTTTTTCTGTTTTTTCTCATATTTTTTTGCTAGGGAGGGAAATACATAACCATATTACAGTCAGACTGACTCTCTGAAAAGTGAATTCTTGTATTACCATTTTATGAGTATAATTATTTTGAGGTCCTTTTTCTATACAGTATTTTTATTGTGTGAAAGTTTTCTTTTTTATCGCTTAGGTGAAGCAGCTAGATTTTGATAAAAAAAAATCATAAGCATAAAGAACTGGAGACATGATATAATGAAAGTCATGTTGCTTATTCTTTTGCACTTCCCCTTAGAATCTACTATAGTTTAGATGAGCTAGATTTGCCTCCCAGGCTGGCTTGCACCTGGCCCTGCAAACATGCTGTGCTCCAGAACTTGCCCAGGTTTCACTCTGACCCATGCTTGTGGCTCAGATTGCTTTAGATCTAGGAGCTACAAAGTTCTTGCAGCCCTGGGGTTCAGATATGGACATGGACTGGAGCAGGTGGCTGAGATTTCTTCAGGTTTGAGCATTCTTTCTTTTGGCACAGTGCTATTTTAGCATTTCAGATATTCTGGTATCCCTTTTCTCACTTCTGAAGCCATCTCCACTGATCCAAGAAGAAAACTGACATGGATTCTATGATCCTGTAAGTGATAAGTAAAAAATTTAGCAAAACCACTAACCATCTATCTAGAAAAAAGATGTGATTTAACTGTTACCAAGGCATGTCTCCAGAGAAAGTATATTTTGTTCTTTGAGATGCTAGGTCTCTTGACCATGGGAGGAGTCTGAGGAGCACTTTAGAGAGGTGTTACTGGCTGAAGCCATTTTTTGGCAGGATCATCAAACGTATTAATTTTTTGCAGCTTAAACATCATGTCTGTTGATCGGATATGAGAATCTCTAGAGGAAATATGTAATGAGTAAATCAACCCCTTGGAGATGTCTCTTTTTCTTAGATAGGTGATGAGTTGTGGCTCCTAATGGGTTATTAGGTCCTTATGAAAGGAGAGGAAAAGGAAGGGAAAAGGGAAAGGGAAAGACTTAAATAATAAAAAAGATTGGCTCTAGTAATCTGATGAACATTTGTTTTTATGGAAACTGGCTGTCTCTTAAGATTATCACAGAGCCATTCGCTGAAAACCCCAAAGCTGTACTGCAGGGCACATAACCACATCACAAGAAACCATGCTCTTCTGCTAGGCTTATATTGTGGAATTCTTTTGTTGGCAGGCACTTTGATGGTTTGTCTCACAAGAAAGATAAAGTAGGATAAAAGTCTTCATTCCTTATGCACCCCTGTGAGACTGTAATTTCCAACTGATATGGAAAAAGTAATTTTATACCTCATAGCTCTATTGCCACATAAACCATAATACCATATAGTAAAAAGAATTTTTAATTTTACCACTTCAAAGGTGCCGTTTTTGGATGTGCTTTGTTTAGGTTATTATCCTTCTAGTGTACTTCTAGATCAGTTTTAATATCAAAACCAAAAACTTCATTAATAAGCAGAGGATAAAATCAGCTATGCATTTCTTCCTGTACAAGGTTGCTATGAAAATGTAGTCAAATCTTATTGATATAAAGTCTAAAAAACCTATATGGTAGACAGAAGAGTTTACAAGAAAGTTGAAAGACCTTGGCCCTACTTTTAGACCTTCATGACAGTTGATGTGTAGAATCAATCAGAAGCTCGGTGCTCATATGTCTGAAACATTCTGGAGTTTCTTTTCTCCACTCCAAAATCAAAATATGGTTGCTTTTGGTTTTTTTTTTTTGTTGTTGTTTGTTTTTTTTGTTGTTGTTTTTTTTGCTTATTTGCTTGTGTTGATGTTGTTGTTTTTAAGAGGTGATTACAGAAGATCATCTAAGTGCCAGCCCACTAGGAAACAGAATACAGGAAATGTCATATTTTTTAAATACAAATATTTCAGGCTGAAAATTAAGAGATAAGGCTCATTTGTTTTTTCCATATAGTTCCTCAAATTATGTGATATATTTTGCCTCATTAAATCTGTAAGACAATAGCAAGCTTTTTTTTGTTTCTTTTCTTCTTGTCTACAACTTTTCTTCTCTCTCTTCTATAACATTCCAGTCTTCTTTTTAAAAATACTTTCTAAAGTATGGGTAAAATTTATATATTTTTCTACCTACAGAAGAAACATCATAGGCTTGCAGTAATTTCTCTGATTTCTTTATTTCTCCTTCAGCCCTTGTTAATGTCTTTGATTTCAGGTGGACAATATTAGTGAATTCTAAATCACAGAGGAATACATATATGGAAAGATATATGCAGTGGAACAGAATTATTAAAAGTCTGCAAAGATATTGATTCTAGTTTTCATATGCAATCAGAAAAAGTAGTATTATTCATCTAGTTGTGTGGAGCACTTCTTTAAATGAAACAAAACACCCACCAAAATTCATATAACAAAATTTCCCTGTATTTTAGAAAAACACCTGGATCTCCTTCTATGCTAAACTGAAGATGCTTTCCTTATGTAAAAGTAAGACAAATTATGTAGACTAGTTACTGCTTACGACATTCTCTTTCTTAATTTGTGGTTTTAAAGCATAGAGCACAGTAACCTTTTCAATACTTTCCAGAAAGTGTTACTATAAAACTCAAAGTTGCAATATTTACATGTCACATGTTTTCTGGATGAATTGCTCTGACTTGTGATCAAGACACACCCCAGCTATGTGCTACTACATGAGTACTTGCATTTCTTACCAAGGTTACAAGTAATTTATATTGTAATAAAGCCATCCTTATAACCTTTTACAAAATAAGCCTTCCTACAAGGACATAAACCTAATGTTCCCAGTCCTTTAAAATATTAACAAGGCTTATTTTGAAAATTATTTTAGGGATAATACAATCTTTCACAAAATGCTAGCATGACATTAATACTTTTATTTAAAGATACCATTAATGTTCTCTTGCTCTGCCTTTCCTCAGAGTAATTGCTTATCTTTTGACCATCAGAGAGCCTCACCCATAATATTAGACAGGTATATTCTAGGATCTATTTAAACAGTAAATAGAAAATAGTTATTTTCCAAGGAATTTTGAAACTGACCTGTTTTATACTGTGATGCTCTTATTTCAGTAAGGATTCTCTAGTCCTTGTACAGGATAACAGCAGTGTTATTTACCTATGTGCAAATATTTGAGTGGCAACCAAAAAGTGACAGGATTCCCTCCTCACATGAATTGTTTTGCTCTCATTAATTTGCTGAGAAAATCTGTTGAAAGATTTTCTACACTGGGACACTAAATTTTACAGTCTGAGACATTTACACACCTCTTTGTTACACAGTATTAAAATAATTTCTGAGACTTAACTTATATCAAATGAAGAACGACTTATACAGTAAAACCTTTTATGAGAAAAGCTAATCCAGTAAGAAATTGTGCCTTTGTGTATCTTTGTTTTCAATTTCGAAACTGCAATTAACTACGTCGTGTGATACACTGCATTCTACATATGTTCTATGCTTAGATTGGCAAATGTAACCATTTGTCTTAAAAGGGTATTGCTCTGCTTCCTGGATACAACATCATTCTAACAAATCCTATTCTTCTCCAACCCATTGTTTATTCTTCTCTTTTGACTTAGCCAAATAAAGACTGTGAAATAGAACAATCAGCATGCAATATGTTATGCATAGCAATTATGATTGAATTATTTAGAATTAGTCCCTGCAGAAAAATAATCCTACTTGGAAATTTTGTAAGTATTTATGCAACTATGCTGCAGCACAATATCTAGAGACTGGAACTGTATCTTAGAAACAAAGTAATTTTGCTCTTAATGTGTACTAACCATCTGTAATTATTTTCTAAATAGGAAGGAGTAATTTTTAAAGTATTTAAAACTGTTCACTCTATTTTTTTACAGCTGTGGAGTTATGGTCTATTTTTGTTTCATCATGAAATTAAGTCAGAATCTGATGTCTGAATACCAATCTGAGAGCCACACAAAATCAGAGCATATGCTCTTACACTGCCTCATTATATGAGACACACATGCATTTCACTCAGCACACCTGGTAAAGTCTTATTCTAATTTACTTTTATTTATTTAACCAAAAATTGGAGAAAGTTGAGTCTAGATGTCAGTGAAGTCAGTGCTAACCACACCACCTTTGTTTCCTCTAACGTGCACGGCCAAGGAGAGTGGTAGAGTGGGATTTAAATAGGTCAGGTGGAGCCCCTTGGGTTTGGTACCCCCAGCCTGCCCTCACTTTGCCCTCCTAACCTGGAGAGAGAGAATGGAAGTGTGAGAGGTCATTTGCATCTCACTTCTGCTGTAGGGACCCACAACTATTCCCCCGAATGTTGATGTAGAAAAGCACCAGGGTCTCTGGGACTTACTAAATGAGAGCTGCCAAAAACCAGAATTGCGTGTTGCTGCTGTCTTCACCAGATGCAGGTAAAAGTGATTGTACCTATGATTCCCTAAAATGAAACTATGAAGAAACTCAATAAAATGTGCATGCAAATGAAATTAAATAGATGCAGATGTCATCTGACATGTTCAAGTGCACAAATCACATTTAATTCTCACCTTAATTTTTTTTAGTGGCTACAGAATGTCTCTCCTTATTTTGCTATTTTTTCAGGTAAAAAATGTGCCTAATAGGAACCTCTTCCTGTGTGCCTTAACATTCGTGAATGTCTTAACATTCTAAAGGAAATAAAAATGAAAATAGCTACAATACAGCTGTCAGCGGCACCCTTAGGCAGCAAACTGCCTAGCAAGTGAGTTACATTTATCTGGAATTCAGATTTTGTAGTGCAGAAGCATCTAAGTTGACAAATTATTTTTAAGGGGCAAATGTTTTTGGGCCATAACAGTGATACAGTGAAGCATGTTCAGTATTGTATAAGATTGTTAATAAATATTGGAGGACAAAGTAAAGACTTTGAGTTTTTATAGAAAATTATGTGAAAAATCAAATATTAATCATATTTGATTTTGATAATAACTTCCCCAGAGAAAGGAACTGCAAAAGACCATTCATTAGGAAAAGCCAATAACCAGTGGAGATAGCACTGTGTAATCATTAGTTGATGGAAAAGGGGAAAAAAAAAGAGAAAAAAAGAGGGAAAAAAAGCATGAAAGTGTGATTCATTGTGATGCACAGGGAAACATGACTTGTATAAAAATGAATGTTTTAAAGCAGGGGGATGATGGGAGCAGAATAGATTTTAATTTTTTTTTTTTTTTTTTTTTTATCATGGGGTGATCTTCAAAATGAGCTTGGTTTGTTTTTTTTACCCTTTAAGCCATGGCTTGGTCAATAATTAAATGCTGGAGGAAATAATATTCTGTAATACTCCTTTAACTCTTAGCTAGTTCAGTTGTGCACAGATATGCCTGGAATATCCAAAACCCTCTCTAGCCTTCTTCCTTAGCAGTTACAGCCTTTCTGAGTTTTGATTTATTCATAAGATCTTATTAGGGGAAGGCAGCTTCTTTACTTAATAACCCCAGAACGGTGTCTGCATATTCCAAACTGCTATAATCCAAGAGTGCACTGGGGCAGAGCTGGGTCATGTAACTTCCTTAAAGTGATGCTGGAGCTTATGCAAAGCTTCCACTGAGGACATGTAGGGACAGAGAGAAAAGCAGACAACAAAATGTGTCGAGCTTAATAACTGTACAGGCCTGAGTGCACTTTCAGAATGTGGACTTTTCCACCTCTATTTTGATCAAATATTTTTTCAGTGGCGACGGGAGGAGGCCAATTTGGGAATTCGATTTTAATTGCACAGTTTCTTTCAGCGACATTTCTTCTTTTTCAGGTCTTTCTTAAAATGCACTGGATTCTATACCTTTTCAGCTAGATGTGTTTTTTTTCTAGTACTTGTTTTCTTTCATTTTTATATGTGGATAAATTTAATTTTGTTATAGTCTTCCATAAAATTTCATCATTCAACAGTATTACATTGATAAAATTTGTTGTTAAAGTTCTCATCTTAAAAGGCATTTAATTTTCTGATTTTATATCTTTAGAATCAATTTCTTATTTTTCTTAGTCTCTCCTTTTTTCTTTCTCAGCCTAATATCTGTTATTAAATGCCCATTTGACAATATTTTTTTCTGTAGTAATAAAAGCCTTATCATTCATCTTTCCAAATACATTTGATTTGCTCATATTTTTTTCCCTTTTAACATTTTGCTATATAAAATATATCTGAAAAATTATTATAATAATGTTCATATTTCTTGGTATGAAAAGTGTGAGATAAATCCACTTAGGGAATGAAAAAAATTAGCTTTCCTAGTTGAAATAAATTATTGCTAACTTGTCAGTTTGGAGAGCAAATACAGGAAAATCATATTAAATAAAATTCATCGCTTCAGCAATGATTACATATAAACCAGAAATATAATGTACCAGTCAGTTGTTTAAAAAATCTATTAGCAATCCTAGTGATCATGTTTATTCCAAAGAGTTGCAATCAGTTCGGGGAAGAAAAAAAAAACCACACAAATAAAAGAAACAAAAGATATTTAAGGATTGATAATAATTAATTGGCAATTTTCTTCTTGAATACAACTTATTTGAATTTGTTCATAAATCCTGCCCATAAGTTCTCAGAAATTAATATCTCAATTTTTTCCAACATCTTGGCTTTCACTAGAGAAATCTGGGGTTTTTCACTCTCTTATATTTCTTAATTTTAATTCACTTAATGATAGCTTAACCTTGTATTGTTTTAAGAGCCTAGTTTTCCATCTCTGAAATCAAAGTTAATTACTGTTTGCTTACTGGAACGTTAAGTTTTGAATTTTTCAATCTGAGATGTTTTACATGAACAATTATTGTCGTTAAAAAAAAAAAAAAAAAGAAAAAACACCCAAACTAAAATTAACTCTTCAAGAATAGTAATATTTAAAATAAGGAAAAAACCCACCAATTTAATAACAGGATATTGCCTAAGTATCCAAAAATTATTGAAGCTCTCTTATCTTTTTCCAAAATCTTCTTCTTTTCCAGCTATTTGTTCCTCATTTTCTTCTCCAAATACTTAATACCCATCAAACTTTTTTGTTATTGAATCAGAAAAAAAAATAAAATCTTTTTTGCACCATTATATGGAAAGATTCTGTTTCATTCTCACATTGAACATGTGAGTCTGCATGAGTCCAAAGTTTATTTTAAAATGTATTTATTACCAATATTTTTCAACAATTTAACTGAATACATTTTAAAAGAGGAAATTATTGACCTAATATCACTGCCACTGTTAATATCAATTGAAAGTCAATATAAACAGCTAAACAATAAGATTAAATATTCCTTAACACATCAGAGCCATAATTTAGGACTGCATTCTTCCCACTGACTAGTTCCTGCAAATCGTGACAGACATTTAATGAGTAAAATAATGATTTCAAACAATTTCACCCTTACTTGGTCTTTTGTTTTCTAATGATGGGCAATATTGATCTCACAGTACCTCCACTCCTTGACTGAACATTATTAGCATAGGAATTTCTATTCAGATCTGTATAACCCAGTGCCATATGTTAAAGTCATACGATTTATTTTACTGATAGATTCCATCAAGTTCAGCCTCACCTCCTTTATCACATTAAATAATAAGTATTTCATATTTCTTAGGAACCTCAAATATAAGATACAGTTTGTAACATCCCATAGATAAATGAAGAGGACAAGCTCAGTGTTCATTGTATATTATCTTTGATGGTATTCAAATTATTTCTGCACCATTGAGCAAATTTCTTATTTCAATTGTTCTTCATTATTTAGGCAAAAAAATAATAAAAAGAAAAGAAAAAAGGAGCTACAGTTTATGTCCAAATAGCTTTCAATTTCACTTAGACTCAGCACCATTTTGCTTTTTCTTATCCATGATGCACTGGAATCTCAAGCATGAAATTATGAAACTAAATGTACAGGAAACTTTCTTTATGTCAGATATATTTCCCTCAGCATAAATTGTCCTTTTCTTACTTCTTTTTTTTTTTGGTTACTTGGCATGAAATTTTGACACTTTTTATAAAGTAGAATGACTAGGTCACCAACTGTACATTGTCTTCTCCAAAGTACTGTGGATTCTCACATGAATCAATCTATTCATATTTTGGATTAATCAATTTGATTACCTCATAAGCTGTTATTTTTTTCACACTGTTGTCACTTCAGAAAGACAACTAGATTTACTTATCCAGTGAGCACTTGCTACAGAAGTCCTTCATAAATCTGTTAAAAACCTATTCCTATGCAGAAGTAGGTAATCTTATTTAAGTTTTTTAATGTTATAACTTCCCAATACCTTTCAAAAATCTAGAGCTTTTTCAACTTCATTTCACTATGTTTTCCCCAACTTCTGAGATGGCTTAGTTTATGTTACTCTTTACTATCTTAAATGTGTACAAATTAAAAAAAAATCTGAGCAAATTGATGGTTTTTTCTGTAATTGAGTACCCTTGAGAGCCTTTTGTTTTCTAGTAACAATACTATGATTTTATTTCACAACCTTCTATTATATTTGGGGTTTAATTTTTTCTTTTATATACGTAATTATTTTAAAAAATTGTGTTGCAAAGTGTCACTGCTGAACTAGTCTATAGATATCCTAGTCTTCTGCAAAGTGGATGGACCAACTTGGATCTAGCTGCTTTTGAAGTAAAAAAAAAAAAATCTGAGATTGAAATAAATTATCTATCTGTCCATTTTTTCAATCTCATTTTTATCTGCAGTTTTCTTGAACTAAGGAAGACTGAAGAATAAATGCCATTCCCCCCTTACAGTTGAGAGGAAGTACCCAGGGAAGTGGGACTGAAATACAATCATTATGATTGATTTTATTATTTGCCTGAGGCCTTGTCATTGTCTGCTGGTAACAGATTTAGACTCTCATTTCAGTTACATAAAGATACACTACTCTGAAGACAAGAAGCCAGGCATCATTTTGGATTCGTTTCTTATTGCTTGCTTTTGTTTTTCCCCCCAGGACTCTTATCATGACAAAAGGTTCTCTGTTACCTCTAAAACATCCTAGTTCCACAGAAAGTACACAATGGGCTAAAATCCAATTGACAAGACAAAATCAAACTAAAAAAACACAAATATCCCGCTATTGTATTTGAAGGCATGCATGTGAAGCTAAGTTTAAAGAAGCATTTGACCATCAGTTAAGTATAAATTTATTTTTTAGAAAATACCAATAATATTTTAGAGGAAAAGAAGATTTTTCTCTGGATCTATCACCTATCATTATATCCCTTATTTATGCATCAATAACAAAAAGTAGATCCTCTATATTAATGGTGAAAAACTGAATTCATGGGTTTTACTACCTAAAAAAGACAGACATAAAATTGAAGCTATACTAAAACAATCTGTTTAGTATTATCCATATTTCTGCTTTGATCAGATTTCTGAACAGCAAAAACCAAGTTCATGAAAAACACTTTGGTTGCATAACAACAAGTATTTTACATGACACTTTACATAACAGTAAACTGTTATGTTTTGAATATTTGAAAAATAGGTGTCACTGCAGCAGATTAAAGTATTTCTATTTTCACATGCTGCAGTGTAGGAAAAACTAGATTTGTTCTCTCTAAGAGTCAAACTCAATGGAGAATTAATATAATCAAAGAATAAAGAGAATCAATGAGATCAATCTTAACCATTTAATAAGGGTTAACAACCAAATAACTTAAAACAACAAGAAAACATTTCCCATTTTTACAATTTCAAGCATTACAGAAATGATACAAAATATACTGAGGTTGTGGTTTGGTTTTGTTTGGTTTTTTTTTTGTGAAACAAAAGGAACAAAGTAAGGAACAAAAAATGAGTTTATGGTCAAGATTTGTGCTAGGATTATATTTTCTAGAGGGAAATATACCAGAATATATCTCATTATGTTTGATGCTTGAAATGATGGATGGATTAAGGAAAACTGAAAACACTGGGACCCACGCTAAAGACAGGAAACCAAACAGGTCCATTAAGGTCAGCGCTTTAGCTTCCTCTCAAAACTCATGCCTAAGCATAGGGCCAAAACTGTGGTTAGAACTTTCGAAAAGAAACCTAGGTGAATTTTGTCTCCTGCGAAATTTTGCAACACTCTGAGGCTCAACACAAGGCTGTTGCTCCCAAGATGTTTCAGCTTGCCCTGACACTCTTGGTTACAGCCTATGTTGGTGCTCTTGAAATGATAAATTTGAGAAATTAGGTGCAAGACAAGTGGCATGGATGGTACTACTTTCAGCATCAGCAAGAAAAAAATGTGGCCAAGGACAAGGATTGACTGATCTGCAGGTTTTCTAGGGATGTAGCTGAAGAGCAGGATCAGCAGATCCCTTGAAGTTTACTGGCAGCTGTAGCCTGATTAAGTTCTTTGACAAAAGACCAAGAAAATTTGTGGTGAGTGGCTTTAAATTATGGCAAAACAGAAACTTAAACTGGAGACAAAGGCAGTGCAGAAAGGCTGAGACATCTAAAGGTCTCAGCCTTTCTGCACTGAAAGAACAAAAATGCCATGGATCAAGTAATTTGAGTTACAGGAATATGTTTCAGTCTTTGAAAAGGTAGATATTTTAGACGTTAGACAAAAATTGTTCACTGAAAGAGTGATTGCTTGCTGGAATCATCTGCCCAGGGAGGTGGTGGAGTCCCTGTCCCTGGATGTTTATAAAAAGACTGATGTGGCACTCAGTTCTATGATTTAGTTGATGAGGTGTTAGGTCATGATTTGGACTAGATGATCTTAAAGGTCTTTTCCATCCTAGTTCATTCTGTGTTCCTGTGATAACTTCAGGAGAAAAAATAAAATGGAAACCCTCAGTGATAACTGAAGGCAGCGGAATATGTTGATCCTGGGACCAAAATGGAGTAACTGGTATGACCCAGATCTTTCTTCTTTACATGGTTTCTTTGCAAGTAGTAGATGGAATAATTAACAGTCTTCACAGTTCCAGTATGTCTCTTTTTAAATAAAGAAACCACAAGAACTAATGATGATGGATTTGAACAAGTCTATGCAGCCATGTCTGGTATCAATGGGCCTTCAGTATGGAAAACAATGGTAAACAAGAAGAGTCACCGTTCAAGGTCATAGCAAAGACCAAAAGCTTAGCTGGGCTACCAAGGCAGATATTCAAGAGAGAACTGCAATGAATTACACTGAAAAGTCTAATGGGAGAATTTTTCACCACAGAGAGAAACAAGATTATGATTTGGAATAAGCTGAGGTACTAAGGAGAAAACAAGGATGTCTGGAATTGTTGTGTTGTTAAAAACCCCTAAGTTGGAAAGGAAACTCACTCTCATTTTTGAATCATCATTTAATACTGGAAAAAGATTTCACATATCTGGATTTTTTCACAAATTTAGGTGCTTTCTGGATTAAAATGACACCTAAAAATAAGAAAAGTCAATATTGATGTTCTAAAAATTTATTTTTTGCTTGGGCATAATTAAAATTAGTAATAGACCTTTTAAATATGTTATATAATTTACATAGCTTTTTCTTGGAGACACACCAGTATTCTTACAGATCTAAAGCAGGACTGTGTTGCCAAAACTTAAGATGGCACTTCATTTTGCATTCTGCATATTAGAGATCTGTCTATACCTAAAATTAAGGTTTGAATTCCTGTTTCTCTAATTGTTACATCCTCATAAAAGATGAACTCCGTATTTAATTTTTATGTATGACATTCACATGACCTAGAATCTAAGGTACATGAAGAGGTGTCCAAAAGGATTTATTGACAACTGCTACATGTCACATACATCTGGCTGTAATTAATGCCAGAGATTGTGCTATAAAGGCAAAACTGAAGAAAACAGTTTATTAAGTCTGTGCCAGATTACAGGGCTAAATTGGAGACATAGCTTTTAAAGACCAGCAATCTATATTGATCTGCACTTCTGCCAGGAGGCACTCGGTGACTGTAAAATGCTGGAGTTAGGAACAGTGCTACAAAAAAGGCAGAATTTTTTTTGAGCATGAATACAATTGAAGTAATGTTGGGGTTTTTTTATTGAATTTAGGCTTCACTTTGCTTAAATAAAAAGACTGCATGATGAATTATTTCTTCTTTCCTTTTCTTCCTATATCAATATCCAGAGCTGCAAATTTAATCAAACCAATATTTATCATGCCATACAGAGAATCTTGTTATGTGAAAAAATAAAAGGAACCCACTAGACTTCTGGAAAACTGTAGCTGGGATATATCACTCTTACATGAGTCTCCTTACTTTGTCAGAGATTTGGTACTCTTTAGCGAAGCTGAATCACGCAGAAACAAGGTCTGATCTGCTATTTCAGTAAAAAGTGTTATCCGAAGAAACTATCACAACCCATAGCAAAAATAATTATAAATAATTGCCTCCTGAGAAAGATGTCTAGCACTTCATGGGGTTGGAAGAACATAAGATCAGGAACAAGAAGTTAAAACGAATTGGAATCAAAATTGAAATACACTTCAGTGAAGTGGAACTGAAGTCTGGAGGAAAAAGGTGGCTGTGAGGTCTCTGAGTATTGCATGGGTATTTTATTCTACAACACTCCTTAGAATTGCTGTGTCTGTTTCTTTGACTCTAACTCCTGTATCACATTTTGCAGTGGCTTTATTAATAATTTTTCATACTTCAAGTTCAGTCAAAAGTTTACACGATTTCCTGCCTCATTTTTTAAATTAATATAATTCATTCAGTAGCTTTAATAAAAGGGAAATATTTTCACATCACAACCTTCTGACATTACAGTCTTGGAAAAAAAATCTCTGGGCATGAATAAACACTGTGAGTGGCCATTGTCTATTTTAAAAATTGTATTCCTCTTTAAAATACATTTTCTATGTTTGCTCCTACACATATCAAAATTCAGATGAAAGCTGAATAAAAAAATGCAGTTTGTTTTGTTAGTCATCAGTATTTATATGGCAAGTGTTCAAATGAAAAATCTGCATTTTTTCAGTGACTGTGGTTTAAAAAGCTGATGCTTCAGTTCAATTCAACTTCAGCTTATATGAAAAAACAAATACTGGATTCAATAATGTGAGATTCATTCAAGCAAAATGAAACTTAATTGTTTTCATTATTAATGTATAGTGCATCATTCCCATGGTCCATGTCCTCTCACAGTAATAGAACTGAATGACTTGATCAGTAAATAATGTATGAGACTACAAAGCATTCTGAGACTGTGGAATGAATTATTAGATATTAGATATGCACCCACACTTTATAGTACTAAGTTTATCTGGAGTGACCTCACTTACATGATTTTAAAAGGCAATAGCCTATTCCTAAGCAAATTCTATAGGTCCCTGCTACACATGAAATGGAAGTATTTAGCAGATATTAATGTGAGTAACAGCTTTGTTCGAGGCAATATTTTTCTTTGACACATAATTTAAAGAAGGAAACAAAGATGCCATATTTCTGATAACAAATTAGTTATATAAAGAGCTATTTAATTTTGTTTCCCAGTTGCTTATAAAGTCTGTCCGGAGGTAAATTTCAATGCTGTTAACCACTTTGAAGAAATAATAATTTACCTTATACCTGTGTTTACATAGAAAGTAATTTTTATAACCTTGGAGGAAATTAGAACAGATTGTTCCCCTCTTCCATTTCTACTCTATGCTTTCTACTTCATTCTTTCTCTTCTTCAGAATTATCTAAAGAGAATTTTTTGTCATGTAGTGTTCTTGATTTGTCTCTGCATCCTGTTATTTTAGTTACCTTGCATGCCATTGTCTACATCTGAACTAGGAGAACTTCCTGACAGGAACTTTTTTCCTTTATTCCATACTGAGATATTTACTCTACCTACACTAGTGTAAATGGGTCCCCTTTAATTGATAATTATTAAGATTTTAGAGAAAAGGACCCCCAGCTCTGTCCTTTAAGGAACAACGACTCAACTAGTTAGAATGTCAACCTTGTTTTTTCTCCATAAATTAATTATTCTGAATTATTTTTTCTATGCAGGACTACAAATTCTTTAAGATAAATGGAAAATTTCTATTTCCTAACTTGACTTACCATTTAGGAATGAAGTACTATTACAGGAAGAAAGCATGCTGTCCAATGACTCTTCAAGACAAAAACCATTCGGAGTTACTGGTCTGGTTACATTTTGACAACTTATCTAGGCAGTACTTCCCTGAACCAAAGCCAAATTAAAACATGAATGATTTTCTTCTCATCACATCTGTTTGAAATGAGTCAGCCCAGCTCTGAAACAAAGGGTATCATTAGATAAATAGTCAATGTTGTGGTCATGTGACAGGCCAAAACAGATCGGCCACACATAGATCAATTGCCAAAAACTTGTTTCAGGGAAGTGATCCTTGTGAGCCACTCTGGTCAGAAGCACCTTTAGAAATTCTGAGTGAGGAGTATCTTGTGTCAGGATCCAGTGAGTATTCTTTTAGTAAAACTTGTCGTATGTATCTTGAACATCTTCTTTCACCCTTGAATAACAATCAAATGAAAGAATCATAATTAATAAACATTGGTACTTATCACACTGAAATATTGATGAAAATGTTTAGAGAAGATAGAACATTTCTATCTTCTAATTTTCCTAAAATAAAGTCAATATACACATTGACTCAATATACACATAAAGTCAATATACATTTATTTTACTGAGTAACTTAAATTGGCTCCAGTAAAAAAATTACTGTCTTCTGAAGATTTTTAGGTACATGTATGATGATAAGAAATACATTTTTATCCATATGTTGCAAAGAAGCCTATGTTTTTAAACTCAACAGCTGTTCTGTCACTTCCTCTCTATCGTTACAGAAACATTATTATTTTTGTCAGTAACCTAGCACAGCTGACAAGGATAAAAAAGGAACATTTCTTCCTGTCACATAAAGCACGATCACTTTATTAGCTGTCAACAGCTCCTCAAGTTCACATCGAACACTACTGGCACAGCAGATGCACTTCTTTACAGAGAGGGTGGCCAGACACTGGAACAGGCTTCTGAGAGAGGTGGTCAATGCCCCAAACCAGTCAACATTTAAGGTGCTCTTAACAACTTGCTTTGAGTTTTTGTTTGCCCTGAAAAGGTCAGACAGTTGGACTACATAAATGGCTTTATGTTCCTCCAGACTGAAATAGTCTGTTCTATGATCTTAACTTAGCAACTTAAAGGATTTTCCTTCCATCAAATGCAGTACTTGTTACATTATACAGAAAATTTTGTCACATTTTTTTAACAACTAACTTTGTCTAAAGAAATATGTTTTCCTCTAGAATTTCATTCACATTGGAAAAATTACCTATTTTATGCTATTTTTATTATTGTTATTGATGTGTTGTGGGCATTAACGGAATATTTTTTGATTGTTTATTGCCTATATTGCACATTGATTTATACAATAACCTCCCCCCCATAATGGTCTAACTAACTCAGGAAGACATTTATCATCTTTTGGTTAAATCAAGGACAAACAGTAACAGCTGGTTGATTCACTGAGCTTCTATAACTGCTTCATTACGCCAGCTAACATAACTGGTTGATCCAGTCAGTGGCTGTAGCCACTTAGATAAAATAAAAGCCACCCCTAATTCCCTTTGTGCTGACACAATTTCAGCTTTATTTCCAACAGCTGTGGTCAGCCCTTCCCCACAATTTCCCCTGAGATTAAAGAGCATATTGTCCTTGTCTATATTTCTTCCACTGTATTGATTTATTGATCAGTCACACCAAGAAAGCAGAGTTTATTGGGAACTGCTAACTTTGCTGAAACTCATGAAATAGGAAGTTGCCTGTTTGAGGCCAGGTTTCTAACAGATAATTCTTCCTGTTTTTAAACCCAAAAACTTATAAATACTTTACTTTTCATTGCCATCATATTGCTTTCTGGTCATTTACCTGCAATATCTCACAACATATTCCTGGAAAGAAACTAGGGAAATGCCTGGCCTAAATATCTCCAAAATGAGTTCTGTGATGATTCCAGGTAAAGTTCCAGGGAAGTTTATTTCAAATATTGGTGTAGAAGCACAGGTACTGCCTTGAGTCCTGCATAACACTGCCTTACTACTTACTATTTCCGTTTTTACAAGCATGTCAAGAGTTTTTAGCATCTCCATAAAAAAGGAGTGACCTAAGTCACATTGCCTAAAACTTACATCAAGGAAAATGGCTTGCTCTGTTGCTTTAGATTTTATGATTCTTTCACAGTTGTTTTAGCTTTCTAGAGCCCCAGTTATGGAAAAAATTTTTGTGACAGTACCACAGCTATTTCTCAACAGACTTCATCATCTTTGAAAATTATATTTCTGAAGCCCTTGTTTTTAAACTGTAGTTGAGCTAACAGTGATTAGTTAAAATCCAATATTCTCAATTTTAAGACGTGTAAATGACTTTGAACATCATTAGTAGTTTAGTACTAAGGTTTTTTCATTATTACCATTAGTAAACCCAGGTTTCTCTATTTTAAGTAAATGAAACAGTACTGGGGGTATCAATGCATATTAATCAATCCAACAGATGAAAAGGAACATGGGAATAAAAAATTCAGAAAATAAATCACTGAGAATCTGACATCTTGGGAAAAAAAAAATGAGTCTTCATAAAATGTCATAGTATTGTACCTAGAGGCAACATTTGTTCTGTGTAACAGAAAAGATCTATTCCCATTTATTCTCTGACAGGAGATTTAAGGTAAGCAATCAGCCAAGCATGGCATGCATTCTCTCTGAAGGAGAGGCATTTTAGGTGGGTTCACAGTTTTGATATATTGTATTCTTATATCACAATGTTATTTGGAAGACTTGTCTACCAAAGACTTATCCCCACACTTGTATATGTACAGGAGTGTATACACAGGCAATTTTTTTCCTTGAGTTTATTTATGCCAAAAAAATCCATATCAAGCAAAAGCAAAATCAGACTAAAAATCTAAACACTAAATTATCTTCTCTCCACAAGATTCTGACAGGATAGCTGACAAAGAAAGTGAATCCATCCAACAAAGAGGATGGCAAGATCTGACACAGCCTCTTGCTCACTTTCCCCCAGTGGAGGAAAAGATAAACAAAGGAGGAGGTCCTGTGGCCTGGAGAGGCAAAGAGGTGAGTATTTGCAATAGCTGAAGTTGTCAATGACACTAAAGGTGCTAACCAAGGGAAAATAGACTTAGGCATGAGACAATCTGATAGACAGTGCGTATGAACACACAGGAGCAAAACTTGGGTGAGATAAAGGTTATAAAAACCTCTTATGTTGCTAACATTTATGGGACCAGGTCAACAGGATCTTATCACACTGCTACCTACAACTGCTTGAGACAACCAGTTCTAAAACAGAGACAGGCATTAAATCCTGATGACTCAAAGAATTATGGCAGGATAGAGATCAATCACTGTCAGCTCCTAAAGAATAGAAGGAGATATTTAAAACCATCATGTCCTCAGGAGGAACCAAGAAGTGTGGGGAAGGGCTTCACAATCAACACACTTAATAATCCCTGCAAAGAACTCTGTGCCTTAGTGCTTGAACACTCACAATTTTTCATGTGTCTTGGGGCTTGTGGGTATGAGACTGTGGGAGACTGAAATTGGTTGAGGTTTAAAATATGTTCATCTTTCTTTTCTATGAGGTTTTACACTGAGCTACACTCCTGCTACAGTGTTGGAACATTGTTTCCTTCAGGGCAGTCTGGAAATATTTATGTTTTCCACAATCTGCCAGAGATATGTATACTGCTGTAAATAATGCGGCATTTGCCTGTGTAATTACAATCTATGAGATCAAATGCTCTGTTTGTCAAAACATCTTTAGTGCTAAAATGCAAAAGAAAGCCAGCATTTTAAGACTGGGTTCATTTCATCCTGACATCCCTCGCCGTTAAAAAAAAAGAAGTCAAGATTAAATGAAAACTCCAGAGGACAACAATAGATTAATATCTCATGGTATTTCTCAGTATCAGATTATATGGAATTAAATTTAGATGCATAAATGTAGGAAAGTAATTAAAATGTCAAAACATACACATTTAGAGCAATTTTTTATGCCCTAGAATACTTGAGATTTGTGCACAGACCTGCTATTACTGACACAGGATCTATGAGTATCCTTCCTGGTTTCAAGATGAAACTTCATAGATCTCCCATCAGACAATGTCCACTGTCTTGTGAGAGTTCATGGGCATATGGGACATCTGTAAAGAGCGGGAACATTACTATGATGTTGCAATGGCCAACATCAGCTAAAGATTATGTTGGCCATTGCAACACAGACTTCTGTCACCCTCCAGCCATCAACTGATCACTGTTTGAGAACACTAACAACCTGTGCAAAAATCCCTATCAATCACAAATTTAGCAAGCACTCTGCCCCTCAGTATCTGTGTTTTTCTGATTTCCTTTGCTTTTGG
Organism: Melospiza georgiana; assembly: GCF_028018845.1. Taxonomy (NCBI): domain Eukaryota; kingdom Metazoa; phylum Chordata; class Aves; order Passeriformes; family Passerellidae; genus Melospiza; species Melospiza georgiana. The sequence goes on from NC_080431.1 coordinate 38,997,892, forward strand.
AAAATAGCCAGGTTGTTCTCTGTAATCAGCAGTTCCTTAGTTTTAGTATGTCTTTTGCAGTACAAACCATTCAAAAATCTCATTCTTTAATGTAAACAGTGATTTGGCTGGATCCATGAAATTGCCCCAATGTCCTCTACCCATGACATGTATTTACTGTGTAACAGGCCAGCTGACTGCTATCATAAACCCACTCTATTTTGTATTACAAGCCTTCTGGCATATCCCAGTTATTCGTGATTAACATGGTCCATAAAATGTATGAGAGGTTTTGTTGCAGAGAAGACCCCATAGCTGTTCATTTTAAATGACTGAAATGACATACTGATGTATAAGTATATTGAGTACAAGCAAAGCTAACAATTTATTAAAATTAAACATATTTAGCACTGAAGCCCAAGCAACTGTTCTCTCTAAAGTCTTAGCAGAGAGTTCAGGCTATGCAAAGATGTCTCTGTGCTTGTCAAAGCATAGTGTATTCTTGAAATCACTGCTAGGAGTGCATACTCTGGCTCTTTCTCCATTTCACAGGAATCATGAGTCTCTCCAATGGCTGTTTCATCCCCCTTCTCCCATATAAAGGTTCAACCAGAGTGTTCACCTCATAAGGTAAGGTCTTATCCTTACCCTGACTAAAAAATCAGTTTACTGGAGTAAGAAGATACACAGAAATGAGAAACCATATTGGCAATGTCAGATTTTTAAAATCCTTTAAAAATCATAAATTTAGATTAGCTTGTTACAAATACACTAATATCCAGTGCTGAGTTGAATCATTGCAACCCTCTAGGTATGAGAATTCAACGAAGGAATAAAGACAGAAAGTTAATATCCTGATATTAAGATATTAACAACCTCCCACTCATACTTTCTCCTAGTGAAAAAAAAAAAGGCAAGGATAGGAACTGAATCATCCAATCAAGGATTAATTGCAATTAGTGAAAATTTCAGAGCAGCAGATGTATAGGCACTCAAGCACAGTGACAGAAGAGACCTCTTCACAAATCTATAACAACAAAGACTGTACTGGAAGAATTTTGGAAGTGGCGGGGCTACAAGGGTGATAGCTTTTTTGATAAGCTGGTAGAAGCTTCCACGCAGTCCAACAGAGTCAATGCCAGCCAGCTCCAAGAGGAGCCCACCCTGGGCCAAGGATGAGCCCGTCAGTGATGGTGGTAATGCCAAGCTATGTTGGCATATTTAAGAAGGGGAAAAAAGTTATTGCAGAGCAATATTGTCCCTAAACATAGCATTATCATCATCATCAACATTATGACTGCTACTACTAATAACACTATTCTTATTAATATTAATATTATTAATGTTATGAATATTATTTTCCTCATAATCCCTTTAGTTAATTTATTTGTGTTCTGCCTCTTAAAGCTTCTGATTTAAGTGCTGGTGAAGGTTAATCTCATAAATATTCTAACTGTAGACTCTTGAGTGTATTAGATTGTTTTGTGGCTTCAGACTTTCAAATTCATATTTTTTGCCTGTATAAATTTAAGAACATATTCTTTTGTAAAGGAAAACAGGGTTTTTTTTTCATTTTCATGATTTTTTTTCATTTTTTCATGATTGTTTCATGCTAAAGAATCATGGTTGTTTAGCAATTTATAAAACAGTTACAGGTATTTTCCAAATATTGTGAGCCATTCCATCTCAGATAATCCATTCAAGATTACATTCTTTTAAGATCTGATTCCAAGACTTTTCAAAGGCCCTGAAAACCTTATTTCGTAATTGTACATAAATTTAAAAAAATATTCACACATATATCTGTTTGTGCATATGTGCATATATGTGTGTATATTTTGCACACACACATTCCCACATGTATCCATGTAATTTTTCAAATTGCTACTTATTAACATTTTCACATATGTCTAATTACAACAAAGCTATTGGCAGAAATGCAATTTGTTTACTTAAATCTGCTTCTCTTTAGACTCTACTATGACTTTTATCATCACAAGTTTCAATGTCTTTTTTGAGAAGCTGGAACTTCAGATACATAGATTGCCTTGAAAAATTCCTGAGATGCTGAGTCGTACAGAATTCAAGTTATATGTCTGGAAGTGACAAAGTGATGCAGCAGTCCAAAGAACATAAAGAAGCATGATTGTAGAGTCTGAGCACTCTTAAACTGATGCTGAGATCACAGAACATTTTTAACATTCTGCGGTAGCTATCCAAATGGAGTATTATCAAACCTCAAAAAGAATTTTAATTAGAAATCTGAATATAATCATTATATTTAGTGGAAGTTATACAAAGGAGTACTTTGTAATATAAAAGTTAAAGATGAACATTTAATAATTTATAAATATTACTTCTCAAGGTAAACACAAATCCAAATAATAATATTTATTTTAAAAATACTGTACAAGCTCTCCTTGGAAAAAAAGAAAACATTGGTGAAAATACTAGAAATAATAATTAATCATAAAAAACTACTGCACCTCTATGCTTGACATTCACATAGCTCTCTGACAGTGCTATTTGTAATACTGAAATTGCACAGATCAGCAAAGATATTTCCTGTCTGGAAGCCCTTGCAGTCAACTCAAAATGAAGATGAAAGGATCACTACCTGTAAGTAATGGATGCATTAAAGAATAACTTTATGTGACTATGTGAGATAGTTATATGCATTGGATGATGACTCGGCATGGTTTCTTCCTTCTGCTTCAACTCATGATTTAAAAATCTTTTAGAGTTTATGTGCATATATTCCAATTGGAATTATAGCAAAATTTGAATGACTTAGATTGAGAAATAACTGAGTCTTAATCAAAATTTGAGCTTTCAGATAGAAGTTAATAACAAAACAAAAGTATCAGCTCCTTTCTGAGCAATAAAGTCTAGTCCTCTGATTGGTACTTAGACTAAGTGAATTGCTATTGAGTCCTAAAACATGTTCTAAAACAGTGTGACTGTATCTTACTTTTTTGAACTTTGGAAAGCTGTACTTTATTTTCAATCATAGTAGGCAAAAATTACAACAGTAAAAGCATAACTTTCATTCTTCACTCTTCCTAACATATGAACATACTGAAATTCATTAATATTAATATCCATAATTACATTTTAATACTAAACTGTAAAAATTTTTATCCTGTTATAAATGAGCAAAGAAATACTGGGAAAAAAGGAGCTGATAATGTGGTACAGTAGACGGTAACAAAAGTTGATCTCAGATTCGTATATAACAAAACCCTTTTTTATGGTTGAACACTTATATTATGGTTCTATTTTAAGCCTACCATTAAAGAGAAGGATTTAATTTGGCCAGATATTGCACTTAAACAGAAAAATAGAGTATATCTTAAAAAAAAAAAAAAAAAGTCGAAGTCAAATAGAGAAGATAAAAAAATGTGGGTAAAGGTAAATTACTTCTGTAATAGTCCTAGGTGAGGAAATGTTACTACTATTTTCCAATTCCATATGAGAAAAGAGTGTTAGACCTAAAATTAAGTGCAGAACAATCTGAGTTCACTTAACTTTTTCAGAAATAAATAATTGCTCTGTGGATATCTTTGAGCAATTTAAAGGTATGCACATGCGTGCTTAATATCAATCTGTAAAAAGTTTTAACATTTAGTTAATTTCTAATGGTGACTCAAAATTCCTCTTGCAAGTCTTCCATACCCAATATTTAAAGGTATGATAAAGCATAAGCACTTTGTTAGCAGCAGGTTTTCTGAAAATCTTAACTGTTTGAGTGAGACACATGCAAATGCAAACTCTTACGTTGGGGGAAAAATGTGTTTGCATCTAGTTTTCATGTCAACATTTTGCAGCACTTAAGCACTTTGCCAGAGAAAGAAAATGCATCCACCCATACAGATATTAGATCACAAAATCTGAATGTGTCATTAGAACACAAAAAGATGATACTAGAACTGCTACAACAAAGTTCTTCTGCCTCAGACTTACTTCACTTTATCTGCTATGAACTTTTTTAAACCTCAGTGCATATCTTGTAATAGGCAACATTTAGTGACATATGTTGTTGTTACCATCAATTTCCCTCTATTTCAGGACAGAGAATTCCATGATTGAGTGCGCATTTAAAGGTCATAAGCAAAAACTGAATAATTCTTTCTACCCCAGCTGCTGGTCTCAGCTGAACTAACCTAGAATATTCTAGCCAACACTCTAGAGAAATAAAAATGTTGCCATATACCTGAAGCAAACTGTCAAGAAAGTAATTTACTCACTTCCATTAGTTTAGTAACTGGAAATACTGAACAACACTATACTTAAATAATAAGTAATTTGACATTCAGCAGTTTGTTGATACTTCCAGCTAATAAAGACTGAATAAGTTTGTAGCCAAAGCCAAAAACTAATTAATTTTGTTGACTTTGGGATATTTTCTCCTGGAGGGAAAATTCAGATGTAATATCCAGAGTATTCATACTGTAGTAGTCTCTGTTGGTTGTGACTGGGATAGGGTTAATTTTCTTTGAAGTAGTTAGCATGGGGGTATATCTTGTGTTTGTGCTGAGAACTTTGTTAATATAGACTTGGTGAGGTGGGCGAGTTATTGCTGAGAAGTGCTTGCACAGTGTAAAGGACTTCTTTGTTTCTCATTTCATCCTGACAGCAAATAGGCTGGGGGTCTGCAAGAAGCTGGGAAGGGACATGGCTGGAACAGTTAAAGCCTCTGACCAAAGGTACATTCCATGCCATTTGGAATCAGAATCTTGGGAATGAATCATACTACATTCCCTAAATGGCAGGAATGTGTCTTAAAAATGAATTTTTCCTTCAAAGAAAAAAATAGTGTAGAGCCAAAAGATAAAATTCTTCTAAGGTATTTGTAATTTTTTTTTTCAAATATGCACCATTCTGCTGTGTGTAGAGTAACACAATACTATCACATGAAAAGCGCATTAATTTCAACAGTTCTGCCAAAACTAAGCCTTCATGAGGAAGCCATGGTTAATTCAGCTTGTGTCCTGAAAGTGATACACTTCCATATCCTTGTCATAAAGATTGGGGGGGATGGGTCAAAATGGAAGAAATAGACGAAATTGCTTCTCTTTCTGTTTAAGGAGCCTGGTAGTGTAAGACTTTTAATATTAAGCTTATGCTACATATATTATACATCCTGAAATAAAACATGCATTCTTATACATATTGTTCTATGTCTGGCCCAAAATCAACTCTCACAGTGGTTTTCTCCCTTTTTCCCTTTTTATTTATTTTTTGATGCTACTCCTAAAATAGTCTGTCTTGAATATTTTTCTGACTTCCTTTTAGGTGTAGTTCCTGATATGGATTGGCTGTTAGGATCAGTTTTAAACTTCCTTGGCTTTGTATTTTAATGCTTATCCTTATTTTGGTCTCCACACATCTCTAATCAGTCTCCCTCAAAGCTGAAAAAGTGGCTACTCCTTTGTCTTCCTTCTGTCCAAACAAATTGATACCAATGAATAAGTCTTGTTTTCTAGAAATATTCAGAAGTCTAAATAGTGAAAGAATGCAAGATATAAAACACACACATTTTCTGAAAATGCTTACGGCTTTTACGTTATGAAATTGAAAAGATAAGAAAAGTAGTACTCCTGAGATTAGACTCCTCTACAGCAATGTGTATGGCAGGAAGCAGAGTTCATTCCAGCTCTAGAATGTAATGTTTGGGAGAAGGAAAAATCATTATGCTCAAACTGCAGTTTAAATAGATGATTAACCTTAATATCTCTCGTGTTATGAAAAGGAGCACAAAATTGGTTTTAACTAAGCCTTATTAGACAAAACAATATTTGTCTATATTTTTATCCTCATTCACTTAGATTTTAAGATTCCTAAGTAGAAAGAGACATTGAGTTAATGTTCTTTATTTACCTCAGTTCTGACCCATTTTAATGGAATTGTGTACAGATAGAGGAATACAAAATAATAAAACTTAGATTGTGTGACTTTCTCCATTGTGACTTTTAAAAGTCACTTTAACATTTTAAAGGCTTTCTGAGAGACAAAGAAATGTAAAAGGAAGACATAAATTGCATTATTTCAACTCACTCAAATTTTTAGGAGCTTTCTGGTTGTTCAGTAAACCATTTGATAGAAATTGAGGGTGATGCTAAAGCAATTCCTAAAATATACTTCCATGCAGGCTGAACACTATATTAGAATGGAGTTATAACCTAAAAGTTATAACCCATTCTGCATATTTTTGAGGTATTTTAAAAGATAATATTAATGACAGACACAGATCTACTTCAAAGATAAAATTAATTTGCTGGATGTGACAAGACCCCCTAGATAAAGTTATTCTTTGCTGGTTACAGAATCTGATGCCAAGGATGAAAAAAATTCAAAGAAAATAACTCTGCAATTTAGCCAAACTCCTGAGTTTGAAGTATGAATCAGGAGCCCCAAGAAGTTTAACATTTTTCTTTTCTGATTTTGATGATAACCACCTGAACTGTAAAGACATCAAATATTATTAGAATATCCATCTGTTATCACAGCCCTCTCTTTGCTCACATGATCAGAAGGCAATCACTCATGCTGCTTTTTTCTTAATAATCACGACTTCTGTAATCAGTTCTTCCAGATGTTATTTCCTCCAAAGGGAACTAAAGGCCAGAGAAGATGAACATCATGTATCTTAGGGCATTACTTTGGTAAAAGTCTCAGGTCATAAATACCAAAGGTTGTTCTGTTGAGTGATTTGTCCATTCTGAGTGCTCTGAACTAACTACATAGAAAATAAATGCATCCCTGGTACCTGGATACATCACCTTAATATATTTTACCCAAAAAAATGTGTACCTAATCAAAATTTTGCTTTCTAATATTGATTATTGAGAAAGCTATTCTTAATAATTCAGCAGACTTTTCATTTCCTTTCCAAAGAAAAAATTTATAGCTTTTTTGAACATTTCTGCTTTGGTCTGAGTTTGAAACAAGTTTTTAAAAATAATTAAGAATCTCCTTAATTGAGAGCTTTGGAGGACTTTTCCTAAGAATTATAATTGTACTAATTTTCAGGTGAATATTCTTCTCTGGAACCCTATTTAGTGCAATTAATTCAAAACCACCAAATTTTAAGAACTCCAACTTTATTTAAGACTTGATACAAAATCAGAGAATCAATTAGGTTGGAAAAGACCTTTGAAACCGTCAAGTCCAACGTATGAGCACCCCCATATCAAACAGACCATGATACTTAGTGTTATTTCCAGTCCTTTTTTAAACACCTGCAGGCATGGTGACTCCACCACCTCCCTGGGCAGCTCATTCCCATGTTTAATTTCCCTTTCCGTGAAGAAATGCTTCCTAATGCCCAGCCTGAACCTCCCCTGGCACAGCTTGAGGCTACGTCCTCTTGTCCTGTCATTAGTTGCCTGGGAGAAAAGGTCATCCCCCAAATTTCAGGTAGTTTTAGAGAGTGATAAGGTTTCCCCTGAGCCTTCTCTTCTCCAGGCTAAACAATCCCACTTCCTTCAGCTGTACCTTATAGCATCCAGACCCTTCACCAGATTTGTTGCCCTTCTCTGGACTGTTCTCCAGCACTTCTTATCTTAATTGAGCAGCCTAGAAATGGACATAGGATTTAAGGTGTGGCCTCACCAGTGCTGAGCACAGGGGTGATTGTTATCCCAAATTCCCCCAATTGCATCGCTCAGCCTCATGTAACACACCTTCTTTATTAGGATCTGCATATCTGTGGACAACTTTTGCTTCAAGAGATGTGAGGGCCCTTAGGAATCCAAATTTTTTTTCTCAGAATCCATTTTAGATTAGGCTTAAAATATGTCTTGAATAACACTTGCTGAGATTCCTGAGTTTCTCTTTGCAACAAAAGGATTTACATTTTTAAGTCATCAAGAAAAAAATCTCAAGTACCTTGCTCACACAGATTTAATAAGAGATTGAAATTTAACCTGAACAAAGAGCGGTTTCTAGATAGTATAAGGAAGGGATCAACCTCTGTCTGTGGCTTTGAACAAGAGATAAGATAGTGGTTCCCTACACAGTTCTAAATGCAAGTCAGTGTGGGCAAGAGCGATGACTGATACTTTTATGCAGGTGGGGTTCTCAACAGGAAGATAGGCAGACTTTACCTTGTTTTCCAATGTGTTGGAATTCCGGTGTTGTTGCCATGTGACTGGTGACACTCTGCATGGACCACATGTGCAGTTCATGCTTAGTGCAAGAGGGAAATAAGAACTGGGAAAAATTCACTGGCACTCTTCATTAAGGTGGGCATGGGAAGGGCTGCCTGTAAGTCTGCCGTTTGCAGATCCTTGACACAGCAGCAAAGCTGCAACTGTAGCTGCAATTCTAGCTGAGGGAAGACAGTATTTATCCTGGAAATTTTGGATAAACCCATCCAAATCTTTTGCTTAACAGAGAGAGTGCTGCAGCACTCTGTTTCTTTCAGAAATTACTTTCCCTGAGCAGAAATGCAGCAGCAACTGGGAAAGAAGCCAGGGCATAAGGTGTCCTGCAGTGTTCTTGGATTAGAGTGAGTAGGAAGTTTTATTAGATAAATACGACTGTAGGTGCACTGAGACTAAAAACTAAAGTCCTGGCAGACTTGTTTTTTTGGCAGCAATGTTCAACAACACTCGAGCTCTGACTCTCAGTGGTGTACTTTGCCTGCAGTGTAAAACATGAGCGAGAGCACAGGTGCTTGTCACATACCTAATAAGCAGCATCAATAAAACAATGCCTTCTAATTTTTTATGGTGAAAAGGTGTCCAGAATAGTTGTGTTTTCGTGACTTTTTTCCCCCCACTGGTGCACTTGCATGTGTGGTTTTCCTCTTCAACACAAATATATGATGTTTGTTATGGAATCATAACTGAAGGGAATGGTCTTGAGGAGCCATTAGAAAATTCTTTTTTCCTTGTTTTTGATACACAATTAATTGCAGAGGAACAATGTGTCAAACATTACCTGTCCTGTGTAAGAGAACACAGTCCCCAAGGAAAGGCCCAATGGCTTGATTTTAGACTGTACACACTGGCATAAGAGTAGAGGTCAAAAGACTGAACTTCTAATGTAGCTACCAATTTGAGACTTCACCAAAGCCACACTGTACAGAGTAGACATGTCAGCTTTTAATAGAACAGTTTGAGGGTCTATAACACACTGATGCATTGTCATCAAGAAATGGCCTTATGCTTCTAAATATATCTGGCTTTCAGATGTTTTACAAAAGTTATATTTAACAAAAATTTTTCCCTAAATTATCTATACCATTATTCAGTTCTAATTTTTTCCAATAAAAATGTAACATAACCCACGGGGGATTTCTTTACCATTGCAGACTATGTGTATGTCCACTGGATTCTAGGGCTTCAAGCATGGAGCAGCTATGCACCATGATTTATAAGGCCGAGTCCTGTGACAGCAGTGAAAAAAAAATCATGATTTAATATATCTAAAACACATATTCAGCAGGGGTGAGCTGATTTCAAACCCCTACACCCTTTTAATGCCAAGTAGTTCTTCACTCTTTCTTTTCCATCCCTAGAAATTACTGGAGGGTATCTAAAAAATGGTCAGTTTTCTGCAATTTCTACTTAAGCATATGTGACATTTTAAGGCTAGCTGACAGCCACAGAAGCTATTAATCATCTACCTAAAATTTATCACCGGAAGATAAACAGGTCCTCTAGCAATTTGCAAGAATCAGTCCCAGCACCCTAGGAGCACTTTTTTTGAAGGCTAGTGCATGTTTTTCTTTACTGAGATTTAATACTTCTTCTAGAGTAGATGCACTGGGGATTCAACATTTTTTAGTTTAATTTCTCCCCTGTAGCACAGAACTGTATAGAAAAGATTTATTATTCCGTGGTTAAAGGCAGGCATCTTGCTACAAAGTTGAAACAAGAGGTCAGGCTTTTCGCTGTGCAAGCAAAAGCACAAACAAAGAAAATAAAAGCCTGGATCCTAATCTATTTTCCTCACTGCTTACATTTCTAGTGTTACTTATCCATGTGTATCTCAGAAATTGCCTTTCTTCGCATCTGTTCTGTACTTCCCTCAGCAGCCACTGACTACCATGGATTTTTAAAGCAGCACGAAGGATTGGTAACACATCCTTCGGAATCTGGATCTCATCCTGCTCTGCCTGTGGCTCCTGTACAGGAACTCTGAAGTCTGGTGGCCTCATTGTAAACACTATAATCCCACAGGAGCATCTCTAGTCCCAGTGCATTTCCCCCTCTCATTTCTCTCCAGTTGATTTTTTTGTCTTGTTAGCTAGCAGAAATACAGATAACTCTGTCAGACAAATTTAGGCTACGACCCATGATCTTCATAGTCCTTTTTACCTACTTCCACCCCAGGTGGAATATTTACAACAAACCCAGAGGTCCTTCAGATTTCCAAAGAGCAAAGAAGAAAACATAAACAAAGGAACTGTTATTTATCTCTTGATAAAATTCTTGACACTTTTTACTTTTTGAAGGCACAATATCTTATCAAGGCAGGTGACAGATACCGTGATGAAGTCGTACATCAAACTTGTTTCTCCATAAGGTAGTGGTAGTTTTGAAGGCCCTGATGCCGCAGAATTACATCTACAATGTAGGATCACAAACCCCTGCAACACTGGGACTTTAAGAGGAATTTATTAATTTTCTTTCTTTCTAAAGTTTTAGCACAAGAAATAGACATCTCTATCCACAAGTCTCTTGTTGCTTGCATTCTTAATTGCACATCAGGGAATTAAATCTGAAGTCTACTAATAACATTATGTCAATAAGAGATTGACCTTAGGAAAATGCTTCTTACAATATTATTTGAGATACAGTTCCTCTTTCAGCTTTGTGGTGGTAGGAATTATAACTTTTGTTGGTGCAAAATTCTTTTCCGTATAGGCTGTCTAATATATTTATATTCATAAGATCTTAGAAAAATGGGGAACAGATTATTTAATTTTCTTTAGAATGCAGTTATCTGATCTGTCTGAGCACCAGATATTTGTTGTCTTGATGGTAAGTTATTTTTTATTAAAATATGTACTGAGATGGCATTGAGAGCACCTGAGGTGTTTGTAGAAGTAACTGGAACTGTGGCCATTATAGAATACTTTTTTTTTATTGTTTGTATATACATTCTCAGATATTTAAACTGCAATTGATAGCAACAGCTAAGCCTAAAACCTCTTAGAAACACATCATCAATCAAGCTGAAAATAGTTGTCTTTCATTTTAAAATTTTTAAATTTCCAAGCAGCTATCTTTAAACTGCTCCAGACCTATATACATAGTATTCATGTTCATTACTTCACATATTCATTTATTTTCTTTAATTTTCTATTCTAAGCAGCATCTTTTTGAACTTTAAAATGTCAAGACTGTTCATTAGAATTAATTCTCTAATAGTGTCTACCCCAAGGTCACAGTCATAAGCTGTTTTTGTGTCATTAACTCTGAATATTTAAAGAACAAACAGGAAAAACAAAAGGAATCATAGTATTACTTATAAGAAGATATTAGCAAACATTCTGCATAGCAGTCTAAAATAACATTAAAAAATAACTTTTAAAAAGTTACAGAGAATGAAATAAGAAAAGAGCAAAACCAAATGAAGTACATTATTTCACTCCAAGTCCACAATGCGTCTGCAAGTTAAATATCATATTCTGTTATTGTTGCCCTGTTCTCAAATACCATTTAGCAGACAGAGAAGGCAGAGAAAGTTGCTGAGAGGTACAAGAAGAATGCAGAATTATTCCTATTCAAGGACAAATTAACAGATTTGTCTCTTCAGTCAGGAAAAAAGACAAATGACCAGGAAGATGATAAAAAGTTTCTCATTTGAGAGTTACTTGGTGAGACTGGCTGAGGAAAGTTTGTTCATTGCTTGCAGTAGAGGAATATGTATGAATCTGGGGTTGATGGGTTAGAACAAAATAAAGAAGGCATTCTTTTACATAATGGTCCACAGATACTTGCTCCCCACAGGGAATAGCTTTCCAGAAGTTGTTTTGGATATAAAAATTTTACCTGGGTTCAAAAGTTTATTGAATGAAATCACATAGGAAAGGGCAACATTTGGCTTCTGCTCTTTCTAAATCACAGAAAGCTGTTCTAAATCTGGCAGGGTGTACAGGTATGGAAATCATGAGAAACCTGCCTAGATGTGACACTCCTCAGATATCACTGCTAATCCAACTCAGAAATGGGACATGAGCCTCGATTTTTTGCATTTATTTGGTAAAAAACATTTTTATATTCATATGTAATATGTAATAGGAATATATAGAGGACATTTTACTGTTTATTTGCTAACAATGTGACCAAAACTAAGGTTGTTATATTTTTTTTTCTTCCCTAATGTAGCTAAGAACTATACAAAAACATTATACTTATTTACTTGAACATATTGAATCCTACTCTTTCAGGTCTCATTTTTAAACATGCAATATAAACCACCCCCTTTTCCCTCTCTTCATTTGTCTCTGTAATTTGCATTGGTTTGTCAATGACATAAACTTCATATTAATGTCACATTAAAATGTTAGCTGTTTCATCATTCCACACTTTTTTCAATGAAATTGCGTTATTTCCTGGAGATGAGTAAAAATAAATCACTGGAACTCCTTTACTAGGAAAATCAGATTTATTGCATTTTCTTGACATGTATAGTTTTGTGAGTAGTTCATATGCAGATAGACAGAGAGAAAATCTGAAAATGACCTGTCTCTAAATGCTTAGAATACCATGGATCAAAACAGTTAGGATACCTGATACAGAGGGGAAAAAATAAAGAAAAAGGCAAAAAGATGCCTTCACGTAAATATTCAGCTTTGCTGATATTTATACAAGAGAAAGGATTGAAACCTTTGCATATTCAGAATTATAGTATATCCTACTCCATAAGCATCTTTTAAATGGCTAAGAAAATAAAGCAGTTTAAAAAATTGCAGGAAATGAAAGAATCTTCCGTTCATATATGAACATCTATATATATGAACATCATAAGAAATGAATGTGATCAAGAAACCTTAGATAGTTATTATAGAGTAATATAAGGCATCATTGTGCAAAATCATTCACTTTCCAGTTCTTCTTGATGCTTGTCTGAATAGACCAAAACAAATTCTAAAAAGAAGCAATATATTTGGTAAAAAAGGACAGACAGGAATGGGAATAAATAAGAGTATTCTCTTCTTTGTTCTGTTGTGGAACAAATAGTGCTGCTGAATCTATGTGATCCTGCCAGAATATATTTGAGTCTTTTCAGTGAATGTATAGTTACTTCAGATAATATCACAGCAGTTTCCATACTAATCAATTCTATAAAGTTATAGTCCTGGCTTCTGCAGAGGAGGATTCATTTAATTGCAAATTATTTTTTGTGATTTATTGTGATTCTTTTTATGTATCTTTTTTTTAACCAAGAACGGAATCAATGCATCAACAAAATTGCCAGTTTAAATCACAAATGTTGGCAGAGTTGAAAACTTTGTGGTGAAGAAAATACACTAAAAACAGAAGACATAAGGAGAGCAGGGTAAGAAAATTGTGGGCCTTTATAAAAACGCCTTTATAAACGTTGTTATTCCTTGCCTATATCGTAATTGTTCCTTGACTGATCCTTATATTTGTAATTATGTATCTTTTTCTGCTAGACATTTCCGTGCATTTGCTATTCTACAGGTGAAAAGGTGCTTTTTAACATCTATTCTGCATTGTTTTTCTTTCATTTCCACTTGTGCTTACTGAGCTTGTCATCTGAAATCATCTGGAAATAGTTTCTTTTGCAGTTATTAACCACTCCATTTAACAGTGTGAGCACTTTAACATGGTCTTACTCTTTTCAAGCCATCTTTTCCTTTCTTTTGGTATGAATAGGAAATGACTTTTAAAATCTCTGCAATTCCTATTTCCAGGAGGGCAAAATACTGTGAAATTTTTATCTTATCTACACACACACTATGCTGCAGCTTCTTCTCAAATATATGAAAGTATAAATGTGCTGTGATGACAAATCACTCTGATTAATCAGATATCATTAACATACTTTCATATATTAAGGCACTCATCATTAGCAAGTAATCTAATCAATGAAACAAGGGAGTTTTTTCAGATTAATTGTTAGTACCTAAATTAATGATTGAATTAATAATAGTTTCAATTATTAGGATAAATAATTCTGAAGATAAAAACTTTTTTTCAAATACTGAGAAATGTTTAAAACATTTAAAACATTTTTTCTTTTATAGTTGGAAAGCACACAATATTACTTGAATGTAAAAGACTAAATTATTTTAAAAAACAGACTACTGTTTACAAACATTAAGGGAAGGAAAAGTAAAATCAGAGAAGATTTAAAACAAAAATTAATCACAGAACAGGTGAGGCTGGAAGGAATTGTTTGGTCCGAGGTTTCCTAGTAAAGCATATTCACCTAGAGGAGATTACTGGGGTTTGCATCCAGGAGGATTTTGAAGGAGGCTCCCCAACAGCTCTGGACAACATGTTCCAATGCTGCTCAAAGTAAAACAATTTGTCCTTATATTCTTATGGAATTTCCTGTGTTACTGTTTCTGCCAGTTGCCCTTGTCCTGTCACCTCTGACACAGTCTGGTCCCATCCTCTGGACACCTGCCCTTAAGTTATTCCTATTCTTGGATAATGCGTTCCTTGTGAGGCTGAAGAGGCTCAGCTCCCTCAGCCTTGCCTCGTGAGATGCTCCAGGCCCCTACAGATCTATGGATTCCCTGCCCCGTGCTGGACCTGCTCCAGGGTCTCCACGTCTCCAGAACAGGACACAGCGCTCGGATGTGGCCACACCAGGGCTGAGCAGAGGGGCTGAGTCCAGCCCCGCTGTACAAGGGCAGTTGGGAAGGATTATTTTTTATTGACGCCTCAGATAGAAATAAAGTCCAAACGCGGCAATATTACATGTGAGAGCTGTTTGTTGATAAAGAGAGGAGTTCCTACCGAAAGGGGGGTAGAAAGGGAGCAAAGAGGAGAAAAGGCAGAGCGAAACAGAAGCCAGGGGCAGCGTTGCCGCTGTACCCCGGGCTCCCTGATAGCATCAGCCTGGCAGACTGATGTGTGTGCTGCGAGCTGCGCTGAGCCTGCGTGGCTGCCGTGGCTGCCGGGCACGATTTCCAAGCAGCAGCCCCGGCTGCGTGTCCCTGCCAGGGGCGCAGAGCAGGCTGCCCGGGATAGGGGCTCACTGCTGGAGCGGCTGCACCGCGGGGAAACAGCGGGGAAACAGCGGGGCACTGGGGTGCCCTGCGGGGAGCTGCCTCGGGAAAGGGACAAAGCAGGGCAGGGCAGGTGCAGACAGGGAAAACAGCCGGGAAGCGGCAGGGACAAAAAGGCGATGAGGAGAAGGGAGCTAAGCTGACCCTCCAGGTGAGCCCCCGCTCCCTCCAAGAAACACAAAGAAAACCGGCCCCAGCCGTGTCTCAGTTAAAAAATACTTTCGTGTGCTCCAGCGCCTCCCATAGCCCAGTTTCCCTGGCATTTTTTCCCAGGCAGTCGGAGATCGGCCCCAGTGCCCAGTTCAAGGTCGCGTTGCAGCCCGGTGGTGGAAGTTTCTCTGCCCTGCTTGGCTGTCGGGGGAAGCGTGCCCGGGGACAGGGACGTGCACAGCCCTTACAGTAGTTTTTAACCTCATGTATAACAACTTTGAGGCATAAATAAAAATCTGATTGGTCCCTCTCCGGCCCCATCACCTCCCTTCGACCTGCTGGCAGGGCTCTTCTTGCCGCATCCCAGGGTGACATTGGCGTTTTGGTCCCCAGGGCACGCTGGTGGCTCACGGACGGCTGTATGCCGTGCCTGCTGCCAATGGTTCCTGCTGCCAATTCCCCAACTTGGGAAACTCTGGCTGGGCTCTCCCTGGGGGCTCGCCTGTCAGGGGACATCCTCCTGGAACAGTCTTGTGGCAGGAAAATAAGATGCACTGGATTTTTTGGTCTTCAGGTTCTTGTTTATTATTATCTTAAGTTTTGCACGCTGTCCACACCAGGCTCAGTGCACTGGAAAAGCATCACAAAAATGGCTAACAACTTTCATTACATTCATTTCATTTTAAAGCTAAACTATCCAATTAAGAACTGACACCTAGATAATTTTCCCTTTTAACCCAATAACTGATCCCAAAGAGCCTGCAGTGAGGATTTTTCCACCCAATTACAAAATGCCACCCAAACCCATGAAGAAGGAGGAAGAAGAAGCGTGAAAAAGAAACCAAGGATGACACCCTGTGCCCTCCATCTTGCTTTTACCCACAGCATATTAAAAATCCCAAAACCTAAATTTCTCACCTAGGTGATCCACCTAAACTACTCTCTATAATCTACCTCACATTTTAGTGGATTCTAGTCTATCTTGAGGTTCAGGAAACTTTCTCCATGAATGAGGGTCAAAGTCAGTGCTCCCCTGGGGGTCAGGGCACCCCAGAGCAGACAGAGAAATATTCCCGGTGCCCTGGGTTTCCACAGCTGTCCACCAAGACCCCCCGTTCCTTCTGTGCAGGGCTGCTTGGTTGCTGCAGGGTTGGCCCCAAGCTTGTGCTGGTGCCTGGGATTATTTTTTACCAGGACATTACATTTGCCTCTTTTTAACTTACCTATGTTCTTTCCTGCCTAATTTCCTTCCCATCTTGTCCAGGTCTCTCTGGATGACAGCACAGCTTTGGGCTGTGTCAGCCACTCCTCCCAGTTTTGTGCCACCAACAAACCCCAAACAGGGTACGCTCTGGTGCAGCTCTCTGCTCAGCTGCTCCAACTGCTCTTCCTTTTCTGAGGAATAATAACTATGAAGAGATGAACTATTAGCAGGATAGAGACAACAATTTGGCTATTGTGAGTGGGTTGCTGTGGGTGAGGGGAGTCTCAAGGGGGGATAAAATTACTGCTATTATCAGCAAAGTGAGATTGAAATTGTAGATGGTATTTCATGTGAATCGGGACACCTAAGGATTAATTAAGAATGTTTGTAACTAGTAGGAGAGGGGTAAAAAACCCACCATGGTTCAGCTGGAAAATATTTAATTAAAATGTATTTGAAGTTATTCCCTTCTCTGCAGTCCAGCATGGTAGAAGGATATGGTTTACCATAACTGCTAAAACTAAAAGAAAAATATATTTCTGTCAGATGGTCCAAAACTGCTGATAATATGTTCAAATCAAAAATTAAGTCTTAGTTGCTGGACACAGCATACTCCATGCTGTATGAAGCATCACACATTTGGCAAGAGTAAAATAATGAATGTTCAATTTGTGATGATGTCAAAAGTCTAGACTAGAACTAAAAACACAGCTGCAATTTTTGTAATCTGTTTTTAATTGTGATGACTGTAAAATTAAAATGCAAATTAGGAATAATTTAAAAATATATGTAATTGCCTTCAAAATATGAAAAAATCCACTAAGAAATCTGTTAGTATTGCCTGCAATTTCTTTTCAGTAAGTGAATGAGAAGGGGAAAGTGAAGAGAAAGGCAAAGGAGAAGCAATATTTAATAAAACTTGCAAGCTTGGTAATTTCTATTTTGGTTAATTCATCTCATATCTAAAAAAATTTTCAAAGTTTTTCATTGTTTTGTGATAAAGGGTAAATCTAGTTTTAATGATTCAATTTCTCTTATACCTTGGGGCATGCTAGTCTATGGGTTTCATACTTATTGGTTATTTCCTGCATAGCCTCATTTGACAAAAAATACCAAAATGTTCAATGGAAAAATTTTGCAACTGGATACTGAAATAATTATAATTTATCGTTTCCAACTATAATACATTTTATGTATCATCTTTTCTTGCATCATTTAATTGTATTTTTATTCATTTGTATTAATATCTGACTTGAGTTAATATGTATTTAATAGCAATTTAATGATTCTTTTTCAAAATCAACAACATCCTTGTCTCATTCCAATCTATTTACTAACTATTTAATTTTCATTTATTTATTCCATCACTAGAATTATTTTCAGACTTTGTGTCTCTTCAGACAAGGAACTTTACTGTTTGGGTAAATATAAAAATTAGATAATGGTTTGATAACAATTAGATAATGGCTTTATTAAATATTCTTCTTAAAAGAGAAATAACGAAGCGAAGGTGGAAGGGAAAAAGAGGCAGAAAATCTTGGCAAAAGTAGGAGGAACAAATTGGCAAAATATTGGAAGGAAGTCAGTATCACAGCACTTCAGACTACAGGATTACTCACAGAGTTAAATCCTTGTTTTATATTAGAAGGTAGAAATAGGCTGGTCTACATATAATACTGTGCAATGGGCAGGGTTAGTTCATTTAGACAGGAGCCCCATTGGTCAGAATTGGTTTATTTGTTAATTAGAACTTTGGTGAATCCAAAATATTAGGTATGTATACATCTCATCCATGATATGGAATATACAAGTAAAAGTTCCTTTTTTCAGTTCTTCCATTTACAAATATAGAAAGGAAGAAACTTAAGCCTCCTTAAATCAGTAACAAAGTATCTTATTGAACAAAAAATTATTAACTAGATTAATATAATCTATTTTTGCTAAAATTTGATAGCCTAGATTATAATTTTTTTAATTTTCCAAATTCTGGGGTTCATTTGGTTTTTTATGCTTGTCATTTTAATGGTCAGGATTGCAGCACTGCCGTGAAGCACATGAACAGACATGTTTTTAACAGACAGGTGAGTATTGTCCTGCATCCTGAGGAGTAGCAAAGGAGAGAGAAAAAAAGAAAAAATGGTGGAGCTGTCTTAAATAAATTTTACCAACAGAAAAAAAATTACCTGTGAGATCCTAACCTGTCTTGGTTGAAATTTTTCATTGCATTGTGAGTTCAGTAAAACCTTGGAGCAATCCAGGTGGATTGCAATTAAACTACATCTGGAGTAATTCCTACTCAGCATGAACAGGACTGAAGGCAACAAGCAACAGCTGTCCTACATTGCAGCTTTCTACTAATGTTACTGTATTTTTAGGACATTATAAATGAGCAGTTTATACACAGTGAAACCACATAAATTTGTACTACTCTCTGAGCCAAGCTTAGCAAAGGAGTCCAGCTTAAAGCAATACTAAGTAATACTCTCTTATTTGAACTCTATTAAACTCCATCACTCTGTTTTTTACTCTTTTGGCATCTTATTTCCCTGGAAAACTCAGGTTCCTTTATACTTGGGATTCTTCTCTACATGTGCACACTGATTGAAAGTAGAAGTTTAAAATTTCTTTATCACTGAAGAATAGGTGTCTTAAACCATCTAGGCATAAAGTGCAACTGATCTAAGATAAAGGTAATGGAGAGAAAATTTGACACTTACTTTATATGATTAAAGTCAGGATTCATATAAAGTGCCTGAAATCCATGGAATGTTCTGATTTTAATATTTCTGTAAAATCTGTAGTGCAATGAATTCGGAGGTTTTGGTGTTCTTTTTTTTGGTTTTGTTTTTGGTTGTTTGTTTGCTTGTTTATAATTTAAGTAATTGCTTATTATTTCAAAAGACATTTTAGCATCTTCTAAAACTGAAATGTTTGGTAAAAGTGGGATTATATTGCTCTGGGTAGCTGAAGAGGATTCCAAAAATGAAAAGTATTAAAAGGATTGGAAGGAGGATAGCTGATAAATGAAATATGATGCTGTCTGTACTGTACATCTGTGAAGATGAGGTCTCACTTGGGGTCTCACAAGTATCCTTTGTCATTTCCAGATATTTGTCCATTGCCTTTCATGGAGTTTATGACTGATTACCTGTTTATCACACAAACTGGCCTAATCTCTAGACTGTGACATGAACAGTAGTATTTCTTATGTGACAGTATTGTGCCAAGGAGAGAACATAGAATTTCCAAAGAGTTGCTGGAATCACTTCTTTTAGTCGATCAATACAACAGCAAATTAATTGCCTTGGATAAAAACAGGAGGTTGAACTACTTGCAATATATTGTTTGAAGTTTGCTGGGTTTTATGACATGAAATATGGTTGGTAAAAATGCTGAAAATGTTAGCATATTTTAAGGGAAGTGGACAGCTCTTAGAAACAAACCTCTGAAGATTTCTCAGCATCTGTAATAGAATATGAGTTGCAGACTCATCACATTCTGTACCAGATAAAAAATGGATAATGGAAGTAAAGGATTATAATTTAACAGGCCTTGTCATAAACAATTTGGAAACAGACGTGCTGTGGAGAAGCCCAAGTTGTACAATCCAAATCAGTTTTCTTTCAGGCACTGAGAAAGTTTATAGCCCACTTTACCTGGACTTACATGGTATGAGTATGAGGCATCCAAATTTCTTCACAGGTGTTGCTGGATAAGGATGCTTTTTAGATTCAATGCATCTTATGTATTTTAGAATTTACTTCACAAAAAAATAAATGTTTGTTTATGTTAACTAAACTTTAATTATATTATTGACCACAAGAAGAGCTTACCGATATGTAGATAGATAGATGAATCTTAGATATCTCAACCAGAGATATTTTAAGTTGCCTTTTTTGTGTTAGGTTGCTACCCAAGAACTTAGAAGCACTCCCTCCTCCTCCAGCAGCCTATTCCAGCAGGAATAAAATGAGTGAAGTATTTATACTGAGTGGGAAACAAAGTAGTGCAAAGACCATGATACCTATTTAAAACAAAACAAACAAAAAACAAACAATAAAAACAAACAAACCCAAAACAAAAACCCCAAACAAAGATGCACAAAACAAACAAACAACAAAAAATGCCACCCAAACTTGGACAGAAATAAAATTTGAATGGCAGTTACATCTTACAGCGTCAGGAGAGCTGCCATAAAATTGAAGAAGAGATAGTGCCAGCTGCTATGTACAGCAGATCCACCTGCAGAGAGAGCTAATATTAGCACTGTTGGCATGAGTAAGACTCTGACATTTCATCTATGGAAAATTAATTGCTTTTGGGGCTTCTTTTATTGACTAGCAAAAACTGCCACACAGGCATTTTCTAGGATGCAGCCAATATAATGCTGATGGATTTTTCCCTGTATATGAAAAAGAAAATCAAAAAAATACATGAATGAATGAACCTGAAGCAGGAAAGAATACAGTGTTCAGCACACAAAGCTTGACTTCACATGAGAAAAAAAAAAAAAGGAAAAAAGGAGGGGAGGGATGACACTACCCATAGGTTTTTACACATAATATGAAGAAGCCTTAGTGGGTTGACCTTGGGTGGATGCCAGGTGCCCACCAAGCTGCTTAATCACTCCCTTTCCCAGCGGGATAGAGGAGAGAAAATAGTATTGAAAACAGCTCATAAGTTGAGGTAAGGAAGTTTAGTAAAGCAGAAAGAGGGGAAATTTGCTCATGTATAATTGAAAAAAAAAAGTTTATTCTGTACATCCCATCAGTGAGTGCTCTTCAGCCACTTCCTGGCAACCCTCAGCACCTGTCACAGTTGCCCAGGAAGACAAACAAAGTAAACAAAATGCCCCACTCTGTTCCTCCTCCTTTCCTTAGCTTTTACTGACATCATATAGAGTGGAATAGCCCTGTGTTCAAACTGAGTCAGCTGGTCTCTCAGCATCTTGCCCACCCCCAACCCCTTGATGTGGGATGGCAGGAAATGTTAGCGAGCTGGTGCTGATGCTGTGCCTGCCCTGCTCAGCAGTGCCCAAAGCACTGGGTGCTATCAACACCTTTCCAGCTACCAGTGCACCACAGAGCACTAAGAGGGCTGTGATGGGAAAATGAGCTCCAACTCAGGCAGACCCAACACAGAAGTAAAAGAGACTGTTTGGCAGATGTAAAGAATATTTTAGGTTGAATATTAGTTCAACCACATGGGAACTGTTACAGTGAAAAAATGCAGACATGAGATGATAGAAAGTTATTTGCAATGTTTCTTAAGGGACAGTGGACTCAGCTTCAGAATAAAACCAATTAATGCTTGGCAAAGCTGATGGAGATTGCCATCTCCAAAATTTTCAGAACCCAGGTGAGTTCTGTATCTGCAGTCTGGCTGACAGCTTATTCCCATGGGCTGGGTGCTTAAATGCCCCGAGAAGCAGCCAATTCAGTGTCCTCAGTTCACTGAGCAAGGCACTGGGGTTGCTCTACCTGTTATTGTCTTTCTGACTCTGACCAGGTCTTTGTTTAATGTAATTATCATGTTATCAGATAACCTGACAAAGGTTATAGAACACTTATTCAACACAAGAAGACACAATCACGCAAACTAAGGTGGTGACAAACTAAGGTGGTGACAAAATCAGCAGGGTTAATAAATATTGTTAACAAGATCCACACCACAAGTTGATTGCAGAGCTGATAACTATGACTTTTGCTGCTACAGAGAAGAAGAGGAAGAGAGAAACCACAGGCAGGAGAGAAAGGATGAGAACATACAAAATACATATGCAAACTGAAAATACACTAAAAATTGAAAATCTATAATAATAATGTATAGTGATGTCTCTCCCACCTTAGAAGGAGAAAGGAAGGGTAATAATAGAAGCATCAAGATACCTTGGTGCTGCTGGCCATCTCTCTATTGCTGACAGAGGCCAGATGCCATTGACCTTCTTGGCATCTGGGCACACTGATGGCTCGTGTTCAGCTGGCTGTCAATCAGAACCCCCAGGTCCTTTTCTGCTGGGCAGATTTCCAAGCACTCTTCCTGCAGCCTGTAGTGCTGCCTGGAATTGTGACACAAGTGCTGCCTTAGCATTTTGCCTCGTTGAGCCTCATACCCTTGGCCTCAGCCCACTGATCCAGCCTGTCCAGATTTCTCTGCAGATCCTTCCTACCCTTCTGCAGAGTGACACTCCCACGCAGCCTGGTGTCTTCTGTGAAATTACTGAGGGTGCAGCACTCAATCCCCTCATTCAGATCATTCATAAAGGTACTAAACAGGACTGGCCCCAACACTGAACCTTGGGGAATCTCAGCAGTGACCCTCCACCGACTCTAGAAAGATTCTAGAAAGATTGTGTAGAAAAATTCACCACAATTCTCTGTCTTTCCAGCCAGTTTTTGACCCAGTGAAAAGAGCACCTGTCCAAACCATGGGCTGCCAGCTTTTCCAGGAGAATGATGTGGGAGACAGTGCCAAAGGCTTAAGTCTAGGTAGACAACATACACAACATTTCCCTCACCCACTAGGCAGATCATCTTGTCAGAAATGTAGATCAGGTTGGTCAAGCAGGATCTGCCTTTCCTAAACCCATGCTGGGCCTGCTACCCTGGTTGTCCTGTACATGCCACAGGATCATACTCAAGGTGATCTGCTCAACAGCCCTTCATAGCATCAAAGTCAGGCTGATAAAGCTGCAGTTCCCTGGATCCTCCTAGCCCTTCTTGTGGGTAGTGTCACAGTAGGAAACTTCCAGTCATCTTCCCAGCTACCTCCCCATCTGACCAGGACTGATAACAATAATGGCTTGATGAGCTCTTCTGCTGACTCCCTCAGTATCCTCAGGTGAATTCCACCCAGCCCCATAGACCATTCCAAACCTTTGAGTATCTGAGGGCTGGAAGTGGCACAGCAGGCCACTGACTGCTTCCTCCTATTTTACAAAGGGCGTCTTCTGCTCCATGTCCCTGTCTATCAGAGCAGGGGGTTCTTTGGCCTGAGGATAACTGGTATTTCTCTTAAAGACTGTCAAAGAAGGCTCAGAAGTACCTCAGACCTTTCCTCAGCCTTGGTAATGATATTCCTCTCGTTGTCCAATAAAAGGAAAGTGTAAGATGATGTGTCTCTTGGCTATCATGTCTCATCCTCTTCAGAGTTATCACTAATCAAGTTCTTCACAGCATCATCATCTCTCCTTTGATTTTCCTCCTGGCACACTAATTATCATCTATTACAAATGTAAATTAAGCTTGTAGCACTGAAATATACTTAACATGTTGCATATACATGAATTGCAATATTTTATCAAGGATGCTCACTCCTAAAAATAATTTGTATATAACATTTAAAACCTACCCTTGGAATTTTAAGGACTCTTCTCCAGTAAGTTCTGCAGAACTTGGGGAGAAAATGCAACAACTAAGGGGGAAAATAAACCCCTCTCACTCTTTTTTAATGAGGCTATGCAGAATATTGCCATTTGTCTTCCTACCAAGATGCCATGCTGAGAGTTAGAATAGAGAGCTGCTGTCTAAATATGTTGTATTTCTTAACAAGAAGTTTTAAAAAACCCACTTGGCTTTTTCAAGCCCTAAATAAAAGAACAATTAGCTCAAGTCTTTATAGTCACAAGTTCAAAGGTTTCTATATAATGGATGAAAAAGAATTTTCTCTACTCAATGTGTTTCAGGGGCTGTAAAATACATTCCTTGCTCTTAGCAGAGGTTCTACAATTTTGTCTACTGATTTCAAGATTTGCAAGATCATACTTCAAAAATAGCCAGTGATGTGTATTTAGGAACCAGTTGCTTATTTCACGATTCCAAGTGTCATTTGATTTATCTCGAAAAAATTCAGTGTCCATGGAAATACTAAATGATAAACCCCTTAAAGTAGCATGAAATTATCTTAAATTACTCTGTAATACAGGTTTGTATCTTTTTATATTAATAGCTGATGTTTTGTTTTCCTTGGGATTGTTAGGGTATTTTGTAGTTGAACAGACTCATTTACTATGGCTTGCTGACAAATTCTTCTTTCACAGTCCAAAATAATTGAAATTTGTCTGTTCAAAAGATGACAGGATCTTACTATTTTGACATACAGAGAATAATTCACTTACAGGTATTATTTTTTGCCAAAAATTAAAGATGGTCCTAAGATCTGTTTTTATTGTCATGACTTGTCCCAGAGTTCCTGTTTGGCCTTGGACAAATCCTGGTGAACTCCATGGTGATGCAAGTTAAGATCTGGTTTTGCTAAACCTGAGTTAATAGCTGTTATTTTAAAAAGTTTTCCTTTCTCAGGAGAGTTCTTTCATGATTATAGCAGCCACACTTTGATTCTTCCCATCTAGCCAGTAAATCACACTGACTTAGGTGGAGATCCCATTAGATTAGCCCATCTGATCAAATTTCAGAGAAATATAAAACCTTCTGTAGGGCCAGATGAAAGGTTAGGTAATTCACTAGCTACTGGAGCCACTGCTTGGATAAGAATTTAGGAAATCTGTCTGATTCTAAGTAGTCTTATGGCCTCTTTTTTGAGCTCAAGACTACCCCAAACTTTAGGATGCCACACTCCTCTATCCTCACTTTCATAAGCTACTGCTTTGAAGTCTCAAAAATCAGGAGATCCAGGAATTTGTCCATTCTTAGCAGGGTCTTTTCAAAGCCACAGGACTGTTTTTTTTTGGGGGGGAACACCATATTCATTTGGCAGAGAGGGAATTCAGACCAGAGGGATGCCCCAGTTACCCTGTTGAGGTGCCCTGTTGAGGTACAAGACTCAGGTGGCCAAGCATAGGAAGACAGATTTTTTTTTCTGCATAACATGGAAAAGGAGACAGGTGGAGGTTTTCAGGTGCCTTCTCATCTATCTGATTGTGCATCTTACCTGCACATTTTATAAAATAAAATGCACAAGCAAAATACACAGAAGATTAAGAGAAGTATTGTTCTCTGTGAGAAGATATTTTTTTCCTTGGAATGGGAAATAAAAACCCCAAACCTCTTTATATAATCCATCACTGGTAAATCTTAATTTTGTTAAGGCTGAGGATTTTTTCTTTGAGGAGAGAGTCATGGTTGTTGGTAGACTCTTCCTCAAGTACTCACTATATATCATGTGGGTGCAAGTTTTGAAGAGAATAGTCAGCTCTATTAATTAAAATTCAGTACTGCAGATATGCTTAATTTAAAATCCCTTAGAAAATTATGCACAGTTGGTTCATGTCCACAGAATTCCAAGAACTTCTTTGTTACACAGCTGCTGCAATTTTTATTTCTAGTCAATGATTTCTTTCATAATAAACTCAAGCTTTTAAAGCAATTTGGTAAAACTGTAAAAGGTAAAAGGACTGTAGCCCTCATAAAAAAGCAGCAATAATACAGAAAATTACCGTGAATGATGTTCCGTCACGTAGGGGATAAAAAGGAATTAGAAGCAAGTGCTTCATCGATTGCTGATATAATCACAGAATCACCACCCTGCACTGTGAAAAGTAAGCAGCTGAAGGTCTGCTTAAATCATTATCATTATACAATTAGTATTTTTTAACATTTTTAAATGTGAAGCAAGCACAACTCTAATTTAAGGCATTGAGAAGTGAAACCAAAGATTGTGGTAGGGTCCTAGAGAAAAAATTGAGACCCTGCATCACAAATGGCTGTTTGGTCTTGCAGGGGTTTTCCCTTTGGCATATTAACCACCCAGAGCACTTCAGCATTTATGAGACTTGGGGTGTCTTCTGAAAGGAGCCTGACATGTCTGTGTCGACAGTCCTGGATTCAAGTTCCTAAATCCTGGTGGGTGCCCTTGTCTTGGCTTTGCATCTCTGTGAGAGCCAGGCATGCAGCAGCCCTGCATCCTGGGTCTAGTGTCACAGGATGGGAATGGCAAAGGGCCGGCCACAGCAACCTCATGGTGCCCCAGAAGTTCAGAACTGTGCCTGCAGTGGACTTCTTTGTTAATCAGCAGTTTCCTTGTCTCCTGTCCTTATTTCTTGTCAGAGTAGTATAATCTTCCCAGGAATCATTGAAATATTTTATGGAGAGAAATGGAGAATTTTGCATGTGATTTAAAGTTGCTTTATAAAAAATTGCTGGAAAACATATCATAGATAGTAACTTGGCATTTACAAGTGATTGCTCTAGTCATTATGACAGGTCTTTCCTATCTCTTATCTCCAGGATCCTGAGAAATGGGATTAATATGAGTAGAATTTTTGATTCCCAAACTTTTCAAATACCTGAATCCTACCATGTTCTTTATTAAAGCTGTAGCATCAGCTAGAGAGAATATTTTAGATGCCATTATGTTCCAATAATATTTGATCCCTTTTTTTTTTCTTATTTCATGAGGGAACTTCATCAATCTTTTATGTATAGAAAGAATTTTGCAAACCTTCCTTCCAGAATATCCATGGTAATCTACTCAGTATCATTACTAAGGACACTAGTGCTTAGAGACACATTCCTTTCAGATTTAAAAAAACTGCAAATATAATATGATATCTAAAAATACAGCACAGCTCGGGTTTTCTTCAAACATTTTGTTTTAAAACTGATCATTGAAATAACCACTCAGTTTTCACTGTCATTTGTCTTCTATCAAATAAATTGTGATCAACAACACAGCTTTCATTACTCGAAGATGAAACCACATATACTGTATTTTTAGCTACTGAAGTATGTATTTTACTGGAAAGGCATATGTAATGTAAGAATCTCTTTAGCTATGGGCTTACCAAAATTGCTGCTTTATAGGCTTCTACTCTTCTAAAATGAGGGGCTTTTTCTTACTACATTTTTTATTCCAGATTTTAAATTTCAATTGCATTAAGAAGATGCAATTCATGGTCCCTCTTAATTTGTCTTGTAAAGAGTGACTTATGCTTTTGTGTTTGTTTTTGGATTGTTTGGTATTTTTTTTCTAGGGGTATGGTAGTGCTTCCTTCTGACTGTTGCAATTCTTGTAGTGTAGGAAAGTCATCTTCTGAGGGAATAACTGAGTATGTGCAGGGTTGAAAATTTATGTTTGTAATCTTCAAATCGATTGCATCCTAGTCACATGTTTACCACAAGTTCATCAACATTTAATTTTTCCACAAAAACTACAAAATCTTTCTGGTAAGAAAGTAACATGTTCCCCTTTTCACCACTAAACTAGGAGATAAGGCATTGCTGATCTAGTCAGTCTTCATCATATTTATTTCTGGTTATGGAACAAAAGATTGCACTATATAAAAGATTTTCTAGTTCTGAGTAGTGTACGTGGCTCCTGTCTCTTTATGCCTAGAGCATCTGTTAATGGGAATATTTTCAACTCCAGCTGCCTAAAGGCAGATTGTAAGGAATGCATTTGCAAAGCAAACTGGTGCATTAAATGTGTAGAACTTTCTGTGCTGCATCAAATCACATTTCTTCAGTTTCATTTCAAATTAATTTACCAATCACTACAGATAATGAAACAGTCTGAGTGCATGATCTCAGAGAGTCAAGAAATAATACTTGGAGTAGAAATGTATTAACTACTTTAAATATTTTACTTATCATTATTTTTTCCTTTTTTTCCCTAAAAATTCCCACTCTCTAGCAAGAAGATCAGACAAACTATTGAGATCTGAAAAAAATTGATTTATTTTTATGAAGATGATAATAAATTTATCTGGGGATGGAACCAGTCAATACAACAGAGGTCATGCAGATGCTGCCATCCAGAGGAATGTTGACAGACTGGAGAAATGGGCTGAGAGAAGCTTCTTGAAGTTCAGCACGGCAAAATGCAGAGTCCTGTCATGTGGAAGACCCCCTGGCAGTGCTAGACTAAATGGCAAATAATGGCAAAGACGCGCTGGGGGACACTGAGCTGAGCACAAGCCTGCAGTGTGCCCTGACAGCAAAGACAGCCAGCAGCACTAATGGAAGCACAGTCAGCAGCTCCAGGGAAGTGATTATTCATACCTTTGCTCAGAACTGATTACAGAGATTCTTATTTCCCTGTCCTGAACAGCAAAGACATTGATAAGCCACCAGGGCAATCAGGATTGGATTACTTGCCTGGTGAGTCGAGACATAGAGACCAGAGCTTGTTCAGCCTGGAGAAGAGATGCTGTGGGACTCTTAACAAAAGCATATATTTACCTGCAGGGAAGTCAGAAAGGAGACAGAGCCAGATCCTTTGGTATAGGATCACAGAATCATGTAGGTTGGAAAAAAAACTTTAATACAATTAAATCCAGAAGCTGACTTAAGCACTGCTAAACCCACCACCAAGCCATGCAGCATAGCAGGTGGATGAGAGTCAGCAGGTATAATTTGAAACAGGAAAGTTTCTGGGTGTGAAGAGAAACCTCTTCCCAATGAGAGCACCTAGTGAACAGAGCGAGTTGCTCAGACAGATTCCACGGCCTCTCTCTTTGGAGACTTTCAGGACATCCGGACAAAGCACTGAAAAACTTGGCTTGACCTCAGAGCAGCCCCTGCTTTGACCAAGAGGTTGGGCTTGGTAAAGTATCTTTACACCCGAGTTGCCCTCTGTTCCTTTAAATAGGCTACAGTACTATATTTTCAAAGGTATCTTTGCTTATATGTCCAGTTGAGAGCATTTGTAGGACTATTTGATTAGTGCCATTTGGCTACACTATATACATATTTCTGTGAAGCATACATGATAAATCCCAGACTTTACAAAAATTTTAATAATTTTGAATAAACATTAAATGCCTATTTTACTTTTTCTAACATATTATATCAAAATAAGAATGAATTCAAAGAGTTTATATGCTAACTTTTTTGTATTAAAAATGTTATAATTTCATCCCTAAATTTCAGTATTAACAGAGACAGTGATAGACACAATTAGTGCTATCAGTAACATAGGCATAAGCCACTTAAACCACATAATATAGGTGATCTGAAAAATTTTTTGTAAGTAATCAAAAAAAGCATCTCCTTTATTGTATTACAGTGGCAACAGAACTACTGCTTTCCTCTCCTGTTGTCATCTTATTGCAAAGCTCCCATACCTTCTTGGTAATTTTTCATAGACATCTCCTCACAGCACTGACTCCTCCTTCTTAGTACAGACAACAAACTCCAGCTCACTTCACAGCCCAACCAACAAACTCCAACTCTCTCTTCACCCAGCTACCCCACTCTTTTGTAGCACTCATCTTCTCATTGGACACAGCTGTGGCCTGTTAAGGGCAGGGCTGTTCCTAATCTTTGGTGATTAGCACAGCTGCAACTCCTCAGGGGTGAGATTGCCTTCTGAACCATTCTCTTACATTCTATCCCTCCACACTCTCTTTGACGTGAACACAACTCTGTGCGTCCAAGACCTTCTAGAAGAGAAAACCAGAAAGCCTTGATGCAAAACGAAGGCTGGAACAACTGGGATATATCCCTTCAAGATTTATCCAAGGAGAAAGTTATTCAGAGCATCTGTTATGCATGTCGTGTCTCCTTTAATATATCAGAGCTACAATAAATGGCTTAGATAAGATGCACATACTGGATTAGTTGTGATCTAGACACTAAGCATTACATTTCATAACACACCAAATGGCATCAATAACCTTCTTAATGCCATTGTGTACTTTTAAAGCATGAAGAATTACAGAATGGTGATCCCTGAAAATGAAGAAGGAAAAAAGCCAAACCAAAAGAACCCCAGGAATTACTCAAGACCTTTCTCTGTGCAAGCCCTGGACATCAACAAACCAATTATTTCACCAAGGTCCTCTGGGTCCACTCCAACAGGTCCATGTCTTTCCTAGAGGGAGCGGACACAGCTGGGACAGCTGATCCGAACTAACCGAAAGTAATATTCTATAGCACATCATCATATTCAGCAGTAAAAATTAGGATGAACATGCCATGCCCAGCAGTAAAATCTGGGGTGAAAGAGGTATGTTTGGAGTTGTGGCATTTGTTTTCTCAACTAACTCTGCTGTGGCTACGTGAAGGCCTGTCTTCCTAGATATGGCTAAATACTTCCTGCATGGAGAGCAGTGAATTAATTCCTTACTTTGCTCTGCCTGTACACAGTTTTTGTTTTCCCTATAAAACTGTCTATATCTCAACCCATTGATTTTCTTGCTTTTACCTTTTTGATTCTGTATCCCAGAAAGCAAAGGGCTCTATGGGGCTTGTGTGCATACCAGGGTTAACCCACAACAGCTGCTTGCAACACTTTACTTTCCCCAAAGGCAAAAAGAAATCCTGGAGAGATTTTAAGGGTTTTCTGAATTGTGGAACCATCTGAAGATATGAAAGATCTGAAACCTGCAAGAGTGATGTATGAGAAAGATCTGAGAGGCAGCCATTTCATTCAAAGATCATCCATTCAGGAGTAGAAAAGAAAGAAAGATATATCAATCAATTCTCTTTGACTGCTATTAATCTAGTTTTTGCTCTTTCAAAACTTAGTATTTTCTAGATTAACTAAGTTTTCTATAAAATACCAGTACATATGTATATTAAAAATTTTCTAGTGGCCAAAAATTCTTAGTCAACAGTCTTACACTTACCATGACAAAAAAAAAATATTATATAATAATGAATTTAGATCCATATTCTGTAACTGAAACATTAATACACTTATTTACCAGCATATTATTCTTCTTCTTATTTTTCTTCAGCCATAATTTTCTCTTTAATTCTTCTACTAACTGCCTGAACAGAGCAGGCTGACCTGCTAAAGCAAGTTGTTAAGGGCATTGACCAAATGTGTCTTAAACATTGACAGGCTTGGGGTATTGAACACATATCCAAAAATCCAGTTTTGTTTTCTTGGTAAAGAAATGCTTCCTAATGCCAACTCTGAACCTCTGCTGATGCAGCTTTGAACCATTCCCATGCTATCACTGGATACCAAGGAGTTGAGATGAACAAGTACTTCTTCACTTTTGGAAGGATCCTTTGGAAGAATTATAAAACTACCTCTCTCAGAAGTTTAAAATTAATTTACTACTAAAGTGTTGTGTCATGGAAGTATAAAATCATTATGTTATTTAGCAGTTCTAATCTTCAACTTTGATGTTAGACCATGGACCAAACATCTTGAAACATTATTTTTTGTCCAGTTTTGAAGACATTATTTTACATGATCTTAAATGTCAGGGAAGGATGAGATCAAGCAGGAAGCTGGGAGTTAAGAGTGAGAGAGGCCAGCAGAGGAGAAACTCATCGAGTCCCACAGAAGGTCTGGGACAGGGATTGTGAAAGAGGTGTCTAATGGTCAGACAAGGTGAACCCAAGCCTAGGGGGGAAGTCTGTGCCCACAGGCCAAGGCAAGGATCAGGGCAAAGATGGCAACCTCACTCCAGCTATGACTCAAAGTGCCTGCACAGAAATTGTGCTCCCACATGAAGAAGGGAAGGAGCCAGATAGGTTTGCTTCATCTCCATCTCATCCAGCTCTTCTCAACAACCTGATAAAGGTTGTGCAGCTGCACTGCATCCAGTCTTGAGTAGAGACTAACAAGCACTTGGGGAACATGGTGTTTTCAATGGCCAAAACTGGGATTTTGCTCTTAGCATTGTCTAGTTTTAGAAAGAAGGTAAAATTGGATGTAAACACATTTCTTTGCTGGAATATTACATTGTACAGAATAATATGATGGCACAGCTACATGACAAGATGCCAGTTCCCTGCCAAAACACATTTGACAAAAAGCTTTTTTCAGCTTAGGAAAGCTTCCATCAATTCATATATTCAAACTGAAGGTATCATGGGAGACTCCTTGGTATACAAATGCCTTGCACCTGTTCTTTTAACAGATACAGATGAGAACAGTGGGATGCTGGCTCTTACAATGCAGAGCAGAAGGTATTTACCTTACCTGGCACAAATAATAAGTTATATTATTTGTTGTAAGATTTAATGTACAATTTAAGATAAAAAACAAACAAGCAAAATCTTAACAGTACCATAAAATATTTCCTTTAAGTAAAACATTATACTTTGATTTCTTCACCTTCCAGAAAGCACAGTAAGTCACTTGTCACACCATGATAATAATGAGTGATATACTAAAAGGCACCTCTCACTAAAGAGAACACAGCAACCAGTGACAGATATCAGTGAGAAAAAGGAAACTCTGTGTACAAGAGCAGTAAACTATATGACAGCCATAAAGATGAGTACAGGATAACTGTTTCCCTGGTTATATTACTACACATAATTTACATTTAAGTATTTATGTTATCTTTTCTTTATTTTTGCCATCTTGGATAGTAGATATTCTTCATTACATCTACATTTCACAAATAAGGTAATTCTTTATAACTTCTCTATTTTACTTTCTAGAGTTTTACAGAAGTTACTGACGAATCTTTAAACTCTGTTAAATGTGAGCTTTTCTTGGACCAGGTCCAGCAGAGGGCAACATAGATAATTAAGGGATTTGAGCATCCTGCTTGCAAGAAAAGGCTGAGAGAGCTGGGCCTGTTCAGCCTTGAGAAGAAACTGAGAGACCTCATAAAAATATATATATATAAAAAATAATTTGTATCTGAAGGGAGGGTCTCAAGAAGATGGACCCAGGATCTTCTCTTATCTTATTGCTCAGTGGTGCTGAGCAATAGGACAAGGAGGCAACAGGCAGAAACTGCTGCACAGGAAGTTCCTGAATCTGAGGAATAACTACTTGGCAGGTGACCATGCCCTGGAAAACATTGCCCAGAGGGGTTGTGGAGTCTCCCTCACTCCATCTGGAACCATCTGGATGTAAACCTGTTCAGTGTGGTCTAGGATGAGCTTGAGCAGGGAGGTTGGATCAGATGATTCACTGTGATCCCTTCCAATCTGACCCATTCTGTGATTCAGTTTGGAAAATCAGAGGCATTTTTATTTGAAATTAAATGTATTTGAGATGCTATTCAACCAGAACTCTTAGGAAAATCATATATTAAGGAAAAATAGACATGTTTTGAGGAATTTCTTCAGCTTTTGAAGCTGTCTTCCCTAGACTTTTGGTTCTTCAGTGAGGTATAAGTGTAGCACAAGCCCTGAAGTACTACCTGAATTGTGTTAACCATGCTTTGAGCTGGAGCTTCAATTCTAGACAGCTCCTATATTCCCTTTAAATTTGATTGATCCATTATCTAGATTAATTAATTAATCATGTCAGTGACATTTTTAAGGTTAACAAACCTTTCCTTAAAATAGATGGGCTGGTTTGTTTTTTGTCTAAAGAGAGTAAAGTATAGAAGGGGTTGCAATTGTCAATTTGTTCCTATTACAGATGTTTTTCAGGCTGTCCTGAAACTTGTGAAATCTTACTTGCAGGTATAAGTTTACATCTGTAGGTTTTATTTGTGCACTGAACTTATTTTGAAATGGACACACATGTATATATACATTATAATTTAAAAGATAGATTTTCTATATGAGGTAAAATGGCATCCTAAATATTTATTTATTTAGAACTCTAGTTTGAGTCTTTGTTTATTATTCACTAAGTCAGTATCATTATGGATTAGGTACAGTTGAAGAAAACTTTTCACATACAATTTGATTATTTATTTTTTCCTGTTTCTGTTGACAGAATTTGTTATGAAGTTCTTGTTTTCTGGTATGTTTGCCTCTACTTGACAAGCGATTGGCATGACAGAGAAAAACAAAAAAAAAAATACAAAAGGCAAACACCTTCTACTTAACTATTCCTTTTGGGTGTTCTACATTCAAGAGCTGAATTTCTATCTGTGTAATAAATTTTTTCCCACCTGAAACGCATATATGCAATTAAATTATCCCAGTTATACATTTGACATTTGCCTGAACACTCAGATGAAAAAATATTCTCTTTCAAATATATTTCTAACAAAAATCAGAAGAGGCTGCAAAGATTGCCAAAACGAAAATACAGTAAATGTAATTGTATTGAGGTGTGGAAAAGTCATAGTATAGTGGAAGATAGGTCTCTGTGTGGAGTTCTGAAAACCTAAAGATGGGAAATGCTTTAGAACAGGAACAGGCTTTGGCTATCTATGATGTGTACATAATTTTTCCATTGTTTAATAGAGACCAGTAGGTTTCAATGAAGGATAGCTGGGAAATTTAGAAAGATATGGTAGTCAGAATAAGGGAAAACTTGCACTAATAGCCTAGTTCAGAAGCCAATATACAGTGAAGACAATCATACTTTGTCACGTAAACTCCACACTTGGGCTTTCAGCTGTACCCTGAGGATGAAGCCCAAGGTAGGAAAGTTAAATGTTGAGACTGGGACTCAGCTGCCTTCAGTGGTCACAAGTGTCTGCTCCCCTGGATCCATGGTGCAGGTGCAGCTTGGACCAGAGCGTCTGAAGAAGTACAGGACATGAGGCAGGGGGTGTTCTTCAAAGAGAGAGACTTGTGTGTAGCGGGATAGAATATAAGAAAATAAAGATAGTGTAGAAAGTAATCTGACCCCTAAGGAGTTGCAGCTGGGCCAATTATCAAAGATTAGGAGCAGGCCTGACTTTTACAGGACCCAGCTATAACCAGTGAGAAGCAGAGTGCTATAAAAGAGTGGGGTGGCTGGATGGGAAGGGAACTGGAGTCAGCTGGCTGCTTTGTGAAGAAGAGAGAGGCAGTGCTCTGAGGAGAGGCGCATGAGAAACACTGAGAAGGTATGAAACTTTTATGATAAGGAGACAACTGTATGGCACCCCTTCAATAAGATTGACAACATCTGTGTTTATGTGTTAAATTGAAATCTTAAAGCAAAAATCACTCTCTTCCACCTACCCTGCTTATTTACTAAATGTTATGTTACATGCCACAGTTCTTGCAGACCTCCCAAAATTTCCTTGTGACATCAGGAGTATATTTGGAGGATGGTTAAATATGGAGCTTTCAGGTGACATATAGTACATAATGGAGTAAATAATCCCATTAATATGGGATAAACTCCCAAGAGTCTAATATCCAATTAAACTCTCTCCCTTTATCCTTTACCATAAATATTACAGGTACAGAACCTATTGATCAGGCAATTTCAACCACCTACAGAATTAAATGAGACACTCTGAGGTGAAATAACCCATGAAATCAACCAACATCCTTGGTGTTTAAAGGAATAGATAGAAACTGATGGAAAGAATAAAAAAAACAAATATAGGAAAATTGTCTGATGAAGTCAAAATACTGTCATCTACAACACTGGGAACTGCAAATCAGTCACATTATAAAAAAAATTTAAAGGAGGGAAAGCAACAATAACAAAACTTATTTTAATTTGGAAAGAGAAACTAAGCTCTGACAAAAAATCAAAGTTTAATTAACACTTCCTGGTGCTTAATAAAGGATGTCTGACTGCTCATTAGCTCCATGTATGGGAAGTTTTTGTTTCTACATGGTTTTCTCTAAAGTGAAAGAAAGTAAGAGATTGTGTTACAATTTTCATTTTTTAATTCATGATAAGAGAAACTGATGACAAATAACATTAATGACATTAATCTAGCCACAGATATGGGAACATCTGGAAATGGGAGTAACTTAGAGCAAATAAATTTCTAAATAGAAAATGGTGATTTGAAAGATATTCATCTTAAAATAACTTCTGTTTGGATTCTTTAGTGAAAAATTGCATTCACTATGTGTTATTACTGGCTGCTGCATGATTTTTCTCTCTTGATATTTTAATACAAATTTTCTATTGACATAACCAGATTTTTTTTTGTAAAAAGTGCCGTTTGTCCCTTTGAGAAAGTGGCTTCATGTTTCTCCTAAAGGTGTATATTTAAAACATGCAACAGAGAAAGCATTATAAGACACAGAGAGTTTTGTTTTGAATATCCCTAAACAAACAAATTGAATTAAATTTCATTTTAAATGATTCTGCATAACTTTCTTCATTAAAAGTGAAAGCAGATAAATAACAATTTTTCCTTAGAAACCTGTTATGGAGTAAAATGTTGATTCATGATAGTGACAGACAAGACACACTGAAAACTTTGACAGGGGCCTGTTCTGGCAGAAGGTTTCTCAGCAGGGAAATATGGGCATATTGGAAGAAGAAAGTCTGCTCCAGCTGGTCAGGATCCAGATTTGTGTCATTCCAGCCTAACAAGAGTTGTCCTTGGCTCCCCTGAGGTAGGGGACCAATTACAGCTGGCCATTTCTTCAGCTGCATAAATGATTTCTTGGTAAACATAGTTAATTAATAGCCTGACTCAGTAAATATCTACTCCTTGACATTATAGACAAATAAAAGTTTTTCCTTTTTGTTCAATAAAACTTAAATTGCATCTTTTTACTCATCATATTTTGTTATGATTACCATTTTCTTGGTAGCCCTTGTCAGGGGAACCACTTAATTGCTACTCCAAAGATTTTCCAATCTTTTCAAACAGATAGCTTTAAGGTAACTAGCTACCACAAATCCAAGTTTTATTGGACCAAAAATATTGAAAAATCCAACTTTTCCAGTTATAAATTGAGATGAGGAATTCTCTTTAAACCTATCTTCTGGAGTTTTTGGGTTGTTTTCTTTAATTTGGCCTGTGATTTTTTTTTTAATTTTGTGGGTTGTTGTTGTTTCAGCTCCAAATGAGCCAATTCAAGCCAACAGTGAGACACACCTGTAACAAGTGTTAGAACATACCACCTGCACCACAACTTCTGTCCTCAGCAGAAAAACAGAACAACATAACCCTAGCAAAGAGACCTTCCTACCACTTACCAGAGGATTTTAAATTTTTTGATGTTGTCATAAAGAGTAATTGCTTTGCCTTGCTCTCTCCTACGTCACGTATGAATGTACACTACCAAGAAGGTTCTTTGCTGCTGTCGACAACCTTTGAAGTTTAGATATTTGTAAACATTAGCTGCTATTGTCCTGTGTCTTTAATGTTTTCACATCTGTCCCCAATGTAAGTTCTAGGGTTTAGAATGATTATTTATCACATGACAAAAGGCATTTCATTTTGCAAGGATTTAGTTGTTTATTGAAAGGTGGGTGCAAGCCTAAAACTTCTCTGTGTTTATGAATTAATGAATTTGAACCTTTCATTTCACTCTGTCTTCTACCTATTTTTTACTTCTGTGGTCTTAGTCTATATTTGGTGCAATTCTGTATCAAAATATTTTAACAAGTATAATGCTATAATTAAAACAAAAATGCAGTATTAAAATATCAGTCATGAGTTAAGATAATGTATGGCCAGAGAGCTACATTTAAAAGCACATATTTATTGTAAATAATGAAACCCAATACTTATTCTACTCCTAAAATTCTATCAAAAACATTCCTCAAAAGACTGAATCCCTGCTTCTGAACATACCTAACAAACATCATGAAAATTGAGCAGTTAGAGGTTTAGCTGGCACCTAATAAAATTTAATCCAAAAATAAATCAAATTAAATTGGGATCCAAAAGCTTGATTTTTCTTTCACTTGTGGCAATAATTTCTTTTTCTAAATTCTTCCATCCCCCTAAAGCAATAATTTTTAGTGAACTATAGCATGAAAAATTATGTTCTCTTGAGGATGAGAAGGAAGGCAGGCAAAATGAGATAAAAATGAGCTAGTATTTGGCAGCAGGGGAGGAGTTAAAGTGTGGGATTGTACTGATTCTTTTGTAGAGTTACTTGAAACATTTCAGACTACTTCATGATTAAAATAAGTATAAAGTACATATTATTACAGTAAAAATATTGAAATGTCTTAAAGATTCAGTACTAAGTTGCATATTACATGAAGAAACTATAATTATGCAATTGGAATTTCCCACAATATTTCAAGGAAGGCATTGGTTTTGGTGAAGAGGTCAGTTTATTTGACTAAAATGAATTTATACAATTTCCTATTGTAATCTAGGTTTTTTGTACAGTGCTTGTACAATTTCCCAGACACAACTTAATCTTGCTTTGTATGTGACAAAGGAAGAACAGCTTGTAGAAGTATCATACTATATGGAAAAATAGACACTTAATAATCTTAAGAAGAGTGCTGAAAACAATTACTTAAATAATGCAATTGGTGCTCATTATTAAATTTTAATTGTTTCATACACAAATCTCTACTCAGTAGCATATAAAGACAGTTATGAAATATTCCTTGAACGTATATTATTTTGGAGAACTTCTAATGTAATGAAACCTACTTGAACTAGTGAATGTATATATAACTGAAAAACAAATTAAAACAAATTTAAACCTCTACTTTTTTACAAGCATATGACTGTCTGGTTTGAAAGAAGTGCCATATAAATATGAGTTTGTTTTAGTATAATTGATTTCATTTTATAAGGAATAAAAATTAGAGGTATGAAGTAGTTTCCTTTGAGCTGAGCTGGTATACAAATCTCTCTTATTTTCATTCAAGGGCCACTGTACATTTTTACCATCCAAACCTTGCTATATGAGAAGGATTGTATACCAAATAAAAACAAGTTATTGAATAATAAGATTGAGATGTTTTGGGATGCACTAGAATACTGTATGTAGTAACTATTACACTTAATTTTTATGCATTTTCTTTACCTCTAGCTTAAAATATAATTACATTTTTAGCACAAAGTTTTCAATAAGCAAAGGAAAGTCAGAAGTAGCTCTTTAAAATCAGAGATGACCATGCTAAATCTTATATTTGCTGGGACAAATATTCTCCAGTAATCACTGCTAGGTATAAAAATGCTCAGATTCTGATAGGAAATTGCATTTTTCTTTCAGACATCTGTTGTACAAATGTATAGTCCAACTGTTAAAACAGCATGGATGTCATGGAGCAATTCCTCAGTTGGTAAGGCATGGGGCAAATCTGCCAGGAGGTTCCCACCCACAGAAAATGAACAGGGTTCTTGAAACTAGTTCAATGACTTTGTCAAAAAGAATGATAATTTTCCCTTTGATCTCTCAGTCTATATTTTTTATTACATTTGCTATGAAATTGCGATTAACTAAACATGCCAAGAGCTCTTCTTCTGTGAGTATGATTAGTCTAATGGCTCTTTGTCATTTCAATTTTACGCAAAGAAAGGAAACTTCCCTGATGAGTAGAAGGAAATAAGGAAGTGTCTGAGAATACCACCTTATCTGAATATGAGTGATTATACTATTTCTCTTTGGAAATTACTATGAATAGAGTTTATTGTAGTGCTCTCTTGATTATGAAGAGCTTACATGTCAAAATGTTGAAACACTAATAGCTTCTTCTTTTCAACTATATTTGGAATGTGTAAAGCAGTTTAATTTTTTTAATGGTCTTTCTTTTATTTACATGTAATTTCTCTATATAGTTCTTTTCTCTCCCTTACAATATGAATACCCTGCTAAAGCAAACTGATTTAAAAGTTTCTGCTATATGTGCTTATTTTTGTTGTTATGCAATTGATGTATAGAATTCTTATGACAAGCCTTCTGTTGATTTTTTAGACTAAAATACTACATGTATTTGTTCTATAATCTTAAACTTTATTATAATTTTCAAAATAGAAAATGAATTTGAACATTCAATCTTGCTTAAGAAGAATTTATCATTGTCTTCTATGGAAAAATCCTTCTGGAGAAATAATGATATTAAGGAAAATCTTTAACCTGGTGAAGGCTTTATGAAAAAGGTTTCTACTAAACCACGTATTCTACTAGGACATATAAGGCACAACACACACACAAACACAAGATCTGAATAATTATTGCATTTGTTTCAGTTGCTCCAGAAAGGAATTTTGATTTCTAGTTGAAACTTATTCTAAATTCTGCTATGTGGATTGTGGGTTCCATTAAGTCTTCCAAATCAAAATGAAAATATGAATAAGCTTCTTAATTGTTTCAGCTTACTTAAGCATCCTAAACTAATAAAAAATAAATATGAAGCTTTAATTGCCTTAAAACTTGTCTTTAGCATGCACTTGTGGTTTGCCAGAAGTCCACCTCACAGAGCTTGCTTTTTCTAGCTTGGTGGGTGAGTTTTACCAATCACCTCTACTGTGCAGCAGTAGAGGTTAATTATGAAAAGCAGAAGTATTTTTTGAAGCGTTTCTCTTCCTTCATGATTGTTCACAAGGACTTACCAGTGTCACAATCCCTTAATACAAACAGCAAAAAACTGATAGTGCCATATAGGAATTCACTTTAACAAAGCATTTTTCTAGTTAATCTCTTAGATTCCACGTCTGTGGCACATAATGAGGATTTTGGCTGAGGGACACCAGCTGCAAAGTTTGGCATCTCCAAGAAAAGCTTTCAGAATTTTATTTTATTTCCATGAAGTCTAGTAGAAAACTGATTAGGTAGACATGTTCCTTTTATGAGAAATTACCTTTTTTTTTTTACAAGCCACTACAAGATAGCTTGCTACAAAATAAATCTCACTGAGGAAGTTTTTCTGATAACAGAAGATATATTTTTCAATATAATTCTATTAATATTTTATAAATATAAAGGTTATTTCTTTAAATATATTATTCAACTACATTAAACTATTTCCTTCTGAAGGATTTAGTTCATTTATCACCCATTCTTAGAATAATAGATATATTGCTACATTTCAAACCATCATGTGTAACACAAAAGATATAACAGTTCAGGAGACTGGCCTTACATTCTGGATCTACCTGACTTCTTTTTTCCCTCAGGTGCTCAAGAGTATTTTTGTTGAACTTAGAAGAATCCTTCATTATATAAACTTATGGTATTTTTCTTCCTTTAGGGAATTGTCCTCATAATAATTTTTTCCCCAGAAGTTATGTCTGCTTCACATCTGGTAACAAATACTTACTGATGTCTTTGAGAAGAGGTAAGTGGGCCTGGTCCTGAGGCTGACACTGGCACAGAGGAGCTGTAATGTAAATAGATCCTTGCAGAAGTACACAGTGACTTGAACTACCTGGGAAATCAGTTGTTATAGTAAGCCCTCTCCATCCCTGCTGTGCTCACACACTTACAAATGAGTAAACACATCCATCTGGCATGCTGTCAGCCGAGAATATTTAGAAATACAGGGCAGATATTCTTCCAACCCTGATTTCCCCTGTTTCTGCTAACAAAACTCAGAGAAGACATCCAGATATTTAGATACACTAAGAGTATCCTGACAGGTTCAGAATAAACCCTCAAGGTCTTCATAAGATCATAAAAATGTAAAATAATTTAGGTTGGAAGGCATCTCTGGAGGCCCCGTTCTACCATTCTTTGCTCAAGGAAAGCAAACTTCAGAAGTAGATCAGATGGCCTAGAATCCTTCTCAGTTAAGATTTGGGTATCTTGTATGTTGTATGTGTCACCACCTCCTTTAAAGTTCACTATTTCTTTATATTGACACCTTATTCCTGATTCAGATAGACAAATTCAGGTGTGCAATTCAGTAACAGGGACATCTGATGCCATTTGATATGACCTAGACATGAGACCTGCATTCACCTGCCAGAAGAACACGGGGCTCTCACAGGTCTCATAATGTACTACAGCCCTGCGTGGATGGCCTGAGCAGCACAGGGGCGAGTTCCAGTCCAGTCAGTGTCATGAAGTCATTGTATTCAGCCTAATTTACCAGTTTAGGACTTAGCTCTAACTACTTAGAGCTAGATGTCTAAGGAATTAAAACACTAAATTCACAAAAAAGGGTTTTTTCTTTTCTTGAATACCTGTTTCAGGATGTGTAAATTATTCCTTCATTAGTAGGAGTGGTCTCATTACACTGACTAAGTCCCAGGTGGCTGGAACAGGTAAACTAAATCCCATCTTGTATGACCTACATATGTCAGGAACATTAGCTTAACTCCTACACGCTGACTTTAAAAAATCTTCCTGAGAAATGATACTAGAATATCATTAAATTTGTGTTATGGATGTGTTTATATTGACAATTTTTGCCTCATTCTAAAAAAGTGAGCAAGATTTATTTATTGGCTGATTGATGAAGATAACACACAGGCACTCTCTGACAAGCTTTGGTGTTTTAATTATTATTATGCACAAACAATAACCTTCCTTAGATATGTCATAAAACTTTTAATAAAATATGTGAATACTTGCACTTATTGCATGCTTTATGAGGTTCATATGCATCTCATTATATGCATCTTGTGTGCATTTATGTGGTTTTTATTTAATGCAAACCATTTCTGATTTAACTGTTGGTTTCAGCTTTTGCCATTCTTGCCCCTGTTTTTCACACAGTTATATGTATTTAAAAGGCACTTTTGCATCTTGGATATACCATTCTGACTAAGTGGGCTACTTGAAAATGTTTTAAGTATTGAGAAATTCAATTTTAATAATGCAAGGAACAAAGGTGTGCTCTTAGGAATAAAGGTGTACTCTTTAGAATCTATTAGAAACGTGACATAGTTCAAGAGCTCCCTCTTCTGACACCAGACACTATCAGAACACTTAGTCTAAAAGAAAATCTATTTGGGAAGGTAATTTAATGGCTCTGCGAGTCTCAACATTTACATTTTTTGCCACTATTTTGTTTTTTGTCCAGGTCAAATCTGAGATTCTATAAAAGTTTTTTACTTTTAAAAAAGCAATGCAAATGCTGACTGACACCCACCTATTTTTAGTAAATCATGCATTTCAGAATGGGGAAAATTTTTTTCCAAAGTAGGAATAGCAGTTTACCATTTTATTATACATATTGTTAAACTAGACAATAAAATATGATGTGTAATATATATGTGTTTATATATAATATAAACATATATATATATATATATATATATATATATTTATGTGTCCTGGTGGGACAGGACCACTGAACTGTAGTGGAGAACAATCATAAGCTTTAAACATCAACCACAAGCATTACTTCATTGAATGCAAAAATTGGGTGAGATTTTCAACTCTGTACAAATTTAGTTCCCAAGGTGACGTTAGAATAATATAGATCTTAATCTATGTATAAATATGCAAGTAAGGAGGAATTCTGCAGTATTGTTTTCCCCAGGCTAGAATTCAGACTCCAATATTAGAACGTAGACTTCTGTTATAAAGCACATGGGGACACAGACTTCAAAATGGCAACCAAGAGGAACAGGATAAATAGCAGCAGCTGTCAATAGCCAGCATTCTTGTTGAGGGTCCATTCAAAGATAGAAACTGGAGAAGGACGGAGAAATTTTTCCTTCAAGTCTCCACACGATATTTACTTGGAGATGCTCCACTTGAGATACAGTGCCCTGAGAAACAGCTACTAGCACTAAATCAAGCAAAAGTAGAGGGCCCTTCTTCCCTCTGCAAATTATCTTATCTTCTTGTTCTCAAGTTTAGTTTTCTTTTTAATAGATTAAATACTTCTCTAAAATGGAAGAGAGCAAGCCATTCTTCCTTTCAGTAAGTCCTGAAGATGGAAAAAATAAAGAGAAGCTAACCCTATCTTGTATGGTTTAGGTACTTCCAGGAAGAAGTTCCAGCCCCTGAAATCTGACCATAAATAAACCACTGGACTTTTGGAGAAATTTCAAATGCCTCTTTCTCCCCCTTCGGATGCTTTGACAGTCCTTCTTTGAGGTATCCAAAGCTGGAGACCTGATTGGATATTTTATAATTTTCTGTATGCTGAATTAAATTTTACACTTGGAAACAGACCCACATTAAGTGCATTTGTACTTAATGATGAGAACTGGAAGTAGATAGGCTTTGAGAATAATTTTTTTTCATGGCAGCATCTGCATAGTTGAAAAGAAATAGGTGGACAACTTTTCACTTTCTGGGGCAGAGGTGGAAGTCTACCACACTGAATCCATTCAGTCAAAATAATTACAAAAATGTTTACTTCTCAATGAGCAAACATGATGTGTGTGTCACAATATTCTGCCACTCCAGGATTAACAGATTTTTACATTTGTTCAAAAGGAGCTCCCTCATGGCACTATTGATTTAAATAAACAAAACTAGAGATCTATCAGATACAACAAACTCAAGCCGAACTACATTTTTTTTTTAAAGATGTTATAGTTTTAGATTCTAAATTTAGCTTGAAATACTGCATTTTTTGAAAGCATTAGCAAACTCATGTTGTCCATTTGACAGGTGTGAGCAAAGCTGGGTAAAGAATTTGTATTACTTTATTAACACAGTGTAACACAGTGTTACACTTCAGGAAACAAACTGTCTAAAAAATAATTTGATCCATAGAAAGATTTGCAAGTTCTTTGGTAGTGAGAATCATAGTCTTACAGAATTTGTAGACGCATACATAAACATGTTTTCTTACAGAGTAATATTCTTCCTTATTATTGTCCTACTTTTTAATATTCCTGAATATTTCCTTATCTGATTCTCAGCCTAGAGCCTCTATCACTTTTATCTCCAAAAATTCTGACAAATTTTTGTTTTATATATATAAAATAAGAATATGATTTTTATGGCAATTTTTGCTATTGTAGGATTCTCTTAAAGTCCTTATCTTTGGTGTGCTATTAGTTTCCTCAGTTCTAAAGATAACCCATGTAACTTAAAC
Organism: Melospiza georgiana; assembly: GCF_028018845.1. Lineage (NCBI taxonomy): Eukaryota > Metazoa > Chordata > Aves > Passeriformes > Passerellidae > Melospiza > Melospiza georgiana. The sequence continues at coordinate 39,042,837 of NC_080431.1, forward strand.
CTTATACCTTAAATCTTAATGATTTCATATATCTCTCAATCAAAAGCGCTCAGTTATTAATTCCAGTCTTAACACAGAGTTTTGAGACCTAGTTTCATCACCACCCTATTATTAGGCTCTTGCTCATCTCTTGAAATATTCTAGCTGTTTTTGAAAAATTTCTGAGAGAATGTCAAAGGAGTGACAGCCCATCTCAGTGAGCATGAACTCCTTATGACATGCACTGCTCATTCAGAGCCTTACAGAAACTCCAGCAAATAGCAGATAAAAGGCAACAAAGGTCAGCTTTTAATCCACGTTTTGGTGTAATTTTCTGTCTCAGATGTCCTCCATCCCAATGCACACACAAATTTACTCACACAGTTACCACTTTCTGAGAACTAATCCTACGCATCTTGTGGGAAACAGAAGGGAAAGAAAGAAAATATAAACAGTCAGTCAAAAGTAACATGGCCAAGTTATTAAAAAACCAAACACACAAGCACTATTAAATATTTATATTCACATTTAAAGAAAAATTGAGAAATAATAAAAAAAAAAGAGTAAGAAAAAAGAGGTAGGTGTATTTCCTGAAATAAACGTTCTTACTAACTTCAAATAAATGTTGTTATCCACTGAATGATCAGTATTGCAACCTTGAGCTTGCTGGTTTAGTGACCTTACACGAAAACCTCTGTATCTAGATATGAAAATTAATGAGCTTGGAGTCCAAAACCATAAAGTTTCAAAAGAATGATTTTATAGAAATGTTTTTATTAAGAGTAAATTATTATTGACAACACATACTTTACAGGGAGAACTGTTCTGGACTAAGGAAAGACATCTACTTCATCGTGTTACTGATTATGTTCTGCTTTAGAGTTTTAGCAATAGAAACCACTTTTATAAATTGTTGCCTCAAGGAATTTCATTTTGTAAGGTGTTTCAGGAAGGCTTGGTAAGAACTACTACTTTTCTTGAAGTGACAATGTCTCCTTTGGGGCACTGTATAAATTTATTATGAAATACTGTAATGAATAATAAAACTATATTATTGAACTAAAAATTATTAGGGAACGTTCATCACCTTCTTCTGCCCCAAAATCATATAGAAAACTGCAACACCAGTGCAAAATCTTGTGAATGCAGGATCCTTTGAATTAGAATGCATCACTCTGACATTTATTCCATTTATAATGGAAAACATAAAGTAGATAGTGTCTTTGTGATTGTCTCTCCTAGGATGTCCTGAAGTACACGGCAATTTCATCCTTAATAAATGCCCTTTCTCAGTCTTTTACAACATTCTTGTTTTACATAAAGTCCTAGCACAAATGGAGACACATGATAGATGCCTTAAATCTATTCTGGAGAAATATATTGGTTTTGCAGCCAACAAATGCTTATGCATATTGACACATGGAGTTGAGAACAGTACAAAGATGTCTTACTGAGCCTCCTCCATTTTACTCTTAACTGTGATGTTGAAGTTTCACTTCAATACATTAGAAAGAGATACAAGGAAAACCCTTTGAGATTTCCCTCTCCTCCCAGTTTCAATTTAGCAATTCTGATAATCTTGTGGGTCAAGGCAGTGTAGCACGATCTCTGCCAAGCCTCATTGTTTCATGCCACAGAGAAACTCCAGCCGGCTGTTGGCAGAATTTGTCTCCTCAAATTTGGCAAATATAGCAATTAATGCAGCCTTGTAATATAAACAACCCATCACCCAATGCAGTGGCAGACTTCCCCTGGTCTTATCCTAGCTGAACTACCTAATAAACTACAACAACCTACTAAAAGGAAATGCTTTATGGTCATAAAGGAACTTTGTACCTCATTGAAGAATTTCTCAAGCCCATGCCAAGGAATAAGAAATTAAGTGTTTAGGAACACCGGCCCCAGAGATATGTCTAAACCAATATACTTTGAAACACTCCTGGTGTCCCTGGCATAGGTAGAGGAGCTCTATGTTGTAACCAGAATCAGCCAAAACCCAGGAGCCTGTGTGCCCCATTTGCAGCTCCACTTATTGGCTCATACCATAGAAAACCAAGTACTAGAGCTGAACAGGAAATTTAGGGCTCTCTGGAGCCCAAAAACTTCCTATACGTATGATGGGTTATACTACATGCTAAGGAGCACATCCACCTGCTGGTATTGGAGATCATAATTTATAGTAGACGAGCCAATTAATTAACTTCATGCCAAAAGCATCTTCTTGCTCCCAGTTTTTTCTTCCTGGCCATCTTAGGAAGCCAGCATTCTGTAGCTGTAACACAGGATGCCATAAAAATGTTTAAAGGAGGGTTGTATATTCTTTCTCTTAGTATCTTTGTTGTTGACCTTCTTCACATATGCTTGGCATTTTCCTCCATCTGCCTTTGGCAGTAGTATTTGCACAGTGGTGAGTTGTAAAAATGTTCTAAAGCAGCCCACCTGCCAATCTGGTAGGTAAGAATATGTTAGCTTTCTCTCTTTCTCATTTTTTCTACTTTATGTCATTTTGAAGAAAAAAAAACAGAAAACAAAAACCAACCTCTTTCCTTGGCACTGTTTCCTTCTTATTCCTCTACCCTAATTAACATGTGCTTTGATATTATTCTATTCATCAAAACCATATTTCTTTGATGTCATCACCATATATATCATACATTCTTTAAAGATTCCAACCCCTATTCATACAGAACAGAAACCAGACTTGATATTTGGAAATGCCAATTACTACAGAGTTTATGAATTTTAAAGAATTTTATACTGTGTGATAAAGTTAAAATGTTATTTTATAAATAATTGGGAGGGGGTTTGGCAAATATCACTTTCTCTTTTAATTTTAAAGAAAATAATAGAAAATAATTCTACACTTTGTTAAGCAAAGAAAGAAAAAGGCATTACAGAATTTAATCAGCATCATGGTTTTTCCAGAAAACTTGTTTTCACATGGATACTATTTTGCAATGTGTTTCATACTATGGTGCTAATCTTTATCAGAGTAAATAAACTTTGTCATTACAATGGAACTAATTTTCATAGAATATGTATTTATTTCTTGCATATGTGTGAAAATGCATGTAAATATTTTTGAAAATAAAGCCGTGACATAATCTGACTAGTTCATGGAAATTGATGATGAGTCTGGGTTTACCACTTAGGCTTGTTTGGAGGTAAAAACTGTTAAAAGTTGTTAGTGGGGGCCTTCTGGTGTAAAATATTATGGACTCATTAGAAATTATTTAAGATATTTAAACTGGAATCTCAGTGCTTCTTTGAACTATTATAATTGTAAGTTTTGCTATGATAATATATATCATCTTTTCTTTCAATGATACTGCTTTTATATCCTAGTTTCTGTATTCAAATCTTCCTTCAAGCTATATTTTATAAATATAGTTGAATTATATTAATAAAAACAGGTTCAGCACAAGCTGGTAGAGGAAAAATGGTAGATTTTTCAAAAAAGAAAATTCTCAGCATCTACAATCTTGTTAAATATATTTTTTTAAAATTTTCCTTTAAAAAATTCCTTTCAAAATAATTTAGAATGAAGAATTATTATATACTTGTCAAAGGAAGCTCCTTTTCATTCTGTAAAAATTTTCAGCACCTCAGTGTGACAAGGCAATACATTTTTTAAATGGGTTTTTAAAAAATTATTTTATTTATCACAGCACATAACACAATTTTGCCTTTCTTGTATATTCCCTGCAAAAACTGTGCAACCATTAATTTTAGTCTTCAGTGTTACTTGAATTTCCCCCTTTCAGAAAAGTAAATGCAGGTTTCTTGTGGCAAGGAACAGACTGGCAGCTTTTCCAAGAGCTGCTCCCTAAACTTACACATAAATGGCAAGAGAAGTTAAATAATCTTGAAAAACTGTCAGAAGGTATCACAGTATGGACAGTGCTTGCCAGTTTTATTTTACAACTGATTTGCTAGTTCCAAAGCAAAAGTTTTGTAGATGCCAAGCAAAATGTGTTTTGCATTACTAATTGACTCCAACCACTACGTTTCCTAAAGGAAACAGGGCCTAGAAGACTTTAAATCTTTATGTGACCTTAGAATATTGACAGCTCCTAATTTTTAGGGTTTCTTTTTTCCTGATGTGATTGGAAGGTTGTAGTTACTCTGTGTTCCAGTACTGATCCAAACTCTAGCAACTTCATAGTTAAAAATTATTAAAAAAGCCTTTTGGACAGTATTAAATCAAAATACTTCTAATGCTCTTGTACATTTCATTACAAGCACTGACACTCATTTCAACTCTGGATACATTAAAACACTGTAAAACAAGGCTTCTAATCTCTTTACCCCGTGGCTGTAGCTCGGATGCAGTACAACAATCCAACACGGATTGTGAACTTGATGTTCAAAAGCTAGTGAGCACTCTTCTCTCTGACTTAAGTCAATGCTTCCTTATTTTCACATCAGCTTCATTTGTCATCTCCTTAGGTTTTACAACATTTTATAAAGAGGTTAATGACTCTGACAAAACTAAAATTATTTCTTTTTATTTATCAAAGTGGATCAGGAGTATTCAAGTAATGACTTACTGCAATACCCTCAAGGGCAGACACTAGTTAATGAGGAATCCCAGAATCTTACTACAATCAAATGATAGTGTAGACATTTATTTACCTTGATGCTCGGTAGTCCAGGATAAATCAGCCCCTCTGCTTTGTAAGCTATAAACAAAGATAGTCTGCTATTATTCATGCTTAAATATTTACACGTATACAATACATGCATAAATTTAAATGCATATGCTTCTAATTGTCTTAAGCAAATAGAAAACAGTTTTTCTTCCTACTGAGAAGCACATGGAGTTTTCTGAGAGTGTAGGTATAAGTCAGTAGACATGCTCTTTTGAGTATGCATGAAATGAGAGATCTCTTTTTTGAGAGAGAACTCTAGTGTCAAGGGAGGGGAAGGAAGGGGCGGAAGGAAGGGGCGGAAGGAAGGGGCGGAAGGAAGGGGCGGAAGGAAGGGGCGGAAGGGGCGGAAGGGGCGGAAGGAAGGGGCGGAAGGAAGGAAGGGGCGGAAGGAAGGAAGGGGCGGAAGGAAGGAAGGGGCGGAAGGAAGGGGCGGAAGGGGCGGAAGGGGCGGAAGGGGCGGAAGGAAGGAAGGAAGGGGCGGAAGGGGCGGAAGGGGCGGAAGGGGCGGAAGGGGCGGAAGGAAGGAAGGAAGGAAGGAAGGAAGGAAGGAAGGAAGGAAGGAAGGAAGGGGCGGAAGGAAGGAAGGGGCGGAAGGAAGGAAGGGGCGGAAGGAAGGAAGGAAGGAAGGAAGGAAGGAAGGAAGGAAGGAAGGAAGGAAGGAAGGAAGGAAGGAAGGAAGGAAGGAAGGAAGGAAGGGGCGGAAGGAAGGAAGGAAGTGGCGGAAGTGGCGGAAGTGGCGGAAGTGGCGGAAGTGGCGGAAGGAAGGAAGGAAGGAAGGAAGGAAGGAAGGAAGGAAGGAAGGAAGGAAGGAAGGAAGTGGCGGAAGGAAGGAAGGAAGTGGCGGAAGTGGCGGAAGTGGCGGAAGTGGCGGAAGTGGCGGAAGGAAGGAAGGAAGGAAGGAAGGAAGGAAGGAAGGAAGGAAGGAAGGAAGGAAGGAAGGAAGGAAGGAAGGAAGGAAGTAGCGGAAGGAAGTGGCGGAAGGAAGGAAGGAAGTGGCGGAAGGAAGTGGCGGAAGGAAGGAAGTGGCGGAAGGAAGGAAGTGGCGGAAGGAAGTGGCGGAAGGAAGGAAGTGGCGGAAGGAAGTGGCGGAAGGAAGTGGCGGAAGGAAGTGGCGGAAGGAAGGAAGGAAGGAAGGAAGGAAGGAAGGAAGGAAGGAAGGAAGGAAGGAAGGAAGGAAGGAAGGAAGGAAGGAAGGAAGGAAGGAAGGAAGGAAGGAAGGAAGGAAGGAAGGAAATAGAAGCAGTCTAGAGAAATGTAGTTGCCTCATCAATCAGGTTCCAAGGTCAGTGGCTCAAGGCTACTCTGTGCAATCTGGCACGAAAAGCAGACATAAATAAGGAGAGTAAATATCTACCACACTGAATCGATATTCTCATGCTAATAGCATCTAATTTCATGTAAAATGTTTCACAGATATGGTTTCAATTGTAATAGATTTTTGCAGGACTGTCCACTCACCCAAATGTGTATTCATGCAGTGTGCATGTGTTGGGAATTTTTTATAATCTCTGATACCCTTTTCTGGAAGCAGAAGAGGCTAAATGCAAAGATTTTCTCCTAGAGAAAAGGAAGAACAGCTATGGGTGTTTGTATCTGACTTATCTATCATATAATTCCTTCCTAAAATTAGCTTTTATCTGTAAACTGACCAAAAACAGTTGCAAGGATTTACATTGTTGCATCTGAAAGTGGTCAGGTAAATGACATCCATAGATGTTCTTTTCAGAAACAAAACACATGTATCAACATATGCTTAAAAATATTATTTATAAGAATACTCATAAATATAAAAAAATAAAGTGAAAATATAAGAAGGAGGCAAATGACAGAAGGCTGCCATGAATATAGAGACAAAGTGCACACCTTTTATTTGGGGATAAAAGTGAAATTTGCAGGCAAGAGTTCAAAGTAGTGGAACACTCCTTTAAAAAGGGAAAAGAGAAGATGAAAGTGGAAATATAAAGGGTAGGAAAGAAATTATGAAACAAAGACCTGAAGTGACAGGAGAAGGATAATAGGGTAGGAGAGCAGCAGTCAAACCATATTGCATAATGTTAGAAGAAAAGATGATAAGACAAGAGGGAATAAGTTAAACAGAAATAAAATAAATTTAAAAAACCCCAAACATGTTTAGGATGATAACAGAAAGGCATATATCACATCCAGAAAAAAAAAAAAAAAAAAAACAAAAAACAAAAAAAACAAAAAAAAAACAAAAAAAAAAAAAAAAACAAAAAAAAAACAAAAAAAAAAAAAAAAAAACAAAAAACAGAAAAGAGGGGAGGAAAAAGGACTAAAAGCATACTGCTTAGTATAGGAAAAAAAAAGATTATTCAGGAGAATCTTGTGTAGAAACTTATTAGGTAGGTGCTAAAATCAGCTCAAATGTGCTATTTCACAGAAAGGAAAACCATGACACTTCTTTTAAGGATGAATATGTTTTATAAAATATTGTTTGTTTACTAATTAAACACACAATATTTGTTTTTGTTTCACTGCATAGAGTGAATCAATATTCATACTGTCATACAGGCATGCAAGTGTCTAAAATTTATGTTGTTCATACATTGTTATACAGAATTATGGTGTCAAAAAGAGAAGAAAGAGAAGTAGTAAAAAAAAGAGTAAACACTTTCAAGATTATGTGAAAAATATTTTCAAGGCCAAAAATCATACAAAGCATGTACCTGTTAGTTTCGATTTGTGGAATAAAATAATCCTGTCATATAAAGTTAACCCTTCTGTTAAAGAAAGATGAGATAGAGTGAATTATAAATAAAAATATAATTAAATTGTTATTTATTTATTGTTCTTTTTCATGTTTGATTGTTTAATAAAATAGTTTACAATTTTTATCCATTTCTGCTCTATTTTTTTCTGATAGCTTTTTATTTATAGATGTTTAAAAAAACTGACTATGCATTGTCTTAATGACACAGAAGAGCACTACTGTGCAATCCTGTCTGGTTTTGTACCTGTGGCCTAGGGAATTCATTTTTGAAACAGAAATAAAGTTTGGAGTACTCAAAATGACCTTGTGGAATTACCTTAATGGCTTAAAAAATTTAAAATTAAACATCAAATGTTAAAGATGTCACCTTTGCTGTGCTACCCTTTTTAATTTCACAGAGATTTGTTGCCAGAAGAAAAAATGCATGTGTACAAAGAATGAATAGAATGCTCTTTGTTCAATTTATATGATGTCCCAGTGCTTTACTAATTGTACTGTCTCTAGCAGTAAAATGAGGAATTTCGAAACCTTTTAGATGTTTTATAGAAGAACACTGAACAAAATAACAACAGATAAAATGTATTTAAAGGTAATCCAATAAGGAAGCAAAGAGACAGATTCGCTTCTCATATGTTGGGATTGTTTCTCAATTCTGAGCTTGAAATCCATATGGGAGACTCTGGCTGCAGCTCTCTTAGCAGAGAGCAGCAGGCACCACTTCCCAGGATTTTTCCTGGGGAAGGCAGAGAGAAAGCTCAGAGAAGAGGAAAAACAATTCTCATGTCTACTTGCTGCATCTGTTGTTTGGCACATGTGGAATGTGTTATGGAGATTTCTTACCCAAAAGGGATTTCCTGATTGAACACTGGTGATGGCTGTTTGGATTGATAGACCAATTAGGCCAAAACTCTGTCGTGACTGTCCATAAGGGTCACAGATTTTTCTTTAGTAGTGTATAGTACAGTATTAATGTAGTAGAATGTAGTGTAGAATAGCTTAATAAAGCATTTGTTCAGCCTTCTGAAATCATAGAGTCACTGCACGTTGTTCCCCACCTGAGGAGTCATCCTGCATCCATAAGAGACAGGGAGGGAGCAATCAATGCAAGCGTGTATTTCCTGAGAAGCGGCAAAATAAATGCATGGAATTAATTAGCCTGCTCTTAGAGGAAGGAGAATCAAGTCAAACCTGGAAGACTGTCATCCCTCTGGCTCTTATCTAGGCAACAATGGTTCCAGTGTTCCATTATATATTCAAGCCTAAATCTCTTTAGGGTGGTATCTAGGTTTACCATAACTTCTTGCACACTCCAATCTGTATGTGTGGAAAGAAACATCAGACCTCATCAGAGCAATACATAATATAGAAAATAAGTAGATGTTCTGAAATAGCAGTAAAACATAACAAAACATCCATGGAAATGAGGGCTGTATGTAAAATCCTACGTGTATCCATGCCATAAGCATCTTTATGACATCATTACTCTGGGTCCTCTGATTGAAAATCCTTATTTTTTTCCCCAAATCCTAAAGGACATAGGAAAGACTTTGTGCTTTGCAAGAGCTCAGTTGAGGTTTTTTGTACTATGTGTTTGATACACTTTCTGCAAGGTTGCAAAGCATATCTGACTTGCCCAAAATCACAAGTGTAGTGAGAATCTCAAGTGGCATACAATTTATGTCAGATTTCCAAAGCAAGAGGTTCAGATAAGCTGTGACCAAGCATCCAATGTTTGATTAAATATCTGAACTTGTTAGATGAGCAGGATAAACTCAAAATAATTCAGACAAAAGGCAGTATGAGGACTCAAGAGAAAAAATAAGTCTCTGTGTGTCTCATCCCTTCAAAGAGAGTTCGATGCTTTATAGTTAAGAAAACACATCTGCACATTGATCAGAATTGTACTGAAGCTTATTTTCCTCCAGAGTGGTAGAGATATAAAGACATGGGTTTTAATTGTAGTACTGCAATACGCATTTGGCCAGCATTAGGTAGAAAAACTTAAAAAAAAAACATTTTGAAATAGACATTTTCTCATTGATTTCTCAATTAGAAATGAGATAAATATAACAACAAATAATTTTTGGCATTGACATCGCTGCAAGGAAGACCTAATCACCTACTCATGGAAAAAAAAAAAACTTAAAACAACAAAACCAACCCAAAAAAGCAAACCACCACACAAAAACTATAGACTGTTGGGGACAAGAAATTATTCCTTTTCCATCTTTAAGCATGAAACTAGGAAGATCCAGAGAACTGAATATTAAAGTGAGATGTTCAAACCAAGTTATTGTAGGTGTTACAACAGAGTGAGAACAGAGATTCCTTCAGGGGAAAAGTTCTCATATTAGCATGTTAAGGAGAATGCAGAAAGTAGTTGAGGAGAAGTTAATGAAAGAAAAGGCAATATATTGATCAGAAAAAACCTTACATAGACACGATGTTATAAATAAGCGTCTTTTTGAAAAGAGACAATTTTCATAAATCCCACTGATTCTGAGATAATATTTTGCCATCTTTAATCTTAATTTTAACCAAAATACCACAAGAAAAAACAAAACAAATACAAACAAACAAACCCTACCAACTAAACAAACAAACAACATCAAAAAAACCCAAAAGAAAACCATCCTCTCATCTCAAAATCCACCCTTTTAATCAGAAGGGCAAAGCTTTTTTTTTGTCTGCTGACTTCACTTTGAGCAAAAGATTTATTATGATGACTGTTAGGTTGTTAGACAAGTGTTCATTCACACCTATCATTGACATAAATTGCAATAAAAGGAAACATTCAAAGTAATGGTGGTATGCTCTGTACAGTACAGCTCATTTTATGTTTGACATTTTTCTGTTTCATATAGTTGTTTTTTTTTCAGGTTGACTAACTCAAAGACAATTAAAGATATGAGTGAATATAAATAAGAAATGGGAAGTCACACAGAATAGATATCCACATGGAAAAAATTGCCAGTATGTGTGTTAGTAGTTACATTTGTTAAACAGAGATTTAATCTTTGATTACCTAAAACAATAGGTTTGGATTGAGATATAATAGATGTTTAAATTATTTCAGAAGAAAAGACTGTCTCTTATTGTTTAAAAAAAAACAGGTAATCTCTCAGAACATATGTCTTGAGTGTATCTGTGTGGAAGGTCTGACTGAGTAAATCGTCTTTTTTTCAAGGTCTACAAAATCCCTTATTATAATTTGGAAGTTTAAAACAATCTGTCAACATAAGCAGGTAAATCATTGGTTTCAAAATTACCACTCTTACACCCAGAGTCTGTAGCACTATGATACACCTGCCATTCTCATTTACCTAAAATGAGATTTTCTCATCTGGCCTTTCAGTAGTAATTGTAGCAAAATTTGTCTCCCTTCTTGCCCAGCTTGTCATAGCCAGCTGTTACTCTGTGACAAATAGAAAAAGACTCTATCAAAGAAAAGATTGCAGCAATCAAGGGACAGAGATAAAGGGAAATCAGGGGACAGCAAGATCATCTTTACCTCCAGATTCATATCAAAGTCACATCCTGACACCTTGTGCAGCACTATCACAAGGAAAGCAATGTTACACAAGCGTTCAGCAGAGTGGCTACGGCAACACTGCCCCCAAAGTTGGGAAGAAGAGGTGCTGACAACAGAGGAATAGTGATTCACTCAGCAGGTCACTATTTAGATTGCAATTTACAGCTCAAAATTCCCTCTTTTTCACTTGTGAAACATATGTGAGCAGCATGTCTGGAATGCTGATTCTGAGCAGCTGAAAGCACGGAACAATAAAAGCTGCCCTGGCAAAATTTACCCAAATCATCCACTGAATCAAAATTATCCTGCTAAGATGCCAAGTCAGCAATAGAATTCTGTATAGGAAGCATTGCAATGAATTAAGTAATTAATTCCTTATAACTACTAAAACATGCTTATACTGAAATAATTCACTTACGTAGGGATGGGCTTCTTACCTTATGGATCCCATTTTAAATATTTAAATTTATTTAACATTTAATTATTATTTTTGGCTTTCAATCAAAATTTGTATACTTCTCTGGAGCAAGTAAAGCCATGGAATGGAAACTGGCTTTCAGGTTCTATTCCTTAGAACTTTCATCAGGTTGCGTTCCTTAAGTCAAGGATTTCCATTTCTTCACACACTGCACTATGGTTCTATAGCTTTCTGTGCTCCATTTACCTCCTATGTATCACACTTATAGGATAGTTTCTATAAGTAGAATTGAAAATGTTAGGAGGTTTTTTGTTTTTGTTTTTGTTTTTTCAAAAATAATATAAAAAGGAAAATAATTAGGAAATATGCATCATTTAAAGTTCCTGACTGACGTTGTTCTTTATGAGTGTATAATTATTTCTGCTAGCTAAAAAGCAATACAGGGTGTCACACTAAGGGCTGTGTCAGATTATTACATGGAGAAGCTGCTACTCTGCCCAATGTTTTTGTAGGCATTTATAGTAAGTGGTCTGTCCTCTTTTTGATGCTGTCACCATTTCTAACAGTTGATAAGAGAGTAGTCAATTCTAGTTCATTTTTGATAAAAACTACTACACATTCTAAAAAAATAAAACATTTTAAAAATATTTTTTCATTTTCAGGCCTTCTCCCTATGATTACATGTTTACTTTCATCCCAAAATATCTGGCTGATACCTTTTCCCTGACTTTTAATCTTAAATTAATTGTTTACAATTACCAAGTAAATGCATTCTCTCAACTAATGTACCAGTTTTTAGACAGAATAAGATTCAGCTTTGTAAATAACACTGTGCAGGTAACATAGTGAAAGGGAGTCAAAGAAAAAGCTATCTGCAGTCTAATATCCTGAAGTAGTACAGGAAAGAAATAATTTCATGTAGTTAATTTGGCTGTTTCATAGTAAATAAGTTGAGGTCTGACCTAATCTCTGTACTAGTTTGAGAAAGATTCTGTATTTTATATATATTGTTTACTTTTTCAACGTCAGCATTTCTTCGCTCTGCTGTGAGCTCAGTTCTGGATTCTCTTGCTGCCTTCTTTAGTGAGCCATGACTATTATTACTTTTTATCCTCTAATAGCTGACTGCTGCCCAGCAGCCCCTGACCTCTCCAATTCCCCCTGCTTCCCAGGCCATAAGATTGGAAGCTGACATTGCCACAACTTTTGCAAGCTCAATGAACCTGAAAGGCTAAGAAAACCTCGTTAAATGCCTCAGAAGCAGACAAAAAAAAAAATATATATATATAAAAGCCCAGAAATGTAGCACAGAATTCTTGATCAACCAATGCCCTAAGACAGCAATCAAACCAGATCTGTGAAAGAAAAATAACACTAACATAGTGTAAAAGTTATTACACTTTTTTATGTATGGAAACCTAAGGCTAGCAATAGTCCGAAATCTACGAAGGGAGAAAAAAATTGGATAACTTGAAATTTCCATATAATGTATCATCCTCCGATAATTATATCATTTCTATATTTAGGGAAGAAGGTCATAAAAATAATTACAGAGGAGATATTTTTGATTCAATTACATAAACTGTTGTTTCATTAATGGTTGAATTTCTTCCCATAGCCACATTGATTTTTTAGCAAAAAGGCAACAAACACTTCTAAAACAATTTTTCAATTTTTTTATCAGTTGCTGGAAGTGAAGTACAAAGTTGGGACATTTTGTGTATATATATATATATATATCTGTCTAGAGTCTGTCAAGAAAGACTTATGCTAGTGGTTTTGGCTTCATCTGGGGATTCAGACTAAAACAAGCAGATCCAGGACTATGCCAGTCTCTGCAATGCATTACAGATTGAAATTCCCTTTACAGACAATAAAGGACAATTGGCTGTTAAGATGGGCAGTTTTCTATACCCCATTGACTTGGTCATGATATTAAAATACAGCATTCCTAAAGCTGTTGAGAAAAATATTTAAATACAAAACTCTCACAAGTTCCTATGAAATTATGTAATAATTCGTGGTTTTACGGTATTTTATGCCTATGTCTTTGTGCACAAAATAAAGCCCAGAGATTGAAACTACTGTTTTATTGATGTCTGTCAGAGTATACTTGTATAAGTAGAGAATGGAAATAATTCAAAGTTTCCTCTTGTTAATTTGTTAATTTTTTAATGTTTTTAAAAAAGAAGATAAAATATTTCAAAATTCCCCTAAAAATTAATCATTAAAGCCTCACAAATATTTGGATTTGTTCCACAGAGCTCAAGTCATTATGTCCAAATTTCCAAGGACAGTTGTCATATTACTCATTATATAATATATCACATCTTAAACTAAAGTGCACACTGATTTGAGCATTTTTGCCATGAATCAAGTTTCCTGATCTACAGACATTTCCATTAGACTGATTAGAATAAAAACTTATAGTAGTCCTGTAATGTTTCACAGCCATTTTTGAAATGAGAAATCACAAGCATGTCTTTTCACAGGAACTGTAAAATACAACCTTGGCATTCTTACTAAACCCTGATGCTAATATGCTAGTAAGTGTTTATGCTGTTTTCAACATTTTTAATAGATCTACTTTAGCAAATTTCCCCCAATTTTAGTAGTCTGAAAAACTCAAGACTGTTGATAAAATATTGTAGAAGTCAATGGGAACTTTCTTGCTGTATCATTCTTTAGCAGACCACATTCCAATATCAGGCAGAGTTCATTCAAAACTCTTCAGGAATATAAAACTCCAATCTATTGCGACTTATTTTCTTCAATATTAACAAGAAAAGCATTTTAATTTTGGCCTTTTGAGACATTTTTTAGTTTATTTAACATGAAAAACATTGCTCAAAGTATCAGAGAGAAATTCACTTTTTTAAAAAAAATCCAGGAAATTACATATAAATTTTATTCTATGTTTATTAAGCATCCAGAGCACTGGGAATATTTTATTTAAATTCCAAGATTAATTTCAAATTGTGAATTCCAAAAAAATTATTTAAAAACATATTATTTTTTGTTCAAGTATTTATTAAAGAAAATAGGTAACAGATAAACTTTTCCTGTCTTCAGCTTTTGCTAAACATTTACATATATTGTAATTTATTATATTGATTTGTTATTTGTATGAATGCTAAAATTAAATTCATCAAATGAAGAAAAGGAAATTTTCTCCCTAGGAAAAAAAATGGAAAAAAGCCACTAGAACTGAACATGGATTTAAATTTTGTCCCAAACTAGCATGAGACTCAGCAACAAGAAAATAAACAAACAATCAACTCCCCCCAAAAGTCACAGAATTTCTTGTGGGGATCTTTCAAGTACTTGAAAGATACTTGTGGGGATCTTTCAAGTAATTTAAGGAGCTTAGCCCTGCCTCAGTTCATAGTCATTACGTGCAAGACTCCTATGTTGATTTTGTTTAATTAAAAAGATTAACCTGAAAAGTAATGTTGTGCTTCGCTTTAATTTTCACAGCTATGATTTCCTCACTGAAATTTAGGCAGGTGCTTGTGCTTAGACCATTTACATTTAAGCATGGTTTTCACACGTACTTGATTGTTGATTTAAATATATTTATTAGTTCAATTTTTACTTTTTATTCTTTTTATTGATGATGTCAACATATTTACTTATCATGTACTTTTAGACTTTTTAAATTTTTTTTATTTTTTAGTAAACAATATCAGAGCAGGAAAAGTAGGTACACATCATCTTAGTGAAGTACACGAGGGTCAGTTGAAATCTTAACAACCTTAAGCTATAGCATATTTCTCTATATTTCTTTCAGAGCTTTGTTTTATTCCTTAGGGAGTTTTTGTTTTGTTTTTTTTTTTTTTCTTAAAAAATTTAATTAACAGCCCTGATTTCAGACACCAATAAAAAGAATGGGCGAGAATAAAATAATAAAAATAATAAAGGCAGTGTCTCAAAACAAAGGAAGAATTATCATATGACATTAACAGTGGAAACTGAAAATATATTTTGAAAAGTAGTAAGAACTCAAACATATTATTAGACAAATGTCTATGCAATGCAATATATTTGTACGAAGCATATATTATTGAACATAACAGATGATTTTTCCTCACAGACTGAACATATCTATTCATTATGCAAATTTCTTTTTGCATCATAGTTAAACCTTCTAGGAAGAAAACAAACAAACAAACAAAAAACTCATGCCTTGATACATTGAACATAGTATGTTAAAATTTATAATGCTCAGAAAAATTTGTAAGTTGTCTCAGTCCTGCTAGTCTTGCCCTAGCAACATACACAGTTATCTAAATTGCTAACGGATTTGATAACTTCATTGCATATGAAATGAACATTTTAATTTATGTATTATTTATTTTGTTAGCTATAAAGTTACTTTGTTACTCTAAAAAAATAACAAAGGCTACAGTGTGCACATGGAACTAACAAAGGAATCACAAACTTTGCAAATATTACAAATATATTGAAGGTACATATTGATGTATTTAAGTATCTTCTCTTTTTGTAAATAATTTATAATATAAATAAAGCAGTATAAAAACCAACGTAGCTTGTGAAATGGTTTAATAACTATCTACCAATATTAGTTTATTTTTTGGTCGGGGGGAATAGTGGAGTCATTAAGGTCCCAACTCCATGACTGCTAATTTTGTATTTTATTCTCATGCTTTTTCTGAAAGCAAGATAGCTGTGTATCCTATAATTCCTACCTTTTTAAGCAGCAAATAAATCCTGAAACCTGAAGAAAGGACAACGTGCAATCCACATGAAGTCGTATTTTTGTCATAGAATGTTTCTTCTTACTATTTCTAATTTCAGCATACTCTTCATACTACCTTGCTACTGGCTATAAAATTCTTGAAATAGTTGACAACAAAACCTGTATTTATATGTAGCAAACACTTCAGATTATGCAGAATTTACCAGTCTGAGATACGTAGTCCAACAGTTGTTAATTAATGTCAAATCTCCTTAGGAATGTAAGTGAATAGCAAATGTGGATTTAAAAGCCAGAGATAGTTGTATTGACTGAATTAATTATTGCTCTGAAAGTTTTGCTTGTTGCCACATAATGAACGAGCCCTTGTGTTAGAAGCCTGCAGACATATTTCAGCATGTATTTCTTATCTGCAGTAACCCAAACAACTGGGAATCAAAATATCCTTTTTCAAGAGATAGAAATTGGCTATAAAAAACCCTGAAAACTATTCAGGAAATAATTAACTCTGTTAAGATAGCACTCAGTACAGTAAGTAAAGTATTTGCTTCCCTGCACCCATAAGGTCCCCCTGCTCAGCCTATATACATTTTTAAGGGTATCATGGTCTCAACGGCAAATATAGCAGAAATATGTCATATTATATAGCTGCTCCAGAGAGAAAGTAAGCAGAAGATCTTTTGGGAAAAGACCTACATGTCTGTCTATTAAACACAGTTTGTGCCTTTATACCAGACTCAGACATACAGAGGTGAAAAGGCTTTCCTGTTATGTTCCTGAATCTGACCACAGTTCATATGCCCAGTTTAATAATCATTGCCTGCCTGCCAGGTATCACTTTTATCTTCCTTACAGCATTAAATCACTGCCCCCTTTCCATTCTAGGTTGCATTTTTGCAGTGGGTTGGGTATCTACCCATCAATTACTACAAAAAAAAAAATTGCCAAGAAGAAACAGTGCAGACATGGAAGCTTCCTGCAGTCAGGAGTCACGTGCTGCAAGGCATATTCCTCACCAGTGCTCCAGAAACTGGGTCCCTACTGGGATGGAATCCCACACATTGGTCCTGACAGCCTTCAAGCACATGACAAGTAGTCAGATGATGGCCCAAAGCATGAGCTTTACGAAATGAGACAAACCTAAAGACAGGAAGCAGGCAGATAATACAGGCAGGCATTATAGATGGATCTGAGCTCACAGCATGAGCTGATTTATGGCAGACATTTATTTACGCATGAGAGAGGTAAAAATCTTCAGAACATGAGGAAACTCCCCAGATTATTTTCATGGCACCAAGCAGAAACAAAATATTACCTATACCATTTTTGCCCTTAGAATCATGCCTCAAATCCTTTCCTCCTACTCATTTTGAGGTGAATTTGTTACAAAAATTCTCAGAGAACAAAAGAAAACAGCAGGAGTATAGTGCTCCATCAGACTTGCATGGATCTAAAGGGAAGATTTATAACTTTGTGATCTGTCACCTAAAGCATAGGATTTAAAAAACAAAAGTGAAAATACAAAGAATATATTTTAAAGGAGCAGGTGAGGATAGATAAGATAAAAACCATGATGAGTAGAAGGGGAAACAGGAAGAAATAACTGGATGTTCAATCTCAGCAGAACACAAACTACCACCCCTAGGCAGGGTGCCACCAGTCATCTGCTCTAGATGACCTGGCAAACCCCCAGCCCCTACTCTTGCTGGTTTTCTCCAAGCAATACAGAATTCCCATGCTTGTGCTGCAGCCAGCTATTCCTGATGATAATATTGGCAGATGGTTCGTGCAGCTGGGGTCATGAAGATCTCTGACAATAACTCTCAAGCAAGTTCAAAAACCCCATGTTGTTTAGAAAATCATTTTTAATGAAAATACTACACTATGATACTGTTCAAAATGATAAAGTGAGTCAGCAGACTTCAATGTAACGTGTTATTTTTATCAAAATATCAATTTAGAATTTTTGTCTCATTTTTTTTTTTTGTCACATGGTTTCTTTACTAGGTACAAAGTCTGCTGCACTATTTTGATACTTAATTTCAACTGATTACACCAAAAAATTATACAAAGGGAATGTAACTGTGTGTCTTATTGATTTTAGGTGGTTTTTTTTCTTTTTTTTTTAGTTTGCCATATGTTAATTCTGAGATTATAGGTAGACAGTAGTGAAAAGAACTTGTGAAAAGCACTGAGGAAGTATCAAATTGTACTGCTTAAAAGATGATTATTCATATATAGCCAATTTTTTAAATGAAAGGGCAAGTTAATTCAGTAGTGATATTCCCCATGAATTCTATACTTACTGTACTAAACTAAACTGAGCACAAAGATGTATTTGCAGTACAGTATCTAAATTTTACTTTCCAAATTTTAGTCTTGACAAGAGAATTCACACCATTAATCTATTCACCCTACTAATCTTTTCAATGACCTATTAAGAATACCATAAGCTTTATGCCAAAAGATTTGGTTAGTTACAGTTCTTAAAAAAAAGATCTGTAGGGACAATAATATTCATTTGAAAATTACCATTCTAGTCTTTCTTTAATAAATGTATCATTCAATTGTGATTAGGTATATTTACAGCTGTGGCATGTTTTCAGTCAGTTACAACTTGCCAGATATAACTACTCAAAATAAAGACAACTTCAGAACATGTCTGCATTTTCATTCAACTTTTGATGGTAATTTGTTTGTCCACATAAAAATAAAAAAGTAAAGATTTTTTTTATAAAGATCTGCTGAGATCAGAATCATCAGAATGGCCAAAAGCAAACAGAAGCTGTTTTCCTTTTTGTGAACTAATAAAAGCAAGATAAGACATAAAATAAAATATTGACTGGTATTTTAATCAATAAGTTTAAATGTTTGACCTTTTGGAAATCAATAGAATGGCAAAAAAAAAAAAAAAAACCAACAAAAAAAACCAACCTACTCTGACACTATTTTATGACCCAGATTCTACTCAGATTTTAAATATTATGTGTGATAATTACACAACGTTGAAGAAATATATTCAAAACATCATTACAGTGAGTGCCTCAGATAGGACTGCTAAGTTCCCTCAGTTATGAATAAATGAAACCTGAGTCCCAACGAACCACTGTCAGATAGCCAAGCCTCTCTTCCCATGATTCACAACCTCCCTCCTTCCCTCTCTGAGACAAACATTCCGTCCTCAGGCCTGAAGGATTGGGGTGGGCAGAAGGATTCTGTTACTGCCTCGTGCCTAAAGGATTGCAGGCAGACAAGTCCTCAGGGGAATGCATATTCTTTTACCCACCCTGCTTGAGGGTGCCACTTCATAATTTCATCCCATAATCTGCCAGGGCAGAAGGGTCAGGAAATACTCAGAGAGACAGGCTGATAATAATTTTAGAAGGAAAGTATTCCTGATTTCCAAGATAGATAAAGAAAAATGAAGTTTAGGAATTTATTTTCCACAATCTCTCCTGAAGAACCCAAGGTACAAGTTAGAGTCTGACTTTTCCTCTTAAATTTTTAATTAACAGGTGACCAGTTTTTGAGTTTGCTAAGCATTCGTTTTCCTAGATCAAAGGGAACTGTGTTTTCATTGCTCCTATGGGCCCTAATGTGAGTGCTTTGGAAGGTCTACTGATAGTGGCTCCTTAAAAACGAATCCACATTCTTTGGTTTGATTGCATAATAAAATAAAGGAGCAGAAATGTTGTCACATTTTACTCCTGGCTCTGTTAATGTAAAGTTTAGTTTCATTTTAGTCTTCGCTATATTCAGCAGTAAAGTATCTGTAGCTTTAATGCAGAAAGAATTTGCCCTGGTCTTAATAAGGACTACAGAAAAAATTCTATTCTTCTGCAAGTTATGCATTAATTTATAAGCTTACACTTTAAATTTTGCTTCTCATTCTTTAGTAGAATTTGGTTATTTGGACTTGTAGCATTATTTTATGTAATAAATGCCCAAACTTAAATGGTAAAACATTCATAAATTTAAATGAAGATGGCAGGTGTATATGCAGCAGTTTTATTGATTATTCCATTTTCAGTTTAAGATTATGAAGTTTTAGCACTTGCCTTGTTTTATAATAAATGATCTTATTCAAACAAAACTGCAGGTAGCCAGCAGCTGGTACATTCAGTTTACAGGATAGCAGATTTTTTCCAAAACAAATGATTCAATACTAATTTAAATCTCATTTTGCTAATACTGAAATTATAACATGCCTGGAACTAAATATTACTCTTGAAAAAAAATGCATTTGAAATTATTTAAAATTGTATGCCTCTTGTTAAAACTCTCCTTTTTAGCTGCAGTTTAATTTCACAAGTAGCACTGCTTCCATGAGCCAAATAATTTGGGCATTGTTAAGAGGTGTTCTTTGCCCAAGGTAATTGCTATTTGGCTAATGATCTATTTTGAAGCTATTGTAAATTGAGCAAAAAGTAATTGGCACAATGAAGAAAATAATTTTCTTGTAAATCGGACATCACAAATGGTAGCCTAGGGCTCTAGACCTGAAAATTCTCATTTATGTATGTGCTTAATTTACACATGAGTAATCCAACTCCAAAGGCAAGGCTATCTGCTTGGTTTTTTGTTTATTTTGCTTTTTCTGCTACTCAATTCTTGCTCCTCCTGTGAAATAAATACTGATGACTTTCAGCTCCTTAGTGCATTTTCAAGACAAGGGTGTACTCTGTTTTCAGAAAATTTATGTGTTAGAGTCCTGGTCATGCTGTGGGTTTGGATTCTTGACTTTTTTCTTTTTTTCTTTTTTTGAAAGCTTATAAATAGATTGATCTGCAGTTTTGAACATTTGGGGGAAATGAGTAGTCAGTAGGCTGTGACTGTTACTCTGATTAGAGTGAAACAACTTCTTCAAAGCAGGAAGGTTTCAGTGTTTCCCAGAGGTAGCCAAAGCCTACTATATTTTAATGTCCTCTGGAAATTATTTCTGAAGTTTAACCCTCTGGCTGATATTTTTAAAAATTGCTCTCATTGTTACTTT
The DNA here is from genome assembly GCF_028018845.1 of Melospiza georgiana. Taxonomy (NCBI): domain Eukaryota; kingdom Metazoa; phylum Chordata; class Aves; order Passeriformes; family Passerellidae; genus Melospiza; species Melospiza georgiana. The sequence continues at coordinate 39,063,859 of NC_080431.1, forward strand.
TATATTACATAATCCTAATATGTGCGCTTGATACACACTGGCATGTACTCACAGACTCACAGGCACAAACACATCCAAGATATCAGATATCCAATAATTAAATGTCTGTGTGAATAAAACATATTGACTGAAGAATTAATGAATATCAGGAATTAAATACTGCTGCCAAGATTAGCAATGGAAGAGTATAATGGATTTAATTTTGAAGATGAACACTGATTACACGGAAAGAAAAAAGGGTTTAAGTGTTTCTCAAAAGTCAGGAAGCTTGATTAAAATCTATATGTCTTTCGGTTTCAAGTGCCCATGAGTGGGTACTTGCAACAACCTATAATCTATATATTTTAGGAATAGGAAAAAAAAAATTCCTCACTATGATCAAGAATTTTTTTAGTGTCTTTGGACAATACACCCTTTTCTTAAATCAGTTGCTTTTGTTAGAAGCTATGTGAATAGAACTGCATTTAAGACTTGCCAATATTTCCTGTAACATACATTCTTGTGAAGAAACAAATTAATTTGCTTTCTTAAAGTCATTAAAAGCATAACAAAAATAACTATTTTGAAAACTGCAAAACATAAACACAGTTTAAAAAATTGTTAAACTTCGAGTATTGAAGGAAATTAAAGAAAAATAAAAGAAGCTAAATAGTTTCATAGACTTTTTTAAGAATATAATGAGAAAATTAGAGAATTCATACCATTCAATGAACAGGTTTGAAGACCTATCTGTAGACAAGTAGGTGTCTGATAAAAGCAATCCTAGAAAACACAGCATATACTCTCTCTTCCTTTTAACTTAAGAAAGTTTTAAAAGAAGTAAATCATGAGTGCAATTATTTTTTCTTATCCCGTCTACAAAGACAGTCTGGCATTTAGAGCTAGTATCTTCTTTTAGAATAGAAACTAAGAAGTTAAAATCCAGTACTCTACAATGTTCATAGATACTCTAAATAGTTACAAGTCTATGCAATAAAACTCTTTCTTACTTACTTTCATTTCACACAAATGACTGTGTAGAAGTTGCTGTATGGTACATAACTTGAACTATTAAAAGTGATTTATGGATTGGTAACAATTATTACACTCTTAAAAATTTGGTCTATATTTATAAGAATAATGAACATGGAGGATTTTAAACAAGAAAAAATGCTCGGTGCTACTGCTTCATATGTCACTGAAGTCGTACAGTACTGACTATGTATATGTTGATTATATGGATTAATATTGACTATTTTCTCTGTTATCTACTAAGAGGCAAAATATTTGTTAAAGGGTGAAAACCTTAGCAAAAATACTAGCAGGAGATAAGATCTGGACATTAGAGACCTAGTACATTTTGAAATCCAAAGTAGACCAAGGAAAGTAATGGTACAATATTCAATAAAGTATTTTAATATAGTCACAGCGTCTGATATTCACATGCAGTTTCATCTCCCCCTAGTGGAAGGATCTCTGTGGGATGAAACACCTCATTTCCTCCACATTGCCTTATTTCTGCAGAACACTGTGCAACTGAATTAGGTTTCTATACCACAGAAGTTCAGGCTCATAGGATCAGATATAATTTCTCACAGTAGTGTATACCATTATCTTTCCCTCAGTGAATAGTAATAGGATTACACAGACTCTTCCCCCCCCCAGATAATTAGTAGTTTCAGTGACTGCAGTAAAGGAGGAAATTCTTGCATCTAGAGGCAGTTTATTTGTATTATTTCAAACTACATTTTTAATATTATTTCTAATTATCTGTCTTTCAGAATAATGCAGCAACATGCATTTTTTATATAAGGTTTTTAAAATATTAAAAGGGACTTAATCCCTAATTCCATGCTCTATAAGATCACTCTTTCTCTTTCTTTCTTTTCTCTCCAAAAGAAAAAAATCTTTGAGAAGTCAACTTGAAATTCTCCCATAAGTTAGTAATCAGTCTGTATAAGAGATTAAGATGCGAAATTTAACTTAAAAAATCAGAGTAGTTGGGTTAGGTTGAAAAAGCTGAAAACTTTTTGACTGTAAATTTTAGAAAACTTTTGAATTATTCCTATATATACTAAGTAGAGAACAACAGATCATTAGACTGAGCAAGCTAGATGTACTAGAGTGACAATTCACTAAAAATAGGATCCAAGAATAAGTTCCTTCACAAAATTAACTGCCTGAAAATTTATTTAATTGCATAGTTGGCAAGAAAGAATTTTTGTGGGACTACATTTCAAGTGTTTTAAGCATAAATTGTTGAAAAAGTTATTGAGTGGGGAGTTTGTCATTGCTAATCATCAACATAGGAATTTTCAGACAATATCATGAGGCAGTTTTACATATATTTTGAAAGATTGTAGAAATTTATTCCGTCTCCTGTCTCATAACCAGCTCTCCTCAGTTTATATACTGGACATGACTTTCGGTAGCATGGAATATCCCTTTGGGTCAGCTATCCAGGCTGTGCTCTTTCCCATCTTCCTGCACAACTCCTCACTGCCCGAGCTTGGGAAACAGAAAAGTCCTCGATTTAGGGCAAGCACTGCTCAGTAATAACTAAAACAATGTATTATCAACATTATTCTCATACTACATCCAAAACCACAGCCCTGTATCAGCAATTAAGAAAATTATCCTCGACAAAACCAGATGATCCGCAGTTCTCCCTTCTGAGACAGGAATCCCCAACTGAATTTCTCATTTTTTTTCTCATTCTCTTTTTTTCTGTATTTGTAGAAGTTCAACTAGGGGATGAACTGAATAAACACAGAACAGAAAACATGGAGAGGTAGAGATTAGTTTGTCCTGGAAGAGAGGAGTTAAGGAGTGGGAAATCTAAGGAGAAAGCTACTTTCTTCCTTCAGGGCTCCAATACATGGCAATACAGAAAATGGAGTTAGATTGTTATAGTGAACAAAAGAACTGAAGGCAGAGGTGTCTGACTTGGTGTTGCTGTTTTGGTTGCCAAAAGAAGCTGGTTCTGCACCTGCTGCCATTTTTGATGATCAGCTTGTGTAGTTTGGCTGTCCATTTCCTACATTCAAGGTTCGTTCTGTCATTCATAACGAGAGGGGGGTCACCTACTGACTACTTCCAGAAACAGCTGGTAAATTTCATGGGCTGATGGCAGAAGTTATGTTAACTAGGCTTAACTTTTCCTACCACAGCAATTAATAAGCATTACTAAAAAAGGGACCTGTCCATGACTCTTCTGTAAATGTGCTCTAAACTCTCTGTGACCATAAAAGGTGAAAATGTTTATAAATTCCTCATGGATTAATAATTTCAACAGTTAATTATTGAAGGTCTACAATGTCTCAGCTGAATTGCAAATTACTTGAATTATACTAATATATGGATAATTCTATTTGTACTTGTGTGACCTATTAGATATATTAATCTGGGGAAATAGTTATCTTTATTCAACTAAATCTCCTAAAAAAGGGGGGACGGAATACATCAAAAGTAGCCCATTTATTTTCTGTGGTTTAAAAAAATTACAAAATTAAACTGGTATATATAGATTGTGAATTGCTCAGGAAGAGGTTCTGGCCAGGAGACAAGTTCTCCTGACTTGTATTTTTCTGGTTGTTCTCTGTCCCTTCTCTGTGTCCTTTCCACCTGACTGTGCTGGACAGATGTATTGGTGGGCCTGAATGATAAGTTAAAAATCTGCCTCATAAACTGAAGTGTGAGAAATCTTCTTATGTTGGTTATTTTCCATCCATTTCTGAGCTCGGCATCCTATATTATACTACATAAAAAATATGTAGTGGCTGCACTTCTATTGCAAAGTAATACATAAACAGGGAAACTGCCTTGGCACTGGAATTCAATCAACTATACTGTTAAATTGCTGCAATGATATTTTGAACAATTTAGCCTGTAATACCTGGTTTTCTCTCAGAAAATTCCAAACTATTATTTGAGATTAACACTGGCCAGAGGTAAATAATTCTAGATGTTTACATGCTTTGAAAAATAAGATAATTCAATTTTTGGAACACTTTTCTTCTCTCTTTTGGGGATTTTGTGAGTTTTATCATTTTGTGTCTGTTTACCTCATGACTCAAACTCAATTTATTAGTAGTGTTGTAATCCATGAGGATGAGACATGAAGATATATGGCAGGATGGTGACATGTAACTGCCCATTATATATTATGGAGTAAAAGGCTATGCCTCTGAGGTGAGGATGCCCTGCACTGCATCCTTCATTTCTGGCACAAAGTGTATTTTGCTTCAGTCTCAGCCCCATGTTGTGGGGAACTGTGCTAGCTCACCACTCCACTGCACATGCAAATTTCCTTCCACAGGGGGAAAATAAAAAAATATGTTCTAGCAGGTCTCTTCATGGAGATAATTGAAGCATATTTTCCTTGCAAATGAAATGAGGCCAACAAGTCCAATCTGCCTAGAGCAGGATGTACTGAAATGCAGATCCAGCCGCAGGGTGTGCTGGAGATTTCTAGATGTTATACTGTGAAAAATAATTGAAGGATTTTTATGAGGTGCATAAAAGCCTTAAAGCACCCATATTTCTTCACTAAGATTTATATAATGAAAAATTAAAGAGAAATATTCAAATTAGTTGGCAGAAAGGATGATAAGGAAAATACAGGAATGCATTTGTATAAATCATCCAGACACCAGAAAAATATAACAAACAGCATTAGACTAGCTCCAGTTTTTTGCTGACAAAAAGAGAGACAGAAGCCCCAAGAACACTGTGATTACCTCAGAATCCATGGGTCAAGACTTTAAATAATTTAAAGCTAGAGAATATTTTCTTAATACCTGAAGTAACTATTTTAATCTGCTCACAAATTTGACACAGTTACCACTCATTAATTGGCTGAGACACAAGTGCTGAATAGAAGTGATCTTGTAGATCAGAAATGAAGTGTGGTGGCAAAGCTGTATGTGAAAAATATACCAATATATTCCACATAAAAGTTAATTTATGCCAGAGTTATTAATCTCATACTTCCAGAAACATTTACATTTGTTCTCAGCTATTATATTTTAATTATATTCCAGTTTAATAGCCTTTAACAAAAAACCAAACTATGAAATTTTTCCATAATTAATGAAGTAGATAGTATATACTGAGAACCTCATTATCCTTACCAAGTATAAAAACCTTGTTAAGGTTAGTTATTTTAGGAGTGGATTTTATTTTTCTTTGAGATCATAGGCTGTTCCAAACTTCTTTCAAGGCATAATAATTATCATATTCAGCATTCCCTGTTTTTGAAAGTTAGTAATAATTTCAATAAAGTTGAACTACATTTACCATTTTAACATAGAAACATTTTGATTAATGTATATAGGTGTGTTTGGATTCTTTCTGATATTAGGAAAAACGTGAGAATATCAGCATTCATATGAATAATGTGGTATTAAATGGTGAAAGCTGATGAAATTTTAACATAACATTTATATGACCTCCTAAATACAGTTAAGTATAGCTTATGAGCTAGACACCCACATGTGCATTTGCATTTCCCTGGGCCCGGAGACTAAGCAGAACAGAACTAATCCAGCTCTATTATGCAAAAGAACAGCATTTCAATGGCTTGTTTATGAGAAGCACTCTTTCTGTATTTGTGTAGCATGTGTTGAGGAAATATTTGCTACTGACATGAGAATAAAAATTATTCATAAATTCATTTGTTTCTCACTTAATCCCTGAATTTATATGAAGATTTCCTCAAAATATTTAGTGGGATTATACCATTTAACTGTTCACTGTTTTTTAAAGAAAAGACTGCCTTCCTGTCCTTTAGTACCTTCCTCACTGCATTATTTTTAACATGAATCAATAGTAAAGAAAAGAATATAAGTATCATGCTGGTTTATTTCTGCTGTAATATTGCTTAAGCTTTTCACTGCTCAGAATAGTAAAAATTTAAAACTTTTTTACTGTTGATTGTAGTTATTGATTCAAAAATTATCTGTGCTCCAGAATTCTTTCATGGTTTTAGTACATTAATAAAATCAAAGGGGTGGTGGAGCAATGTTCAATATTATTGTGCTGCAAAGTCACATAATAAATGGTCAGCAATTTGAATTTAGGTCACCTCAAATTCCAGTTAATAAAGCTAATGCAGTGTGTGTTTGAAGTAAAAGTAAAGAATTTGCCAATAAATAAAAGAAGTGACCTAATATCAAGAGTCTCTTGAAAAAAAATGTATTCTGATAATATAAAATAATTCAATTTTTAAAACATATAACATAATGTATAATTTATAATATAAGTGTAATGAAGACTACAGGAGGAAATAAGTTGCTGAAATATAAAGTATATTAGTATACAGTTCATGAGTGAAGATAATCATAATTTGATATCATAGTAACGCAGGTTAGCATTAGGAGAACACAGATAAAATTAGTATTTTTTAATGAGATGTTGGGGATTTTTGTACAATTCATTCTAAAGAGAATAAATTTTTCTGTTGGAAAATTTTATTCAGCTGTGTTTTGCTGTATTTATATTACAGGTCTGATTCTTTTAAATGCCTTGTCAAAATTTTCTGTCCAAAATAAAGCATGGAAATTCTGAAAGGTTACTCAGGACACCTGAAATGTAGCTACATTAATATTCTATATGTTTTTACCATTACTGATATGATCACATTGCATTAAAGTCAACTTTTTGACAGTAGTTTCTGTGACACCATACTAATTTAAAAAAGCAGAAATGTCATTATGCTAAGCAAGTAATCACACAGTAAGGGAGAAAACTATCAAGGGTAGTTAATGCTTCAGGGCAAATCTGCTGCAAAAATTATGCTGGGAAAGAAAACCACAGACAGAAGCCAAATACATGATGTGCATTAAACTAAATACTAAAATGGGAGACATGAGAAGTGGATACATTTTCCCTGAAGAAAATTTTTTGCTAGCCGTTGGGTTGATGGAGGTCTCTTTTTCTGTCTCTTGAATACACTGAAATGGCTCTTTCTGACTCAAATCCTACAAAATGGCTCCACAAAGTCTGCTCATAAAATTTCGTGTTTCATTTATACATCTGTACATCTCTCTGGTCTTATAGTCATTTCACAATCTGCCTACTATTTACTTCTTTTAATAATTCTGCTTTTAGAAAGCTATATTTTAGGAAGAATGGGGGTTTTTTTCTATTTAATGGAGACAGGTGTGGTTTTGCTTTTAGCCCAGTAAGGATCGTATACCTAACATAACAGGATTATTCAGGGCACCAGCATCAGATTGTATAACAATTCTACATTCACAATTTGATGTTTTATATAAATGAAACTTAAGTTTACATGATTGTATAGCTTCTTTAAATAAAATTCTAGTCGCCATTAAAAGGTTATTGCCATCGTACAAACTTTTGTCGTTGCATTTTCTGTATAACATATTGGAAAACACACAATTGAAATACAGATTTTCCTATGTGAAAGGGATTTTTTTCTTTGGGGATTATTTGATTTTTTTTCCTTTAATTTAACCAAGAATATTTGCTATCTCTATTGTCAGCCTTAATGCATTTTTGAAATATCTCCTTTTGTAATTAAACTTTGTTATATTTCCATTTTTCTTGACCAGTAAAAAAATCAAAACTACAGAATTTAATAGCATTTTCTGCTCAAGTTAGCTGAAAGGGGGCACTTTTAGTGTTGTGTGTTAAAATGCTGCTTCGGAGTTTCCAGACCCATATCTGTGCAACTCGGCGGTGAGATAAGGGAAGGATGTGTGTATGCTACGCAGTATGTTGGGCCTTATCAGGAGGATAAGTTATAAAAATGTAAGTCACATTATTTATTGAACTTTGTACTCTGAATCTTTCACATAAGAAGCTCAAAACATTTTTCTCACCATTCACTAAGAGATACATAGAATCCTAGAATAGTTTGCATTGGAAAGGACCTGAAGCACCACCAAGTACCAACTTCCTTGCAGTGGCCAGGGACACCTTCCACTTGATCATGTTACTCAGGGCCCCATCCAACCTGGCCTTGAACACTTCCAGGGATGGGTCATCCACAGCTTCTCTGGGCAACTTGTTCCAGTGCCTCACGTCCCTCACTGTAAAAAAATTATTCCTCATGTGCAATCTAAGGTTACCCCATTTCAAAGTAAAACTTGTCCCTTTTCTTCTCACTAGAGACACCTGTAAAAGTCTCTCTCCAACTATTTTTGAGTCCTTTAGTATTGTTAGGACACAGCTCTTGAAGTAAGATGGTAGTAGCTTTTAAAGACAATAAAAGTATTGGCTTACCCAAACACTTTAATCCTAATAAACATCTCTTAAAACAGTTGTTAAGGTACCACTCCTGCTTTGATCTCATTTTTGTCTGTCATCTCAGTGTGGTTAATGTTAAAGTGGACAAGCTTGAATATCTGCTCCAAATTTGGTTCTTTGCATCTTCTCCTTTGCATCTCTGGGGCCTGGCACTTTACTCAAAGATGGGCTATTTTTTTTGAAAACAGCCTGTGTTCCTCATATTGTTTCAGGTAAGGAACTCTGGACTTTTCTGCCAGGCTTATCAGATAAACTGCAGAAAGCTCCCTTTCTAGCCTTTGATCATTAATGACAGACTTGAGCTGCAGGGCCAATGTTCTTATCAACAATTCCCTAAACATACTGCTATGGCAAAGAACTACAGATATTTTTATATTCTGAGTTTATTTTGAAAAAAATGTAAGTGCCTAGTATAGTGTCATCAATAGCTATCTGGGTAATGCAGTCTTGGTCTAAGCAGGATGTGCATAGGGAATCAAAACTTAGCGAGTGCACTACAGAAAATACCTGCCCCAAAGCAAATGCAGCCCCTTGGAGACCCTATGCTGCAGCCTTACACAAAATAACCTGAGATGATTAGCCTAATATGCCTCACAGCATGAACATCTTAATTTAACCTGAATTCTGATTCTATATGAAATGGTAATATTTTTAGGATATAAAATTCCATTTACAAAAATAATTGATCATTTATGGGAAAACATATTTTCATCTTTAACTATTGTGATGACAAGAAATTCAGTTTATACCTTTTAAAACATTTTCAAAACAGCTTGTTGCCATTTTTCCCTAATTCTCCTGAATTTAGTTCTTTCTCTAGAAAGAGAAAGTATAGAAAATATATATGTCTTCAGCAGGTGTGGAGGAGAAAACATGGATTCTTTATGAACATGTCTTTCCACGACTGCATTTGACAATGTACAGAGACATTCATCTGAATTATTTGAATGGAAGTCAATTGAATTGTTTAACAAAAAGTTAGAAAAATGGGTTTTCATGAAAACATTATCATTTTAAAAATGCAGAGTCAGCTTATTAACCTTACTCTTATTACACTTAAAAAAAGAGTGAGCACTGGTAACCAGCTGAGGGAGCTTAATTTTTCACTAAAATTTTTTTGAAGAAATCAATGTACAAAAATTGCTGAATCTAAAAAATGTGGAATATTTATATTTTTTTTTCTTTAAAAGCATATACAGCTATGTCTGGTGGGTTTTTTTTTAGGAATCTAATGCACCAAGAAGCACATAATATAATTATTATCTGTATGCTTGAAGAAAATATGTCATTATGTATACATATAAAACACAAATTAACAAAACTGAAAAGGACAAAATATAAATGAGTTGGAAATTGCACTTCGCAGGGGAATGGGCTGCCCAGGGAGGGGGTGGAGTCACCGTCCCTGAAGGGGTTTACGGAAAGGGTGGGTGTGACATTTAGTGCCATGGCCTAGTTGACAAGGAGATGTTCAGTCATAGGTTGAACTCAGTGGTGTCAGAGGTCTTATCTAAGTTAATTAATCCTGTGATTCTGTGATATAGGGAACTAATACTGTAGAAGTTATATCTAGGGAACTGAGTGAGAATCGTCATTCTCCTATAAGATGTCACATCTCGTGTAGGATTTTATAGTACTTCTATCCTCCATTAAATTTTACAGGAAGCTAAAAAAAGCCCTCTAGAAGAGGTAATAAGTTATAAAAGACTTTTCCCATAAAGGTTAGTAAGTCCCAGAGGCCTTATAGGCATTGAAGCAAAACTCATGATGCAGGTCTGACGAAAATCACAAATTTTACACAGACAATTTCTGACTCAAGAATCAGTTTGTGCTTGATTCCCTAGATGGTGTGGATTACATTAGTCAGTGTTTATCTCCAAGAAGGCATCTGCCTAATTGTATTGTGATGTTATCAGTTATTTATATTTGTTGGCTAAATGCTGTTCTTTAGCAGTTAAAGTCAAGACTTCTGGAGATCTAGCTGCAAGATCAAGAGCTGTTAGATCACTGTGTGTATATATGCCAATAGAAAAATAATGGTTTTAAATCTAGGGCCGTAATTTATTTCTGATCTCATCAATGCATTATATATGGAGTATAACTTGAAAAGAGAACAAAAGTGAGCAACATTCTACAGAGTCATTGAGTATATTTAAACTTCTGTCTATTTATAGAATCATGAAGTCATAGAATGGTATGGTTTGAAGAAGATCTTAAAGATCATCCCGTTCTAACCCCCCTGCCATGTCCAGGGGCACCTTCCACTAGACCAAGCTGAGCAGGTCCCTGTCCAGCTTGGCCTGGAACACTTTAAAGAATGGGGAATGCACCACTGCTCTGAGCAAACTAATCTAGCGCCACACTTCCCTCACTGTTTAATGTTTAGAGTCTCATCCACTGCACCAAACTGAGTTCTATCCATCAGCTTGATGTGGGTCCACTGAAACCAAACAATATGCACTATAATTTGTAAAATTTTTAGTGCCTAACTTTTAGAAACTATGTTCTTTTCTATGGAAAGAGTCTACAATAAATGAAATAAGAGCCAAGACGATAGCAATTTTGATTTTGATAAATAAATTATATGGTATTTAATTAAAAATAATTATGGGATTCCACAGAATATGTCTATTATATGAAATATATGAAAGTCAAAGGCAGTCAGGGACCCTGAGGTATACAGATACAGCTTCTCATGCCTCCAAGGCTTTCAGATATTTCCTTCTAAAGCAGATTTGTGTGAGAAAGAACTAATTGACTTGGACATAGTTAATGTGCTGGCTTCTGACAATGTTATAAGAAAACATTTTCTTCCTGTTAGGGTTTGAAATTGCAATGCTTGAGAAGAGGCAGATCAAACACTCACACTTGTGATGTACACTCTTGAGAGAATCTAAATTTTTAAAGTCTTTCATAGTCTTTATTAATTTTTCTGAAGCAATACTTCCTTGGATACCCATGAAAATGGATCTTAAAAAAAAAATTTCTATGTCAATTCTGCTGAAAACCAACAAAACACTTGTTACAGGCTGATCAGAACTCCTGACCAGTCTTTTTAGATAAGTTATCATGAATGTGACAGTCATTCTCTTTAAAATATTCCCTGCAGGGTAGAACAGTATAGTAACTGTCACTTACTTGTGGCTGAAAGGAAGCTTTTAAATAAGTCCTTTTGTCCTTGTCCCTAAAAAGAAGTAATGAAGACCACAGGACAGTACTCCAAGCACGGGATTAGATGAACCATCACACAGCCGGTCTGCTGTGGACATAACTCTAGCCATTAGAATTAACTCATTAGCAGAGTTTTTTAACATTGATGCAGGGACAGAGTGGGGGCACCTGGCTGCCACACTTAGTTTCACTACAAAATGCTACATGTAACAAGTTACACACACCAAAATTTATATACAGACACGTGGATTTATATACCTACACCTGCATATACATGAAGGATAAATCTGTATATAAAGAAAGGAGATTTAACTTGATAGTTAGGCACAAATGCAGCTAAAATTACACTCATCTGTTTGAAGTGTAATATTCAAACTGGATACTTGTGATTCCAGTGATTGCAAAATAGTCTTAAAAATACTTCATTTCTTTATGTGTGTCTCATTGGTTTGTCATGGCCTGTTACAGTGGTACTATTCAGGACAGCTTGTGACATGACACAATGTGACATATTCTGACCAAAAAACAACATGACTTCATACAGAATGTCAGAAATTTACATTAAACACATGATTTGTTTTGAAGTACCAATATGAATTTCAACTACTAAGTATGACTTCTGTTTGCATAAAATCTAAAAATTACAACACTGTGAGGTTATACTGGGGAATTTAGAATATCCTAATTCATCAAAAGATTACAGAGAAGTTTAGCAATGAGTTATATATGAAGTTTCATTTAAATCTTATCTATAGATCCATCCACGGTTTATTTAAAAAAAATTACAAGGTTAAAAAATAATCAAGCATAATTTCTCTTAATGGTAAATCAATACTTTCAACTTCCTTCATAGCCTGCAAAAACATGAAAAAAATGCATTAGTTGTTAGTCCTTTTATATTCTGTTAATGGATTTTTTGCTGTCAGTGCTGTCTTCAGAGGACATCATCCTTAATTACTTTCACTACTCATTTCAAAAAAGACTTCAGGGAGTGGTTTATTAATCACCAAACAATTTTGCTATCATTTCTGTCATAATTTAAAAAAAAAGAAAAAAAAGAGAAGAAAAGCATTATGAACAATGGTTTTGCTGGCTCCATTTTTCTCACTGTTATAATGTGTATTTTTATAACATTGCTGGTTTATGGCTATTTTATTAAAATTTCATTTATAAGAAAAAAGTATGAAAGCATACTTTCAGAGATATTTTCTTAGAAATTGCAATAGAGAAGTGAAGAAAATTTTTTATACAAAGGTACTTCAGATACCAGCTATTTCATAGTTCTTAATAAGAAGAAGCATTCAGCCTAAGATGGAGACATTTTCTTTCCCATATTATGTTTGTCTCATTAAGTACAGATCAACCTTGAAAGAATTTTGACATTTTCCTTGAAATCAAAGAATCTAGAAGGAAAAAATTTGATACCATCCTCCCAAATCCTCGTCTCTAAAACAGAGATGGATTTGACAGACTGTGTTTTAAGACCAGCTGGAAATTAAGCTCCACACTGCCACTCACTCAACCTCCCTGTCTCCCTCCCCACCCCAGGGAAATGGGGAGGAGAACAAAAGTAAAACTTGTACGTTGAGATAAGAAGAGTTTAATAATTAAAAAAAAAAGTAAAATACAGTGAAAAAGGTAAATATGAATGGTAAATAATAATACCAATAATGATACTATTAATGATACTAAATAGGAAAAAGCAAGTGATTCACAAAACAATTTCTTACCATCCACTGACTGATGCCAGACTCTCCTTCCCACCACATAATTTATGACTCTGGCTTTCATGCCTGCTAAGAGTCTTTCAAGTAGGAACAATGGTATGAGTACTGGATTGTTGCACATTTGAGTCAGTCCTGATTGCAATATTACTGCTCTCATTCAGTTTTATCAAAGTTCCTTCTTCACTGTTATGTGTGTGATGATCAGAGGGAAAACAGGCTCAGATCCCTAGAATGCCATAATTAATGTCCCAATAAGTGTCTTAATCTCAATTAATTGGGGAACTTTACATTTTTAATTTTTTTTTTAGTTCTACCTTTGTGATTTATCATTTCCATTAATATCATACCATTGTGGGTAGAATGATTGGATAAACATTTTCTCTCTCTGAATCTGAAGATTTCTTTTCTTGTTTAAAAAAAATGGTGCCTTTCTTTTATCTTATTTCTGGCTTGAAGTAAGGAAACTACATTTTCATTATAAATCAGAGAAAATGCTGAAGAGTACTTTCAGTTTGAACTAAGTAATGTAAGTTTTAAATTGTTTCATATCTTTTGAGATAGAAAATTAATTTAAGGAAGATTTTAAATATTTTTCATGCACAGTTGAGTTGGCTTCATAGCTTCAGGTCTATCAAAGTTTTCTCAAACAAAAAGTGTGCTATGAATTCTTTATATTTTTGTTCTGCTTTACCTTTCTCAAGGCTGCACTGGGAATATTCATTTTTGATCGATCTACACATGAAACTACACTTTATTCAACCCAGATACAATTCTCTCAAAAAATAACTAGGAGAGCAACTCGGTAACACCCCTCAGCAACTCATGGTACTTGTCTTATTAAGGTGCATTGTGGTGTAACAGAAGAGCAGGATGGAATTTTGAGGAGGAAAACATTAGTCATTTCATCTTCTTCATACTCCCCCCACCCCTCCCTGTCCCCCACCTTCCAGTCCTGAAATATTAATGTGCAAAACCCAAGACCTGACTAGTATTTCCAGAATATAAAAGATACCTTGAATCTTTGGTCAGATGAAGCCTTGACAATTTAAAAAAGATTTTTAGAAGCTGCATAACTATCATCCAGGATATAATTACATAGTTTTTGGCTTGCTTTTCATCAGAGAGCATCATAATAGAAAGAAGTTCTCTAGAAATAACATAAATTCTTGCTTTGTTCTATATAATTTTTATTAGTATCAATGTTATTAGTAATATTGTCATTAGTTTCACACGTCACCTATCCAGGTATGTTATGACATTTTGTGTTTGTTTTTTTTTTTTTCCTTTGGTTTTATTTCTTAATAGATTACCTTTATCTTTATCCTTTCCATTCAGAGGAGTACAGATATGTGACTCAGTCAATGCTTTGTTACCTTCTTTGTATAGGGGTTGTCCAAAGAGTAATAAGGAAGAGAAAGAGAGAGAGAGAAAGAGAGAGAGAGAAAGAGAGAGAGAGAAAGAGAGAGATTATGGTTAGTCATTAGCATCAATCCCTAGGAGACGAAGGATTGCCATGTTAATATTTCATCCTAAATCATAGATCACCTTGAAATCACGTTTATATGCTTGCCAATCCATTCTACACCTTGTTCTTAACTACCCTCTCATACCATCTTGCATTCTAATTTAAAAAGCACCAGGTATTTACATGTTTTGGAAAACTGGGGTTTAATCCCTTTATGTCTCTAACACTGGTGTTAAACACCTGGCAAGGTTATACTACTTCAATGAACATCAAATAACTTCTCCTAACTTCTTACAGCCTTGGGCCTGTTGTGTCCCTTTGTGTTTTCATGGTCCTTGCTTTCATATCAGGTGTACACTGTGCTACACTTAATTCTGATTCTGAAGTCATAGATGGCTCATTCAATGAAAATTAACTGAACAACAGTGAATTAATTCCTTATTTTGCTTTGCTTGAACAAGCAATTTTTGCTCTCCCTGTAAAACTGCCTTCACCTCTGCCCGTGGGTTTTTCATTTTTACTCTTCCAATTCTCTCCCACAAGCCACTCTGTATTTCAGCCTGAATTGCTGCTGGTAGAGTCCAGGCTAAGAAAGCAAAAAGGGCCTTTGCATAATATCCACAGATGTTTGTCACAGACATCTTTTGTGAAAAATCCTTTCTTTAGGATTTTCCCTTCTGGGAAGCTGAGGCCCCAGAAAAAGAATGTAAACAATGGTTATTGGCTGCTGTGGAATGCAACAGGTGGATCTGTGATTGGCCCATGCCAATTGGACGTGTATAATTAATGGCCAATCAAGGACCGAGCACTCTCTGGGACAGAGTCGGAGAGAGCTCCTTTGTTATTCATTCTTTTCTACTCTTAGCTTAGCTAGCTTCTGAGAACTTTCCTTCTATTTCTTTTTAGTATAGTTATAATGTAATATATATATAATAAAATAACAAATCAAGCCTTCTGAACATGATGTCAACATTCTCATCTCTCTCTTCACCTGAAACCCTTGTGACCACTGTCACAGATGTTTAATTCCGCTGCCCGGTAAAATGTTCAGGGTCCCAAACACATTTATGGGAGGACTCCAGGCTTCTCTGTCCTGTCCCAGGGGCCAGGGTGACCCTGGTCTCGGGGCAGTACAAAGATGAGGGCCAGTCAGGGAATAGGGAGGGAGTGGCTCAGGGACATAGAAACAGGGGAAGGCGCCAATGGGGTCTTAACAGCTTTTTGAGGGGTGCTTCTTGTGTCTCCCTAACCTAGGGGATGCCCCCCAGGGTCTCCACAACTCTCGGGAATGATTGAGTGAATTAAGGAAACCAAATAAAAATCTAGGAAGATTGTAAAAAATCCTGAAATCAGTTATATCTGCTATGTTATCTGTGGTCTTTTACAAAAAAACAGTGACTCCATGTCTGCTAAGACAGAGTCCTATGCCCCCTAACACATTTTTCTGTTGTAATGTGAGGAACTTGAACTGGATGCTCATATATGAAAATAAAAGCTCATGTTCACAAGCTTAAATGGGAAGTTGTCTGCTTGCAGTGTGAGGGGGATCCTTGTATCTTGTTTAGTCACCATTCTTTTTCTGCCATTCTTGTGTTCATCCTGTGCTGTCAACTCTGATGTCTTTAGTCCATGATGGTCATTAGCTGCTGAGGTGGAGGTGGTAAGACTTCAGAGCAGTTTGAGGAATCAAGTGGTCTCTTTCTTTCACTCCTGATTGTCCATAACCATCAGCAGTGTTTTATGCTCCTCATCTCTCTCCTCAAAATAAGGGGTGGTTATCTCGTACAGCCTGATATATTTGATGTTTTTATGGGGAGCAGGATTTGTCCTGGTTTCAACGCACAACTTGTCAGTTCTGGTTTCAACAGCCATCTCTCCTGGCTCTTCTACAGCCTTCACTCTGGTCTGATAGATCTTACTCCTTGTACATTTTCTGTATTCCTATTTGTACAGCAACACCACAAATCTCCATTTGCCCCTTTGTGACTGACTATGCAATATATTTTTCTCTCTATGCTTAATTTTCTCATAAAATATTAATACATTCTTGAGTAATAATTATGTTATTAGCATTGTTAGCATGCTACAAAATTATTGTGAACTGCTTCCATTACATTATTTCAGTATGTCTGTGCCTGGGTCTAAAGTAAATATTTTAACAACTTAATATTTGCCCATACTTTATAGTTGCACCAGGGCTCTACTTTGGCTACTTCATAAATTAATAAATAATAACTCTTCCACAGAAGAAGTACATCCATAAAAATTAGTGAGAAAATATGATGTAGTTGAAAATTTGACCTAACTTGAAGGAGAAAAGATTTCAGTGAATAGGAAATACTTATCAAGTGTAAGTAGTAAATATAGCAATATAGTAAATAAATATAATATAGAGAGGATCAAAATTTCATTAAGCAAAAGGTTCAACATCAACAAGATACAAAGACATTACTATGTTTTCAGTAGACCTTTTTAAAGATATGTTTTTTTGATCATCAGAATCAAACTAACATTCCAAATTATCCTGGTCTTGTTTTTTTTTAGGGTTTTTTTCCTGTTTTCATCCTTTCTATGTGTATTTTTATGTAATACAGGCAATACTTATCTATATATGTATTGACCGTACATTCACATAGTGCTAAATTTGAAATTTTCACAGTTAATAATTTTCAAATACAAAACTACATTAACACATTTTAACTTTTATAGCTTGTAGTTAAAAAATAAAAGAATATATTAATGCTTCAAATATGGATTATACTGACTACCTACCCATTGAATCTCTTAAATCCATTGAATAGTATAAATCACTAAATCATTTAACCAGGAAATATGTTTGAGTACCTAGTTTCACTGTGTTAGATCATTACATCTTGCATAAATATTTTGATTACCATTAAATAGGTTTTCTTGTTATTACACACATATGAAACCTTTTCTGCTATGGTAAAACATGATGCAGTTGATGCAGTAAGTTACACTTTTTTCTTTTTTTTTACTTTGCACATTAAAATAATTTTTCTGCCTAAAGTGAAAAAATTGTTAAGTAATAAATCTTCTGCATAGTAATTTATGTGGATGATCATAAACTATGTTTTATAAGTTGCAGTCTGTTAACATTCTGTTAGGAAGAGACACAGAAAAACTCCACTCTAATAGAAGAGGTGATCTTGAGAAGTCCTATGGTGGAAGGAAAGAGGCTCTGTTATGATGCATTGGGGACATTAAAAGTCAGTTTGGTTGCCCTTCTAAACAAGCCCCTTAATAAAAATTATTATTTAATCAGAATATTATTGTTTCTAAAGGCCTAACCCTGTGTTCTGTGTGATTTCTCATTTTCTGAGAAAATATGACCCTGTAATGTGATGTTTGAGTTAGTATAAAGTAATTTTGTTCTGTTTTGATTTTTGTTAGTTTTTACGCCTCAGTGAACAAAAATTGAGCCAGAGTTGTTTTTTGGTTTTTTCTCAGTGCATTTAAATATGAATTACATTAAATTTGAAAGGATAGAAATATGCCACCAATTCTCTAATCATTAGCAGAAGCAAAACCACTTCTAGTGTAATAATTATCCAAGCCAAACATTTATTAATAATGGGACCGATCTAATTATATATTTATATTTCTATATTATCTCTCATGTCTACTCCAGCAGGTATTTTCAATGAGTAATAAATTACTTACAGGAAGTGGAAAAACCCCAAAAACACCAGTTACACAGCTATAACTAGCGATTAACCAGTTCTCAGGAAAGTAAAAGACTACTTTGAACCTTTTCTTTTCATTATGAATGCTCAACTCATGTCCTTTTAATAAGAATTACTCTATAAGGGTAAAAAAATAAAGAAGAGATTTCTCACTTCTCATTATAGGCTAAGAGCTAAAGTGACCCATAAGTAGCCTAGAGAGAGATTATAGATAATTTGTGTGATTTGCTAAGCTTTTCATTCTGTCATGAATGGGTAGACTTAGCAGCAAAGCCAGAGGTTTCTGAGACCACTCCCCAGGGAAATGGTCACAGCGCTAAGCCTGTCCTGAGATCATGAATTATTTGGGCAATGCTCTCAGGCACATGGTGTGATTCTTGGGGTGCCCTGCACAGGGCCAAGAGTTGGACTTGATGATACTGTCCAATTTGAATATTGACACTGAGTTGAAAGTATACATATCAGTCATTGCCACTGTGTCTGCTAATCTGAAGTGATTGCAAAAATACGTTTAGAATGGTGTTGTCCTTAATGATGCTAGAAATAGTTTTATTCTTCTATTTCAAAGAAAGGAGCTGGTTTCAATTTTTTGTTCCTTTGATAATGTTGTTTTGACTTTATCTCTTGTATTGGTCACTAAATTAATTAATTCAACAGAAATTAATTTCTGTATATCCCACAGTGAAGCAACAATGATTGTTTATTATAGACCTGCATTAATGTCTTTATGATTCTTATCTTTATCCTTACTGGCACTACTGAATTTTTTATCCATATTTTCTCCCATGAATAATACAAGCCTTACAGAAACCTCCTTATGTGCAATGTCATGCAATCAAGGAAGAAAGAGACTGATGCAGCTTTCTTTTAAATGTGCTTTGAATTTATTGTTTAAATTCTGGGATAAAACTATCTTAAAACTGAGGATAAGGTAGAACAAAAGTTGGGAAAGATGTTTCCATCCTTTAGAACTCAAGAAGTTTGCAAGTTGAATAGAATAACAGAGGCTATCTTGCACAGTGACATAGCTTCATTCAGAGAAACGTGATTCCAAAACTACAAGCATTAGTTTCCTTCTCAGAATATTTCTATTTTCTAGGTCACCATATAAAGGTGAAAAAAATCTCTCTCTATATATATACATATCTATATATATATATCTCATACATTTGTATGTAAGCAAAACTAAATCATAAGGGAAAAGTCAAAAAGGGAGACACAACTTAGGGGGAAGATATGAGGGACATGGCATGGATCCATAAAAAAAATACAAAAAAAAAGAAAAAAATCTTTCCCAAAGTCAAAGCCATCAAAAAGCATGGCATGCCATCAGGTGCAGGGACATGCACCAAAGATTCCTCTCTTGGTCCCCATTGAAATCGCAAGATTCCTTTTCCCTTCCGGAAAGGAAATGAAATTTCCTTTCCGGAAGGGAAAAGGAATCTTGCCAAGCCCAAAAGAAAGGCTTACAAACACTCTGGAAAGGAGATAGGGTCAAATGAAATGCAATTGCAAAAAACCTCAAAAAAAAACAGAAAATGGGGACTTTTAGTGTCTTCAAAAAATAGGCTGTGAGGAAATGAGCTGCATTGCAAAGGACCAAAACTATGCTCACAGATCTTGCAAAAGCATGGGGAAAAAGTCAAGGAGGAAGGCTCAACTCGGAGGGGAAGAGATGAGGGACATGGCATGGATACTTTAAAAAAAAACCAAAAAACCCACAAAAATCTTTCCCAAAGCTAAAGCCATCAAACTGCAGGCAGGCCATATGCAGCAAAGCTTGCCCAAAATGGATCCCCACTGAAGGCCAAAACAGAAAAGAAGGACTTGCAAACACGCTGGAATGGAGATACCATCAAAGGAATTGCAATTGGAGGAGAAAAAAAAATTTGGGAAATTTGGTGACTAGAACTAAATGGTCTGGGATTATATCAGGTGCAGTGCAAAGGACAAAACGATGCCAAAATTAAGCTCACAGATGTTTCTAAAGCAGGGGGAAAAGGCAAATAGGAAGACAAAACTTAGGGGGAACAGATGAGGGACATGGCATGGATCCATAAAAAAAATACAAAAACAAGAAAGAAATCTTTCCCAAAGTCAAAGCCATCAAAAGGTATGGCATGCCATCAGGTGCAGGGACATGCACCAAAGATTCCTCTCTTGGTCCCCATTGAAATCGCAAGATTCCTTTTCCCTTCCGGAAAGGAAATGAAATTTCCTTTCCGGAAGGGAAAAGGAATCTTGCCAAGCCCAAAAGAAAGGCTTACAAACACTCTGGAAAGGAGATAGGGTCAAATGAAATGCAATTGCAAAAAACCTCAAAAAAAAACAGAAAATGGGGACTTTTAGTGTCTTCAAAAAATAGGCTGTGAGGAAATGAGCTGCATTGCAAAGGACCAAAACTGAGCTCACAGATCTTACAAAAGCATGGGTGTAATAGTGTGTTTGTCAAGTTTATCATACAGCTCCCCCATTTTGTATTGTTCCCCCCATATGTTTGCAAATCGTTCTGCCCTCCCTAGTTTTCCCCCCATTAGAATTAACTGTCAGTTAGGTTATATAATTCCTCCTCCCCCTTATTTCCTTATATGTGGACTTTTCCTTCTCCCTGGGCCTAGTCAATCACCCCCCACTCCTCCTAACTTTCTAGAATCTTCTTCCTTCTGGGGGTTGTGGTTGGCTGTGGTCCCGGGGCCCCTCCTTTACTTTGTCTTCATTGGTTTCCCCTTTATGTCAGTTATGTTAAGTTCATCCTTCCACCCTTCCCGATTGGTTCAATGTAAACCCCTCCTTTGTACACCCACCCCCTTTATAATCTCGTTCCACCCCTCATTTTGAGGTCTCTTCTTGGGGTTTTTCCTTGGCGTTCTTCCCTGGGGTCTCTCCTTGGATGTCATCTTGGAGTGTTCATTAAACCGGACTTAATCCCATCGAGAGTCCAGCTCCGTATTTCCAGTCACATTGGCGGTGATATCGGTCCGTAGGCGAGCACACTCCGAGGCCCTCAGACGCCGAGGGGTGCTCGCACTGAATTGCAGCGGGGTGTCGGCCTGCCCTCTGCTAGCCGGACACTGACCATCCCAGGCCAGATCCACCCTCGCCGCACCAACACTAACATTGTTTTCTCTTATCTCAGGTCCAGTTTTACTTTTTGGAACTTGAAACTAGAAACTACAGGGCTATTTTAAACTGTTCTCTTAAAATGTTTGTGGAAAAATAAAATGGAATGAAAAGCAGAACATATTTGTATTGGGTTCATGTAGTAAGGTTTTGGTAGGGAGGAGATTGCTGTAATGCAGAAATATGGCCATGCAGAAATGATCATAAATTGTTTAAAGTTCTATCTGTCTTGTAAGCAAAATTTATCAATTGCTGCTGACTTTTAACTATCATTTTTAGTTTTAACTTTTATTGTTTGTATATAACGATACAAAAAAGAGATTTGAGGAGTGATTTTTTTATATCAAGAGAGCTTTTATATTTATGGGTATTAAACAATACTGCAAGCAGAAAAGGTAGAACAATGTTAAAATTATGGTATAGCTTGTCAACAGCCAAGATGTAATTAATGAGGACATCCTTTGACCCACTGCTGAAATTATTACTAGTGAAATATTTCAAAAGCTGTAGAGAGCTTAAGTGGTTATAGACCACATCTGATTTACTGCTCTCTGGATATTTCCTGTCTCTTTGCACAGCCTGAGCAAAGAGGAGTTTTTTTCTTTTATTTTAAGGTGTTATTGAAGACTATCTTACACCAGCATTTTGTAAAAAGGTAAGCTCATATGGATTTAGAGGTGGGCTTTAATTGTCTACACCCAGGCAACTATTTTCTTTTAAGACGGCAGGAATTATCTGAGACAACCTTGTAGGCACCAAGTAGGGCCTACCAGGAATTATGTGCTCATTTTTAACAGGGCTTGAAGCACGGGCAGGTTAACCAGAGGTATTTAAGCACACAGTATATGTTTCTGCATGGGCAACTGAAATGAGTGCTAAACACCCTCTAAATGATAAAAAACAATGAATAGGAGTTGCAGGCCAACCTCTCACTCTTGCTTTCTAATGTAATGTTTTTAATAGTAAGAATAAATATAATAATTAAAAAATAAATTTAATAATATGAGAATAGCAGAAAATACATAAAAATTGAAGCAAAGATAAATATGAAGAACAGCTCTTTAGATCTTTGAGGAGAGAGTAAGATAGACCATAGCCATGGTCAAAATCATTGCTGAAGCAAATCATGTCATAGGCAGCTTACCTATAAGTAACTTCTTCACTGTTTGGTCAGATATACACCATTCCTCATGACATGGTTCTTTTGAAAATGTAATAGACCTTTGAAGTATTTAGCTGTTTTAATATGCTTTAATTACACCTAAGGAGTCAAAAAGATTCCTTTTGATGCTTAAAATATGAAACAGATATTCGAAATGTTTATAATAAGACTGATAAGTCTGAGTACAACTTCATCATTTAGCTATTTCCATTGTTTTCCTTCACTTTTTTTTTTTTTAATCAATAAATTTCCAGGTATTAAGTATGATTATGTTACTGAAAACAGTAAAATAATTAAAAGTTTAATCAGTCTTTAAAGCTTTCTGATTTATGTTACTGACTGTTTCATAAGCTGGAACCAAAACCACAAAAAATAGGTCAAAAAATCCAGACAGGATATAGTCACATGCAGAAGATCATTGAGAAAGTATTTTTGAGTACTTATTTTTGTATGTGGTTGTCAATATTCTGTTTGGTTTTATGAAAACAAATGAAAGATAAAAGAAACAACCTTATTCCCCACTGAATTTTCTTCCTAATTCATTGGGCAAACTTCAGCATGACAGTTTAATACATCTTTTCTCACTGTGATTTGTCAAGGTTGTCAAAATCACCAGAAGTACAGATGCTTTATTTTCAAGTTTTTCTCTGTCTTCTTTTTTGTTTTGGTTTGGTTTGGTTTGGTTTTTTTTTTTTTTTGTTTTGTTTTGTTTTTTTTTTTGTTGTTGTTTTTAATTATTTTCAGTAGTAGCCAGAGTAAAAAAAAAAATTAAGATCAACATCTCAATAAATCAAAATATATCAAGCAGTCATGGCATTATCGTGCATAAGTTAGCTTTTCTCCACAGCCATAAATAAAGAATACAACCAAGTTAAAACATATATCCTTTATGTGGAAATACACGATTGATTATGATTTGCTATTTATCATTGTGAGTGATAGGAACCTCAATTTACAAGTGGAACTGTTATGAAGAAATTATTGGTCACTTCACTATGAATGACAATAGGCTGGGCCTGTCACAGAATCAGCATGGGTAAAATTCAGCCTGCTACAGGGAGCCAAGAGACTTTCATGTATATCATTCAAGCTCCACTTCAGTCACATTCTAAGGGTTTTACTGGAGGTTAAATGAAGCATGGGTTTTGTTTTGCATTTCTGAATGGGATTGCACTCCGCTTGAGAATACCCTAACTACATTCTCTGCAAGGTTTTATATGGTGCTCGTGGCTTCTGCATCTGAGCAGCAATGCATTAAAGGCAGGAGTAACATCTGTGGAGTGCAAGTTCTGTCATTTTCTTCTCAGACATGGTTGAGATGCAGTTGTTTTTGAGCTATTATTTTCAGAATTTTATAGGCAGACATGAACTGTTTACTGTTGTACTTAATGGAGATGCAATGTAAATTGTGGAGACAAAGCCAAAGACAGCAAATTCAAGTACCTTGCAGAAAGTAGTGTTATTTGGTACATTTCAGCATTTCTCTGGGAAAATTCTCTCCAAACAAACTTCACACATAACAAATGCTTTATTTCTAGGAAGCCAGACACAGCATTGAGTTTTTAGCTTTTTATTTCCTAAATGCTCTTTTCACAGGACCCGGGACAAACCTTTTTCTCCAGCATTTTGCTGAACTTGATGAAAATAGCAGTTATTCCCACTATTAGTAACAGTTCCTCTGTTTATTCAGAATAGCCCCTCTACCTGTACTTCTACCAACTGATAATGGTACTTGGCACCTCTGCAGTGCCCCATATGTACTGCCGTATTCTGTTGACACCTTTCAGTTTCTGATAATTCTTACCACTTCACTGACCTACTTCCAACTCTGGATCTAAAAATCAGCTCGACCTTGATGAAATATAGACAACATTCAGAACTGGACTGTTGCTGATAAAAATTCACATATCAATGACAGATCTTAGTGAACTCTGGAGACAGAAAGTCCTTATGTGCTTTTATTCAGTGCCTGAAAGATAAAATCACTTTGACCAAGTAAGCCTCATGGAGGTCAGACTTAAACTTTACAGTCACAGAGAGGACTGTGAATCACCTAGTGATCCAGAAGAAATGGTCACAGAAAAAGAGCTCATGAAATGCAGCAGCAGTTCAGGATTCCAGCAAGAAAAACACCTCCTGAAGATCAAGAAAGAATATCTACGTAAACCAGCATTTTGCTAAGCCTAGATATTAAATGGAACTTGAATTCAGCAGAAAGAGAAGCTGTGAGAGTTTCAACAAGTGGAAGTCTGCCTCTCAGAATGCTTTTTCAGCTTGTGAGAATCACTGACCCAAGCATAAGCATATCTTTGGTTGAATTTTCTCAAACACTGTACTTTTTCTTGTATTCTCAGTAAAACATTGACTCTTTTCAATATGGACAGTGCTTCTAAGTGTGGGCTCTAACCTCCTTTCCTCTCTGAGGAAATAATGTAGTTGTTCTAGGTATTCGAAAGTGGTTCAGGACTACTCAAGTTTGTTAATTTAAAAAAAAGTAATATTAGAATATTAGAATAGAGATCCTGTTCCTGCAAGGGTGAACACAGGAGGAGAACCAGTTCTTGTTCTGTATCTAGGTAAAAGAAAACTGACACAAACAACAATGTCATTATTAGAAATAACAATGGTTTACACTACGCTAATGTTTTCTCTTTAGATCCAAGGTAAGAAGTAACAAAAGTTCAGGCCTCTATCACTTTACAGAACTCAGCGAAGGAATCTACAAATAATCTATATTCATGAAACTAGCTTTATATAAATTTACACTGGATTAGTAACAGTACGCTATCCAGGATTAAGTATAAGGACCCTTGGATCTGGCTTAGATGTCAAGAAATGTCTCTTTTAAAACTGAAAACCAAACATTTACTTTCTTTTTATATCCCCCTTCTTGAACAAATGGAAATATGTACTGTTTATGGTTTGAAGGTAAGCCTGTACCAGCCTGAGCAGGTGCTGCCATGCCATCTGGGTGCTATCTGTTTGGTAATAAGCTGATACACAACTGCATCTTTACTGCGTGAATAGAAAATATTGGTGTTCAGCTACAGCGGCATAAAATTTGTAGGAATTCCATGTAATTTAGACTTGTAGCCCTCTCATGAAATTTGCCTGCAAGTAGCTGTTGAATTCACATAGTCAGTGGGCATTTACCTTAGAGGAAACTGTGCCCTAAGAAATCTGTAGAAAGGCTTTGCTTATTCTAAATGTGCTGAAAGCCTCTGTGTGTGATAAAATGATTGAAGTCTTCTTACTGCATCCAAAGCATTTTTTCACTTGCACTATAAACACCAGCAAATGTCTTCTACCCCTGAGTATTTGTCCCAAAAATCACAGAAGAAGAAAAAAATATGATAAAATTCTTGTTTTGACCTTGGGTAACTGAAGTATTAGGATTGATAGATCATCTTGTTCTGGCAAGCAGTAAATTTTCCTCTGCCTACCCCAGCAGCAACTGGGCACATTTTACGTGCTGCTACTAAATCATCACAAGATTACATTAGCATATTGTGTATTTATTTATTTTTCGAATGTGCTGTTCATAATGGCCATAATGGGAGCAGCACCGTTGTGAGCAATCTGACTAAAAAGTCCAGCTGCAAACTATAAAGCAATACTTGATTTATCTGGCCACAGCAGGCACTGACTTCATTACATTACACAGAAGCCAGCAGAACTTAGCCATTACAATTATTCTGATGCTTTTCTGTGTAGCTGTTATTCATCAGAGTAAGTTTCACTTGTCATTTTCCTTGCAGTGGAAACTTTCCAGTAAAGCTAAATTTTAAGAATTTGTGCAGTATTATTATTGCTGATTAAAGTCAATTTTCAAGGAGGGCTCATGGTGTAAAAAGCCCCACAATCATGCACAATAAAATTGCCCTCAAAAGCTTACAGTCTAAAAGGCACTTATCTTCAGAGGTGAGAGAAAGGTTTCATTAAAGGAATTTTAAATGCACTGAAATGCATTATTTGGCAAGTTGGAGTAGAATAAGCACAATAATCATAGTAATGGCAGATAAACAGACAAATGCTCTTTAGTTCTATTTTTAGGGTAATACAAAAGTTTTACCTGCTACCTGCAAACATTTGACTCTAAAATGGCATACATCTTCTTCCCACCTTGCCCAGCTCCTGCAAGGATGATGATTGCCTCTGATCATCACTTATATCTACCACATCCATCTACCACCATATCTACCATATCCTACCACATCCCCATAAAAGTTGTCTGGTTCAGTCTGCCTTGGCAGGAACTGCAGCTGGGGGAGTGTAGCTCCTCACAGCAGCCAGGAGGCACAGTTACTGCTCAGACCACACAGTCCCTTTGGGCTTGCAGTACAGACTTTAACTTTACTTTTGTGAAGTATTTAAAAGCTTACAAAGGAAGCTTAAAATCATAAATATAAAAAAAACCCACAACTGTATGTATGTGCTCATAGAAAAACTCCCTTGAAACCAGTGTTTAATAGAATCCTCATTTCTTACTTGGCACTTTCTATTATTATGGAGGATACATCTTAGAACATTCAAGACACTTGGTTTGCCATAACTATCTCAAAACAAAAAGGGAAACTATTTGGAAAGGTGTTTGTTGTGGAGGCTCTAAATGAGTACAGCACATTGTTCAGTGACTAATTTGAGTTCTATCTCTCACAAGTATAATGAAATAAAAAATAATAAAATGGCACATAATGTGTCCAAGTATCTACCCTGAAACTTCCAGTCATATTTTTTCATTGTTACCTTTAAAATTAAGTCTGTCATACATTTGTGCAGTAAAAAACATGTGCTACTTTGTGCAATCTCATTTGTCTTAACAAATTTTAAATAGTATTCTTAATAATGGCAGAGTTTAAATGATAGTACATTGGCCAGGACTCAATTAAGTAACAGAGAAGGGCATCCCAATAATAATGAAAAAGTACATTTTCACATATAGTCATGATGGCAAAAGAAAAAAAAAAAAAAAAAAGAAAACCAATACAAATTACTGTGGGTCGGGGTTTTTGTGTTGTTGTTGTTGGTTTTGGTTTTGTGTTTTTTGGGTTTTTTTTGTAGAAGGAATAGTGCTCAAAATCTCTCATACTAAATGATGGAATAATTCATCTGCATCAGCCTTGTTTTGCATTTGAGACTGGATAAACCTGATGCAGGAAATAAGGCCTTGGGTTCATCTGAGCAACTTGATCCAGATTTGATTAAGGTTTTCTAGCTGTCTGAGAAATAATTCTGACATTGCTAAGCTTGCTATATTTGTCTGCTGCTCTCTGTAGTCTAGAGGGAAATGTTTAGTCTTTTGAAAACTCAGTCTTGCACTGAACCTTGATCTTCTCAAGCGGACACTCCTTTTTCACTTGCTATATCAAAAAATAAACAAAACATATTTATACAGAAAATACCATATTTTCCTTTCCCTTATATCTGTCAAAGCTTCTTGGTTGATCAGAAAAATAAAAGACAATGCAGAAAAGCTGCAAAGGAATATAATTTAGAACTAATACATTCACAGTGCCAGAGGATGACTGGATGTAATGTGCTTGTTAAGATAACACTGAAGAAAAAATAACATAGGTTGATTTTGGAGACCTTCTGCATTGTGTCTCATAGCAGGCATCAGATCAAGAGCGTGTTTGTTACATTTAAAAAGGTAATAACAATGTCCATTTGAAATTGAATATCTCTCACAGTTTCGATTTCTTTTTCAGTTAGGCTGTAGTAAAATAGTTAGTTTGGTTTTTAAAAATTAAAAAAAAATAGGCAAGACACTCCAGATATGTAAGAACTGAAATAAAAAAACAAGATTTAGGTATTTTTTCATCCAGTTTTCACTCAAGAAGAAACTAAATACTTTTCATTAGGAATTAATGGATACAAGTTTAAGGCTTTGATTATCACAAAATCAAAATCTTTTTCAGTCAAACCTATTCATAAAAATCTATGGCTATGGTTTCTCAAGTTTGATTTGTAACTGGAAATATGTATAAAGCACAGTTCTTTGGTTTACATTTTGAAACGTTATGTGTAACTTAGCCAAAAATATATGCACTGCTAATTTATAGGATTTCTTATATAGATGTCACAACTGTGTAAGTATAAAGACTCTCCTGGAGATATCAATGACATTTAAGGTAGGTTTCATATGACAGTTGCCTAAAGACATGTATTTAGTGCTACCAGAGATTCCCTATCTGGCATGCAGTTTTGTTTCCAGAAAGGTTTGAGCACTTGTAGGTCTTGTCTGTGAGCCCTAGGCTGATATTGTGAATATTGTGGAAATTACCAGTTTCATTCTACATCCACTTTTAATATACTTGATAGTTACTTACTCTTGAGTGAGCACAAACAGGAATTTGGGTAAGTAGGACTCAGTTTGGCCAACTCTGCATGCATTACTTTCAATCATCACTTTACACAGGAGCCTTAAGTCACACAATCTTCACTGATGTCACTTCGTGTCACTTCCTATATGGTGATATCAATGACTTTATTTCCCTCTTACTTCTATTACATTTACATTTTAATAACTAGCAAATGTGTTAGCTAGCTACTATAAATTATCAAAATTTATCAAAATCTCTACTTCCAAACAATGAATAGTCAAGAATAAAGAATTCTATATCTGTACTCTTCTTCATCTTTGGACTTGTGCCTGACTCTGAATGAATAACTTAAGACCTTCTTTCAAGCTAGTATTTCCACTTTTGAAGTCTGTTGACTTCAAAGAGAAGTGTGATTTTAAATGGCTTAGGATATAAGTCAATAATTTAGGAAAGTGAGTTAGATGGAATAATAAACTCTTGAAATACAGCAGGAGCTAAACTGAAAAATGAAGAAGACAAATTTAATTAGATGTTAATATTGCTATTAAAAATTTTGAAAGATAATGAATTTATCTCAGTGCTTTGAAAGTTTTGCTTATTTAGATGTAGTGGATCACTAATTACTTTAACTCTGTGTGTTGAGAAGAATGATAACACCTACAGTCAAGGTGTGTTTGTGCGAGGACAACTGGTGCTTTTAGAAATGTAATCCTGTGTAACGTGTTTTGTGTTCAACCAATTATTTAATACTAGGAAAAGTTGGTATTAGCAGCCTGATACATGTAATCATTGTGTTTCCACACATTAGCTTTCATTTTACCTTACTGAAACACTTGACCTTGTACTAAAGGTTTTTTATAGCTCTGATTTCTTGCTCATTGCCACCTCTGAACACTGCATATTGAGGGAGGAATCAAAAATGCTGGAATAAAATGTTCTTAAAATTTAGGTACTGTTTTTACAGAAATTTTCAGGAGATTTTAAAAAAATACTTTTATTCAAATATTAAATGTAATGAATGGGAAAGAATCCAAAGGAATTGTGCTTGTTGCAGAAACTTTAACAAATTCTAGCAGCAGCCTGTAGAGCTAATAGCTATTAAATTTGTAAGTTATGTATACATGTGTTTATTTGCTACCTTCTCAATTAATTTATTTCAAGCAATTCCTACTCCTGCTCCAGAAGGATACAAGACATGACTACATTAAAATTTTCATTGATCTCTTAGGCTGAGGTGGGATTCATTTCACCTAGCTTTAGACAAGTGTAATGTAGATGTCTATATCTGACTAATCAAATGTTATTTGTAGTCATTGAAAAGATAATAAGTTTTTCTGAACCACTTATTATGCAAAAAAGATTACTTTAAAACCAGATGTAACAATAATAAAATAATGATTCTTCTTGCTATTTTCAAAGGGAGCCTAAAGGGAGCAATTTACAAAGAGAAGTGTGTAGCTGAGCAGAGAAATCTAGACTCAAGAATCTGGTGTAAGTATAATTTTTCAAAAAGTAAAAATGCATTTGAAAAACTCTGCAAACTCAGAAGTACAACCTTGCAGATCAAACTATAATATTTAGTAGCTTAAGACCCTTATTTTCTATGTAAAAATAATAATTCATTTCATATTTCCTGATTTACAGAGGGTTTTTTTTAAATTGTTCTACATTGGAAATCCAAAAACCCGTAAATGATCTCGGAGCATTGTGTGGAACTGAAATGTATTTAGATATTTTACAGGTCTCTGATGTAGCAGATTGTAGTTGATGCCTTGATGTTGATGCCTATGTTGCCTTCGGGCAACACAGTAAGAATATGCTGATTGACTACATCAACAAAAATATGTTCAGATATTCAAAGAATAATTTACAGATGCTGAAGTGTCAGATTTAAATAAAGGAAATCTACCAAGTGTAGTGTATATTTTCCATCTGGAAAAAATAAAAAAGTCTTTCAAAGATTTATTATGATTAAATGGTTTGCTACCAGTGCCAGTCCATGCAGTGAGACGTAATTACATAGCTGAGGACTTCATGCTGTCAAAGTTTCGGGAATCTAGAGGGTAGTAAGTAGGAGGAATAAAATTTAAATCTTGGATTAAAATAAAAAATTATTTTATTCATGTCTTGTTTCCTTCCTTCTCTTGGTTCTTCTTAAAAACAATTTTCCTTTCACCAACATATTGCCATTAAAGCTGGGAAAACATCTGCGTAATATGTAAAGAATCTTTACAAATGACCCAAAATGCTTTTCCAGATTTTCATTTCAAAGACTTGAGCTTTAATGCTGACTTGTCTGAATGGTGCATCATTACATTCTGAACATCTCTTAGGAAGGCTTAGCATGCTTTTCATAGTTTTCTTAGTTTGAATTATGCTACTTATGTTTGCGTGCTCCAAATCAAAATGTTATGATTCATTAAATTATATTAGGGATTTTCCATTTAAACATGTGCATATTTATAAATTTCAGACATCACTGTGCATGAAAGCAGACTGCTTTACACAAAATAATTCCATCTATTTACAAAATATTTTAGAATACTAACACTTAGCTCTAGCAGTGTTTTGGGAAACATCAATCTATCTTGTTCAAAATCTTTGTCAAGTACCTGGTGAAGATACAATTCAGTTCTCATGAAGTTTTCTTTTGACTGCAGAGTGGATTGACTAGGTAATATGAGGCTGGGGCCCCTGTCAGCCACAGAAATTGTGACAGACTTTAGGAATAGGCCAACAGGGACATCAGGAAATTCAATATCGATACAGACAACGTGGGGAACAGCTTTGGGAAAAAATTCCCTGAAGGTAGTGAATGGAGTCAGCAGTGTGTCCTGGCAGCAGAAATAGCAACAATATACAGAATTGTGTTAACAGCAGCACAGAGAGCAGGTCCAAGGAAGTGATTATCATCTCCTTTACTCCACACTTGTTAGGTCACACCAATATTACTGCATCCGTTTTCGTGTTCCTCAGAATAGGACTGACATCAGTAAAGAGGAGTGTTCATCAGTGTTCCTCAGAATAGGATTGGTATCAGTAAAGCGGGGTGAGTTCAGCAGAAGGCCATCAGAACAGAATGGAGCACTTGCCCTATGAGAGACAACTGAGGGACCAGGGCTTGATGTCTTGAAGACCAATGTGCAGTGTAGAAGGTTTCCCAGAGAGATTGTGCCCTGGGAGATTCAAGACTCAACTGGACAGAAATGTCTTTGAACCCCAGAGATGCCCTGTATGAAGAAGAAAGTCAGACTAGAGTCTTCCTATATTCTCTTCCCATTTGAGCTAGCCTATACGGTGACACACAGAGAAAAAGGAATTCAGATCCAATGGTAAAGACACTCTCCTGGGATGGGAGAACATTTGAGATTAAGCCAAAATAGGCATTAAAGATAGGTGACTTTCTGAGATATATTTAGCCACTAATTTATTATAAAAATGACAGTGATATTACCAGCTCGGTTTTATGTCTCTGCACTGAACAAGTAATGGATTACAGGCAGGTTTATTTAATTTGCATTCTGATAGGCACTGCTAAACCATGTCTTTATGTAGGCTTCAAGGCTAAGGGAACCTTTTTGACTCTGACAATAACAATTTAGTTTCACAGAAAGTGATCACTGTTGAGACACATTTAGGGATCTATTGATATCTGGATCCACTGTCTGCAAAATTCTCATACAGATCACTCATGAATAAAGAGTCACATTTTTCTCAAGTTAGTAAAAGCCTTTAACATGAATGTAAAGACATGAGAAAAATGTTCTGGCACACTAAGTTCTTGTTAGTTCAGTACTCAGGGCAGGTTTCAGCTCAAGACTGCAATTCCTACTTTTAAATGCCTACATAAGATGTCTATTTCTGACCTACAGGCTTAACAAATGGTACAGTCAGATACATGTAAGATCATTTGCTAGGGTCATCCAGTACGGCTTCTAGTTTTTCATTCAGAAAAGTTAGGTTGTTATACAGATGCCTAGGTCTTGTGCCTTAAGTCTTTTAATCAACTATGTAGTTGGATTAAACTCTGGGTCTTTATATCCCAGTAATAGTCAATGAGCATCCAGGATGAAATTCAGTTACTGAAACGTCAGCTACATTTTGATATCTCATCTAGCCTCCAAGTGTATGTTGATAAGTGTTAAATTAACCATCCAAAAATGCTGGCAGGAAAAGATGCTCATAGAATATAGCAGATTTAAACATTAATAAAATTCCACAGGATTTCTGTGTAAAAGTTGTGCCATGAAGCACTCTTTTTCTTCTTTTTTCTTTGGCAAAAATAAATACGGGCTTGAAGTGTTGCTAAAGGTTACCAGATGATTGCATACCTGCTTTGCAGCTGGCTAAGACTTAAAGCATTCTACTTATTTTATACAGACCAATCCTTGTCAGCAAAGCTAGCCAGCAAGAAACACTCACATATTTATCTCCATGAGGTGGAGTGAACCACAGGGAAGGATGTCAGCTTTAGTTGAGTTTGAAGTTCAGCTGCCTGGAATTGTTTACCTATTGTAGATGTACTCTGATAATTTCTGGAGCATTTTTCAGCTGTATGCTATTTGAATCTTGAATATTACAGATTATATTTCTGGTAAAATGTTAGGAAATTAGGTGAATCCTAGAGGCTCTTTTGCCAATATTTTAACATAGTTAGAATTTTCCAGGGCTCACTGCATAAAACCATTGTATTCTATGCTTGTTTTGTCTACGACATCCTTTGTTTATATATACACTTTGCTGAATAATCAGTTTTCCAATTAATTCTTTGGGAGGGTTACAAGAATTAGCATGCAAGATTTTGTCTTTTCCTCTTTTCCCTTTTATACAGTGGTATATTAATAAAGATACATCTCAAGTTATATCTCAAGCTGTAAAACAATAGAAAAAAAGGAAAGATCAAAGCTCTGTGCAAATTTCGGCTGAATTAGAACATAAGTAAATAAATAAGTAAATCTGCATTTCCATTGGATTAACTGTGTAACTACTCTTGTGGATCTCCAGAAAAGGCTGGAATATATTCTGCTGGACTTGAAATTGAGTTCATTTGGAATACAAAAGAAATTTGAAAGACAGATAAAAAACAAGAGCAGTGAAACTCACTTTAATTTCAATCAATACTGTTCTATGATATCACCAATAATTTTCTTTCAGATTTTTTGCTGCTAGTTTTGCATTTCATGTTCCTTGTAATAATCTTTGAACAAAAATGCTTTGTAATGAAAAAGGAAACAATTTACAATTCTCATTTACTGTGCATTTACTTAAGACTTTTCATCATGTTACAGTGAAATGTATGAAAATTTTGGTCCCTCAGAGATGTAGGTTTCATCATATTAATATTCATGAAACTTCCTTTTATTTTTTAGGTACTTAACTCTTTTATCTGTTAGGTACTACAAGAAAGAATAAGTAACTATTTAAGTGAATACATACTTATGTATCATATATTTTCTAATTATAGGAAAATATTTCTTCCTTAATTTTTTATGAGATTAAACTTTCTATTTCTCAAAGCAAAGTAGTGATTTCTTGTGTTGACCTAGAGTATCTTAAAGAGTTTGCTGAAGAATTACTAGGGAACTTCTTTAGTAACCCAAACATATACAGCTGATATGAAATGTCTAGTCTGGGTATTAAAAATTTTGCCCTTCACGGAATAGACAGTTCTGAACGTACAGAATTGGAAACTGCAGGTTATGGCTACCACTCCACTTAGCAAGTATAATGAACTATCCCTCCCAATTACAAACACAAACTGTAGTCAGATTCCTGGCCAATGAAAAAAAAGACAAATAAAAACCAACTCATAAATGAAGGATCTTAATGAGCAACACAGCAATATGTAAAAAAAGCTGTCTAAAACATCCTAAATAAGAGTGATACTTCTACAGGTGATTCTTTGTTGTCTTCACTGTTATATCAGGCTTCAAGTGCGCCCAGTGCTAACAGTTAGAAATATCTATATGACTACATGTCTGCTAAATAAAAGGAGAGGAAACTTAATGTCTCATTCATAGGCACAAAGCTGGATGTAGCGGCAGAACTAAGAATTAAATCTGTCCCTTACTTAAGTTAGATAATGAAACAATAGTCCTAGAAATAATGACAACCATTGAAATTATGCAAGTATTTTTCAAAATAAAACAGCTTAGGATGAAAACAAAGAAAAGATAAAGGTAACGATATCCCCAAAAAGGCAAACAAAAACAGTGAAGAGATTAATAAATCTCTTCAAATCAAAGTTCAGTTAACTAATATAATCAGCATCTAACTATCTCTCTTTTTACAGTATTCTACTGAGGTAGTAACCTTAAAAAGTTCAGTCATAGGAAGTTAATCAGGAGGTCTGGAAAGAACCAGGAAGTAGCAGGATAGAAGAAAAGGACTCTGAGAACTCAGGGATGCTTTGGACCTTAAGCAGATAGTGATAGCAAGCTATTCAAGAACAGAAAATGAATGGATTAGAATATTTTGGGAAGAAAACTCCCTAAGCAATGGTAACCTAGAAGTATTTCGTCAAAATGTGGTGATGAAGAAAAAGTTATGTGCTTTTTATGTTATTTATGAAATTGGGATCATGTCCTTTATGTGAAATGCATTGAAAAGTAGATAATAATATTGATATAA
Organism: Melospiza georgiana; assembly: GCF_028018845.1. Classification (NCBI taxonomy): domain Eukaryota; kingdom Metazoa; phylum Chordata; class Aves; order Passeriformes; family Passerellidae; genus Melospiza; species Melospiza georgiana. The sequence goes on from NC_080431.1 coordinate 39,099,417, forward strand.
GGGCTAAATATAGAAGATGGGACTCTGTCCAGATGCTAGGAGTTGAACTATAAATTATTGTAGCAGGTTGGGTAGAGATTAATATAAAATATTACACAGTTGGCAGTATTGTGCACTGACTAATCTTTTAGAATTATGGACTATGTGAAAGAGACAAATAGGACCGGTATGCACCAGATAAAATAATAAAAAGGAAGACTATAAAGTATTACTGGATTTTACTGTCTTTGTTTCCATTAATTATACGTGGGGTGAGCAGGAATGGTAGCTATAAATTAAAGAACTAATTGAGGGAGAGTGTTCCACCATGGACTTTCTTCTGTTTTGCAGAACTGGCAATGAAAATGACATAAAAATTGAAAAAATATTATAATCAGGCCTTGAATGGCATGAATGGAATAATAACACTAAAAATTTGTGTGTGGAGGCACAAAAGGAACATCATGTAATCTGGAAATTTCATCCATCCTAATAAAATAGGTCCTTAGAAAGTAATTTTAAAGAGCATTGAACTTATTTTTTAATATGAATGGTGCTTTGGTATAAGACAGTAAGAAATAAATCCATTTATTCTTAGAAACTCAAGTGAATAGCAGCTGAACCAAACAAATCAATGAAAATGTATTTTAGCAAGAAGTAAATCCATAGATTTTCTCCTGGTTTGTTTAGGTCTTTTTGTCTTGAGTGTTTTTCTTCTTTCTTTTAGTAGACATGCATTTTCTTAGGCTAGTTTTTGCAAACATAGAAAAGCTATCTGTTTTATTAATATTATATATCTAAACCATGTGTTTGGATTTGGTATGGATTATGACACCTTCATAACTAATCATTGGCTTGTGACCATGTGAATCTGTTGATGCACAAGATTTCATATCTGTGCTGATGCAGTTACTGTTTATCATAAAAACACCCACAAGTTTTCTCTGAAACCAATGTACCACTGGTTTCCTCAAGACTTGTAGCATTCCCCTTCATAAACTTTTGATGTTCTAGTCAAATGGGTTAATTTAACTTAGCAAAAAAAGCCAAAACATAAAAAAACCCAAAAACCAAAACCCCTCCAAAAACAAAAATTAAAATAAATCCACAAAAATAAACAACAAAAAAATTGAGATGGTTTTGCTGTTGTTGAAATGGAAATAAATAAAAATGTAAGGGAGACATCACATCTCACTTCAAACCCACACAAAATATTAATTGAAATTTACTTGTATTATTATAATTAAGGAGATGTTGTTTATATCTTTGTTTATAAGATAGTCTTTTTTTTTTTTAAGAAGAGACTATCTTATAGATTATCTTATAGCTTTCCAGCTATTGCTCTGTTTTCCAGCTACTGCCATGTTGTAACACAAAAATTCATACTAACAGGAAAGATCCAGTGACTTTTAGCAGAATAAATGATTTTTAGCAAAAAGTGAAAAAAAAAAAAAATAAGTCACTTTTACTCCAAAACTTTATGCCTATGTTCTCATGCAGTTGTGTGCAAATACTGTACAAATGTCAGGGAGACAAACTAGCTAAGCTGATGCACTACACCTGTGTAAAGAGCTAGTACTAGACAATACCGTGAGATAGATATTAATTTATTGAGAAGTCCCATTGTGCTAGGATGAATAATAATTCTAACCAACCACTCTGAGTTTTGCCTTGTAAGAATTACTTACAGCCCAATAAAAATATTTTTAAATCCTGCTAATATTCTTCATTCATGCTTATATGAAGATCTGTGATCTTTAATTTAGTATCCTAAGGATGAAGAAGACTATCAAATGTATAAGCAACAAGGGAATTTAAGAATAAAAAGCTAGTTAAAAGCAAGAGTAACAGTGTCTTTTAAAGAGAATTTTATAATGAAAACAGTAAGTCAGTAATCACTTGCCTTAATTTCATACAAGAGCATGAATAAGGTTTTAGCAGTTATAATACTAGCAAAGTTGTACATATATTCCTGCCCCTATCTCACCTGCATACCAACCTTTCCTTCTCCTTTCATACCTGCACTGATCCATGTGGCTTTAAGATTGTCAGTTCCTAAACACTTCTTTTATTCATATGAATAATGGTGCTCAAGCAAGCAACCCTAGCTGAAAAAAAGAAACCCCAACTTCTGTCACATAACTGTGAGCTCATCTAAATAGTCTATAAATGGGGTGGAGGGAAAAAAAAGAAACTGTGAAAGCTTCTGGTTCTGAGCTTTGGAAACTAGAACTAGTTACATAGGCAGAAACAGCTGAAAACTATTTTCAGAATTTGCTCATCACCACCTGTTAGTCATCAGCTTTGAGCCATGTCAGCTAGAACTGACATGCTTTTGACAAGCTTACTGCGCTTGAATTCTGTAAAATTTAAGGAAACTTAGCTTATTAATCAACATGTTGAAATTAACTTAGGATCAAAACTTATGTGTTTACCTTAACATTCATATTTATTCTGGTTAGATTAATTTTATTAGGGGTAGTAGTCTATCTTAGGAGCACAGTCTTCTGATAATCAGTGATTTCTAATATGTACAGCTTTTACCTTTTTGTTTGTGTCAGTCTCAGGACATACTCTATCTGCCTTATGTTGACTTTCAGTTAAATTAATTTTTTTATTCAGTCATCTTGGCAGGGCTAGGTTTATGGTTGACCTCAGTGATCTTAAAGGTCTGTTCCAATCCAAATTATTCTACAATTTGAAATTGTTCATATCCGTGATAGTCGTGGCATTAGCATAATTATGGAAGTCTGGATTACGCAAGCAAAACCCTCTATTTTGACATCAGAGGACAGTAGGCATTTGTTTCGTCAGAGTGGGATACTTCTAAATTTGTAAAGAATACCTTTGTTTAGTCATTCAGGAAACTAGTAACTCCATACATGCACAGTAACTAAACAGCCAGCATTCCATAGAATAACATCCCTGACTTGATATAGACCACTGCTTCTTTTAATAACTGTAGCAATATGCATATCAGTTTACTAATGATCCTTAAAGTTGATGCTGCATCATCTCTAGAAAAACCCTTTTGCAGATAGAATGAGGAAGTGTTTGTTGACTGTTCAGCTACTCTGTAGTTTCTCTGCCAGCCATAAACATCTTCATGGTCTCCTCACTGAGCTGAATTCAAATGGCATAGTGTTCCCTGCATATTTGAGTTTGGTATTCTGTCATTTGTACTTTGCTGTGAATTTCATGTGTTCCTTTCAGTTACTACTCCTGTTTCTGTAATTTAATATCTCCACTTTATGATTAAATTTATAAGCAACAGGGAACCATTCTCACTGTGGAATAATTATCACAAAACCATGTTTAAAGGATATGCCTGCCTGCAGCTAATTGTGCTCACACACTACCAGTCTGTTTCACATCACTGGGTGCTAAGGAGGCAAAGATAACAATAATAAATCTGTTAATTTAGGAGCAATTTCAGGAGATTTATATTCCTGTTATTACTGTTTTCTTTTTGGTTCCTTTTTAAGATTTTTGTGTTTCTTTTCCCCAGCACTCCACACATTTCAGCATTACTGCACATGTTTGGACTTGAAGAGAATCTGGGCAATAAGGTTTCCTGTAGATGAAAGAAAACAAGCAACTCTGTTGGGAAAAGCAGTACATATTTCCAATACAACAACAACAAAAAAAAAACAGCAGTGGAGGGAAGTAATTAGTAAAAGCTTTATTTCTGTTATTTTTTAGGGGAAATGTACATTAGCAAATATGCGTATTTGAATCTATTCTAATTGCTTGGTGATAAATGCTATTATAGTAATTTTGCTGTTCTGAACTTACATTTGCAAACCCATTTTCCTTAGAAAATAATGTGGAGAATATTGTCCTCAGAAGTGTATTTGAAAAATGCTGCTTGTAAGTTATCGAAATTAGCACAAACCTTCCAAAAGCACAGCATATGCTCAATGTGCAGAAAATGCTAAAATAACTTTTGCCTGCTCAACAAAGAAGCATGAGAAGTTTATTGACTTGCAAGCTTAATCATTACTGACAGATTATTGTTATCTTCTTCTTTTATACCTGCTTTGATTTTTTTACTGTTCATCTTGGGGTTTGGCCCCCACTGGAGCAACATGTTTCATTGTACACTGTGTGTAAACCACTTGAATAATTGAAGCCTAGACTAAATTACTTGAAAAATATATCAGTCAGTGTTTTGCTGAAGTAATCCGGATCACAGCTGTGATTTCAAAACTTGCTTTAGTGTGTGGTTCAGTTACCATAGAATCATAGAATATCTTGGATTGGAAGCAAGCACACAAACTCATAAGAACCTTCAGAAGACTTGTTCTTATGAATTATTATAATTACTTTTCCATAATAAAAAATTCAAATGTTAAAATATAGCAGTGTAAGAATATGGAAATAATAGAAAAATACTTTTGAAACATGATGAAACTGATCTAAAACCAAGTCCTATATTGTTGAGGTGGGTGAATATCATTGTGTATCTTGCTGTCATCTGGATTGGGTTATCAAAATACTTTGCAGTCCCTTCTAGCCCATGTATAGAATTTTTCTTCTGGTGAGAACCCATTACACTTGGATAACAATACCATATAGATATCTCCTTCACAGCTGCTCTGACATGCATAGTTAATAATTTCACCCAGATATGGGAGCTAAATAACATTTCTCTGTCTCACTCTTGATGGAGTTATAGTGCACTTTGTACTTAATATCTCAATGGACCAGTGGAAAGTTTTCTGTTGCGGTGGTTTTGGTACTGTTATTTTCCAAAATCTGTTCCTCCATAGGTTCATTCACCAATTTCCCAATTAGAAAAGAGAACCATTACTAGCCTGTCACTGATTCAGTCTATCCATATACATTCAGGGCAAAACTACTTTTGCCCAACATCATAAATTCTGTGTACATGAATGCCCAATTTTACAATAGTGCTTGGCACAGTTCCTTTTGCACTCTTATGGATGGACTATGTCTTTGCTTTGAAGAGGTTATACTACATTAACATGATGGACTCTTTCAGGTAGAAAACATAGAGTTTGCTATCTCAAATATCTAGAGGAAGTATGTCAAGGCTCGGTATGCCACAGAAAAATGAAAGAGGACCATGGATAAAATTGGCCCATAAATAATTATTTTTAAATTACCATTTCCTATTGCTGCGTTTTACCCAGAGCTTTGTTGATACTGTGTCCTAAGAAATGGTAGGTGAGAGGAGAAAAGAAATTCAACTTTTTTGTCATAGAGGAGACTCTGGTTAGGAGATACACATTTCTGTCTGTGTTGCTCCAGAAGAGCATCATAGGCATAAAGAATTTAAAGTATTGTCTATGTTTTGTTGGCTAAAGTATGTGTATGCAACGGAGACAAAATTTCTTTCAGACACAAACTAAATCTTTGCCTTCTTTCTTTAAACTCAACAACCTAATGCTTATCTAGCCCATAGGTAAAAGATTAAATAAAATTATCAGCTAGTATGAAAACAGAAGGAAAAAAAAATGAAGAAGACACATTTTTTCAATGACTCTTTGTACTAAATATTTACATAGAACATCTTTTGTATTTTTGCTGGACAATTAGCTTTGTTATTAAGAAATGTTGCTTGAAGTGCATAGTCAGCTGGCACCTGAGGTTATTTTAACACAGACTAAGCTTTCACCATCTGTCCTGCCCTCTAATTAAGATGCAATACCTCCATAATTCAGAAATGCATAGTGAAAATTCAATAATAAGTAATTAAAATGCATGTGTATGTTTGTCATTTATTGCTGCATTCTCCTGTTACATTTTGGACACATAAAGAGAAGGAAGAGTTATATTGCTTCTTTCTTCTCACAGATTTTTTCTACTAGTTCAATATAACATTTTTCTTGGTGAGGTCAATGGACTTACAAAACCTTTCATCAACTGTCCACCTGATCTTCAGCATGGATTTTTGTCTAGTTATTTTTCAATTATAACAACGCATTTAAAAAAAAAGAAAGTTCAGTCTTCCATTTTTGAAATACAGCATCAAGGAATGTTTTCTTTTAGTTTTATAAAAATGATTAGTAAATGACTAGTAAATGATTTTAAAAAATTATTTACCCAGTCCTGTTGCCATGAAGACATTCTGATAATATTTTGAAGAACAGCTCCCTCTGAACATAATGTGTACACTGCAATGCAGAAATTTCTTCAGTTATCTTTCAGTTTAAATAACCAGCTGTTTGATACAACAATAGTTATGCGTTGCAGTCTACTATTATTTACTCAGCACTACAAACTAAAATAATTGTCTGCTTTGCTGTCATATTTGTCTTTCTTTTTATCAGGTGCATAATGAATAATTTGAGTTTCAAGGCTAAAAGAATAGATAATTAAATTAAATTATTTCCCCAGAAGACATGAAAATCAGTCCTACATCTTGGTTTTCAAAGCATATGTATTTGGTTAGAAAAACATTTATTCTTCCATTTTATGGCCTTTTCTCTGTCTGCCTTATTGTGTAATTGCTTGTTTCCTAATAATTCACTATAATAATTTCTTGTTAGAGACAGGTCATTGTATTATAATACCGTAGATGTGTAGACAGTGAAAATTATGGAAATAATGTACACCTCCAGTATGTCAAAGATATCAAGACTCATATGATTAAATCACATTAGCTCAGTTCATTTAAATTTGAGAAAAAAATCACAATTTGCTCTCTTATATTCTACTTTCCGAAAGTAGAAGATAGAGAATTTTTTTATTAATCTCCACAATCTAAATACAATTAAATAGGAAACCTATTTTACTATTTAGAATAATGCTTAATTAATTTTAATAATACACATATATAAAATATAAAATTAACTTGATTATTTTAACTATTAGTAATGAGATACATTCAAAATAAATTTTCTAATATCATCAGCAGAAAATTCCACCACAAACTATGTCTAAGGACTAGACATGAAAATAAAAATTTGCTGCTATTTTAACTGAAGTGATAATTTCAAGAGATGTGGCTTATATTTGTAATGTGATTTTTATATGCCTTGGATGTTCATGGAAACTTCCCTACTGACAGTCTGCACAGCTATTTCAGAACAGAGAATTGGCCAGTAGATAAAGACAGAAAAAGGAGTAGTTCTCTTCTCCCTTTATCTTAAGATGTGGAGATCCATCCACCCAGATTTTTCTGAAAACAATAGTTTAAAAAAAAAAAAAAGTTAATGTGCATGTTCCTAAAGACTAAGAAGAAAGTAAATCTGCCTTTATGAACAGAACAAAAGCCCCATGGTCTGTCCTAACAGACCTGTAACTGTCTGAGCGCCTAACCACAGAATCCAGTGTCAGTGAGGCAAATGAAAAGTAGCATATGGAATAAATCTGCCAGTCTACAGAGCTATCTACAGACAGTACTGGATCTCAGTAGTCAAGCTATCATCTCTGAACATACCTTCAGGCTGATGACATCCTTAACTTTTTTTTTCATTCCTTAAGAGTGGTATAACTTCTCTGCCTCTGCCTGCAGATACTTTTAAATTCATCACTTTCATTTCTCCTGTAATGAGTAAATTAGAAGTTGAAAGCACCTAAGGTGACATTTCTAACTATTTCTGCAGTAGGCCTTACAGAAAGCCTAGCTCTGCCAATTCAAATAGCTGCAATTGTCCAATTTCTACCTAGAAATTGTAATAAAAACAGCTACTTTGTTTTTCACAACAAGAATTCCCAAACTGCAGTTCGATTATCATGCTTGCAATAGCATTGATCAAAAAATTTAAAAAATAAAAGACCCTATGGTATGATTTATTTCTGAGCTACAGTTTATCCTTTTTTAAGTGCCTCAGAAAAAATATGAGGCCTTTCATTAGTTTTAACTGCTACTTGTTTTTTCTTGTCTTCCATGAAGGTCTACAAAACGAAATATGGAAATCTCTGTCTTAAAAAGTTAGCATGTTTCTTGTTCTCAGTGTAAAAAGTTTTTCTAGAACTTTTCCAGTACTGGAAAACTTTGACAAAGAATTAGAACACACACCAGAAAAAATTTCTAATTATGGTAAGCATGCCATAAACCCTACAGAATGGATCCAGGAACAGACCCTAAGAAAATAATGTGTAACTCAAGTAGACATAAAAGTTAAGCAGATATTAGTCTAAAGATTGGCTCAGATTCAGAATGACTCAATAATAGAATTTATTTAAAACTTCAAATATGTTTGTTAGCTTCCAAAAGGAACTCCTAGAATATCAAAAGCAATGGAGAATTTAATTGGTAGCATGATCTTATAGAGCTAGAATTACATCGTGGACACAACAAATTTAATATTTTTGTGGAAAACTGTTGTCTAAAGAGAATTTTAGAGAGTTGTCTTAAGATGAGGAGTTTTCAGAGCACACTGAATAATTGTGTAGGACAGAGGAAGCTGGTGCAGTCATGTTCAGATTGCATTTTGAGAGTAATTCTTGGAGAGTTCTTAACCCAAATATTCACCCAGGAATTACTTTAAAGAAAAATAAGTGTAACTCTCTGTAGATAAATACACAGAATAAAATTCTAGAAATCAAATATTCTAAAGGTAATAAATAACAATGTATTGAAAGATGATCTTCATTTTAATAATAGCCATTGACAATAAACTAGAAATCAGATGGACTCATTTTGTTTCAATGTAATGAGAAACGCATTTTGGTGATATCTTTAGAGTAAAATATCTGAACAACAGAACAAATGAACAGTAAATTTTTTAAACATGCCTAACTATATCTTTGTCAAAGCTATAGTCCAAAATGTGATCTTCATTTTTGTGCTATCATAAAAAATGAACAACTTCTATAAAATTGCTGATACATCATCTCCACAACAAATTACACTTGTTCCTGGTGGCATATTTGTCTAGTGGTTATGCTGAGAAAAATGAAACTGTAGATAAGAAATTAATATGACAATTTCATGAATGTTGTAAAATATATATGAAATTTCAGAATTTTATCATCTACCAATATTAAAAATTAAAATATTGATTTTTCTGGTTTTTTTCAGTAGGGTGGTAGAATGCTAAACTATTTCAGCAATAACAACTTCTTAACAAGTCTATGATTTATTTATGTCTCTCAAAGGAACTGCTTGCATAAGCAGACATTTGGATTTGGCCACATTTTTGAAAGTGTTTGGTATCTGAGTTTAGTATATTGTATTTGCACCATAATGCTACGTCACCATATATATAAACTTTCTTCTAGATTAGTTTAGTCAAGCAGGAATGAAAAAGCTTGGGCTTTTGAAGATGTGAACTAGTAAACCAATACAATTTTGGATTTTTCTGTTCAAGTAAGTTTTTTGTGCATATATATTTTCTGTATGTCTCTGTTGTGTTTTATGCCTTTCTGATGTCCAGTCATTCTGATCAGTAAAAACCTTTCATTAAGAGAACTGCCTATAAACTGCAAATGAACGACTAAATTAATTTTGACGTTCAGCTTTGCCAACTGTAATTCTTCCCTGGCCTTCCATGAAGACATTTAACAGATACACTGGACTCTGTTCAAATGCCTCAACAGAGTTGTCCAGGAAGATGAGTGATACCATAGCAAATACTGGCTGTCCTCCAGCTGCCATTCAAAAGTAATGTTAGTCTCCTGAGTGTCATATCTGCCATCTCTGTGTGGATGTCTAATAAATCCTGGTGCCTCTCAAAAGGTATAATGAATTATGTCTGGGCAGCTGACTGACTTGGCCCTCACATGGCGTTTGTTCTGTGAGCTCCATTGATCTCTGCTGATGATAATGGAAGTAGACAACTAAATTTAAATGTCACCATCTTGAAATTAATTTTAGTACTGTCATCCAAAGATCTCCTGAATATACTAATGACTCCTGAGTCTGTGTTTAAATGAATGAGATTTATATCTTTCAAAGACATTTTGTATTGTCACTGCAATATGGAAGTACTATTTCGTCCATGTGTTTCATAATGTTGAAGAGATATGTCAGTGAAGAAGATGAAAAATCAGGAATGCCATTCTATGATTCCATTAGTGGTAAAAAAATCTCTGTCCATCTTTCTCACAAGACCTCTGTAAGTACTGAAAGACCACAATAAAGTCTCTCCTGAGAGCTTTGTTTTGCGGACAGACCCTGCTCTCAAAGCCTTTCTTCATAGGAGAAGTGTTCTAGACCTTTGATCTCCCTCATGACCCACCTCTGGACCCACTCTAACATATCAATTCTTTGCTGTATTGGAGGCCTCAGAATTGTATACTGTACTGAAGGTGAAGTTTAACAAGGCTGGAGGTGAGGGCCAGAATCACATCCTTTTATCTACTGGTGACACTTGTTTTGAAGTTCACAATACACCTGGCTTTTTGGGAAGTGAGTGTGTGCTGATGGGTCATATCCAGCTATTCACCCACCAGCACCTCCAAATCTTTCTTGGCAGGGATACTCTCAATCCATTCATCCCCCAGTCTTTATTGACACTGAATATTGCTTTGGCTCAGGCAGAGGACCTTGTACTTGGCTTTGTTGGGCTTCAGGAGGTTTACATGGTCCCACTCCTCACGTCTGTTAAGGTCCTACTAGATGACCTACTGTTTTCCTAGAGGATCAACCAGTTTGATGTTATCGGCAAGCTTTTTGAGGGTGTTCTCAATCCCACTGTCATTGATGGAGATCTTAAATAGTGCTGGTCCCAGTATAGAGTATACACCATTCATTACTGTTTGCTCTCTAGTTCTCATTAAAAAAATAATAAAAAGGCAACTGTTTTCTTTCTAGAATATTAAAATAGCATTATGGAATCATAGAATCATAGGATAGTTTGTGTTGGAAGGGTTCTTAGAGATGATTTCGTTCCAGCTGCCCTGTCATGGGCACCTTCCACTAGACCAGATTGCTCAAAACCCCATCCAATCTGGCCTCATATTAGGGTATTTCTCTGTGTCCTTTGGTAGTATAACACTAATTTGCTTCTATCTTAATTGTACATTAAGAGCCAGCTAAAGCTAGCAAAAGCTGTTATTATTTTAATTAGGATTGAAATTAACATTGAAATCTAGTACAGAAAAGTATGATAGTTTTGATGAAGCCTTTGTCAGAAGACAGATCAAAATACAACTTTGGTTGTAAATATCAGGCTTATATCACTAAATTATTGCAATTATGGCACTTCGTTTAGTAGGTGCTTTAAGTGTTGTTTTGCTTGATTGGGAAGCTGAACTTGAACACAGCTGTCTTTGTCCCAGCTCCAGAGTGCTAACAGCTCTGTGATGGGCCATGCTTTGCTAAACTAACAAGCCAATATAATAAGCCAAAATAAAGCTAAACTAACAAGCCAATATAATAAGCCATGGATTTATGGATATTATTTATTATCAACTTAATAATTTTACCTATTACTTAATTTTTAAATGTATGTTTTACTTCTGAAAACTGTCATGGGTTTAGAGAATTTTCATAGAAAAAGGACGGATTATTTTCCACATTTCCTTGTCAATTCTTCTGATGAAAATCAATAAAGCCACAAAGAAAGTTACCATTAATTTGAAGTCAGTGGCAGAAGCAACAGAGCTTGAAAGAAAGGAAAAAGAGAAAAAGAAATTGCTATTCATCTCTGTTGCCATAAAAAATAAGTCTTCCAATAACACTAGTGGAATTGTAGAACAGTGATCCAGACATTGCTGAGTTCTTAAAAAAGGTATTCTATTTCTCACACCTTAGTGCTTAAGATGTAGTTTTAGCTTTACTATACATGAAATGGGTTTACATGCTATAGTAACTAGTCTAGTGTTTGGGCAATACTCTAATATCTTCCCATAAAAACATTACTCCTCTAAATGGAACAGGAGTTTTAAAACAAAAACATATTTTGAAGGTGGAAATAAGCTTATCCTGATTGTTGTCAGATTTTGAATTTCTATATGTTACTGATATTGTTTGAAGAACTTGAATAACCCTTGTCTATAATTTCATTGTTAGCTTGAAATCTGGATATTCACTTAATTTGAAATAAAACCAATGTAACCATAACATGTCTATATTTATCCAGTTAAAATTATTAAGTCTTCAATACTCAGCAAGCGCAATATAATTGCTATTTAAAATTCCTGGGAATATAGTGTTATGAATTAGACAGTAATAATAATTTTAAACAATATTGAATACTGTCTCAAAACTCACTCTTTCTAAAATCTGCTTTGGAGCCTTTAAATCATTCAAGCATTAAGTCCTTAATAAAAGCTGTGCTTATCAGCTAATGATGAAGCTAACTCTTAACTCAGCATTAGGAGAGGATAAGCTTCTGCGCAGTTTTGAAAATTAGATATAGTTCCTATTGGCATATTTATACTGACAGCGTGGGTTTGCCTCCCATTTCATTCCAGCTCATGATTCTTGGGAGTTGGCAGCATGAGTACAATGAGTTGGGTTGGGAAGAAACTGTTAAAATTTTTTAAGAACTACTTCTATGTTCCTAAATAGGATTCCCAAGGACAGCTTCCTGCTTCAGTTTTCTTGTTTCCATTTTGTTTATTCACTCCCTCTATGCTGCCACTTCTCATTTAAGCTTCTCTGAGTAGGGACATTACTTCCAGTTTTATTCTTAAAGCTCCACTTGTTCCTATTGAGTTATACAAAGAAAAGACATTTTTAGTAAAAATGATACGATGTAATCAATAACAGACACAATGATTAAAACAAGGAATTTTCTAGTTTAAACAGCAATTGTGAAAAGAGAGACAAAAAAATGAATAGGGAGATTTTTCATAAAATGTCTAGGTTGTAATAGTGCAAATTTTAATTTAAGTAAAGAAGGATTTTTCAAAACCCTTCTTTACGGTATGAATGTAAATCAAATTGAGATCACCATTGATTAAATTATATCGTCAACCCACAATCCAGCTATGAATAAGAAGTTCTGTATAGTTGGGCCATCTTATTCTCCTTCATTTCTAATCCCTTCCAAATCTGTGATAATTAGATTACTAAATCTTACCTGCCTCTAGTCTTTTGATTGCTCCATACTTCTGGTTATACAAAAGAACACTCTTGCTTACACTACTGCCTCATCAATCTGGTTATTAAGCATGACCTTGGCTATGTTCTACCATATTAGTGAATGTAATAGTCCAGAGCATCAGACCATTAACGACTGTTCATTTTGTGGGGAAGATAATTTCCTAGTTTACGTTGACGACCCAAATCAATCTACATTTTGTAGTGACAGTGGCCACAAAACTAAACGTTTCAACTCATCACTATATGTTTTAAGGTCTGATAACATGCCTCATTTTAGAACGTGAAGCAATACTTCCAGAATGTAACCTAGAATTAACCCATGTCCAGGTTTTGCAGTTGTTGATTTACTCTTGTTACAGAACTATTATCTCTGTGTAGTAGAATAATAGAGCTTTCCTCTTTATGTTGATGGAAAAGGAAGTGGAGACAAAAGTGATAAAATTCACAGAGATATTCATATGTTTCTGTAGAGACATAATGAAAAACATAAATAAACAGATGCATAAATAGATGTAAAGCAAACACCTACAAAAAATAAATCTCAATCTTATAAATATTTGGCTCTGAGCTTGGTGGAAGTAATCTTATTGTAGGCCTGTGACAGATAATTTTGTGAATTATTGACCCAATTAAAAAAAGAAATAGCAAAGATATATGATTATTAGTAAAGGAACAGAAAGTAAACCATTGTGTACCTCTGTGATGACCCATGAGTATTTCTCAAAATAAGGTAGAGATGGAAGAGGTATAAAGAAGTCATAAAGAATGATCTACGAACTATAATGGTTTCATATAAGTAAAACATCATTAAACTAGGGTAGATCAGCATGGAAGACAGATTACTGAAGAGAGCTATAAAAGGGACTCTAAATCCTGTATCCCTGTCACAGTTTTGGGCTAAATTGGTAGTGTGAGTACTACAATGCTCAGATACCCAACACTTAGTCACAGGTAAGTTCAGTGATCAGGAGAGAGCTGACTCCTCTGTCCTTTAGGGCTGACAACATGGTCCGGCAGGACAGCACCAGGGTGCCAGTCATGGACCTGGGGCCAGCTGTCGAGTCCCCTCTGTTCTCTCCACAGGCTCTCTCGGGGCCTCTTCTGGATCTCTCCCTGATCATTTACCCTCAACTGCCACCCTGTTGCTGGAATCACATCCAACCCAGGGGATCTGCCCAGTGCCACAGGGAAAATTCTCTAGAACTTTTTCAATTCTCTAGCACCAGGAACAGAGTTAACCAGATGATACAGACTGGTTCAACAGACAGGACTTTTTCATTCAATGTGGAGTTAGGCTTGCTGTCGTAGCTGTGGATGCTGAAACCACTTGAAAAAAGGTTTGAACAACCTTACAGAGAAAATTATATGGTGGCACTGAATATGAAGAGACCACTAAATCTCTGTTAAAGTCATACAGCTAGTAAATATCAGATGATGTGGGTTATTTTGACAATACTCACATACTCTTTCTCTTCCCTAGGGTATCCATAGCAAGCCAGGGACCTCACTATTTAATTATTAAACCTCCCTCACAATGTGATTTTACTGCTATGTTTCTTTCCTAGACCATCTCAAAATGTGCTTCAGACAACAGCATGGACTGACATCTGCCAAGGGTATGGAATTTTGACAAGACCATTCTATTTTTACAGTGAGGATGTAAATCACACTACTGCACTGGGATATTTACCACTGTAGGTGTTCAGTCCTGTTGTCACCATCTCCTCTGAGGGACTATTTTTACAAACTTGTTTTGCAAACTTGTTTTGGGAGAGCAGGGACATATGGAGAAGTTTGTCACAAACCACTCTGGGAGTACCCAGAGTCCTCAAGTGATCTAGAGTGATAGCAAATTTATTTTCAGACCTATGTATTATTATATAATAGCAGTTCTGATGGATTTCTTCTTGTTAAGGGTGAATTAAGTATGCATTATAAGTCTTCTCAAGTGACTTCACTGTTATGGACTACTCACTTCAGTCTCACAGCAATAACATCAGATGTGGGAGGCACTTAAGACATGCAGACCTTTTTTTATTTTTCTTTTGTTTTTATGAAAGGTTCCCAGTGTGCAATAGAGGCCACAGTTTTTTTTTCACCTCATAAGTGCTCTCCTAAATTTTTTTGTGTCAGGTTTTGTTCCAGCATTCCTTCTGGTCAATGTCCTGGAAACTTATAAGAGAGTTGGAAAAAAGTTGGTATTCAATACCAATAGATTGGTATTGAATAAAAGTGTGAATGATATTCATATTTATAGCAAGTATTTTTGACACTTGCAATAGCAATTCACATGAACTTACACTGAGATAAAATTTTGCTATCAACTGGTTCTTATTTTGCCAGACTTGAAAAGCTTTGACAAATGACAGTCTAAAGTTTTGGTGAGGACCATGGATAGTCAAGTAGGGAAATAAACCGATTTCAAAGCAAATGGACTACAAAATATCATCAGTGAAATCATAAGAGGAGTCTCTCAGTGGAAGTCATGATGGATAACTAGTGTTATAGATCTCTGCTGGAGACCAATTGTCAGCTTTGTTTTGGACTACTGTTGTACTGATGCCCAATAAAAGTGAGAGTGTGATTAAAACACACCATACCAATTCCCAGAAATTTTTTTTTCAAGAACATTTTTTTTTTCTTACCAATAGTCTCTTACTAAGATCCTTTAACCAGAAAACTAAATTTATAATAAATCCTCTTTGAAGTGCATATGTATCTGCACTCCAGAAAATAAAATGTTAACTCAAACTTTGATGTCTTACTATAGTCATGATTTTAAGGATTGAAAAAAAATATAAAGATGTTGCTTGTAACAAGGGGATTATGACAATTAAGAATACAAATTTTAGAATACATTAAATTTTCCTTCCTTTTTTTAAAATTAATACTTACAGATAGATTTCACTATCACTCTGTTTTTGCATTCTCTTATTTTGCATGCTAGCACTGTAAAAAAAGTACTATTATAAGGTGCTAAAATGACAAAAACTATCCCAGAAAACTGTAAAGTACAGAGCAGCACAGTCTCTTTGTTTTTTGAAAAAGATTTAAAATGGTTATTTAATCAAAAGATATAGACTCAATTCTTTGAGTCTTATTAGAATATTGTTATGATTTTAGAATAGTCTATGAATTGCAAAAAAAAAATTTACTTGTACAAGACTGTAGGGTTTTTTCAGGCACATTAAGACAGTGTGTGCACCAATTTACCATGCTCTGATGCATTTCTTATCCAACACTCTGTTCACTGTAGAGAGGCCTACTAACAGCCCCTCTAGGTATTAGTCAAATTTTTTGCATTTCACAGTCCTTCTTCTCAAGTTTTGTCGTCATATATTTGTGTCAGAAAAGAAATGGAGTAGGAAAAAAAACTTAAACCCCCTAAAATTCCAGTCTGTTTACAGATGTCTTATGTGCATTTTAGTATGTACCACGTTCAATATGTCCAGTGAGCAACTGCAAAGAAATATGTTGTCAAATTTCAAGTTTAGTATCTTCTACCTAAAAATTACATTTAAACCCCACCATTCACTTTCCTGGCCTTTATAAAATGGTCTCTGCAGCTTGGGTTTCAAAAATGGGTATCAAGGAGCCAGGTAAGCTCAAATGATAAACTGAAACATTTGTGAAGTGCTGTAGTGTTTAAGAAGCTAATACAGTCTTACATGAGCACCAGTGTCATATGAAGAGACAGCTGGAGAGATACTGTCAGAGCTTCAGACACTTGTTTAACTGTGACAGCATTTTAAACTGATATATATTGAAAATTAGTAATTTACATTGCAGTTCTGTTCACAGCAACTCATTTCATTGTGGTGTTAAATCCTCTAACACTCTCTGTGTACAGGAAAACCTGATCTACAAGAATTGTTTGTACATTTTATATAATATATACATATATATATTGGCCAAATTTTTTCAATTTTGAAAAAAAATCTGCAGCTGCTACTCAAGATGTTTTGTAATATGATGGTATATGTCTCCTATCTTCTATTATTTCCTTCCACTTCTTTGCTTCTTATCAAACTGTAATTTAAAGTGTTTTTCTTCTCTCTCACTCCATAATTTTACTGTGGACTGTTAAGTAAAGTGAAAGGATGAAAAAGAGCTTAAAACAAGTACATATATTCATAATTTTAGAACAACATTAAGTTTAAATTGTCACTTTAAAGTGTATATTTACTGGAAAATATGTCATGAAAAATTCTCCATTCTTTCAGCACTAAAATGAAATTCATAATCTTTGATGTATACGTGTTCAATAAAATTAGTGCTAATTTCAGAAATGCTTCTTGCTGGCTTTTTTTTACAGTTTAAATAAATGTATTATAATAAAAGATTACTACGTGAAATAAAATTTGAAGTTCCAGTTTGTTACTTACACTAAATTCAGAGCACATCTGAACATTCCTACATTAGGTCTCAGACAAGGAACAGGCATTTTTCTTATAAAATCTGAAGTCCAGAGGACCAGTGAAACAATGAACCATAAAAGATCATGCCCTGCTATATGGTATAGAATCACAAAGGACATCTCCTAAACATTCTTGTCTCACTGACTAGAGAGGGTACTGACACTGTTTAATAAAACAGCTCCAAAATGCAGTAAATTTAATTTTGAATGTCAGTTTATTTTCTCTGTAATATTCATCTGAAATTTTACTTCTCATAGACATAGTTATTTTCTCCAAGCTGGAAAATCACAAAACATTCTTTACTAGTTTCACTCTCTCCTCTCTCATTTGCAACAGATCTTCTCAATAGACAAAGGCTGGTGCTTACAGCCTTGCAGCCAGGTAAATCCAGACCTCTGGGTTCACACTGCTCTGTTGTGGGAATTTGGGAAGAATGAGAGTGACAGCTTTTAAAAAAGATAGATAACTTCCTGATGTGAAGCACAACACAATATCTTCTTACTGCGCTTTTGGGATCTTTCACACCGAGCTTGTTTAGCAGGATCACACTCAAATATGTGAGTTACAATCCTGCAGGTGTGATCAGTGAAGGCCAATTTCCAGTTTGTGAAGCAGAGTTTGGATTATACCAGGAATAAATTCAACAGTGTAGCCCATGCCCTTAGTGGAAACACAGACACTGAAATCATCCTGGCAGAAGCACAGGAACCTTCAAGGCTGACTGGTGGTCTCAGTTGCCATAAACAAACAGTTTGAACCTAAATTCTTTCTCAGATTTAAGCCTTAAATTAAGACTTACTGTCAGCTTTCCTCTCTTGCATTCTTTCCCTCAGATCACTCTTTTCTCTGGCTCATTATCTTTCCACCTTCCCTCAGGCAGCAATCTATCAAAGTAAAGCTTTAGTCTGAAAATGCTGCAGAGCCTCCAAATATCAGTAGTTTTCTGGGAGGGCCCCAGAAGAGAAATTTAGTTTGTTAAAATACATATGGAGAGATTTAAATCTGTGAGATATTGCATCTCTGTTAATTTGTTCTGTGCCTGAAAGATGCAGCTATTGCAGGCCTAAAATCTTGGTTTATAAAACCTCTGTTCCTTACAAAACTCCCAGCTACTGAATAAAAACATCCACAGTCCTTGAAGAAAAACAACAGGCACGATGGCATACAGGAAATTTCAGGGATTGTAAACCCTTCTCCAACACATACAATACCAAATGGTTTTGCCCCTACATATTTCACAATTCTGCTCTCTGCCTCCACATCACTTACATTAGGCATCCTTTCTGGTCATCAGCTGCAAAATAATTATGGTCAGAATTTTTAAATGCATGCTCTTTCTTTTAACAGTTTTGCTAACCTGACCATCTCAGAGAAGCCATCTCCAGAGAAAGAATATAGAACTGTAGGCTATCAGATGGAGGAAATACAAACCAGGATCAGAACAAATAAACTTTTACTGACCTGCTGAGCAGGTAGTATACTTGCAGAAGTCAGTTGAGGTGAAACTAGATTAAATCTGGAATATTCCTAGAAGACATATTCCTGGAAGAAGTATTTGTCCTGCCCTTCCTCTTTCATGGCATCCATTGATGATCACTGTTAGAAATAGGATACTAATTTGTGGAGGGATAGAATGTAAGAAAATAGAGATCATGCAGAAAGCAATCTTACCCCTGAGGAGTTGCAGCTGTACTCATCACCAAAGATTAGGAACCAAAAAAGAAGGCGAGTCCAATAAGAAGACGAGCGCTACAAAAGAGTGGGGTAGCTGGGTGAGGAGAGAGTTGGAGTTTGTTGGCTGTGCTGCAAAGAAGAAGTAGTCAATGCTGTGAAGAGCTGCACATGAGCAATCACCGAGAAGTTATGGAACTTTTGCAATAAGATAACAACACTAATTCGGGCCATTCATGTGTCTGAAAGAATATTCCATTCTTATGCTCTACCTTACTGTATTTTATATTTCTGTGCTTTCATATTTCAATAAAAATTCTTATTGTTTTTATTATTGTTAAAATTGCTATGGTTGCAATCTTATAGAAATATTTAAAAGGAAAATTGTATTTTTTCATTATATTTGCTTTCTTGAATGTATAACTTTTTCAGTAATGTTAGGGGATTTTCTTATAAAATTACAGTTTTATAAGTATCAGTTAATCACTTTTTAAAATAGAATAATTTTAATACTCTGATTATAACTGGATTCTTTGTTTACTGCAGTTAGATTCAATATTTCCTTCTTTATAAAACCAACAAAGAATATTTCAGTGCCTCTTCCTTAACAATTTGTTAGTTTGAAATTTTCTAAATTAGACTGGTTTTATAGTAGAACACATTCATAGTAAAAGTTGGGTTCTAAACCTAGCTTTTGAAAAAGGCACTCAAGTGGAGGCAGCAAGTGAAAAATGCTGTCATCTCTTAGCACAGCCTAACAAAATGATGTTTCTTTCTTCATTGCAGAAATCATGGAAAAGATTTGGGAATTGATTAGTAGTCAAGAGTAACAGGATTCATCTTGAATGGCTTCAGCCATCTACAATGTAAGTTTCCGCTTCTCAGTGGTCACATTACATATTCTTTGCAGTTTAAAGAGGAATTAAATATGTCTTGTGGGATAAGATTCAATTCACTTATTTTAAACATATACTTTAGAATAAGAAGATGCATAAAAGCATCTATTTCTTTCCATTGTCTCCAAAGACCACCTAGAATGACTAATTCAGCTATAGACATCCAAACTTTAAAATTCAATGGGCAAGATTTTTCTATCTGATTTTTAATTTGCTGTTCCCTGACACCTCACCAATCTTTAAACTGAGATTTTGGGTTTATAAAGGCTAAGCCTACTCAAGAAAGGAACTCCTTTGAGAATCCAAGAATTCAGTTAATTTATGTAAGCACCATAAAACTTAATACTTGGAGACTATTTAATATATATATTTAGGCTAGAACAATAAAATTCAAGCCTCTCTCTACAGCTGCAAACTTCCAAGCCTCTAAATTAAAACACTACATGCAAACTGCCACTGGCTGCCTGTAATGATACAATATTTATGGCCATTATTGCTTGCTCATGTTCATAGTGCACAAAAATTGGTTAAGTCATGTCTCATCACTTTAATTGTCTGCAATACCAAACTACTTGGGAGTTTTGGTTGGTTGTATTTTTACAAAATTTTTGTTATTAAAAATCAGACATTTTCCTGGTGCAATATAATTTATCAATTTAAGACATGAGACAGATCACAGATTAGATGTTTCTCCTTCTTCCTATTGATTAAAAAAAATTGCTTAGGTGAAAAACTTACGTAGTAAGGAAATACATATGTACACTGAGGGTACAGAGAGAGATAAATTTCCAAGGGTTTTTTTTTTAAGTTCTTTGTGATTATTCTGAAGGTAAAATGTATAAGCAAAATGTGACCAAGAGAATGCATAAAGTTGAGAGGTACCACATTGGGTCATCTGGCCCACTCTTCTTGCTCAGGCAGGGTTATCCTGTTTGAGTACATTGCACAAGTTTGGGACCAGATGGGTCTTGAATTATCTCCAGTGAGAGAAAATCCACAACTTCACTGAGCAATCGGGTAGTGTACTTCCACATTTAAAGCAAAGAAGTTCTTTGTCAAATTCAGATGGAACTTCCTGTTTATCAGTTTCAGCCCATTACCCCTTGTCCTACTGCTTGGTAGAGCCAGGAAGAGCCTGACTCCACACTTGTGGAGAGCAATGTCCCTTCAGATACTTACAGACACTGTCAAAGTCCTCTTTCAGTCTTCTCAGGGCTGAGCTCTCATAAGAGATGTGCTCCCCCACTGCCTCCCCTAAACATCTTTTCCCACAAACATTTAGGCACCTGGTGGCCTCGTTCCAGGAGTATTGCAAATACTTTTGTTTAATGTTTTTAAGAGCTTTGGAAAACTATACATTTTTTCCAAGTGTTGTTTCATCAAAACCACAATGTTCTGTGGAAAAGGAACTGCCAGTTTTATAATGAGTGGAGTTCTTGATTAGGATGGTGAAAATTATATTTATTCCTGTATCTATTTTTATTCTCTTCCTTTAAGTACTCTTCTATTTTCAGTGCATCTAAGATTGATGATTGTACTCTTCCTCAACAAGAGGGAAGGTTAGGGTGAGTCATCAGCTTTTGCAGCTCTTCACCAAGAGAATGATGATGATAGTGATGGTGGTGCTTTCTTCCCCATCCTATGGCCCTTTTAGAATAATCTTTCACACTTTGCAGCATCCACAACACATTTTTTATTCACTGGCCTGCAGTTCCATGGTATACCAGAATTTCCATGTTGCATTTTATGCTGTTTCTTTATTTTTTCTTTGTCCTTTGTAAAAGGACTAAATTTACCCAGATCCTGAAGTTGTATTCCTTTAAAAAAATAATTGAGTGTTGCCAATTAGTTAATAACCCTGGAATCTCTGTTTTCACCCTACTCCCATTCTTGTGAAGCCTCTGCAGTTATTTTGTGATTGCACTCCTGTACATTACATCATTATCCTGGGGTCACTCTGCACTACACAGATGAGTTGTTTTTCACTATCAGTTAATTACATAAATATATCAAGAGTCTATAACACTGTGCTACACCTCACAGTTGTTCAAAGCTAAGCAAAACTAAAACCATTTCAACAAAAATCCTTAGTCTTCTGTTGGTAAGAAACTGGCCTTAAATATAAGAAGGAAAAAAAAAAAAAAGACTCCAAGCTCTTTCACAAATTTGGCAAATCATAGCTGATAATTTTTTTCAGAACCTGCAGCTAAATGCCGATCTCTGATCTGCTACAACTAATAGCAACATACATTTACCATTCTGCAGAAATGAAACAGCTTCCCATAGTTTTATCCAAAGATATTTTTCTTAGAAGATTGAAATACAAAAAAATTCTCTCTATTTCTATCTCCATCATTCTCCCTGCTGGCCACATCAGCACCAAAATATTGTGACGTATATTTTTCTGCTCTAGACATGGAAGAGAGGACCTAAAAAATTCCTTGTACCTGTTCTCTCTTTCTTTGTGGTTTACTTTATTTTTTGCCTTTTGATGTTCTCCGTTTTACTGCTACAAACTGAGTCTTCATCTATACCTATTGTGTTACTATACACTCTCTGAGTACACAAAGATGGCTTGTGAAAGAGGTTTTGGAAGACAGATACCTTGCTTACTTCATCCCTCCAGAGGATCAATGATTTCAGGATTTTTTTGTTATCATGTCATACTTAATACTGCAACCAGAAGGAGTTATAAAAATGTTACAGGTCTTATGCGTTTCTCAGTCCAGAAAAGAAAGCATCAAAATAAATTTTCTATATATACATCTGTGAAATAAAACAGAAAAAGAAGAAAAATCGTGGCACTTTGAAAGTGTTTCCTGGGATTAGGAATTGTTTTGGCAGTTAATGAAAACTTACAAAGTAAGCTGTTTTCCTTTGTTTTTCTGACAGGTTTAATCTTCTGAAACAGCTGTTGTAATCATTTAAAATTGTCTCCTCTAGTTTGGTATTCCAAACCAGACTGTGTACCACAGGATTAAACATAACACCATTCTTTGGCTTTAAGGCCCCAGAAACCAGCTAATGCTGGTAGTACATAATGCTGGGCTTAGTCCAAGTTGTATTAGCAGTTTCTGCATTCTGATATATGTCAGTGGAGTTCAGTCAACAAAGTTCAAGACACCTCTGTGTAAATAGATTCTGTTTCACCACTTAGGGGGTCTGCTGAAGAAGAGGCTGCTGCTTTTGGCTTTCTTCATTTCAGATCTCCACTAGGCAACCTGGACCATAACAAGAAAAGATAGCTCTCAAAACTGCCACATAATTTGAATTTGCAGTAGCCTTTCAGTGCATATCCTCACACATCACTGAACTGATGCAGTGATGGCGGTAACGAAAACAAGGCATGAATTTCCTTTGCATTTCAAATGTTTCTCTAGTAGATTCAAAAGGCTACATTTTCCACATCCACCTGAAATGGATTTACATCTCTTTGACAATCAAGGGAGCTCAATAAAACATAAAAGGAAGTAAAATAAAAGTTTAACCTTTGTCTTCTATTCATCCTTATAGTACCATGGAATTGAACAGTGGTGTTTGTCAGAACAATGCAAGGAAACAGCTCTGCATACATTAGTTTTCTTTATGATTATCAAAATTTGAGAATATTTTGCCCACAATGAAGTTTTGAGTTTTAAAAATATGTGTAATGATTAGAGGTTTTTTATATAAAATTCTCATCACACTAAGAAAAAGTTTTGTAAAGAAAAAATTCATGATCACTGTTTCAAGGAAAAAATATCAGTTCAATTATGTCAACAAAGTCCATTTATATGTGTCTTTGGGCAGACAGTCTAATTTTTTTGACAGAAATTGCTGAAGTAACATTTGCCAAACCACAGATATTTTGCAATTTTATTTCTCTTCTGGTCCAAGGTTATTCCCAGGGAATCTTGTTCATTCAAATGTGCTGCATATTTTCTAGATATTTGAAATAGACAAGTGTGTGCTTCCATTAAGAGTGAAAAACAATATTCTATGCTTGATGAAAGTACAGCTGAAAAATATTAATTTTACCAAGAATTAGTCAATCTAATTCTTATGAATCCCATTTACTTTAGTCAAGAACAACATTATTAATTTTGATTTTATTACTCACATCAAGACAAGCATAAAACATTCTTTTTTAAATGGCTATTTCTGAGTTGTACTAGCTGCCAAAATATTAAAGAGCACAACTAAAATTATAATTTTGTATGTATATATTTTTACATTTTAGTTTCCATGTAAGCTAAAAGATGTCTTTTCTACTATGGTTTTTCCAAGATTGCTGCTTAGCACAAGTAAATGGAATATAAACTTTTAATTGGTCAGTATGTGACATACATCTATTGACGCTTGAGCAAACATCCAGAAGACAAGAAAATATTTGAGTGTTCAAAGAACAGAGTTTAATAATCTTGAAAGTATACTGAAACTAAAGAAAAAACAAAGAAATTGATTTTTGAACCCTCAGCTCTTTTGATGCTTCTGTGTTGAAAATCCTGAGCAACCCAGCAAAACCCTCTTG
Organism: Melospiza georgiana; assembly: GCF_028018845.1. Taxonomy (NCBI): domain Eukaryota; kingdom Metazoa; phylum Chordata; class Aves; order Passeriformes; family Passerellidae; genus Melospiza; species Melospiza georgiana. Next base: position 39,123,858 of record NC_080431.1, read on the forward strand.
CTGTTTCCATGTTCACTTGTGATAGCCTGGAATGCACCATTCAATTCATGCTTCAACTGCGTGTACGAGAGGTTTCAATGCAACTTCTGTTCCCTGGAAAGATAAATTACAGGATATAATAAGTGAATCTAAAATACATGCATTTCACATATACTTTGCAAAGTTTTCTCCTATACTGAATACTACTATCTAAATAACAGCTAGTAGCACATGATAAATGCTGATTACTCCAAGATTAACACAGTTTTATCTCACAGTTTTGTCTTCTTTTGTGCTTCTTCAGCAATATTCTACAATTCATTGGTAAATTTTGATACTTGTGAATTTCACTGTATCTGAGTTCTGCAGGTTTGTTCTTTTATTAATTTGTGCTAAAATAGGTGAGCCATGATAGTGTACCTTGGCAAAAAACAGACATAAATTCCTACTTCTACTTCAGTTTTCACTCAGAATGGACTGAAGGTATTTGGGATTTGTTGATTGTTGGGGGGTTTACTTGCTTTGTTTTTGTTGGGTTGTTTTGGAATTTGCAATTTGGTTTTTTTCATGACATGCAGTTTAAAATGTGAATTACTGCACAGCATTGATACATTTTATGTTAACTATGTACACTGAATGGTAGATCTTATTGGAAAAATGTCAGAAAATTGTGCAGTTAAAGAGATTACCATAATGAATATGTACAGCAAGTCTCCATTTCAGCTTTTCCAATATTTTTAGCCTTTGATTTTGAAAACTAGATTACACTCTTCTAAGTAGAAGAAAGTAAAAAGTGTGGTGAAAGGAAGACAAGAGCAAGACCAAGTTTTTACAGAGTCCTTTCTTCATTGCTATGATTTTTATGCTTCTTTCAAAGCTTTGTCACAGAAATATTTTTTACAGATTTTTTTTTTATTTTAAAATCTGAATTGTTCTCTGGAGATACTTCACTCTCTTTTGTGACCATATAAAAGTGTAAAAGAATAAGGTTCATTATTTAAATACATCAACTGGTGTTCAATTAATGCAGGATGAATGTAAACTAGGTTTATTTCTTTTTTGCTTTATTCCTTTTCGCCTGATTTCTTTTTGCTTTTTTCACTGAACATGCTGTATGATTTTCACAAAGGAAATTTTCTCTTTGATTCCCTGAGGATGCCATGATCTACTTACACTATACTTTCCAGCTTGTGCAGTTCTCACATTATATTAGCTGCCCAATGTTGAACAAGGGTTTGAAAGAAAAATGAGAAAATGGGAGTCCAAATGGGTCTACTGATGGGTCTATTTCTTAAGGATCCATCCAAAAATTCAGCTTTGCATATTGTTCTGTTTCATGTTATTTTATAGATTTCAGATGACTTTGCGAATTATTTTCTTTTTCTGTTCCTAATTATCTTTCTATATACACTCTATTGAAAAATGATGTTCAAAATATTTCTTGTTAGGACTAAATGAATGCTAAGTAGCCCTGATGCAATTATAATTTCAGAAATCGTCTACAACCCCAAAATTCTTAGACCAAGGGGAGCAGCCAGCATACAATTTTATGTTCAAAACTACTAATTAGATATCTATAGTAAGATTATGCACTGGATTTACTATATAAATCCTTCTGTTTGTAACAAAAATTCACTCAAACCATAGGATTTCAATTTTTTATAATATCCAGAATGATAAACAGATATGTAAAAAAACAGATAAGTAGGTAAATAAATAAATAAATTCAGGAACACTTGCCTACTTCTTATACAATAATTTCTCTGTGAATATATTTTTCAGACTGAGTATATTTTTATAATAAAAGTCTGTAATGGATTGACTTTGGCCATCTGCCACACTTGCACACACACACACACACAGATTCTCTCTCACTTTCCCTCCTCAACAGGTGAGGAAATGGCAATGAAAATATTTGTGAGCAAAGACAGACAGGCAGTTAATTTACCAAATACTAACATGGGCAAAATAGACAGAATTTGAGAAGAATAAATTTAATTTATCATCCATCAAAATAGACCAGGATGGTGAGAAACAGTGACCCCCTTCTTCTCCCCCTAAAAGACCTTCTTCCCTACCCCTTTCCTCTTCTTCCCAGATTGAATTCCATATTGCCATTCCTGACTCCTCTACCTTCCTCACCCAAGAGCTGGAGGGGAGGATGGAGGCTGTCTCCATAACAGCTCCTCTCAGGTTCCCCTTCCTTCTCACACTTTTCTCCTGCTCAAGCATCAATTCTCTCCACAGCCTGCAGTCCTCCCAGATAAGCCTGTGCATGGATGGTTTTCCTAGGCTGCAGTTTCTTCAGGCATATCCCCCCACTTTTGTGTCAGACCCTTGGACAAATTGCCCAACTTTTATAGGAAAATATAATCAATAACTGTTTACTTCAACCTATATACATGTCACAGATGTTCTCTCTCATCAGGTAAAATGGGAGGAATGGTAATGTCATCATCATTTCATCCTAGGGTGAGGAGATCTTCCTTTCAAAACAGTCTTTCCTACCTTGATTCTAAGTTAAGATTATTTCAAAGTGAAAACACTACAATTGTTATAATGCATCAAGATAGTGTGTATGTATATGCATATATATATATATATGCACACATGTATATTTTATATATATCTCCACACACAGCTTTTAAGTAAACCCTTCTACATTTAAAAAAATCTCTAAAAAACAGTGTCAAGAATTACCAGGTAGTATATAATATTGGTTTTATGTTATTAATAAAATTAAATAAGCAAATAAATGTCTGTGAGACGGAACTGCAATTTATCATATTGGTCAAATGCAGAATTTCTTCTGAACGAATTTTAATTTTGATTTACTGTCAGCAATGAAACTCAACTTACTCAAACTTGTCTTTTCAATTAATGTAAACTTTGAGACAGTTTCACAGGTAATTAGACATTGTGCTAATTTATGTAAAGTAAAATGCAAAGTACGTTTCATAATTTTCTGTTTTCATATTCTTAATAAGGATCACAAATATTATTGTGAACAGACTGAATAGATTTCATATTGGTATCCGTATTAAGTACTTCTTCCAAAAGGAGCATTAATCTCAAGCATTGCTTTGTTATTTAGTTAGTTTTATTCAAAGCTGATTCCAAAGAGCATTTTAGTGGGAACAAAATGTGCAGGGAATCACACAAGTTGATGCACAAACATTTTGAATTTAGATGCAATTACTATTAAATACTTATATAATATTAGACACTTAAGTTTTTTTTATATCAAGCAAAAGAGAAGACAGGAAACACCCTATTTAAGAATTCATATCCATAGAAAATCTTAATCAGATGACTGTAACTAACTACTTGTCAAATAACTACTAGTTAAATAACTGGAAAAAAACTTTAAGTCTTGAGGATATCATCTTCGCAAAGTAATTTAAAAAATAAAATTAAATGCTTCCAATCAATATAAATCTTTCTTCAGCTGTGTTTCTATCTTCATCAGGCAAAGGAGGTTTAACTGAACTACATTCCTGATTGGCCAAAGCCCTTTTCTAGCAACTTAACTGTTTTCCCTAACTAGTGTTAAATAGCTCAAGCCAAGAGGTCAATAAGAGTTTTCATACTGTTGGCATCCATGAGATATTTAGCAAACAGGGAAATGGGCAGATTGAAAGCAACCAGAACTGCTAGGCTGATATGGTTGTGATCAGCAGCACCAAGTCCAGATCGACAGCAGTCACTAGCGATGTGTCCAGCAATCAGTAATTCAGCTCTGTTTCACCTCAGTGACAGGGGGAAAAGTGCACCCTCAGCAAGACTGTAGGCTCTGCAAAACTCAGTCTAGGTATGTCAGATGGGTATGTTGCCATTTAGAAGGGCCTGACCAGGCTGGAAAAATGGGCTGTCAACATCATGAAGTCCAGCAACAGGAAATGCCATGTACTGCCCTTGGAAAGGAACAACATAGAGGCACACATAGTACTCAAAGCTGTAACTCGCTCAAATCTGGTCGGAGTTTGTTATATATAAAAACAGATTATTTATTTAACTTATGGCAAATCTGTTGAAATCATTGAATGAAACTACACAGCTGAAGAATGCGAAAATGTGATTGCAGCCTTAGAATCACAAAATCGTAGGAGGTTTTGCATTGGAGGTGACATTAAAGATCATCTATTTCAATCCCTTTTACAGTAACACCTTCCAAAAGATCAGGTTTCCCAATGCCACATCCAGCCTGACTAGAACACTAACAGTGATGGGGCATCCACAACTTTTCTGGACATTCTCTCTCAGTGTCTCACCACATAAAAAAAAAATAAAAAAAAATGTCCAATCTAAATCTAAGTTTTTTCACCTTAAAACCATTGCCTCTTGTTCTGTCACTGCAGATTAAAAGTCTTTTTCCATGTTTCTTTAACCCTCTTTTAGGTACTGAAAGGACACCACAAGTTCTCCCTGAAATCTTTTCTTCTCCAGGCTAAAGAGATGAAATGTACTGTACGTACTGCATACACATATTTTTTTCTAGTAATCATAGAAGTCTTTCAAGAGGAAATAATCTGCTTGAATTAAATAAACAAAGATGAATTCTAATGCAAAGTAGTTAACACCATTTCAAAAGCATAAAAAATGTTAGTTACTGTCCATTGGGAAAAGTGCTAAGAAAAGCTTAAGTAAAAGATTTAGTTAAAAGCTCTTTTCAGTCCAATTTTTATAATACTTTGAAAATAAAATTACACTTTAACAGATTATGATACACATAGTTTAACAAAATTCCTGTGCTTTTCACATAAGCAAATTTTTATCTATTTCAACTTTCTTTTTCAGTTGTCATTAAAAAAGAAATTTATCTGTCCTCATGACAATGTGAATGAAACAATAGAAACAGATTAGTCATTTTAGAATTGGTAATGGGAAAAATCAATTATGGTGATGTGATCATGAAAATGTCAAATCGTATTTTATAATACTGGAAAAAAATCTGAATGCACTGTAACATATGCAGGTGAATGACATACTCAAGGGTAGACAACCAAGTGGTACTAGTGGATTCTTTCTTTAATTCAGTGAAGCTGTAATCATTTATGTCATCTGAACCCCACAATTTCTTTTTACAGATTACAATCTGTCTTTGGGTGGGTTAATTTTAAATGCAAGCCACTTTGCCTTTAAAACAAACCTGCATTTCCAGTTTGAGTTCATATGTTTTAATATGAAACCATCAGGTTTCTCTTTGCCACATTAAAAAACATTGTCATTTTATGTTAGTATATTTTCTCAGGAGCACTTTGTAGATATGTAAAATCACTGAAATGAAATGTGCTTATTTTTCAGTTTCTACAATAGAAAAAGAGAGAAAAAAATTGAAAGAGAAAGTTAATTTATCTCAAGATGCTAAATTGGCTAAAATGATACATTATTTAAAACAGTATTTAAAAATCTGAATTAAAGAGTGTAAATTTTTATATGTCATTTTGTTGTGTTTTGTTCTGCTGTTACTATCACCTTGTTTGATTTCAGAACAGCTTACTTCATATAGGTAGGTAAGACATACCTACCAATATACTTGTGAACTCGAAAGTCACCCTCTCTAAAGACAGGACAAATTTCAAACAATTTATAAGAGAATAATGGACCATTACTTCCTCATAAACTTGCTAATTACAAAAGGACTGAGATCTATAGCTACCATACATGATGTACTGTCAAAACGATGGATTTGACTTTGATAACACCTCATAGAAGTCAGAAACTTTATGTCCATATATTTAAATTATCACCCAGGTGGCATATTTCTTTTTCTAAAATGTAGCTATTTCTAGCCTTGGGGAAGGCAATGAGCTGTCCAGCACTTAATTTTTTTTATTTTGCTTCTATCAGCACAAATGCACAGCATGAACAGGCACATCTGAAGCAACATGAGCTCATTATCTCTGTTTATCCATATCAAGCAATTTTTTCCATCTATGTTTCTCAGTCTGTTGCTGTATTTGCTTATCATCTGAAATCTAGATTTGTGAAATCTGAAATATATGGAAAGTATCAGTTTCAAGGTTTGTTTTGAATATGAAAATATCTTTGATTCCTTCTCATACTTTCTTTCCCAGAAAAGCCTTTTGCCGATTTAAATGATAAAATATGTTGTTTATACACATCTGAAAACAGATGTAGTTAAAGAAAAGGTATTTTCATACAGTTACAATAAACTTCCTTTTGAGTTCTATAGAATCGTTATTTTCGCATTTGTATCAGGAATGCACAATGTAATTCTTTATAAAAGGAAGTCAGTTAAGGAAAAATGCATGTAAAGGAAATAGGAATGTTAAATATGTCACTGCAGAGATTTTCTGACTCATGATTGTTATTATACACTGCAATATTTTTGTGGTCTGGACCAAAAGTTGATATCCTCTCTCCTCTCACTATAGATGGGATGAATGGTATAGACTGCTGCCCTGGTAAGTCTGCCACCAAGAGAGAACCTGGGCACTTTTCTGGCTCTATTCTTTGGCAGTCAATTTTGACAGTGGCATACTCCATTCTGACATGTAGAAACTGTTCTAGGAAATAAGGGATTCAAACTTCTCAATGAAACTTAAACTTCCTGTATGCTTTCAAGCGTTGTGAACCACTGAGTTATGGATATGTTATGAAAAATCTTCGCCAATCTCTGTACTCCATATCTAGTTTATTTTTTTAACAGATATTATATGGAATGAAAGAAAAAATTGAGAGAAAAGAGACGTCCACACATCTTTATCCTGGAGGAATGTGTCTTGAAGAATACAGACACTGTACATAGCATCTGTATTGAGACAACTTGTGAAGTTATGGAAAAACACCTCCTCCCACACAGTCATTGAGTAGATTGTATGTTTAGTCCCTGCCCTCTATTCCTCACTGCAGCATAAAAACAACCTTGTAATATTAACACTATCCTCAGCACAGAACCAAAACAGTGCTTTGGACAACCTACTCTAAAGAAAATTAACTCTGTTCCAGCCAGGCCTACTACAACTGAAGGATATTTTCAGGGAAAGAGATAATTTAGAATATGATTCAGTGGTGAACTTTATACAGTTATGGCAGTAGAAAAAATGATAAACCTCTTTTTTCAGTTTCTGCAACAAAATAAAAATAGTGTTGCAGGGGAAAACAGAGGATTCTTTTAAATTTTTTTTCCTTTAATTTCAGAAAACTTTGTTGATTTCATCAGAAGGGCTTTAAGCTAGGATGGTTGGGGAGAACATTACTACCAGCAGTGCTGCAAGAAAGTGATGGACAGATCTGCTGAGGAAATAGCATGGGCTGGCATCAAGGAAAGGGATCAAAAAGTCAGCACAATTGAGGTTGGGGTTACATCCAGCACCTGAGTGTGGGCAAGGAAGTCCCTACAGAGCACCATGGAAGAAAAATCCCCCAAATTATATCTGGGAGCATATTGAATGGCAGGGTGCTCTGCTGAGGCCAGGTTTTCTGCGGGGGATGAGGAGAGGTTTATGGCGCCAAACCCTCTGCACAAGAACAGCCCAGGTGCAGGGGCAGGGTGAGTAGCACTGCTGGAGGAGGACCAGGACAAATTGACACCTGTTTAGCAACAAATTGGTTTTTGAGCCATATGGGGCAGAAGGCTGATAAGAAACTGATCCTGCAGTAAATCAGATAAATGTACAATCATACAGAATGATAAAATTACCTAAGGTTCCAATAAGAGCACTTAAGTGCAGCACTTTTTCACAGTTATCCTGGAAAAAAAAAGACATACAAATCTCTTAGGTTTTAAATGAATCCTGCAGAAGATGTGTGCTACCTCTATTCCAAAATCAATTAAATCATGTTGGATTTTTACAGTTCTCCACATTCATTCATGAATAAAGCATTTATTTTTTATTTTAATAAGATCCATAAAAATGTTCATCCAATAATATGCATTATATATATATTATATCTTTATATATTATTAATATATATAATGGTAGGATGCTTTTATGTATTGGAAAGATAAACGTGTTGTTTGTTGTTCAAAACCATGTATGCTGAAATATTTTTAAATCATACCACATAAGTATGATATAGTAGACACAATAGAGGTTATGTTATAGTCACACTCATTACAAGGCTTTGTTTTACTGAAGTGAGCCATTGATCTGTTTGATTGGCTTGTGCATTTCTAAAGAATCTCTCTACTCTTTATTTAGCAGTACAAATACCTCAGCTTTAAGGCATGGATTGGCACCTTTCTTCCTTTCATAACTAGCTGTGCGTTTTTGTGGAACAGAAAATGTCTTTCTTTTAGAAGAGTGCTGATTGAGAAACAGATTTTCAGAAAATATTCAGTAAAGTTATAATGTTTGAAATATATTGTTACATTTCCACTTTTTCTTTCTTCTTGGTGATGCATGAAAACCATTTGGCAGTATTCTGCTGAATTCCAGCTTTCTGTCCAGAAAGGTAAGATGCTCCAGTAGGAAGCATGTACCAGCCCTGAGTTGCAGCTCGTTCAGCCTGAAAGATGGACTTTCATGTGTTTTTACAGCGGGCATTCACAGAAAATATCAAAATCCAAGAGCTTGTAATAATAAAGTTTGAGGATTCAATTAATTTGCTACATCTAAGTGTCTACCAAGGCCATTTGAGATGACCTGGATATCTAAGAGGGCCATGTGAGCCTGACAAACCAGGATCTACAGGAGATGCTTGATCCTGTAGATGGGCTACTGGAAGCCAGGCAGGATAGGATAAGACATCAAGATGAGATTCCGTGGTTTTTTCTTATAATAAAAAATTAGCATTATTCACACAGTCAGGGGCCCCAAGAGGTTATACACCTGATCAAAACTCAGTTCTCCATATTTAGACTTCTAAAGGCTGAGTGTAGCTGCCTAGTCAGGCTTTGTTTTTTAATTGTAGTCAAGCGTTTGGTAGATTTTTACAGTGTTCTTCTTTGTGTGTGGGGTTTTTTTTGCAGTTTGTTCTTTATTTCTTTAAAAGACTTTTATTTCTCCTCTTTTCAGGGAAAGTATATTTCAAGTAAAGTTTGCTCACTCTGACTTCCCTTTCAGACATTGCAGAGAGGCAGATAACCTATAGAAATTATGTTGTGGACTGTATTCCCAGATTTGAAATATACTAGCTGCCTAAAAAACCCAAGAAATCAATCTTTGGCTCAACTTGGGCATTTTGAAGAATTTTCTTAAATTTTATGCTTACTTTCCATCTGACTTCTGTAAATATTTTATGGAATTTTGATAGTCTTATTATTAGGGAGTACTCAAGATAAAACCAGAGCTAAATATTTAGGAAAGGAAATTATGACTTGTAATAGATCATCGTTAATGGCTAAATGAAATATAAATGAAGATTTATATCTTTCTGTTATGAAATTTTGGAAGGGTGGGCTGAACTTTTCTTAGTATGTATAATCTACAAACAGAATATATTAAGGGCTGTGGGTTTTTGTTCTTAATTTTTGTTTTTTGGAATATTTTAAAATATGTTACTTAATGAAATATGTCTTCTACTCCTAAAGAGCACTACTTGTAGAAAATAAAGAAAGCTAAGCAAATGCAGATTCTTCTTCCTTGTTCCTATATGCAAAAAGAAAATTTTGTTTTTCTCAGGTGCCATCTATCTATTCAAACAAGTAAAACCTATTTTGGAAGGATGAAAGGATTTTTACATTCCTCACTACAGTGAAAAGTAGTTCCAGAAGCACTGTTTTGTCCCATTCACATCTTACAAGTTTATTTCACTGTAATTCAATGACTTCATGCTACTTACTATTAATTTATCTTAAGAGGAATATCCAGACTATTAATCATTGTCTTGAGCATGATGCTCTATCAAAGTAACAATGCAAGCCAAAAGTTTTTCTCAAAGACCTATTGCAAAGAGAACTGAAGTGTACTTCTTCAAATCTTGAGTCACTAATAAATGCGTGAAGCTTTCCTGAGTGAGTACTGGACAATTACTGACTCACTTGAAATTACTTCCACTTTCTGATTAGCCAACTCTGACTGCTGTCAGCAGAGGTCCAACAGTTCTGCTTTCTTCGTAACAGGAAAGTCTCTAATATGAATATTCATATTATTTATATATAATATAATATTCAAATATTCATGATTTGAACAGTCTCTGAGATATATTTGACTTTAAATTTTGTCTTATTTTGAGCAACTGGGACATTTAAAATTTTCATGAAAAATGTAATGGACTATAAGTAGTACCCAGAGCTAAATAGTACCCATCTATCTCACTTTGATCAGAATTGAAGGAGCAGGTATCTGGCCCATAATTAGAGACATTTAATTATACAAAGTCACACAGGAAAAGACAAAAAATTTATTAGACATCTGAACACCAGAAGAGAAAATTGCAGAATGACATATTAAATAATAAGGGATGTAATTGGCTGTATGTGTGCTTTTGTTTCCTTGTCACAGACATCTTTTTATAAGTAATCTTTCCTCAGGATTTTTTCCTCCTGAGAAGCTGAGAGGCCTCAGGGAAAAAATGTAAACAATGGTTATCTGGTGCTGTGGAGTGCAACAGGTGGGTCTGGGATTGGTCTCATGTGGATGTTTGGAATTAATGAACAATCACGGCACGGCTGGCTTGGACACAATGTCCGAGCCACAAACCTTTGTTATGATTCTTTCTTATCTATTCTTAGCTTAGCTAGCCTTCTGAGATGAAACCTTTTCTTCTATTCTTTTAGTATATTTTTAATGTAATATATATCATAAAATAATAAATCAAGCCTTCTGAAACATGGAGTCAGATACTTGTCTCTTCCCTCATTCAAAGACCCATGTGACCACCATCACAGGCAGATTTTAGATTAATTTCTCTTAAATTTAGTAGAACCAAAACCATTGACAGAGAAAGTCTATAAAGGGCTAAGATAGCTAAAGATATTTTTTGAAATGTTCCTTATTATTGATTGCAGCCATTCACAAAACTCTACGTACTTTTATGTAAAATTTTTTTCTCAAGATATGCACATATAACCTCTCATACACAGACACATACACACACATGTATGTATATATACACACACACACTCTTGCAAATATGATTTATCCACCTGCCCTGCTGGAGTGCTAAGCTTTTTTTTTTTATTTTTAATGTTCCATTTATAGCTTAGCAAACAATAGAATTTCTTTTTTAACCTGTAGTTCTTCTTCAGTGTGCTCAGAAGAATGAAGGTAAGGCTGAAATTTTTGACTAAGAATCTGTTATAAGCTAAAGGCTTTTTTCTGTTAATAATTAGATTATTAAAACACAAGCTATTGCCTTATGTAGGGTAACAAGCCTTGGAGCAGATTGAAAAATTCATACATCAACCTTCTTGTGATCAGAACCAAGAAACTCGAGGCTTCTTCCTTCCTGCTGGGGTGACTTTCATATGCTCTCCCACAAAATGCAAGCTCCGTTCAGAGGTTAGTGCCTCTTTTAGCACAGCAGGAGGTGATTGAGTCTTGCAGTCAGAGAAGAAATCAAAACATTTGCCTAGGCACCAGTAAAGTATTTAGGAGGAAAAAAGTCCAAAATTAATTTCATTACCTGCCTTCCCCTACAGAGTCTCACACAAATAACAAATGGCTGCACTTCTTCACAGAAACTCATGGTACAGCTGGAGGAAGGATTTGAGACTTCAATCAGTGTTCAGTGTTCCTTATTTCAATGTCTGCAGTGCACCGTTTGACTTAGAGACCGCTCAAAGATATCCAGCTTTTTGCTTGTTGTATGAAGTCTCTGTAAGCCTGACTGAGGGCTCCAGGTTTCGGGGCATACTATCCAAAGTTCAGTTACCCCTGTCTGTATCCCATAAAGAAACAAAGTTTTCTGTAAACTACATCAAATTATCACTTCAAAGTGAGTTGTCACAGAAGTGGAATCCAGAGCCCCATGTGGTCCCCAAGTCTTTCCTACAGTATGTGTAAAAATGTTTTAGAGCAAAGGTTCAACAAAAATCCTGAGTTTCTGAGGAAGAAACTAGCCTTGAGTCATCAGAAAACACTAAGCACTAAGACTGTTAAAATTATATGTCCAAGGCTGTAGTTTCCATCCACCTGGGATGCAGATAAAATTCTCTCTTAAGGGTAATCAACAGACTCAACAGTGGGATCAAGAACAGCTTAACTTGTAAATAAAAGCTAGGAGCATGCTCAGAGGTCATACTTGCCCTATTTGGATGTCCTAGAAGTTAAGACGCTGTTAAAATGTACAGGTATGTTCCTAAAACTGTCTACCTTAAATCTGTTAAAATTCCCATTGACCCCCAGTACTTTTTCATCTCCTCTAGCTAACCCAATGTGCAGCAAAAATGGAAGTCCATAAGCAATATCTGCATTGTGTGAGTAGGTGACCTTGGAGAATGTATCTCCTGAAGACATTCAGTTTCTGGCTGTACACTGATTTTATGCTAACTGTGAAGCTTCTTTGAGCTCAGGGAGTGACAGAATCGCAATGGCTCAGTGACTGTTCAAGTTAAGCAAAAATATTACATGATACGAAGTTTTTGATAAAAACCTTTTTTCTTCTAGACAGAACTGAAGAACTTCAGGACATCATCTCCAGTTAGTATTTGCTCAAAGTGAACTAGTCTTTATGAGCTCTAGCCCCTTTTCTGATTTATTTTTTTCCCCTTTCCTGACAATGGAAAAGATATTTTGAAAGAGAAGGTCACTTCACTAGAAAAGGTACACATGTAAATGTTTTGTAGGAGGTCAAATACAGGCATTCTGATTCTGTCTAAATTCAGAGTACAATATCAGTCACTTTTGAAACTTTTGCTGTAGTTTCTATTTTCCAGCATTATTTTTCAGAAGCTTAGTACCTCATATTTCTTGTTAGACTATGCCTTCACTTATTTAAAAGTTAAAAAAAATCATTAGCAATTAATTACTCCAAAGACTTGATTATTAACATTTAATAATTAAAACTTCCACAGAGCTATAACAAAATCACCAAATTTCTTTACAACTGTGAAAAAAACCACTCAAATTTATAGTTTGTTATTTAGATAGCATCTGACCCTGATCTTCAGTACATCTTCCCTAGTTTTATATGTGCAACCAGATCTACTTCTGATTTACATCATTTATCAGAGACAATAGAACCAGTTCAAATAAGTTCAATTACTAGAAACTGCATTATCTTAATCACTGCTTCTGTAACCTGAAACAACCATTCATGTCATAGAGTAGCTATTAACTACATAGGAAGGCACTTCTTCCTCTATATTCCCCTTCAGCTCTACTAAATCTAGATAAATTGCCATAATAAAAGCCACTAGTGAGTGAGGAAATATAGCAGTGGAAGGGAGAGAGAGAGAAAGAGAAAGAAAGGAGAGCTCATCTGCTCCTCTATTAGATTAATCAGGTCCTCTAAACATATTTTAAATGCCTGTGACATGTTTTTTATTCACAGCACAATAAAATTCTATCATGCAACTGGAAAAAAACATCACTCATACAACTCACAAAAAGGCAGCTACCACAAAAATCATACACAAGGTATTTGCAGTTAACTCATATGCTTTTTCCTATAATCTAGTCCAATGAATAAGTAAAATGAACCTTAATAGAAGAAACACAAATTTCCATATGAAGCTCATGTAGGAAAAATCAATAAAACGACCATAACTTAACATCTAAAGTGGGTGGCTATAAAAGAAAACTATCTCCCTTTCAAATATAGAAGGGGGGAAAGAAGAGGAAAAGACAAACAAAGGAAACTAAAAGAAGCAATCTCTCTGGCAGCTCTTTTTACATTTTTGTTGGAGCAGATTCAGTTTAATGAATGCCTTTATTGTGGACTCATTGTAATTGCAGTGTGCCCAGAGAGCAGACATCCCATAACTTAAAATATTACCACACTTGTAATGATGAACAGGCTACGCATTATTCTAGTAAATTTGCTTTATGCTGTTTTACTGCAGCTGAATTTGTTCTGCTGTTGTTTCAGGGATTTTGCAGGATTTCCATTAAAAATCCTATTTTTAGTCATTCATAGTGGGGATACTGAAGGGTAAAACATACAAACTACAATTGACTGACACTTCAGTTCCTTCAGTGCTAAATGAGATTCTTGAAATTACTTTATAAGACCCAGTATGTGCTGACAAGTTAATTTATGGTGGGAAATACTCCACATTTGCAGATCAATTAATTTTTGTGGGCTGTTTGCTTCCTCAAACTTCTCTCTGTTTTATAGTGAGATTGAGCTACGAAATTTAGAGCCAGGGTCTTAGCAGCTGTAAATAGACTTAGTTCTATTGAAGTCAATAGGAGTCTATTGACTGACATCAGCTGGATTTTTTTGTTGTTGTTAGTTCTTCTAAGTATGTATGTATAAAAGATACTTCAACAGTATCACAGGATTTCTAATATTTCCAGTGCTATGACTACTATTTTATTTCAGGCAAACTACTATAGTAGTAAACTACTTCAACTAGATCTGCTAAAGGCTGTGATGAAGAATTTTTTTATTTCTGTAGAATAGGCTTCAGTAGACGTCTTTAAAAATATGTAAGGCAAAATCATCAGGATTATTCTAACTATATTTTATCCTTCTTTGTGCATATTTGGGATAAGTAGTTTCATTAGAATTCTTCCTGCTCTGTGACTCTTTGTGCTGTATAATACAGCAATATCATTGTCTCTTAAACCTGATGATATCAGTTGTAGCCTTCACTTCCCCTTGCATTTAAGTGACCCCACAGTGCCTGATCCTCCATATTACAGACCCATCACTTCTCACTTCTAACTGGCCCCTCAGTCAAATGTAGGGTGAAACCTTCTGTGACGATATGGCAACATTATCCTTACTTCACTGAAGTTCTCTGCTTCAGTGACCAAGAATTCCTCAGCTGACTAGGAAATTTTTAAAAAGAAAATTTCTGTATGTTCCATTCTTGAGGTTTAGGGGGAGGGGGATGTTGGGGTTTTATTTGTGTGTTTCTTTGTTTGCTTTTCTTATCTATCTAACACAAACACTTTCCTCATAGCAAGAAGGACCAAGAGAATTTTCCAACGCTGAGGTATTCAAAGGGAATAAGGAGAGAGTAAGTTGGGATTACTTTGTTACTTGGATCAAATCTAAGTTGTTTTCTTCTATATTTCTTCCTTTAATATTAGTGAGAAAGCAGCAGCTGTATCTCAAGATCTGAAATTTGAGACAATCCAAGGAATTACAGACTGATCAGCCCCACCTGAATCCTTGTGAAGATGGTGGAGTAAATAATTCTGAGAACATTTCCAAGCACACTAAAAACAAGACAATAATTGGGAATAGCCAACATGGACTGGCAAAGAGGAAATCATACCTGACCAGGCTGGTTGCTCTCTATAGCAGAATGACTTGCTCAGTGAATGAGTTGGCGTGGTGTGTCAACCCCTGCAGGCAACCAAGCTCCACACAGCCTCTCTCTTACAGAGATACCCCTGCCCTGCAGTCAGAGGGCTGAGGGAACTGAAAGGACAAAAAGAAAACTCACCAGGGAAAGAAAAACATAACAAAAAAAACCCTTGGTGACTGATGTAAATGCTACTGCTCACAGCTAGCAGACCAATGTTCATCCAGTTGCTGAGCAATGGCAAATTAGAAAAACTCCCTTTCTGCCAGTGCCTTTCCATTTTTATTGCTGTCCACAACATCTTATAGTATGAAATATCTCTTTGGTCAATTTGGGCCAGCTGTCTCAATTTCTTGTGCACCCCAGTTTACTTGTTGAGGGAGCAGAATGAGAAACAGAGAAGTCCTTGACACTGTGAAAAAACTGCACAGCAATTGCTAAAGAACCATTTAAGCTTTAGTTAAAAAAAATATAGCACCATGAGGACTGTTGTGAAGAAAATTTACTCAGCTGCAGGCAAAACCAGTATGTGGGGAGCCCTGCTTGTTTTTCTCAATTGAGCTTTTGACATTGTCTCACATAAAATTCCACTAAGTGGACAGAGAGGTGCACTGAAATCTGCCTGAACTTCTGGGCTCAGAGCATCGTGATCAGTGGCATGAACTCCATCTGGAGGCCAGTAACTGCTGGTGTTTCCCAGGGACCAACACTGTGCTCAGCAGCGTTGAACACCTTTGTTAATGACCTAGATGGCAGGGTGCCAAAGTACACTTTCAGCAAGGTTCCGGGCACCATAAATCTCAGAGTAGTGACTGATATACTAAACAGTAAGTCTGCATTGCAGAGGGACCTAGACAGAGTGAAGAAATGGACCAACAGGAATCTCATGGAGTTCAACAGTGGGAAATGCATAGTCCTGCCATTAGAAAGCAACCTTGTGCACCAATACAGTCTAGAGACAAACCGTATGGGAAGCAGCTTTGCAGAGAAGGCCCTGACCTCCAGGTGGACACCAAGATGCTCATGAGGCACCAATGTATCCCTGAAAAAAATATTTCCAACAAACTTCTGGGCTGGATTGTGAAAAACCATTGCCAGCAGGCTGAGGGAGGAGATCCTTCCCCTCTTATCTGGTGGGACACAGATGGAATATGGGGTCTAATTCTGTCCTCAGCAGCAGAAACAAAACTTGCACATACTATGGTGCATCCAGGAAAGAGCCACAAAGATGAACAAGAGCTTGGAAGATTTTTTTAATACGAGGAAAGGAGGAAGGAGCTTGGTTTATTCAATCTGTAGAAGGCTCTGAGAACTGAGGGAGTGATGGATATTATTTGTTTAACTATGTGATGAGGAAAGGTGCTGGAAAGATGTCATATACATCCAAAACCAAACTGCATTATGTGTTAGCCCTGCTCTGAGCAGTGAGGTTATGTCAGACGTTTCACAGAGATTACCTCTGACCACAGTGATTTCATTAAATAGGGTAGATATAATTTTTCCATTGTTATGAAATTTTTTTTCTTTATGGTTTTAGATATTCAAAAGT
Organism: Melospiza georgiana; assembly: GCF_028018845.1. Lineage (NCBI taxonomy): Eukaryota > Metazoa > Chordata > Aves > Passeriformes > Passerellidae > Melospiza > Melospiza georgiana. The sequence continues at coordinate 39,140,717 of NC_080431.1, forward strand.
CTTAAAAATGTTTCCTTTTCCTTATAACTCTAGATTTTTTTTCTTCACAAAATAAACAAAAGACGTTTCAATAAGTTTACTTTATAATCATCTGTCTACAAGAACCTGATGGAATATATGGCATTCTATGTCATAAATTTAAATTTACGTGCAATATAGATTAATAAAAAATATTCTCCATTATTGTCCTTCCCTAAAAGGAATCCCTTTCATTTTAAAACCATTAGCCAGTGTATTTTTAATTTAAAAGTTATAATGTAAACTCATGTACTCCATTTCCCCATAACAACTGGGAACATAAGATGACTATCTTATGTTGCAATAGAACTAATTATTTTGCTTGTTGGTTTGGGATTTTTTAATTTCAAATTTGTGTGCTAGTAGCTCAAAGGTATTGTAAGAATGCACAAACTAGTTATCAATTTCAATTAAATTTATTTTAATGACTACAATTATTAAGAACTAATTCTAAAAAAATGAAAAAAATCAATGGTATTACAAAAAAACAAAAAGTAAAATTTCCAACAGCTAGAGTATCAAGGATATTAAGGCAATGTAAGAAAGCCTGTAGATAGGTATTTTAGCCTGTCCTTTGGTGCAGTGCAGCCCTTTCCAAAAGGAAAAAATATTTGCTTTTCCAAGGTAATTGTATTAAAACTCTAGAAATAATTTATCTCTAAAAGAGATGGTTTCACATTCTGCATGAACCTGCAATATGCATCAGAAAATGGAAAATCACTCCAAGGTTCTACTTAATTTGGTGATGGAATTTTAACAAGAGCTTCCCAGGTTTCCCCTCGGGCACATCATTGCTGTGTTTTTTATATTTTGAAGGACATTGGGAAGATTCCTGCTGCTGAGGTATGGGGCAGTATACTACAAGAGGACATTTCATTTGTAGCACAGCAAGACGGAATTTCCCAGAGGCCCTTCAGGGGATGGGTCATACAGAGCAAATGCATGCCCACGCGCAAGCACTGCAGCAAACTGTTCTCTTTTTATACCTAGGTGATTAAAACTGTCAATTTAATGTTTAATTTCTGCATTTAATTTATTATGCCTAATAGCTAAATATTTAAAGCAAAAATAAATGACTTTCGCAGTGTCTTCTGAGCTTGAAATATTAGAAGTGCATGAGAGTCTTCTTGATATATATGTTGAAAAATATTGGCAAGATTTAAAAGGGAAAATAATAAAAAAGTCTTCTTCACTGGAGATTATTAGTATTTATTTTAAATATTAATGTTGAAACAAGTATTTTTTAAATAGATCTACATCACTTGCTTCCTGTAAAGACTGGTGTTGTAATTGCCCTGTTTAGTGAACAGTATAAAGAATACTCTGTAAAGAAACAAAGATAGAAAATTGGTCTATTTCCTCATTCCCAAGGAAGTTCAAGAGAGCACCAACAGTTAGGAAATTATAGCCATGAAAAGACAGCATTTTCTGTCTTTTTATGCTCTTCAAATCCCGTTGTGTTCGATTTGCAAAGGCCCTATTTTCCTGAGGAATAGGTTAATTAAAGAAAAAAAAATCAATTTCTGCTTGAACTTCCTTTAATTGAAGATTTAATTTCAATTTTCCTTATTGCAATGTCAAACACAGGCAATCACAATTAAACAAACACACACGGAAATTGCAGAGACATGAAAAATTATCAGTATGGTGGTGTAAAGACCTGGTTTAGTTCCCCCCTCCCCCCAGTCCTCTTCCTGTGAAAATCATTTGCAATTTTTTAATTATAGCTTCTCAAAGGAGTTTTCAAAACTCCTAAACATGCACAAGCCTAGTCATTCATGTTAATGAAAAGCTGAAGCCATTCTTGAAGCAGTGCAGATAATTTCTACTGGATGAGCCAGGAGAAATCAAAGCATGTTGAATGCAAGAAGATGGATAAGTGCACATATCCTTGAACCCTGTGCATGCTGCTCAGGGCAGAGATGCCCATCGGCCAGGAAGAAACATCCCTTGCCAGCTGCACTAGTAAGTTTCACACATACAAGCAGTTCAGACAGCTCAGAATGAAGTTGTGGGCCGCTGCTCTTGATTCTGCCTGCATCTATTTGTGTAGATACATGTTCTAAGACAGACAGACTTGTTTAGGACCAAGAAATTAAGACAAAGCTGGGAGAGAATGTTCATGTCCTGTTGGGCTTGCTTATTTCCCCATGCTTTCTTTTCAAAGTCAAAAAACCCCAATAGAATCTTCTAAGTCTTATGGCAAGAAGCAGAAGAAGCAGAAGAAGAAGAAGAAGAAGAAGAAGAAGAAGAAGAAGAAGAAGAAGAAGAAGAAGAAGAAGAAGAAGAAGAAGAAGGAAAATATAAAATAATACAAGCTACATTTTTTAGGACAAGATTTTTAGGGAAGAAAAAATGAGGAATGCCTAGTTTTCCTTTTTCATATTTCACTGAGTTTCTGGATTCCAGGCATTATTTTTCTTTGCAAGAAGCAAAGAAAATGCTTTGAAAATTCCTGGAAAATTCAGAGAAGGAACAGGAAAAGATATTTTTGAAAATCAGACAATATCTCAACTGAGAGCAATGCAATTCCAACTGATCCTATAAGGAAAGAATAAAGCCTTCCTCCTTTTTTAACATACTTAATTTCAATCACGAAAAGCCTATACTAAAAACCAACATTTGTGTGTCAACTAACTGTGGAAAGAAAAGTCAACAATCTTCTATGCTTACAGGCAGAACTTCTTTCAGAAAAACATACAGTCTAAGTTCTCATTTTATGGTGTCATTTTCAAAGTCAAACATGATGCTTACATGGGATCAGAGAAGCTCTTACCATACTCAGTTTTGTGATGACTAAAAAAATTTTGTTTTGGTGAATTTTTTTACAGCTTTGTAGCTAGAGACTCAATCTGCAGTACATTTACTCTGAGTTCTGTGAACTTTTTATAATGCATTGACTGAAACAGAAGGTGCAGAAAGGCAATTCCTCATGTACTACTTTAAAAAATATTACTGTTTGTTATCTGTAAGCACAGTGTGAGTTTCTGCCATTTTTTGTGAAAGTGAAAAGATATTCTTTTATCTGAAGTTCTTAGGGAGCCAGAAGAAAAATGCCAATGGATAAAAAACTGCATACTATTTGTCTGATTGTTCAGCTGTCAAGAGCAAACAGTTGAGACAACAAATTAGCCATTTGCAAATATTACAATAATAATATATGAGCATGGTAACAGCCTCTACAGTGTTGCAGGAGTTAAAAGAGAATGAGATCCCTGTGTCTTGTTTAAGATTCTAGCTTTCATCTCCATTTCAGCCATTTATTTCCATTTTATTTATTCCACCCACACAAGATAGAATAACAGGAAAAAATACAAAAGATAGGATCAAATTCAGACACCTGGATTCTTGTGGCCTCAGATACACTCCCTCATCTATATAAATGTGTTGCTGTTTAATGCAACCTATCCTACAGTCTAGAAAGGCATTCTAAAAGCAGAGGACTCAAATAATTTGTCCGTGTCTTACAATCCTTCTTCCTACTTGGGAATCAAAGACAGTCTAAAAATATCTGCAAGGCTGTAACTTTTTCCCTTAAAAAAGGAGGAAAAAACCTACAGAACAAAATTAAAACCAGCAGTCTAATTAAAAAAAAAAAAAAAAAAAAAAAAAAAGTTAATCAATAATGAAGCTGTTTACAGCTCATTCGCACAGTTCTGTCATAGAAAAATGCTGTTACTATTAAAAACATTGTATTGGTTTTATGTACAAAGTTTCAGTAGTGGGGGACTACAGGGGTGGCTCCTGTCAGAAGCTCCTAGAAAGCTTCTCCTGTGTCCCAGAGAGCTACTGCCAACCAGCACCAAGGCAGACTCACTGCTAGCAAAGGACAAGCCCATCAGCAGTGCTGGTACTGCCCCTGGCATTAGAGATTAAAAAATGGGAAAGAAGTCACCGTGCAGGGGCAATCTCAGTCAGAGGAAAGAGGAGAGAATATGAGAGAGAAACAACCCAGCAGCCACCCAGGTCAGTGCACAAAGAGAAGCAGGAGGTGCTCCAGGAACTGTAGCTGAGATTCCCCTGCAGCAGTGACTGTGATGAGGAGAGCTGTGCCATGCAGTCCATGGAAGTCGTGGGGAAGCAGATATCCACCTGCAGCCCATGCAGGACCACAGACCAGAGCAGATGGATGCCCAAAGTGGGCTGTGATCCATGGAAGACTCTGCTGGAGCAGCCTTCTGGCAGAGCCTTGGCCTGCTGAGGAGAGGAGCCCTCAGAGTGTAGGAATGTGCTGCAGAAGGTTTTCTGGCAGGACTTGTGAGAATGTGGGGACCATGCTGAAGGAATACATTCCTGAAGGACTGCATCCCAAGCAAGGGACCCATGCTGGACTAATCCATGAGGAACTGTAGCCTGTGGGAACTCATAGAGTTCATGGAGGACTATCTCCTGTGGGAGGGACCTCACAGGTGGTGCAGGGATAGAGTGTGAAGAGCCCTCTTCCTGTGGAAGAAGGAGCAACAGAGACAATATGGGATGAACTTACTGCAACCCCTACTCCCCAACCCCCTGTGCCACTGAGGGCAGGAGAGAGAGAAAATTGAGAGTCAAGTCGAATCCAAGAAGAAGGGAGAGTTGGAGAAAAGGGTGTTATTTATTTTTTTGTTTTCTATTTTTTATTGTCTTACTTTGATTTGATTGTTAGAAATTGAATTGATTAGAAATTGAACTGATTTCTCTGATGATAATTGGTGTCAGATCTCTCTCTACCCTTGTCTCAAACCATGAGCCTTTACTTATATTTTCTCTCCCCTGTCCAGCTGAGGAGGGCATGTTAGAGTGGCTTTGGTGGGCAGCTGGCATGCAAACATGGCAAAATCACCACAGACTTAAAGTGTTTTCAGTGGATATTGTGTACAATCCAAATCACAATCTACTCTAAACTCTTATCAAAGGTCTTAAGTTAGTTAACAAACAACTTTCTTGTTTACAAATTCTCTATCCTCTAAAGTGAACTGTCTCCACTTTTCAGTTCCCCTGTTGCCAGGATCCTCATTTGCTGCAGGATTATATTACAATTTTTAATTTTGCAGCTAGCATATATTTATTATGTTCTAGCTAAAGAGGTTCAGTTCCAATATAGAGTAATAAAGATAAAATTTCTCTTACACTCAATATTTGCAATTTCCTGGGACAAGGTGAGTCTAAAAGAAAGGAGTTAAAGACTCCTTTCTTCCTTGTTTGGAAATGGTTTTGCACACTTTCTGTTGCTCTCTTTCAGGCCCTCAGATTACATTCAGAAGACTTCATAAGTAAGTTGGGCTAACAGTATCCCATGATTATTGTTCTGAAGTTTAGAAATTGCCTACCTCTAGACATTTCTAAAAAGTTTTAAAGCTAATAGAAGACAAATGAAACTCCAGGATTCATATTCTCAAACATGGCTTTGAAATACTGTTCAATATTTTAAATAAACTGAAGAAATATATTGAATAGTTGTCAGTTTGATCAGTTGATACCTATATCTAGGATCAAAGCAGTCAACTCAATCAGGTTTCCTACCCCTAGTGCCAGTCACTTCAGATATGCATTAGAAACTTCAAAAGTAATTAGATGTGAAAAATGTGAAGATAGCAATGTGTAAATCTGTCTGCTGTAGGTTAAGTCCAGACAGTTGGATTTCTATAATCTCACTCATATGAATCTCTCTCCCCCTGCCCCTAGCCCATAGCTGAATAGTCAGTTTTCAAAGTCAATGCCATTAATGCAGAAAATACAGTGTGGATTTAATTGGAAACCCCTCATACAGACATTGTCATTAATGACTTGGCTTTATTGACACAAGCAGTTGACAGACTGTGGACTTACTTAAGCCCCAACAGTCATGGCTGAACTTCAAAGATGTTGGTAGTTGAATTACCATAAGGTTCTAAAACTTCAGTGCTTATATAAACATTTTATGAATCTTCCAGTTTTCCTGGTTATGCAAGAAAACAGCCATAATGTAAAGAAAGCAAGATCTGTATTAGTTATGACATTTTTTCTGTTCAGGTTTCGAATACCAGGAGAAAATTTGGGCGCTGTCACTTCTGGAGATAACCAGAGTTAGGAAATGCAGAAGCAGTTAAAACTGCATGTCAGGCCTTTGTGACCTGAACAGATATTATATATTCTTTCTATTATAGTGACTCAGAAGCAGAACTTGGAATCCTGGCTATAGTGCTTGAAGCAATGCACTTGAAGCATTTAGAGAGTTTCTTACTAAGTGAAAATGTTAATCTCTAATGATTCTTATGAGGCTATAGTGACCATTAATAGAGGTCTTGTACAAGATTATAGATTTCTTTGTGGTAGGTGCTGTGGCAAAGGCCTCAAACAAAACCCTAAAAAAAAGAGAGATACGAATGCCCGTATATTGAAAACACTTATTTTTAACAGTCTCAATTAATTTTAGTCACAATGAAGCAGAAATTCCTGCATGCAATCTGCTTCTGCTTAATGCTATGAAAACCAAAATTAAGTTTTGTTTGATGAGGGAAATACATTTGTAAAGAAACTGTTTAGACAAATGAAAAGAGATAAAGTCAGAATCTTCAAGATAAATTTTATCCCCATCCTACCTCCAAGATGCTATTGAATCTGTAAGCAGTCTCCAGTTGGGAATGACATTAGCAGCCCTTTGGCACAGCTGCGTCCACTTTGGGGAAATATATTCATATGGTTTGCACTAGACCACATTTAGTCATCTAAGTGGATATAAAGAAAAATGCATACAGTAAAATCCCACATAGTTAATGGAAAGAGGAAGATTTCTGCAAGGGTCTCAGTTTCTGTCATGATAATAACTTTTTCAGCTGCAAGGCAAATAACAAAGCCAAGGAATAATTTTCAGCTGTAAGGCAAATAACAAAGCCAAGTAAACTAGGCTTATTTGGTCCAATTACTGGACAATCATCAATTAAGCAAGACTCGGTACTTTTTGGATACAGCACTCATGCAGCACAATAATGAAACAGGTTTGAAATTTTAATGATCAGTCTATTAAAAATACATGGACTTTGCACATACATCACTTTTCTCAGAATCTCAGATTTAGATGCAGCCTTAATTAAATAGTTTCATTCTGAGGTATCTTTTTCCAGAAGACATCATTCACAAACATTGAAGGCAGTCATCCTCTGGTCTCTAAATATGATTGTTTCTCTAATGCCATTGTTTTGGGAGAGGAGGAGTTGTGTGAGTGGAAGCCTCTAAAAATGCTGAAGGTGAATTAAACACAGCATTGATTTAGCAATATCAAAGGTTTATTTTTTTGAACAGCCTTTTACAACAGTTTTCAAATTCTCAGTAGTCACGCAGTATTTCAAAATCTAAAACTGTCCTTCTCCTTTGCTTATATATTAATGGCTATTTATAAAAAAAAAATTAAAAGGGAAACTAGAAAACTGTATTGCTAGTATAGAAAATGGAACAAGACCTTAGCCTTGCACTACAGAATTCCATAAGAGGTTAAGAGATAACTGGAGCCCTGTTTGGGTCACAAGTCAGTGTAGGGTCACCTACTCTTCATACACATTATGGGTAGGATCTAGCAACAGAAAAACAGTATTCTGAAAATTTGTTAGTCTTGCTCCTCATTTATATTTTTCATCTTACCGTCATTCAAATTCAGCCTTCTGAACTGAGAATGTTTCATAATGGAATATGGGATCCTGCAGAACTAAGGGATGGTTCCATGAGATGGTATTAGGTCATGATGTGATTGTGATGCACAAACCTGGTATCTTTTCATCGTAGAAACAACTGATTTACTCCATGATTAAGTCAGAATTGAAAATAAGATTAAGGGAGAACATTCTCTGCACAGATAAACTTTTATTTATCTGTTGCCATAAAAGGTCAGTTTCTTGTCCTCATGTGCTTTAACCCATTTTCTGTCTCTTAAAATAATGAAAAATATGCAGTTAGACCTGTCAGATTATTTCCTTATTTGGTTAGGAGTTTTTTTTTTCTTTTTCCTTCCCTTGTAAATTGCATTTTTAGGAGCAAAAAAAGCCTTAAAAAGAAAAAAAATCATTGTTGAGGGCTATTTTTTAAAATGGAATAATGAGATTTAAAATAGTAATTCTGTATTTTAACTAGACTTTATATGAACAGAGAAATCATCTTCTTTAATTTGGTGAAGAAAATACTGACTATGATATCTCATACAGATAAAACCAGTATATCTGTGAAGACTTTACAAGTGGAGAAAACCTGACAATATCAAGATTGTAGTATAATCTGTGAGGAAGAAAATACCTGATATTTTATCTATTTTTTCAAAATAAGATACAAAGGAGACCAGCTTTTCTAGAAATATGCATGTTGTATAGAAATATGGTGTTTGAAAGAAAACAGCAGATAATTTTCATGGGTCAGCCTCTTGCCTGGCACCTAAAGAGATACCAAGGAAAGCTGATGTCCCCTCTCTTACAGGAGACAATCCTGTGCTACTTTGTCCTCAAAGTAAAATATGGGTAAATCATGTGTATAGTGTGTTAGTCTACAATATGTCTCTAATATGAAGGCTATTTCTATGATTTTAGTCATATTTAATTAATTGTTTTTTACCTTTTCTTCACAGATGTACAGGATGTGCTAGTAAGGCAACCAAAAGATTTTGGCTGGAAGAAAGACAAGGATGAAATTCACTCTGAATTGTTTTTGATTCTAAAAGTCATCTCACAGTTATAATTTCACCAACTTCAGTAGCAATTAAAGAAGAAAAAACAAACAAAAAAGCCAGGACTTGTTCAGATAACCATGAAAACTTAGGTAAATATGAACAACATTTTTCAGCATTCGTGTTTCTTAAATTATTGTTCAGCTTGGTGATGTCAGCAAAATACTATTGAGATTCACAGAAAACTTTTAAAAGGGACAAATGAAAAAAAGGGGCAAATGAAAATGCTTTAGAAAACAGAAATAAAATTAATTCTATTTTTATTTTAGACTAAGTGGATATTTTCTTTTTTTTGCAGATATTTACCATTTAACATATGCGGAAGTACCTTAAGAACTGGAATTATTGAATTATTTCATAATAGATGCAAATATTTGTTATTAATATATTTTTGTATGTATTACTAGTTATTTTATAGTTTTTCCAACAGCAAAGAGCAAAAGATGTCACTATTTAACTTTGTCACAATTTAATAAAGCCTAAAATCAAATGTATAGTAACTACCTAGTTGAAAGATGTTTAATTTTCATGCTTTAAAATAGGAGATTGCTCAGAACTTCTTTGTTGTCACAGGGCTTGCAAGGGTTGCAGGATGAAGAGAGAGACGAGAATCTTGACCTCATGTTCAGAAGGCTTGATTTATTATTTTATGATATATATATTACATTATGACTATGCTAAAAGAAATAGAAGGAAAAGCTCTCAGAAGCTAGCTAAGCTAAGAATAGAAAAGGAATGAATAACAAAGATCTGTGTCCCGGCAGAAAATGAGACCCAGCTCTGCCGTGAGTGGTCAGTAAACCCAAACATCCACAGGAGACCAATCACGGATCCACCTGTTGCATTCCACAGCAGCAGATAACCATTGTTTACATTTTGTTGCTGAGGCCACAGCTTCTCAGAAGGGGGAAAAATCCTAAAGAAAGGATTTTATGAAAAGATGTTGGTGGCACTTTGTGAAAAATATTCTTATTGAACTGGGTGCAGTGAAGCAAAAAGTTTGAGTGCCTGCATATCAAAGACTGGTTGGACTATTTGCGTTATTAGTGTCACCCACAAACTTCATTCCTAACAAGGAGTTACATGAGTTAAGAGGAATATTACTTGCAAAAAAATTAAAAAAGCTGTTATTGCCAAAAGAAAATTCATGCACTATATTTCCAAATCCTCTCTCTGCTAATATAATATTAATTTCATGCACATGAGATTATATTTTGAAGAGGATTTTAGGTGGGTTTTAAGAAACAAGAATCATTCTCTGTTTTTCATGTTTAGGAAATATTCCAGAGGTAAAAAAAAAAAAAAAAACAGAGGTAAAAACAGACTTTTAGAATATTTTCCAGTGAGATGTTGCCTGAGCATCATCCTTAGATTGAGTCGAAGGTGTAGTTTCTATTGTTCTGTTTTTTATTGTTCTGTTTATTGTTCTTGATAACTTCCTCATGTCAAGGTGCTTACCAAATGAATGATATAACTCAGTTTTTCTTCTATGATACCACACTTTATATGTGAATAAATATGAGAACAGGGAAATCTTGGCTTAGACACTTCTCTTCCCCTCAATAAAGACAAATTTTGCAATTGTCTGCACTTGTCTGCACAATCTGTATTCCTATTTAATTGTTTTTTCTCCTTGAATGACTTGTTTTCTCTGAATTCCTACTCTAAACCAGGTAGTTTTTACCTCCCCTATCTTGTCTTAGCTCAGGCACCAGAATGTTTCCTGTGCTCAAGTAAATTCATAGACACATATGACTTTGAACCTTGTACTGATTTAAGAGATTATCAATTTGCTATATACTTGCCTGCACAGGTTTTTTTTGGTGTTTTTTTTTTTTTTTTTTATAATTATTGTGAGGTTTTACTTTATGCTTTGGCATAATAGATGACAACATTAAGTTAGCCCATGGATAAGCAAAGAAGTAGAAAACGGGTAGAAGGGGAAAATAAATCAGGGAGAAGATGAAAAAAGGAATTCCAGCAGTGCTGAGAAAGTGAGGTCAGAGGGGTTTGTCTCAAGCGTCACACACATGAAGACAGACTAGGAAAAAACCAGATCTGACTGTGAGTGTTCATTTCAGAAAGATACAAAGCCAGGTTCTTCTCAGAGAAGCACAGTAAAAGGAGGAGAGACAATGATCATAGTTGCCACAACTGATATTGTGATACACATGTAAGTAAAACAAAAGAATAAACAAACATTAAGGGAAACTTACCTAGAGATTTTCAGAACTAAACAAGGCATGGCTTTAAGCAACCTTGTGTAATTCAAATATATCCCCGTCCAAGCAGGATTTTGGTGTAGATGGTTTACAGAGTCTTCTTCCAAATTTTTTTTGTGAGATGTGGTAGATGGTAAATAAATGTTCTGTGATGTTATTTTGCTTATTTTGTTAAAATAATGGCTAGTATGAAAACATGGAGAAGTTTCAATGAGAAGTAAAATTTTGCAACTCTTTCTTAAAAAAATGAAATGTCTAATCTATAAATATTTTATGTATTATATATTTAAGACTTGCAGCTAGAAGTATATTCAGAAAGGGGACACTTTGCCTACATGAATGATATAGACACAAAATGTAAAAAATTCTACTAATAAGAAAATTTCCTTTGATATTGACTGTCAACATCAGCAAAATTATTCACAATTAGTGTGGGGTTTTATCAGTATTGACCTCTTGACAATTCAGCCTTTCAGTTTACTTAAAAAATAATTGCTGTGGGATTCCTTAAGTCTTTATCTTTAGATAACCATAAATCCTTTTTCCTAGGTTGCTCATAACTTTTTGTCCTCAGCTAGCTTTTGCATTTCCATGGAAGAGGGTCAAATATTTTTAGCCACAACCTCTCTCACATTTTATTCCCTCTAATCTTTCCTTAATTGCTCCTTAATAAAAGTCCAGTAAGGGTTCAGAGTACAGCTAATAGAGATTATGCATTTAGCATAAATTCCTTGTATTAAATAGTGAAGTCCTGAAAAGACGGATTATATCCCTTATATTTTTTTAATTAGCATGCATATTTAGAAAAAAATATAAACATAAGGAGGAAAAAGAGAGCATATTTCTGATGACTGATTTTTCTGCTGTAGTTTCTTTTTTAGTAGATAAAGTAAAAACACAAAGTCACTTAGTTATATCACAATATGCAACAGGGTACTCCAATATAGGAATGTGTTGTTGGTGGTATTTTGGACAAGGACTGTGAGCCCTCTTTCAACAAGCCTTATCTTTTTCTCTTTTGTAGGGAAAAGAAATAGAGATTAATTTTAATACAAAATTGAGCATATATAAATATATGCTAATTTTCCTAAAATCCTAGCCTGTGTTTGTTCTAATGTGAAGGCAGCAATTAAAAATATAAATAAAATAGAAGAAAATGAGATGCTAAGAGGCAAATTAAATATAAATTAAGAATGATGGGAAATGGACTTGTAAGAAAAAAAAAACAAAATTAAGAGGAAATCAGGGTTGGAACAACTAAATATAAGATTTTCTAAAATCTTCTGTGAGGAAAAATATTGTAATGCCATCAAAGAGAAGATCATTAGTAGGTGTACACTAAAATGGGAAGGAAGGAAGGAAGGAAGGAAGGAAGGAAGGAAGGAAGGAAGGAAGGAAGGAAGGAAGGAAGGAAGGAAGGAAGGAAGGAAGGAAGGAAGGAAGGAAGGAAGGAAGGAAGGAAGGAAGGAAGGAAGGAAGGAAGGAAGGAAGGAAGGAAGGAAGGAAGGAAGGAAGGAAGGAAGGAAGGAAGGAAGGAAGGAAGGAAGGAAGGAAGGAAGGAAGGAAGGAAGGAAGGAAGGAAGGAAGGAAGGAAGGAAGGAAGGAAGGAAGGAAGGAAGGAAGGAAGGAAGGAGAAAAAATGAAGGTGTAAAAGAAGGGGAAGGAGAAACTAAGACAAATATACAAGACAAGGCAAAAGCAGGAAGAAATAATTCTATAAATATTTTTCTTCGATGCTTGTAAATGTGTGTAATCCATATTCCTGTCAATTCAATTCATTCTGAAATTGATAATAATTGAGGAATATGTTAGGGAAAATCTCACAAAAATAATCAAGCCATGCATAATAAGAATATTACTTATTCTGATTGCAGAAATCAGTACAAAGCATCCTTTTTAGGACAGTCACTGGTAATTTTGAAGTGTTGATATTCTTGCTGATGCAATACAATCAGCCAAATATTTCCAGATAAACAAAAAAGAATGAGAGCTTCATTAGTCATATGCTAACAAAAAGCAACAAAAAACTACTAAAAGAAATACTGGTATCTCCTTTTCCTACTGCTTTCAAAAGAGAAAAAAATATTTTCAGGAGTAAAGCCTCTGTATCAAAATTTTCCTTTACACAGATGAAGTTGACAATAAAGTATTCCTCCTGTAGATAATTACAAGTTGTAATAAAAAAGGTCCATGAAACTAAAAAATTGTTAATCTGTTACATACATAACACCCGACAGACCTAATACAAGCAGATTTATAAACAACTAAACCAGGTATCAACTGTAGTATATAGTACTGTAGAATCTTAAATAGAAGCTTTTTACTGATGCAGTATTTTGTAGCCTTCTCTCTCAGCTACTGCTATTTTACTTTTGCATTGTATAAAAATCTAATATAAATTCCCTTTGTGTCAGGTTTTCAATGGCCTTTATACTTTTGTACTTACAGATTAGATTATTGCAGTGGAAGGTGAGTGTACCAGACAGATGCTAGGCTGGCAGGTCAGCAAGGAACATTAACACACAAATTGATTAAGCCGGGAAGGGAAAGCATCGCACTTTGATAAGCACACAGACTGTTGCTGCTAGTTCATTAAGAACTCAGTGCATGCTACAAGTTCAATTTTTGCCTCATGTCCCCACTGAGCTTTACAATGAGTCACAGCAGCCTACACAGGCTCACTTTCCAGAAGTCAGGTAGAAAGCATATGCTCTGAGTGGAGAGGATTGAAGAAATTCTTCTCTTAATGTCTGATGAAAATTGTGCAGAGCACTGTGTAGATGAAAGACACATGATCTGTGACCACTGTGAAGTTCTTATGAATTTTAATAACTGCCATGTGTTCTCTGAAGTATATGACACTTTAACTGCTAATTTGTCAGCTATTTTTCAGATGAGAAAGTTATAGCTGATATTTGCAGAAAGTGTAGACTTTAATTTAAAGTTGTTCATAAAAAAAAAGGAAAGAGTCTTTTATAAGTTTCCATCTTTTATGAGTTTCAACTTTTGGAGTTATAATTGGGCTGTCATTTTGGGGTAAATAACTTGCTTTGCAAGTTAAGTTGCATCACCTGTCAAAGAGTAGATAGTAGCATAAAAGGCAGCCTGAACACAGGAAGTGCAGAGAAAAGGACAAAGTAAGTACAAATTCTTAGAGAATCTTAATCATCTAAAAATACTGCAAAAAGGTGTCTGGATCTATCGGTGTAGAAAGCCCTTAGGAAGTGTTTCAATAAACTCTTAATGCCAAAAGAGGCAATGACAGATGGAGTTTTACAATAGCCCTTAGAAAGATACTTATTGTGTTGAAACAAATATTTCATACCCTTCACAAGGAACATCTAAGGCAGAGAAAAAAAAATCTTTATGCATCTTATCTTATTCTGTGATATTCAGAGAATACTTAACAAAATTGCATATTCGATAGAACAATCTAGGGATTTACAGTCCTCTCAGGTTGAAGCAAATCAAACTAAGAATTCAGAATTGCATTGTAAAACGGTGGCTGTTGAAAGCAACATCAGGTCTTTGGTCCAGTGAAAAAATCACTTGTGTATGTGATTATTTTGGTTTTCTTCAGAAGGAATAAGCTGATTACTTGATCTATTTGAAATTGTGCAAACTGAAAATTTGATTTCCCAAGTCACTGTATGTCTGTCAGCTAGGATTTCTGAAATGTCCATCACTTTATTATTTGTTCACCAAGGGACCCAAAAACAGAGATTCAAGAAGCAGACATAATTTTCAGTGATGAATTGAGGATTCTACCTTCATTTGGTTCCTGAATTGAGGCAGCATTTGATAAGAATGCAGAGATTTATGAAGTAAACTTTGAATCCATGAGAAATATTTAGAACCTGCACATAAGAGTGAAATTCACACACTATACAGAATTATAAGATCCTAGAATTGTTTAGGTTGGAAAAGACCTCTAAGATCATGAAGTCCAACCATTAACCCAGCACTGTCTTGTTGACCACTAAACCATATCCACACACCTTTGAACACTTCCAGGGATAGTGATACCACCACTTCTGGAATGTATGACTATGCCCCTATTCCAATTTTTGATAGCCCTTACCACAAAGAAATTTTTTCCTACTACGGAATCTAAACCTTCCTGGTGAAACTTAAGGCCATTTCCTCCGATCCTGTCACTGGTTATATGGGAGAAGAGACCAGCATCCACATGGCTACAACTTCCTTTCAGGTAGTTGTAGAGAGTGAGAAGATCCTCCCTGAGTCTCCTTTTCTCTAGGATAAGCACCTCCAGGTCCTTACAGGATTTGTGCTCCAGACCCTTCACCTCAATGTCCTTTCTTGCTGTGTGGGGCCCACAACTCAGGATTGAAGGGGTTTCCTGGCCAGTGCTGACTACAGGGGGTTGATCCCTTCCTTGGCACTGATGGTCACTCTATTCCTGATACAGGTAAGGATGCCTTTGGCCTTTTTGGCCATCTGGACACTGTGTTGGCTCATGCCTAGTGACTGTCAAACAGGACCCCCAGATCCTTTTTTGGACATCTAGCCTGCGCTTCCTCCAGTGAAGAATACAAACATCCAAGCCATCAGCAGACAATTTTTCCAGGAAAAACTGTGGGAATGGGAGTTAAAAACTTTAGTAAAGTCGAGGCAGACAACATCCACAACCTTTCCCTCAGCCACTAAGTAGGTAAACCTCTTATAGAAGAAGATCAGTTTGGTAAAGCAAGATGAGCCTTTCATAAACTCATGCTGGCTGGGCCTGATCCCTTGATTACTGTGTATGTGCCATGTGATGGCACTCAAGATGATCTGCTCCATGGTCTTCCCTGGCACTGAGGGCAATAGGTCAGATCAATCCACCTTCTAACCCTTGTAGATGGGTCTAACATTTGTTAACTTCCAGTCAACTGGGACCTCTCCAGTTAACCAGGAGTGCTGCTAAATGATGGAGGGTGGCTTAGTGATCACTTTTGCAGCTCCCTCAGTACTCCTGGGTGTATCCCATCTGATCCCATGGACTTTTGTGTATCTAAGTAGTTCAGCATGTCCCCTAGGATTATAGGAGCATCATTCTGTTCCCTGTTCCTTTCTTCCAGCTTATGAGGCTGAGTACCCTGAGGACAGCTAGTCTTGCTCTTAAAGACTGAGGCAAAGAAGGCATTAAGTTTCTCAGCCTTTTCTTCATCTTTTATCACTGTGTTTCCCCAGGCAGACAGTAAATTATGAAGATACTCCCTAGCCATGCTTTTGTTGTTGATGTATTTGTAAAAAAGTTTTTCATGGTCTTTTATGACACTAGCCAAAGCAAATTCTTGCTGGGCTTTGGAGCTTCTAAGTTTATATAAACTCATGACATTGTTTTAGTCCTCCCAAGTTGCCTGCTCTTTGTCCAAAGGTGATGCACTCTCTTTTTTCTCCTGAGCTCAAGACAAAGTTCTTTGTTCAGTCAGACTGGCCTTCTTCCCCTGCAGAACCCACACTGGAACTGGGGAAAAGTAGGAAGAATAATGACTGCCGATATCAACCATTAGGTACTGACTGCAACTCCCAGTTCCCCATTCCCTTTGTTCCTCTTAGCTTGGAGGAAGGGAAAGGCAAAGTGGTGAAGAACAAAGTTCCAACTGATCCTGAGTAAAGTGTGTGGGGAGGAAAGGTGTTGTTCTAACTTTTGTCCTTGTTTCTCACTATCCAATCTATTTTAATTTACAATAAACTAAATAAATTTTTATCAATCAGTTTCTTTTTTCCCACGTCATAAATGATCTCCCTGTCTTTATCTCAACAATAAATCTCTTTCATCTTATTTTCTTCCTTTTTTTTGATGAGAATGGGAAGTGAAAGAGCAGCCAGGTGTGTGCCTGCAAAAAGCTGAGGTCAACACATCACAGCACTCATTCAGGATTTTGTGCTCCTGCCACTTTTTCCTGAGAAAGTGGCAGTAATGATCTTGTAGTAAAAAGTACACCAACACATACTAACTTTCATTTCAGTACAATACACAGCAGTCATAAACAAATTTTCTCATAGACAGCTGAATAATTTTTATGCAAAGGTTATAGCTAGCTAACACTGATTGCCAAGAAAGCATGAATTTCAGGTCGAAAGCATTTATCAAACAGAAAAAAACTGGAATAGTGCTCACAAAGAATACTGCTCCCTCATCCTACTATGAGGAACCTAAAGGGATAAGAATACAGAAAAAGGGAGAGAAGGAAGGGAAAGAAAGTGATATACCTCTGAAATAGGGAATGCTAGGTTTCTTCTCCCTGTTTTTTTAATGTGTTTTATCCAAATATTACTGAAAGAAGATATATAAGGAATGTGTAAAATCCCTCAGGGCTTAATAGAAGAGTCACCTTGCACTTATATTTGTCTTTCCCACAGTACTTTTCTTCTATTGCATATGTTAAATGCTATTCTGCCCCTGAGAGCCTTAAGAGCTTGAGAGACAACTTAAGATCTAGTTAATTAAAAGAGTGTAAACTGCAGACTTGTATATGGCTAATTTGGAATGCATTTCTTTTTCTATTGTCCTAATGCACAATTTATTATCTTATGGTGTCAGCATATCTTGCATCAAAAGGAAAAGCTTTTCCCTTCAATATAAGCTGCTGCTTCAAATTTTCCATGTAGTTTAAATTCATGCTCCAAAATATCTTTATTGTATTGTTCAGTTAAACACTAAGTCTGAGGTCCCATCTCCCACCATTTTGTTAGAAGCATTTGCTCTGACAGCAACAGGCTGCAGAGTGTGTTCTGGACAGACACTATTATCTTTCCTTTGAGATTTTTCAAACTAATATGGACAAAAGCAGGCTTGATCTCACTGGAAAGCTGTGCAACTTTATCTCCCATCTCAGACATTCACAGTGGCTTAACTAATAGTAATAGCTGAAAGAACTAACCAAGACCTCTAAGGAGCTTACATCTAAAATAAGATTTGAAGTATAGAAGAGGAAGGACGAGAATCAGCTGCCTGAGTATATTTATCTGGAGTAGCTTTAGGCACTATGGGGAAGTCTTTCATATTTCAAGTTGCTGCTCAGAAAGATATGAGTTTCCTCTAAGTCTTCTCTCATACCTGTGAGCTCTGGGTGAATATTTTGCATACCTAAAGGGTCTCAGATGTCATTTAGGCAAAAAAAAAAAAAGTCCAAGACTGATGGCAATAAAAAGGTAGAGAACAAGAAAGTTGAGTATGTACCTTTTCAATCTACTGCAATTCTAACTTCAATTTTTTTAAGTCTTCCTTATCCTTATGTGATATTTCAACTTCCCAGATATCAACACTATATGCATACGGAGTTATGTGCAGACTAATTGTTATTGAACCTGGCACACCAAACAGTGGGATATTTGTGTACACATGGTATTGCTTTATGTAAGAGAGACATGCTCTCATAATATTTGTAGTAATTATAAATGCCAAGAGCAATGCACCAAAGCTTTTAAGAATGCAGTTCAGTAATATGTAGAAGTGTGATCTTCACAAGCAACTCATTAATCACAAAGTAAAATTAAAATATCCTATGCCTTACTGAGTCACTTACAGTACAGAAATATGTTGTTTCAATTCACCAGAGACTGTTTACTGCTCACAGAAACAGATAGAACTTACTTTTGATAAAATTTCATTGTCCTGGCATTTCTAAAACCCCACCTCTGAAAACTCTTCACCATCTTCACTCGGATCTCTCTTGTTCAAGGGAGAAGAAATAGCTCTTTTGTCCCTCCAACCCATGTTTTCACATGCAGAATCAGCAAATGCAGTTTCCCTCTCTAAAACTTAGAATGTACCTCCAAAGGACTTCTAATTTAAGCCCTTTATAGAAAGAATTTGAAACTCATATAGCTAAAGAACATTGTTTAGAGTCAAATTCTGAATGTGTCTAAAGGATTAATATTCCACAGTATATGCAGGAAATATAGCATGGTTTTTGATCACTGTTAAAGTGACCCCTCTGATTTTTTTTTTGGCTGAGAATTTTCCATATTCTGACCTGAATCTGTTGCCTCCCATTTTTCTGCTGTGAAATTCTGACAAAAGTTTAACTCTCCTTCACACTCTTTTCTTAGGGGTTTGAAGACAATACAAGATCCCCCTGTCAGCTTTTCCTTTGTAAGGTTGAACAAACCAAATTTCTTCATCTTCTTCTGCTTCATGTGATCCAGCTCCTGATACTGGTGGACTCTTCTTGTACTCCTTTAGGTTTGTTAATGCCTTTCCTGGAATGGGTAGCCCAAAGGCAGAATCATCAGTCCAATGCAATCTCACAAGTGCTAGGAAGGAATAATGGCATGCTTTGGCCCACTAGGCTCATTCTTGCTAGCTCTTCCCATGGTATATTTGGCCTTCATAACCAGAAGGACACATTCCTGACTCTTTCAATTTATTGTTGAGCCTGGGTATTTTTTCTGAAATTTGGTTTTCCAGCCCACCAGTTCTCATCCTGCACTATCGCAGCAGCTCCTTTCTTCCCTGGTGCAGGGCTTTGCCTTTACATTTGGTGATCTTCAGAACCTTTCTATTGGCTCACTTCTTCAGGTTCAGGTCATCCTGGGTATCAGTCCTAAGTTCCAGGGTGTCAGCAGCTTCCCCCAGCTTTGTATCTTCAACAAGCTCATTGAGGGAGCAGGCTAGCCCTTATAAATGTTGCTGAATGCTACTGATCCTGTTATTGATCCCTATGAGGCATCACTAGGAATTGTGAGCCACTTATTCAGTTGACCATCTGAATTCATTTTGCCACCTGCTTTATTATCCACTTTTGTCCTACACCCAGGCCATACTGTTTTTCATCAGAGAATACCACTTAAAACAGAATTGTTTTTGCAAGCAGGCAGCCTGGATGATCTGGTATCCACAAGCAAAAATAATTAATCACAACATACCATATTGTGTTCCTGTAAGTCTTGTAACAACCTAACAAGTCACAGTGGTTTCAATACACTATTACGATGAATTTTTCTGTCTAAAGCAAAGACAGTATATTTCACAAATGATGGATGAATACATTGGCCAACAGTGGAGAAAGGTATTTTCTACTGCTAAGTTACCTGTCTTAACAAGGGCATTCAACACAAAGAACTGTGTATATAAAGGACTGTCAGTTGGGTCACATGAAGTTATTGCAGGAGGTTATTGCAGCAAGTGCCTTTGTGTTTAATTAAAAAGTTGTGTAATTTTCTCAGAAGGACTAATGAAGCTTCAAATATTTTTCTCTTTGACAAAAAAATTATATAGTTTCATGCTCTTGATAGCTGAACCTTCATTAAAAAAAAAAACAGTTTTCTGGATAGTGAGTTGGTTGTTTTACTGTATTGAAATAAAGAGGAACACTAAGACTAATTCCTTGATTTAGAATGCTACATGAAAATCACTTCTCTGTAGCCTTTTTGTACTTGCAGTTCTCTCTTTTCTTCTGTACATTTTTTCATTGGCAAATACTCAAGGTGGGTTTTCAGATTTGAGATACCTGTCTTTTACCTTTTTAATATTCAAAAGTATTGATATTGCTTGAACTGTAGGTCATTATTTACTTTGTTCTTTTCAGACATTATTAACTTGTTACAACATTCTGTCACTAGCTCTGAAGTTCTGATACTAAAGAGAACTGAATTAACATCATAAACACAACTTTTTCCCAAGCAAAGCATTCTACTTTATAATATTGCCTTACAAAGCCTGCAATGGAGAAGAAGATGACTCTAAATATCCCCATCCTAACAAGTACCTAGCAGAACAGCTTTCTGAATTTGGGGTTAAACAAAGAAGCTGTTAAGCCCATATTTATCTGATTACATTCTGAATTAATAAGGTGGAATAAATTTCAATCCATGTGATTATTCTTGCTCATATAAACTTAATGAAGTGCACTCTGATCTGCTGACCTTCACAATTCCAACCAATTTCAAGCTGTGATTACAAATTCAGGAGAGGTATTAGTGAGACTTTTACATTTTCTTAAAGAGACTCAGGCCTCAGACATTCTGATGGTGTAAAACAAATTTAAAAAACAATCAGGCTTACAGAAAATCCCCAAATGGAAAAAAACCCCAAAATGATAGCATCGTCCTACAAAGTTTTGATATTGTGATGGTATTTCAGCCCAGCATCAACAGTTTTGTCAAAAACTACTATACATATTTATCATTCTTCTCTTTGAAATGTTGTCTATGTCAACCTTCATGCTGGTGGAGAAAAAAAGTAATACTTTACTGTATTAACCAAGAAAATGAATAGAGATTTTCATAGCCTACCAATCACTTGGAAAAGGAAATCACAAAATACCCCAAAACAAGCAAACAAACAAAACACCAAATATAACAAACTCCAAACAAATAAACAAAACCCAAAATAAACAAACACAAAAGTATTAGATTACAGGTTCCTCAATACTGCTTATACTTGCAATTAATAAATCACAGGTTTTAGTAAAATTCTACTGTGTGTTTTCTTTGGCAATTGATCAGCAAGGTTATTTTGCTTTTTGCCTTCTTTTTTTTTTTAAGGAACTCTCTGTTTAATGAGAAACTGACAAATAAAAGAATAGAGAAAAACAAACAATTCACAGATGTTAGAATGAAGAACTTGTCAGTAAAATATATTTATTTCTCAAAGAGTTAAAGCAAATGATTTTTCTACAGCCAAGGCATGCACAGAACACTGCGACTTACGTGGATGTCCTTGGCAAAAGGACAACATAATCTGCTTTTATAGGAGATGTGTTTTAAGCTGATGATGTCAGAAGTAACCGACCCCAGTGACAAAACACCCCGACGAACAATCCAAATGTATTTGTATTTACCCTGGAGTAAAAAGCAATTGCAGTTTGATCAACTGATTGCAGTCCTCACCTGGGAAATCTGAAATCACCACCTGTTGCTTTCTTTCTATGCCAGTATGACACACTTCAGCTGATTTCAGCAGAATATAAACCAGCATTGAAGCCCAGGGAGAGGGGTTTGGGAAAGATGCTCATTCACTTGTGCATCTGCATTTGAACTGTGGCAGCTGAGTTTTTAAAGGAAGCCTAGAACAGAAAAGGCAGGTACTGAGAAGCCCTGTAGAGAGTCCTAATATTGAAAAAGTACTAGAAGAATTCTTATCCTGTCACCATCTCTAATTACATCTATCTATCTATCTAGTCTATGTATCTATCTGTGTGTGTGTGTGTTTCAATAGACCTTCTCCCCAAGGTAATTATTTTCTCTCTTGTACTCCACATCAACCTCTTTAGTTATAACTGAATAGAACAATAATAATAATTTCTATTCTAACATTTGAGATGTTTGTATTTTTTTTAATCTTACAGAATGTTATTTAGGTGTTATTATGTGAAAATACAATGCACTACTGCATGCAGCAAGATGGTTTGGGACTACATTTTCTTTTATTTTGCATATTTGCATTACTAAATGAAAAGAAGAGAACTAACAGATATTTCTTTCATGGAGAAAAGGCTGTTAAATAACCAAACATCATGGAGGTGCTACACAAGTACATAGATTGCAAAAATAGAGCCAAATAAAGAAATATAACACGGAGTTCAATTTCATATAAACTAAGCAGTTCAAATCTGCAAGATTGCACAAACCTAAATATAAATTTCTAAATATTTTTTTCATTATAGAATGAAATGCAAAAAAATCTGCATCATTATTCCACATTTTTCCTTTTTGTTTGAAATATACATATGCAGCTCCTGTTGTCAAGTGTGTGTTCGGTAAATGTTTGCACTGTTACCTTTCCAAAGTGAACATCCTTGATACATTCTGACTTTTTGAAATAGAAAATGAGACCAGAGAATAGAGCTGTACAAAATGGATTCAGCAGTGCAATACAGCATTTAGTTCACAATTGTGGTGCTATTTCAGCTTATAGCACAGACATGCAGCAGTAAAAGTCTTGGAATAAAGACAAGTGAGCTAAGACAGTTCTCCTTCAACCACAGTCTATTAGCTGCGTACTTCCCTTTGCAAATAATAGAATGACACTTTAAACATTTACTGAGCCAAACATTACAATTACAACTTCTCAGTCAAGGTGACAGATGGACTGTCTGGTCACATAGCAGAGATAAGAATAAACCAATTTCATGCAAAGCTTGGTTTAAAATAAAAACAAAATCTAAAATACAATAGCAAAAATTTAAGCCGATTACATATATAGTTTTTTATAAGCTTTATCCTGAATCTGAGGCAATCAAGTATATCTAACCACTGTAATCTAGTGGTGAATAAAGATTGATTGTAGCCAAGCAAGGTCTTTGTCAGCTTGTACTGTGGAATTTGCTGTATGTATGATTAATGTGCTAAAGGTCTAAACTGAGCCTACAGGCTTCTTGCTAGCTCTTACTGCCATCTACTGACCAAACCTAAATCTCCTTTGTTTCCCTTTTTTTGTTATTTTTTCAAATAATTGCCTTTCCAACCTTCTCCAGAAATGTAAGGCTTAAGAGTAACAATCAGAGTCAGGTTAGAATCAATAAGCATTGTTAGAAATTAGCTGCCATGCTCCTAAAGCCAGGGCTAGATGAGAATATACTTTTTTAAATTGAGAAAACCATTTCTTGTGAGTTTGTTAATAATTAGATAGTCACTTCTGAAAAATCAATCAGGTTAAATAGGAGATTAAAATCTATATTATATGCTTAACAGCAGTCTGCACACCAGGCAAATTAACATTATAGTAATCTTTCTGTTAAGAGGAATAGATACTTAAATCACAGCTCTATGTATTATAATTAGAAATGGAGTGCTTCTAAAAGTACAAAAGCAGTGTTAAATTAAAACCCTAAACCTGAATGATTATTTCACAAACAAGAAATATGGTTAGAGATTTTCAAAGACTGTGGAGGATAAAATTCCAGATATAATTACAGTGAGACAGAGTACTGTATAAAAAATAAAGCAAGCAGCAGCTATTTTTCAAGGCTCAATAGGATGTTATGGGAGAAAAATGAAAAAAAAACCTTAAAAGCTTTATTTTCTTCAAAGCATGTGTGCCCCTTTAGCTCCTTAGGTGGTTCACCTACAACATGTGCAAGAAATTGGCACTACAAACCTCCCAGGATCTGCAAAACTTTTCTGAGGATACCCAATAAGCTCTACAAATAAAGTCTACAAATTAAAACCTCTTATCTGATCATGCTGATTTCAATAGATTGGATTAACTTAAATTTTTTATACAATAGCACTTCAAGTGATGTGGGCATACCAAGTGGACAAAACTGACTGGGCTTTAAGACAAAACAAAGGGTGTTTCAAAAAATGGGATTTTGCAGTGTCTCTTTAGGAGAGAGGGAAAAGCTGCAAACCAATCATACAGAAACAGAACACCTGATGTTTCCTGAACTAAAACCTCTCATAAGAAATGTAGAATAGTGTAGTAATTGCTCAGGTTTCCTGAAGGCTAGATATGCCCACTATGGGGCTTTTTTTTTTTTTTATCCTAGTGTTTACCTAATGCAAAGCTTACTTGAAGTGTTTGCTGCTCTTTTAGAGCACTGTATGCACAATTTTTGTATAATCATTGACACTGCAGGGACCAAAAAAAGAATAAAAGTCAAGTTTAAATCCAGAAACTGTGATATAGTCAGTGTCACTGTTTTCATGACACAGGTAGCATTTGAGCAACGATAACTCATCCACTGCAAAACACTCCAGCTTTGTTTCTCAACAGTCATAATCAAGTTCTCAATATTAACTTTAACTTCATTAATCCTGCTGCAGAGCCTTGATGAAAGAAAGTGAGAATTTAAAAAATTGGGCTTTAGAATCAAATACAGAACTCATATCACTGAACTTTAGATGGCTCCAGAAGAATCTTCAGTGTTTAAGAAGGTCTCTACACTGTTTAAAGTGTTTCTAATTTCTAGCTCATTTTGTTAAAAAAGTAGACGAAGGCATGAAACCTGCTTGCCAGACAATCACTCATTCTTCAATTTCTCTTGATGTGTTTTTTCTCTTTTGGTTCCAGCCTTTAGGAAAGATGAATGAGAATACTGAAAACATCTCACTGTCAGCAAAAAATCCAGGAATTCTTTAAATGTCTGCTTCAGCCAAATGCGTAGTTCAGAAGAAATCAGTAAGACTCTTTACTAGTACACAAATAAATCAAAATTTAAGTGGTTTTTGGGTATTTCTTTTAAAGCCTTGGAATTATATTTTCTCCTTTTTAGTGCACACTCATGATTCCTGGATGACAATAAATATCCTTTCCTTCCTGTGACTTCTCTCTTGTCCTCTGAGTAACGCTATTCTTATCATTCATTGTTTGACAAATAGTGGTAGTCATTGCAGTGTATGCTGTAGAAGTACATTCAAAATCATCCTATCCTGGCACATAACTGCATCACATTTAAATAAACTTTACATTTAAAGTAGTATTTAGAAACCTTTTTAAATTGTCTGGTTAAAGCCGAATGTCTAGATTCTTTACTAAAGCCCCTAGAGGAAAATGTCAAATTTTATCATATGCTCCTTTCAGCCTGGAAGATGCCACAAGCATAATAATTTCTTTAAAATGCAGTAAGACTACTGATTTTTCTCTTGCTGAGTTAAAACCTCTTAAATTATTTAAAATGGAAATGGTAACACCATCTCACATACAGTGGCATGAACATGCTGCTCTAAAAATTATGATCCTGCTAACTTCTTAAACTCAATATATTTGCCTAAATCTTAAACTACTTCAGTTTTTAAGCTTCAGTATTTAAGCACACAGGCAACAATATTAATGAGGTATTATTATTCTTACACCTTAAAGTCAAGTTATTTGCATTTTTTATGCACAAGTAGGAAGATAGAACAGTCCAAATCAGATGCATGTCTCTGACAGAGCAAAGCAGAATACATTTCACATGTATTCTTTCAACGGCTTCAGAACTGGAACTTAGAAAATATTCCTTTAGGTACTATTGGTGGTGGGTTTATTCACCATGATGTATATACTTGCTGAAAACTAAAAGTGGGACACAAAGGGGAGATGGAAAAAAATGGGTAAAAGTGTCTTTAAAGTTTCTAAATACAAACAAAATCTTCTGAGGGAAAATTATCCAGACCATCTCCATTATATACCAAATTCCCACCCAGCTGCTTGTTCACACCTTCCCCTAGCATGACAGCAGGAGAAAATAAGACAAACAAGTAGGAAAAGGTCACAGATTAAAAGATGAAGAGATTGCAAGTTTGACACTGCAGGAAAAATAGATTTTACTAGGGGAATATTAATATAATAATTAAGCTATTGAAAGAAAAATACAATTATTAATTTGAGTCATGGAAAACCGAAAAAGACAAAATGCTTTCCTTCACTCTTTTCTAATCTCAGCTTCATTTCTTTGCTCCTGATTCTTCTGTCCTCATCTTGATCACTGCAGGGAATAAGAAATGGGGGCTGTAGTCAGTCCATAACAGTTTCTCTCAGTTTCTCCTTTCTCCACACACTTTTCCTCTCCTTCACTGTAGGTTCTCCATGAGCTGCAGTCCTTCAGAAAAAAAATACCTGCTCTATAGTGGGTTCTCACACATGCTACAGATCCTGTCAGGAAAAAAAATCTCCTCTAGCTCATGCTATCCATTGGCTATAGTATCTCCTGGGTCATGAAGCATCTTCTCTTTCTTGGGCTCTGATCTTCGTGTTCCCTCTGCCACACCTGCAGGCTAACATCTTCCCCTTTACACCAATACAAACAGTAAAGAATTATTCAGTATTGCTGTCTAAAAATGGCAATGATGTTCAAATCCATGCTCAGCTCGTACCAAACCCTTTCATAACATAAACTAATGTGCCATCTCTCTGAAAGCTAGACAAAAGATTCATTGAAATGTTTTAGGCTACAGATCTTGTCTTTGTTGTCTACTATTCAGGTTCCTCTCTGTTGATTTGATTTTTTTTTTTTTTTTTAATGGTCCAGAAGACAAGTTTTGTTGATTATTGAGAGGGTGATTAAGTGAATTATTTATCCCTGACTGCCAGGACTAAACAGTCTACTCAATCTACTATTTGCAGTGAAAGGATAATTAAAAAATTATATAAGTCTTCACCTCAGTCCCATAAGGTCATGCTTAAGATTTGTATCTGTAGTTAATGGAGTAAATTCTGCAAAATTCTGAAGTGAAATGTAAGATGGAGGGATTGTGATTCCCATTGTGTTATCCCTGATGTGTGGGTAATAGCACTAGGATTTGATCACATTTGTGTAGGTCATTTTACAGTGAATTACTTACAATCATGATTTAAAAACTGACACCTAAATATTTTATACAAAGAGGATACTAGCTCATAAATACCCTGTAGCTTTCCAGAAATATTACTAAGAAAAATTGCCACAACACTCTTAAATAGTTGTCTTATTAGTACCTTGTCAACACCTAAATACTCATATAATTTATATCACATAACTCCTAGATTTTTTTTGTTTTCCACTGTAATAGAATTTAATTTCTTGTTAGTAAGTGGTACAGTGCTATGTTTTGGATTTAATATGAGAATGATGTACAAGCATAGAGTGTGCATTTATTACTTAGATAAAGACTGCTATATACAGTCTAACAGCATATCTTGCAGGTCACAATAAGGTTTAAGAATATGTTCAGAAATTCTGCAATCTAGACAAACTTTCAGAAACTTCCTAAGCCAATTTTATCTCTCTTTGAAGAACTGGTCTCTTTATGTGGGCTATGGCAGGACACTGCAGTCACAAACACAAGGATAATAAGAGCATAAACCTGGCTAAGATGAATCTGTGACCATGTGCCTTCACTCAAATGTCTCAAAAGGCCTGTGACTGAACCTGGATTTGGTTTAGTATCTAATACATTAATTAACTAATTTTTTTAAAGTCAGATTTCTACAGAGTTGGTGACATCAGAGCATCACCAAAAGCTGCACTTGTTTTTTGTGGCAATAGGTAAATTTTGCTTCCCCCCACATACAAAAGGAAAACTAAAAAAAAAAGAGCTATGAGTTCAATCAAACATAATGAAGTATAAAATGAAATATACTGATTTGTGTTAGTTTTGTGTCCTAAAACCAGAGAAGAAAAAGGAAAAAAAAAACAAAAAAGGAAAAAAAGAGACAGTATAGCCAAAAAGTTAGTCTTGTTTTCCAAAATGTTTTGGGTTTAAACTGAAAAGACAGTTTTATAGACAAAGCTATAGTGAAACCATCTGCTCAGTAGATTGGAAGAAGCTTGGAGTCCAGAGGCAGTGATTCAGTTTACTTTGCCACTAGCACGAAGCAACCAGGATAACTGTCAAGAAAAAAGTGGGTCAGGACAGTATCGAGGTATGTGGTTGCTGTTGGGGAATAAAGTAATGAAAGGAGACCCCTATCAAATATCAAAGTCAGCAAATGACAATTCTAGAAAGGACTGTGCACTAAACTCTGGCAATTATATTGATTGAAAGCTCTGCTGGCATCTGTCATTTTCTCACAGCAGGTTTCCTTTGTAAATCATTATATTTAAAGGTTTTTAATTATAGGACATAATCAGACTAACAATAGCAAGGTTATGAAGAGCTTCCTACTTAGAGATTATATAATATAACAGGATGAAAATTTCATCATCCTTATGAAAAAATAATGCTAAGAGATATTTCACAGGACTTTTGTAAACAGGGTATATGTGATGAGCTACTTCAAAAATTGAGCAGTGGTAGAGATTCTTTTTAAATAACAAGGAATTAGTATTACATTAAAATTGATTAGCATTATCAATTAAACTCTTATTTCAATGCATGTAGAGAAAAAGGTTGTATCTAGAGTGTGCATTTGCTATATTGGCAAATATAGATACCATTTTACATTCAAAATAAATCAAAAATGTTATTAAATATTAGAAAAATAAGTTATTTAAAATGTCTGTGTGGAGAGATTTGTCTTTGGAAAATAATATTTGGACTAAAATACTGTTTTGCTAGAACATATCTATTTCACCAAATGTGCCTATAATCAATTAATCAATTAATTTTCTTAAAAAAACAAGCTTGCATTTTTTTTTTTTAAATAACAAACTGTTAAAATGAAACATTTTAACAACTTTTTTCCAGAAGATACTGGTAGGTTCTGAGCAGAGTAAACAATATGCCTTTCTGAGCAAAATCCTAATAGTTTCCTTCCTTCCTTCCTTCCTTCCTTCCTTCCTTCCTTCCTTCCTTCCTTCCTTCCTTCCTTCCTTCCTTCCTTCCTTCCTTCCACTTCCTTCCTTCCTTCCGCCACTTCCTTCCTTCCTTCCTTCCGCCACTTCCTTCCTTCCTTCCTTCCTTCCGCCACTTCCTTCCTTCCTTCCTTCCTTCCTTCCTTCCTTCCTTCCTTCCTTCCTTCCTTCCTTCCTTCCTTCCTTCCTTCCTTCCTTCCTTCCTTCCTTCCTTCCTTCCTTCCTTCCTTCCTTCCTTCCTTCCTTCCTTCCTTCCTTCCTTCCTTCCTTCCTTCCTTCCTTCCGCCACTTCCTTCCGCCACTTCCTTCCGCCACTTCCTTCCTTCCGCCACTTCCTTCCGCCACTTCCTTCCGCCACTTCCTTCCGCCACTTCCTTCCGCCACTTCCTTCCGCCACTTCCTTCCGCCACTTCCTTCCTTCCGCCACTTCCTTCCTTCCGCCACTTCCTTCCGCCACTTCCTTCCGCCACTTCCTTCCGCCACTTCCTTCCACTTCCTTCCTTCCTTCCGCCACTTCCTTCCTTCCTTCCTTCCGCCACTTCCTTCCTTCCTTCCTTCCTTCCGCCACTTCCTTCCTTCCTTCCTTCCTTCCTTCCTTCCTTCCTTCCTTCCTTCCTTCCTTCCTTCCTTCCTTCCTTCCTTCCTTCCTTCCTTCCTTCCTTCCTTCCTTCCTTCCTTCCTTCCTTCCTTCCTTCCTTCCTTCCTTCCTTCCTTCCGCCACTTCCTTCCTTCCTTCCGCCACTTCCTTCCTTCCTTCCGCCACTTCCTTCCTTCCTTCCGCCACTTCCTTCCTTCCTTCCTTCCTTCCGCCACTTCCTTCCTTCCTTCCTTCCTTCCGCCACTTCCTTCCGCCACTTCCTTCCGCCACTTCCTTCCGCCACTTCCTTCCGCCACTTCCTTCCGCCACTTCCTTCCTTCCGCCACTTCCTTCCTTCCGCCACTTCCTTCCGCCACTTCCTTCCGCCACTTCCTTCCTTCCTTCCTTCCACTTCCTTCCTTCCTTCCGCCACTTCCTTCCTTCCTTCCTTCCGCCACTTCCTTCCTTCCTTCCTTCCTTCCGCCACTTCCTTCCTTCCTTCCTTCCTTCCGCCACTTCCTTCCGCCACTTCCTTCCTTCCTTCCTTCCTTCCTTCCTTCCTTCCTTCCTTCCTTCCTTCCTTCCTTCCTTCCTTCCTTCCTTCCTTCCTTCCTTCCTTCCTTCCTTCCTTCCTTCCTTCCTTCCTTCCTTCCTTCCTTCCTTCCTTCCTTCCTTCCTTCCTTCCTTCCTTCCTTCCTTCCTTCCTTCCTTCCTTCCTTCCGCCACTTCCTTCCTTCCGCCACTTCCTTCCTTCCGCCACTTCCTTCCTTCCTTCCTTCCTTCCTTCCTTCCTTCCTTCCTTCCTTCCTTCCTTCCTTCCTTCCTTCCGCCACTTCCTTCCTTCCGCCACTTCCTTCCTTCCTTCCGCCACTTCCTTCCTTCCTTCCTTCCTTCCTTCCTTCCTTCCTTCCTTCCTTCCTTCCTTCCTTCCTTCCTTCCGCCACTTCCTTCCTTCCTTCCTTCCTTCCTTCCTTCCTTCCTTCCTTCCTTCCTTCCTTCCTTCCTTCCTTCCGCCACTTCCTTCCTTCCTTCCTTCCGCCACTTCCTTCCGCCACTTCCTTCCTTCCTTCCTTCCGCCACTTCCTTCCGCCACTTCCTTCCGCCACTTCCTTCCGCCACTTCCTTCCTTCCACCACTTCCTTCCTTCCTTCCGCCACTTCCTTCCTTCCTTCCTTCCTTCCTTCCTTCCTTCCTTCCTTCCTTCCTTCCTTCCTTCCTTCCTTCCTTCCTTCCTTCCTTCCTTCCTTCCTTCCTTCCTTCCTTCCTTCCTTCCTTCCTTCCGCCACTTCCTTCCTTCCTTCCGCCACTTCCTTCCGCCACTTCCTTCCTTCCTTCCGCCACTTCCTTCCTTCCTTCCTTCCGCCACTTCCTTCCGCCACTTCCTTCCTTCCGCCACTTCCTTCCTTCCTTCCGCCACTTCCTTCCTTCCTTCCGCCACTTCCTTCCTTCCGCCACTTCCTTCCTTCCACCACTTCCTTCCGCCACTTCCTTCCTTCCTTCCTTCCGCCACTTCCTTCCGCCACTTCCTTCCGCCACTTCCTTCCGCCACTTACTTCCTTCCTTCCGCCACTTCCTTCCGCCACTTCCTTCCTTCCTTCCTTCTTTCCGCCACTTCCTTCCGCCACTTCCTTCCTTCCTTCCGCCACTTCCTTCCGCCACTTCCTTCCTTCCTTCCTTCCTTCCTTCCTTCCTTCCTTCCTTCCTTCCTTCCTTCCTTCCTTCCTTCCTTCCTTCCGCCACTTCCTTCCTTCCTTCCGCCACTTCCTTCCTTCCTTCCGCCACTTCCTTCCTTCCTTCCGCCACTTCCTTCCTTCCTTCCTTCCTTCCGCCACTTCCTTCCTTCCTTCCGCCACTTCCTTCCTTCCGCCACTTCCTTCCTTCCTTCCGCCACTTCCTTCCTTCCTTCCTTCCGCCACTTCCTTCCTTCCGCCACTTCCTTCCTTCCTTCCGCCACTTCCTTCCTTCCTTCCTTCCGCCACTTCCTTCCTTCCTTCCGCCACTTCCTTCCTTCCTTCCTTCCTTCCTTCCTTCCTTCCTTCCTTCCTTCCTTCCTTCCTTCCTTCCTTCCTTCCTTCCTTCCTTCCTTCCTTCCTTCCTTCCTTCCTTCCTTCCTTCCTTCCTTCCTTCCTTCCTTCCTTCCTTCCGCCACTTCCTTCCTTCCTTCCGCCACTTCCTTCCTTCCTTCCGCCACTTCCTTCCTTCCTTCCTTCCTTCCGCCACTTCCTTCCGCCACTTCCTTCCGCCACTTCCTTCCGCCACTTCCTTCCTTCCGCCACTTCCTTCCTTCCGCCACTTCCTTCCGCCACTTCCTTCCTTCCTTCCGCCACTTCCTTCCGCCACTTCCTTCCGCCACTTCCTTCCTTCCTTCCTTCCGCCACTTCCTTCCTTCCGCCACTTCCTTCCTTCCGCCACTTCCTTCCGCCACTTCCTTCCGCCACTTCCTTCCTTCCTTCCGCCACTTCCTTCCTTCTGCCACTTCCTTCCGCCACTTCCTTCCGCCACTTCCTTCCGCCACTTCCTTCCTTCCTTCCTTCCTTCCTTCCTTCCTTCCTTCCTTCCTTCCTTCCTTCCTTCCTTCCTTCCGCCACTTCCTTCCGCCACTTCCTTCCGCCACTTCCTTCCGCCACTTCCTTCCGCCACTTCCTTCCTTCCGCCACTTCCTTCCGCCACTTCCTTCCGCCACTTCCTTCCGCCACTTCCTTCCTTCCTTCCACCACTTCCTTCCGCCACTTCCTTCCGCCACTTCCTTCCTTCCTTCCGCCACTTCCTTCCACCACTTCCTTCCTTCCTTCCGCCACTTCCTTCCGCCACTTCCTTCCGCCACTTCCTTCCTTCCTTCCGCCACT
Organism: Melospiza georgiana; assembly: GCF_028018845.1. Classification (NCBI taxonomy): domain Eukaryota; kingdom Metazoa; phylum Chordata; class Aves; order Passeriformes; family Passerellidae; genus Melospiza; species Melospiza georgiana. The sequence continues at coordinate 39,173,194 of NC_080431.1, forward strand.
TCCTTCCGCCACTTCCTTCCGCCACTTCCTTCCGCCACTTCCTTCCTTCCTTCCTTCCTTCCTTCCTTCCTTCCTTCCTTCCTTCCTTCCTTCCTTCCTTCCTTCCTTCCTTCCTTCCTTCCTTCCTTCCTTCCTTCCTTCCTTCCTTCCGCCACTTCCTTCCGCCACTTCCTTCCGCCACTTCCTTCCGCCACTTCCTTCCTTCCTTCCTTCCTTCCTTCCTTCCTTCCTTCCTTCCTTCCTTCCTTCCTTCCTTCCTTCCTTCCTTCCTTCCTTCCTTCCTTCCTTCCTTCCTTCCTTCCTTCCTTCCTTCCTTCCTTCCTTCCTTCCTTCCTTCCTTCCTTCCTTCCTTCCTTCCTTCCTTCCTTCCGCCACTTCCTTCCTTCCTTCCTTCCGCCACTTACTTCCTTCCGCCACTTCCTTCCGCCACTTCCTTCCGCCACTTCCTTCCTTCCTTCCTTCCACTTCCTTCCTTCCTTCCGCCACTTCCGCCACTTCCGCCACTTCCGCCACTTCCGCCACTTCCGCCACTTCCTTCCGCCACTTCCTTCCGCCACTTCCTTCCTTCCTTCCGCCACTTCCTTCCTTCCTTCCTTCCTTCCTTCCGCCACTTCCTTCCTTCCTTCCTTCCTTCCTTCCTTCCTTCCTTCCTTCCTTCCTTCCTTCCTTCCTTCCTTCCTTCCTTCCTTCCTTCCTTCCTTCCTTCCTTCCTTCCTTCCTTCCTTCCTTCCTTCCTTCCTTCCTTCCTTCCTTCCTTCCTTCCTTCCTTCCTTCCTTCCTTCCTTCCTTCCTTCCTTCCTTCCTTCCGCCACTTCCTTCCTTCCTTCCGCCACTTCCTTCCTTCCGCCACTTCCTTCCTTCCTTCCGCCACTTCCTTCCTTCCTTCCTTCCTTCCTTCCTTCCTTCCTTCCTTCCTTCCTTCCTTCCTTCCTTCCTTCCTTCCTTCCTTCCTTCCTTCCTTCCTTCCTTCCTTCCTTCCTTCCTTCCTTCCTTCCTTCCTTCCTTCCTTCCTTCCTTCCTTCCTTCCTTCCGCCACTTCCTTCCTTCCTTCCTTCCGCCACTTCCTTCCGCCACTTCCTTCCACCACTTCCTTCCGCCACTTCCTTCCTTCCTTCCTTCCGCCACTTCCTTCCGCCACTTCCTTCCGCCACTTCCTTCCGCCACTTCCTTCCTTCCACCACTTCCTTCCTTCCTTCCGCCACTTCCTTCCTTCCTTCCGCCACTTCCTTCCTTCCGCCACTTCCTTCCTTCCTTCCTTCCTTCCTTCCTTCCTTCCTTCCTTCCTTCCTTCCTTCCTTCCTTCCTTCCTTCCTTCCTTCCTTCCTTCCTTCCTTCCTTCCTTCCTTCCTTCCTTCCTTCCTTCCTTCCTTCCTTCCTTCCTTCCTTCCTTCCTTCCGCCACTTCCTTCCTTCCGCCACTTCCTTCCTTCCGCCACTTCCTTCCTTCCGCCACTTCCTTCCTTCCGCCACTTCCTTCCTTCCTTCCTTCCGCCACTTCCTTCCGCCACTTCCTTCCTTCCTTCCTTCCTTCCTTCCTTCCTTCCTTCCTTCCTTCCTTCCTTCCTTCCTTCCTTCCTTCCTTCCTTCCTTCCTTCCTTCCTTCCTTCCTTCCTTCCTTCCTTCCTTCCTTCCTTCCTTCCTTCCTTCCTTCCTTCCTTCCTTCCGCCACTTCCTTCCTTCCGCCACTTCCTTCCTTCCGCCACTTCCTTCCTTCCGCCACTTCCTTCCTTCCGCCACTTCCTTCCTTCCGCCACTTCCTTCCTTCCTTCCGCCACTTCCTTCCTTCCTTCCGCCACTTCCTTCCTTCCGCCACTTCCTTCCTTCCGCCACTTCCTTCCGCCACTTCCTTCCTTCCTTCCTTCCGCCACTTCCTTCCGCCACTTCCTTCCGCCACTTCCTTCCGCCACTTACTTCCTTCCTTCCGCCACTTCCTTCCGCCACTTCCTTCCTTCCTTCCTTCTTTCCGCCACTTCCTTCCGCCACTTCCTTCCTTCCTTCCGCCACTTCCTTCCTTCCTTCCTTCCTTCCTTCCTTCCTTCCTTCCTTCCTTCCTTCCTTCCTTCCTTCCTTCCTTCCTTCCTTCCTTCCTTCCTTCCTTCCTTCCTTCCTTCCTTCCTTCCTTCCTTCCTTCCTTCCTTCCTTCCTTCCTTCCTTCCTTCCTTCCTTCCTTCCTTCCTTCCTTCCTTCCTTCCTTCCTTCCTTCCTTCCTTCCGCCACTTCCTTCCTTCCTTCCGCCACTTCCTTCCTTCCTTCCGCCACTTCCTTCCTTCCTTCCTTCCTTCCGCCACTTCCTTCCTTCCTTCCGCCACTTCCTTCCTTCCGCCACTTCCTTCCTTCCTTCCGCCACTTCCTTCCTTCCTTCCTTCCGCCACTTCCTTCCTTCCTTCCTTCCTTCCTTCCTTCCTTCCTTCCTTCCTTCCTTCCTTCCTTCCTTCCTTCCTTCCTTCCTTCCTTCCTTCCTTCCTTCCTTCCTTCCTTCCTTCCTTCCTTCCTTCCTTCCTTCCTTCCTTCCTTCCTTCCTTCCTTCCTTCCTTCCTTCCGCCACTTCCTTCCTTCCGCCACTTCCTTCCTTCCTTCCTTCCTTCCTTCCTTCCTTCCTTCCTTCCGCCACTTCCTTCCTTCCTTCCTTCCTTCCTTCCTTCCTTCCTTCCTTCCTTCCTTCCTTCCTTCCTTCCTTCCTTCCTTCCTTCCTTCCTTCCTTCCTTCCTTCCTTCCTTCCTTCCTTCCGCCACTTCCTTCCTTCCTTCCTTCCGCCACTTCCTTCCTTCCGCCACTTCCTTCCTTCCTTCCTTCCGCCACTTCCTTCCTTCCGCCACTTCCTTCCTTCCGCCACTTCCTTCCTTCCGCCACTTCCTTCCGCCACTTCCTTCCTTCCTTCCGCCACTTCCTTCCGCCACTTCCTTCCGCCACTTCCTTCCTTCCTTCCTTCCGCCACTTCCTTCCTTCCGCCACTTCCTTCCTTCCGCCACTTCCTTCCTTCCGCCACTTCCTTCCGCCACTTCCTTCCGCCACTTCCTTCCTTCCTTCCGCCACTTCCTTCCTTCCGCCACTTCCTTCCGCCACTTCCTTCCGCCACTTCCTTCCGCCACTTCCTTCCTTCCGCCACTTCCTTCCGCCACTTCCTTCCGCCACTTCCTTCCGCCACTTCCTTCCTTCCTTCCACCACTTCCTTCCGCCACTTCCTTCCGCCACTTCCTTCCTTCCTTCCGCCACTTCCTTCCACCACTTCCTTCCTTCCTTCCGCCACTTCCTTCCGCCACTTCCTTCCGCCACTTCCTTCCTTCCTTCCGCCACTTCCTTCCGCCACTTCCTTCCGCCACTTCCTTCCGCCACTTCCTTCCTTCCTTCCTTCCTTCCTTCCTTCCTTCCTTCCTTCCTTCCTTCCTTCCTTCCTTCCTTCCTTCCTTCCTTCCTTCCTTCCGCCACTTCCTTCCTTCCTTCCTTCCTTCCTTCCTTCCGCCACTTCCTTCCTTCCTTCCGCCACTTCCTTCCTTCCTTCCGCCACTTCCTTCCTTCCTTCCTTCCTTCCTTCCTTCCGCCACTTCCTTCCGCCACTTCCTTCCTTCCTTCCGCCACTTCCTTCCTTCCGCCACTTCCTTCCTTCCTTCCGCCACTTCCGCCACTTCCGCCACTTCCGCCACTTCCGCCACTTCCTTCCGCCACTTCCTTCCGCCACTTCCTTCCGCCACTTCCTTCCTTCTGCCACTTCCTTCTGCCACTTCCGCCACTTTCTTCCGCCACTTCCCTCCACCACTTCCCTCCTTCCTTCCCTCCCTTCCTGTTTCTATGAGAAACTAACAGAACCTGGATAGAAAGAAAATCTCCCGAAACATATAAATGAACTCCCAGCTCTTGGTATTACACTCCATATAAAAGATTTATCGAAAAATGGAACAGATGTCTTATTAGAAAAACAAACAAACAAACAACAAACTCACTACAAAATACCAAACGAACCTAATACAAATAACTTTTGTTTGAAATACTAATACTCTGAAATATTTGTCTACTACACAGGCAAATGACAATTACATTAACAGATTTATCAGGCCAGGTTCATGAATTATTCCAAGATTTCCACTTATTTTCACATAACAATATTCCTAACAAAAGTTAATTTTCTATGTTGTTGAATAGAAAAATAGAAATGCACACTTTTTGTGAGTCTACAACAATAATAATGGATGGCTGGTTTAACATATATCTACAACTGTGAATTACTTTTTTCTCAGTGAAATTTCAAGCTACTCTATACCAGAGAACAATTTTGTTATAGTAGTTTGCTAGTTTGTTTTTCAAAAATGGACTAGTAAAACCAAGAAGTGATGCAATTTTTCTCAAGCATATGAATTTTTAGAAAGTGTGGTGGAGATTAACTTCCCTTAGCAGAATTCCCAAGAGGCTGAGTTCCAGACCGTTCATGATGAAGCAACAGAATCAAAACTGTTCAGATGAGTAAGTCATTGGAAGAGGACTATGGTCTGTACTAAAATCTAAATATATATTGATGCACCTATTGATCTAGAGCAGAAGAACAAGATCAAGATCCTCTAAATCAAATAATTACAAAAACAAATGATAAGAAAATATGCAAGCTTTGGATTAATATTTTGCTTTGCATATGTGCTGATTTTGGCTACTGTAGGCCTAATATTCTTCACAGCTTAATATTTTGTGCTTATGCTGAAAAGAACATCAATAATATAGAGATTAGTTGGTTATTGCTGAGCAGTGTTTTGTACATAGAGTCAAGGCCTTTTTTGTTTTTTATATCATCCTGTCAGCAACGAGGCTGGGAGTGCACAAGAAGCTGGGAGGGGACACAGTTGAGACAGCTGATCCCAGATGACCAAAGGGATATTCCATACCCTATGGCATCATGCTCATCATATAAAGCTGAGGGAAGCAGGAAGGAGGGATGTAGGAAGTAGGGATGTTTGGAATGACGGCATTTGTTTCCCCAAATCACAATTACACATGATGGGACCATGTTCTCCTGAAGCTGGCTGAACACCTGTCTGCCCATGGGAAGAAGTAAATTAATTCCTTGTTTTATTTTGCGTATGTGTGTGTACGCATTTTGCTTTACCTGTTAAACTGTCTTTATCTCAACCCACAGGTTTTCTCACTTTTATCCCTCTGATTCTCTCCACCATCCTGCTCAGCATGGGGAAGGTGAACGAGTGGCTGGGTGGGGCTTGGTTGCCAGCTGGGGTTAAACCATAATGTGAGACAGAGACAGAGACAGAGACAGAGGCAGAGAGCAGAATTAGCTATATCAGAGATCTCTCATGTCCATCTGCTTTACCAGATTGAATGCAGTGCATTCTAAATTTAAATGTTTATGGTTAGAGAGGAAATATGTGAAACAGTGGCTCGTACAGAAAATACCAAGGGAAATTTTTCAATAACAGTGTTAGCTGATACCACTATAATAAATCAACAAAACAGTTCATTCAACACTTCATTTGTTGAGATGGAGAATCAAGCACAAACTTTTCCTCTTCCTGTCAAGGAGAATATATATCCCATTTATTTCTTGGGCATTTCAAGAAATGCCAGATACCTGTACTGTTTAGATGCAACATTAATCATTTTACCACCTGTGTGTCTTTTCATTTACAGCATCTTCCTCCTTTCAATTCCAGTCACTACTATCATTTTCTACAACAATGGGGAGCAAGGAGTTGCTGACAGTATTCTGTTTCTCATTTAATTAGCATAATATTTAGATTTTAACTTTTTTTATTTACACCTTGTTCTATTCTTCTCACATCTCTGCCAGTTTGTTGTTTTCATGAAAAGGCTTTTTTTGCTAATATATTAATAATAATAAAAAAATTTACAAATAAATAGAATGGGAAAAAAGTCAGCCTCGTCCCTTTTTTGCGTACAAAGTAATTGTAACCTTTCTGCTAATACTTGATTGGCAACAAACACAATTTTAATGTAATTTGAATAGCTGATAAAGCACTGGTTCAAGACTCTGCCCAAAGACATCAGAGGACTAAACTATACAGTGTGAAGATCATTTTTCTTCTACTGCAAACAGAAGTCAGTTATTTAAGCAAACAATATTTCATGAAGGGGGAAAGAAAATATTTAAAGGTAGACAGAACATATTTAATTCCTAAGACATAATTCATTATTAACAGACTTTTCCTTTGGTGAAGCAATTCTGAGGCCAGCTGGTTGCTTGCTTTCTCCTGTACTGACACTTGACTTGAATATTGTGGTTGTGAATATTTGCTGCAGCAGCCTGAATTTCGTGTGCTGCTCTCCCTCTGCTACCATCCCCACACTACAGCTCTGCCAGCAGCTGCTGCCTCTTGCTCTTAGGCAGACTACATCTAACACAGAGAGCTGGCAATCCCACAGAAAAGCAACACTTTAAGAACTTCTCATGCTACAGTATCCTCACAGTATATTATTGACTTTTTGTCAATGTCTTCGGAGTTTTTTCAGGTTATGGCTTTTACACTCTGGCTCTAGAAGCTATTGTTTAGGATTGAGAGACTTCTCACCCAGGGCACAGATAGAAACAGTCTCTTAAAACAGACTGTTATGCTCTCTGATCTTCGTTAAAATATTTTTATGAGATACAGGCTTCTCAAATATAATTAAACTAAATGTGAATCCGTCAATTCCCACACATTAATTATCTTGCATTTCTCTCCAAGACCAGCTGTCTAAAGTGGGATCATCGTCTGCTTCCTAAAGGAAGTATCATGTGACTTTTCCATCATTCCTTCAATAATGGCCTTGCATCAGGCTGCAGCTGAACCCCCATATCATGTCTAAACTCTAAGCCTAACACTGAGATGGCAGTCCTGATCAATATACTCCATGATGAGCTGTAGAAGAGCTCAAGACTTACCAGGAGCATGAGGTCAGTAGGAGAAATTTATTCTGTTCTATACAAAATTAGATGACAGCTGAAAGTAACACAGTATTTGAAATGCTGTCTTTGTTCTTCTGAACATTACTGATTCATCATTTAGGCTTACTGTAATTACAAGTTTTCTCAAATAGCATGCACAGCTGGAATTCTCACACAGTATTGTTTATCTTGCTAATTCCTCTAACCTATTGTTTAAGCACTGAGCAAACTTAGGAGGAGGTCTAAAAATTTTAAGATGAAATCTAAGGTTAGAAATACTGAAAGCTAGATAAACAATGAATTAGGTTTTAGTTTATGTGCAGAAGTACAGAACATGAAACTTTGCTAATGCCTTGCTGTCACAGAGAGATAAAGGATATATTTCATTGTGTATGAAGACTCAATCTTCAAAGAGGATTATGCACAAAAAAGAGGAAATTTTTAAAATATCCCAAGTAAATATAATGAAACAGAGGTGATGAAAAACCTGGAAAAAAAAAGACAACACAGACAGCAGAATTGGGAATGCATTCAATGTCTCAGAAGAGAGGCAGAGCTAGAAGCAACACATATTAATTAAAAATAATAATATCTATTTATAATAATTAATATTAATTCAAAATCTTTATATCTATATAATATCTATTAATTGTATCTACATAATATTTATTAATTGTATATCTTCTCTATCTAGATTGCTCTTAAAAAGTAAAAACTCTGACAGGGTATGAAAAGTAGGTCTGCATTGGATAAAATAATAAGACCTTCTCTTTCTCATAAATTTGAGAATTCTCATAAAAGGAAAAATTGAAGATGGGAAAATTTCAGGAGGATTGAAAAGTGGATGTCTTCACTTACTTGGGACACTCTTTGAGTATACTAGGACTTCCTGCTATATCTTGACCTTGGCTGATGAGTGGGAACAACTTGAAACTACTCAATTAATCATAAGAATAAGAGTAAGAAACACTGAGTTTCACTGTTGTCTTTTCTTATAGAGTAAATGTCACATAGGAGAAAAGGGCCATTTTTCTTCTGTCTCCTTTTCACCAGCTTGTGATGCTTTACTGAAAAAAACCCAAAAAAACAACAACAAAAAAGAGAATAAAAGACCCAACAGGTTTTGCTCAGACTCAGAAAGTTCAGCCATGTCATAGTACAGACTGGAGAAATGAGCCAGACACCATCTGATGAACTACCTGTCAGACCAAGGGCTCTCAGCAGCAATTGCTCTAGATCAGTGATATTTTCCTCATTCATATCACTTTTCTTTTAAGTTTTGTTTGTGTCTATACATTCATTAAAAATGAGAAAAAAGATGACTACAGAACTAATTATTTTATTCCTAATATGTATTATTACATATATATTCTCTGTATTTTTACACATAGTCTTTAATAATGCATCTTAGGCATGGCCTTCCCATCCCTTTTCCTCTTCTTCTTCCTCTCTCTCTCTCTCTCCCACATCACTTTCCCTCTCCTCTCTACCACTCCACAGGTTAAATAAATGCCATTCTAAAATTAATCCATTGTGTCAAAGGCTCATATTTCAATTGTTTTCTTCATTCTCTTTATAATTTATAAATTAAAAATATTATTTTTAAATCTATTTCTTTTTAAATATATTTCTTTTTAAATCTAACATTCCTTGGTTCATATGATGATGTGATTATTAAATTTCAGTAGAATTACCAAAAGACTCTGCCCAAAACTCATCCCCCCAAAAAAAATTAAAGTATCAGTTCTGCTAGCATGAAGGAAATATCAATCTGCCCCACAAAAGCAGCCCGCTTTGTAGTTTAGCTTTTGCTCTGCTAGCAGTGCTTCTGCTGCAGTGCTGATTGTCATGAATTTTAATATAATAACCACTATAAGCATCTGCATGCACCCACAGCAGGTTTCAAGAGTAGCAAAGGTCTTAGGTCTTCCTGCATACCATTAAACTGTCACTCATGATCCATTTTCAGAGGTATCTTATTTACTTTGCTGATGTTCCTGATAAAACTACAGGTTTAAGAAGCAGTGTTTCTGTGGCTGCAACCGAAGCAAGAGAGAAGGTGGCTCTTGCTGCCTCACAGCACCTGATGTTGACCTCTTTTCTAAAAGAGTTTTCTCCACTTACACTACTTAAAATATTCTACTAGGTACTGGTTTTATACCTGGTTCTGTCAAAAAACTCTGCTATTTAAAGTATTTTATTTAACATTTAATATAGCAGATCTCACACCATAGCGACTAATAACTGAGTGCAAACATAGGACAATACTGTATTGTTCTCACATGGTAGAAGCCAGAGCAACACTGATCGCAGTGTTATTTTGTGCCAAGAAAGAGATTCATATTTCTTGTTCATTTGTTGGCTGGATTTCATTTGGTTGGTTTTTTGTTTGTTTTTGGTTTTTTTTATTCAACTGAGGAATACAAAAGGGAGGTTAAGCAACAGGAGTCTGAAGACCTCAAAGGCTGCTTTATAAAACACCTGTATTATCCATTTAAATCTCTGCCACAATGCCAATGAAGTCATGGGATGCTCTTGTAAAGCACTGTTGTAGTTCTGGCTGAGGCAGAGTTTATTTTCTTCCCAGTGGCTATAATATGGCTAATTGATCTTTGGTTTGGATTTGAGCTGAATGCAGTGATGATTATAGAGATGTTTTTGGTATCACTGAGCAGTGTTAACACAGAGCCAAGGCCTTTTCATTGCTATGAAATCCTCCAAAATCTTTAACTCAGCTTGCTGCTGTCCTAGGCTAATTATTCACATGACCCTCTAAATGGTTAATTTCTGTTGTATTGGGATTGCATGGCAAGGCTTTGGTAGCAGCAGGGTTTCAAGGTGCCTTCTGTGAGAAGCACCTGTGAGACCAAAAAAGTGAACCTCTTTCAGAATCTTCATAATGAGCAGGCAAGGATAAATTCTCCTTTGCACAAAAATTAATTATTCATATTTTTCATCCTTTTCCTTCCATTTGTAGCCTCACAGTTTCTTTGGGAAACCTGGAAAAAAGCAATGTCATCTGTACAAAATTAGGGGTAAAAATCAAATTCAGATCAATGCCTGTTAAAGACAAAAAAACAGACCCCCCTGCTTTGAAAAATCCCTTTTTTGAAGTTGGTGACAGACACAATACACAAAATCACTTTTTCTTTTAGTAACCATTATATTTCATTTGTCCAAAATAAATATTTCAGATGCAATTTATGTCTGCTATACTATGTTTTCAAATTTTATTATTGTGGATTTTCATCCAGAAATTAATATAATGATGCAAAACCCTAGAGCTTATTTCTGCTTGAGGCTGATAAATACATTTTTTCTTTCTCCTCCTTTAAACTTGGCAGTAAATGGTTGCACTTGCTCATAGCTCAGAAATAATGGCACAAAGCCAAAGAATTTGGTTTTGTTATCTTTCCTATGTTAAGTGGTGACTCAGTATTATAAAACAAATTGAGAGTTCTCTTCCAAAAGCCATGTATTTCCCATGAAAACAAATCTTAGAAGTCTGATGGTAAATCCCAACTCTAAAGATTCTGGTGTTCAACCCTTTCAGCTACTTTTAAGGTGATAATTCTCATTGATTACAATTAAAAAAAAAAAATATCAAATGGAATTACAAGTGGAAAAATTCTTACTCTAGACCAAATTGAACTTGACTTTAGAGCATAGCTCTAAAATAAAATAGTTATCAGTTTGCACAGGTTTCTTCTTGCTTCCGAAACAAATAAACAAACCTACAAACACCACTAAAAATTTGATATATGAAGAGCATCCTCTATTCAAAGCTTATCTAGTTTTCAAACTTAATATAAAGTAGGAGCCAGTTTTGCAGTTCTCCCAGGAAAAACAGATTAGCATTTAACTTGATAAAACAATGACTGAAACATGATTAAAGCACCAGACTGGCACTTTTGGCCACCATAACTCTCATCTATACTGCAGACAAGATTTGTAAAAGCATTGGTGGAGCTCATACTGAATGACTTGATCAGAACTTGTTCTTCCTAATAACTTGAGGAACAGAGAGGTAAGTTTATTGGGTTTTGTTGGATTGTCTGTGGCTTTTTTACTATATTGTTTCATTTATTTCTCAAAGAAACAATGATCAAGATCCTTTTGGTTTTCATTTAATAGGTTGAAAAGTTCCGACTAAAACTAAGGGTTTTGTGACTTATATATGAAAATTTTTCTTGAGATGAAGAATTAGATTTTTTTCTAATGAATAGTTTTGAATCTAAAATACAAATTTATCAAATTGAAAGGGTTTTCAATAGTAGTTAGTATTAGAAACTTCTTCATATACAATATGGACAATACCTCTATTCAAAAGGAAAGGAAAGGGTATCCTTAGCACTTCAAATAGATTGTATGGGATTAAAAAAGTCAACTTCAAATACATGCCTACTTGGCTGAGACTGACAAGCATGAGCAAAATCTCCCATGAAAGTGCCTTGACTTTTCTGATGGCTCTGTTTTTCCAATAAAATTTTGAAAGCTGTGGCATCCATCATGCTATACAGTAGGGAATTGCTGTAGGTTGGAAATAATTACCCAAACTTTTTTTTGATCAATTCTATTTGTACCTTTTTAGACAAAAACAGGTTTATTTCAGGGTATAGGAACACAGAGGTTTTTTAACTCAGATTCTTTCACTGTACTCTGGTCTGATAATACCAAAGCAGAAGTCAAGATCAGACAACATACAGGTTTGAAAGCCTGAAAATGTTATGACATTTCCAAATATCAACAGGACTTTAATTCAAGGAATGAACAAATACTAGGTTAGCTCTTTATTTATTCAAGTGGATACACTCATTTTTGTTAAAATGCCCATATATATGAAAATGCTATTTTGCCTCAAAGCTGCTTAAAAGTAAAGGAAAGGAATTGAAGTTCTAGTATTACATTAAATTCTTGCAGTGCTTGTTCTGAATTTAATATAAATTCAGTACAGGGAAATCTTTAATGTTTGATAGAATCATAGAATACCAGGTAGGAAGGGATCACCTGGACCAACTTTTCTTGTCAAAAGTATGGTCTAGACAATATGTCCCAACACCCTGGCCAGCTAAATAATACAAGTGCCCAACACTGCCACCGCTGGGGAGATTATAATGGCTAATTGCTCTTCTGAATATTTTTCCTCTTCTGTCCACTTAGAATCCCCCCAGGAGTAATTTGTAGCCATTATCCCTTACCAAGTGACTCCTTTCTTAAAAGGAGTCTTCTTATTTCTAGTCACCTTTTTAAAACTGGAACATGGTGGTAAAGTCTTTGGCAGAACAGACACAGTTCTGTCAGTGTTTCCTTGCATAGCAGGCTTCTCATTTCTTTGATCATCTTTGTGGTCCTTCTCTGGACCCTCTCCAGCCTGTCCACATCTCTTTTGCAGAGCCAAGGCCAAAATTGAACACAGTATTCCAGGTGTGGCCTGGCCGGCTCTGAGCTGCAAAGTGAGATAATGATTTGTCTTTGCTGGTGATGTCCTTTTAAATGTAATCAAGCTTCCTGTTGGCTTTCTCTGCCACAACAGCACACTGTTCATCCAGTAGGACCCCCAAGGTCCCTTTCCACAGAGCTGCTTCCCAGACAGGTAATGCATCAGTTTCATTAGGAGGCAGCTGTGGAAAACCGTATGGAAAGCCTGGGAGAAATCCAAGTAAACAGTGCCCCCCACTTGCCCTACATCAACTAAGCAGGATATCTTGTCATAAGAGATGTACAGGTTTGTCAAGCACAATTTGCCATTGGTGAATCCATTCTGACTTTTCCCAGCCATTCATGCTTTATTAGACTTCTAACAGCCCACATAAGCATGCATTCCAGAACTTTCCCAGGAATTGAAGTAAGACTGACGGATGGGGCTATGATTTTGTGGATCCTCCTTTATGCCCATTCTTGTAGATGGGCATAAGGAGGTAGATATTCTTCTAGTCTTCTGGGGCCTTGCCTGATCTCCAGACATCTCAGGAGCCTTCTGTGTAGAGCCATTGGTTTCTACTCCAAGGTGAGTGCCCACCACTATGGCAGAGATGTGGAGCCCTCCCCTGCGGGGCTCTGGACCTGCTGCCCAGGGTGCACAGCCCTTGTCACACACCCTTCTGTGGGTACTGCTGCACAAGCTGCTGTGGCCTCTCAGTCCCTGTTTGCCCACCCTGCCTGCCATTCTCCTCGTTGCTGGCGCTCCACAGGGCCATTTAAATCTCTCGCAGATGCTTCTGGCAGCACCCAAGTCATCAGCCTCTCTTGTGCTTTCCCTTTGTCTGGAACACTAAAATAATGAGTACACCTTTGTTTATGTACAAGATAATAACACATTATAGCATACAGTAAATAATGCCCATAATATCTCTCTACCTCATTATAATCTCCTCCTTGAAGTTTTATTGTTCCCTGGTGGAAGTCATGTGATGTTAACACTGGATCTAGCTATTAATCTGTAAGTGTACACTTCTCATTATCTATAGCCCTTAAAAAATGGTCTAAGCAATAAACGCATACAGATAAAATGTAGCATATCTGTATCTCTATTAAGGAAATTTGAGTTACGTGGCACTCCTTAAGGTGCTACTAAGCAACCTTTAAATCAATTCTATTATTATTGCCAGGATTAGAGTTTTCATTATGATACCACACTAGAGCTCTCATCACTGACGCTCTTGTGTGCTGGATACTGTGTCATGAATCCATGGAGGCAGCAAAAATGCAGTAATAATGATATATGGAGGTTTTAAATATCACTTTTTCCTTACTGGTCTACACATATAGTATATAATATGTACTAGAAATAACTTTTTTCACTCGTTATCTGCTGCTGAATCTGAGATTTTCTATGGAAGCCGTTATAGTAGGGTAACAAAATGAAACAGGAAAAAAAATTACATGGAGACTTTTATGATGTCTTATCTGACCTGGGGAACCTTGAAGTATTGGGTCAAGATATATTTCCTAGCTGAAATTTCAAAGTAGAAAGCTAAAGGGAAAGCTGCCCAGCTTTCCTTTTCTCTTCCACTATGCATAGAATTTTTTTCAGTATAAGAAAATCATGCTATTAGACTCTAGGGGGATCATGATGCGATCTAAAAATCTTCACGAATGGCAAAATAAAGAAGAGAATACTGTTTAATTTCATTTAAAACATTTGTTAGGATCCATACCAGGGAGGGTTAACTACTTTTACTTGATCTGATAACCAAAGAATAGAGATGTAAATTTAATTAAATTATAAAGGAAAATTTATCATGATTGATCCGAAAACCCAATAGACGCAGGTCTGACACTGTTTCATGCCCCCGTGAAGGATATTTTTATAAGATTGCATGTAAGCATACATTCCTTACACAAATCTTTTTTTGGTTTGGTTGGTTTTTTTCTCTTTATTTTGTGTTTGAAAATGGATTAAACACAGAAGAAAAAAAAAGAAGAATGAGCACTTCTACTAAACTGGCGTTTGCTCTTTAAATATAATTTTGTTATCCCCTGTCATATATTGCTGAAAAGCCAAATTTGACAACCAAGACTATGAGCATAAACTAACTTTTACAATGAAGAAATACTAAATTTTGTAGGGATCAACAGATACAGACATTGTCTTATTTTGGAATAAGGAGCATTAAGATGACAACTAGATATCAGGGCAATCAGGCTAGATCTCTCTTAGTATTAATCTCTACATAATAATTTTTGATGTGAGAGTATAACAAGATGACAAATACCCATTTCATTTATTTGTGAAAAACTGAACTGCTAACTTTATCTTACAAACCACAGCATTCTGTATCATTTGGGATTTTTTTAACAGAGGTTTCAACATCAAAGTCAATAAATTTGACCTACTAAAAATCTCCACAATAATAATGATGTAAGAAAGAAGTTACTTGTTTTCAATTCAGTTAAATAAATATATGAAATTCAAATCTTAACCTAGCATTGTAACTATCTTTTAATTCACATCATTAATAAGTAAGAAAAAAATTACTCAAAAGTCCAGCTGATATTTTTCTAAATAATCATGTCTATTCTGTGATCCTGAACTCCAGTGTTTTGTGGCCACTACTGACAAGACAGTGACCAGTTCTTCCTTTTCACTGAATAGCAGATCCTGACTCAAGGTTCTCACTGATAACTTTTTATCAGAAGAAATGGAATATCCACCCTTGGAGATATTCAAAAGTGTAGTCCTGGCCAATCTATTCCAGTGCATTGATACAGAAACTTTTTCAAAATTTTTAAGAAAATTTCATCCACTTCTTTGCCCTGATCAGGCAGTCTGCAAAAAAATTCCATCAAAATTGTATTGCTACTAGTCTCTCCTCTATTTCTGACTCCTGCAGGAGCAGTAAGAATTATCTTCTCCTTTTCTTGCTGTTATGTATGAATGTTATTTCCAGAATTACTGTTTCCAAAAGATATGTCACTAAAACAAGTTCACCACTGCTGTGCAGAGGAGGTACATATAGTATTTATGGCATTTGTTCTGTGATGGAGGAATGTCATAAATGGACATTTTCACATTCATGAGATGCACACAATTTATATACCAGCTCCTCACACTTCTTGTACAACACCTACCTCCTGTCTTCCTCCCAAAGATCTAGCTTAGAAGCTAGTTAGAAGTTAGCTTTTAGAACCCATCTAAAAGCTCTAAAAAATCTTGCAAATGAGTGGATCATCGAGACAGAGAAGTGAGTTCATATTATGAAATGGGATATCGAGGTGGGAGAATAAGCCTTTCTCAAATGTCAGACAACTATCTGAGGTAGGCCACCATTTGTTCTGTTTGTTTTTTTTTTTTTTTTTATTATTTTCTAAAACACTTTAATGTGCCAATCATTATTTGGAGTTAATGTTTGATACTGCACCTGTTAGACCAAGACAATTTAAGGTTTTATGTGAGCTGCTTGCAAATTATATCCTTTCAAACTTTTGTCTAGAAACTCATCAGCATCACTTTAGTCACAAAGAAATAATGTTATCCAGTCAGTGCTTAGAGGAAACAAACAAATTAATAAACCCACAAATTGGTGTATTCATTAAGTCCAGCTCCTTTTAATATTCCCAGTTAGGTTTTCAAGTGCTTTAACAATGGTTACCAGCTGCTGCCTCCATGAATTGCACAAATGTTTGCAGAATAAACAACAGTTTCATGAAAAAATTTGCATAGCAGTTAAAATTATTTATGTTATCAAACTTGGGAAGCTGGGTGCTATTTCTGCCAGTATTCTTGCAGTTTTCATCTGCTGAGTTGGCTCCATTTCAGTTAATCCTTTTGTTTTAGTCAGGTTCTACAGGGGTGCATTTAGGAAAACAAGCAGGTAAACAGAGATGAACATGCTTTTCTGGCTAAAAAAGTCTTTCAGCTAATCCAATTTAGGAAACTGAGTGTGAAATTATACAAAACTTCAAAAAGCAGTAGAACAGATAATGGAGACCACAGCTGAGCTGTTTATGGCAATAAAAGTATTATTGTGAGTCAAGGAAAGACTGCATCATATATCCCGAATGAAATATGTGGTATACAGTATTTTTCTGTGCTAATTTTTTTTTGTAGCTTCCATCTTCTTTTTAATAATTAGCATTATTTTTTCTTCTGAATCTTTCAAGGTAAATTTAGATAGTATACTAATGTATATATTTATTTAAGCTCCTTATAAAAACTTTATTTTTGTCATGTTTGGTTTATAGTCTGCTTATCTAACTGTTACACATATGAGTAATACAATTTTCTGTATTGCTTTACATCTGCAAGTTATTTTTGATCTCTGGGACAGTTTCAATCACATTTTGGAAAGAGCTAGAAATCTTAAACATAATTAAGTTCCTAAAACTTCTGTGAAAAATGCCACCATGGTATACAGAGAAATCCCATTCTGTGCCTTCACAGAAGGAAAAAGAAGCAGAATTTTTGAACAAACAACGCAGAAATAGGCTGGCCTGTCTGCATGTACACAGCATTTACTGCATGGTGGATAGTCTAAACATCTGTCTTGCTCAGAAGTGTCAAAGGAAACATGTTTAAAACATGTTTTATTGTTTGAGTAGAACCTGTGGGGAACAAAGGTACAAGTGCAGAGGTACACAGACTTCACTTTTATGCTATTTGTGCAGCAAAATTTTTTACATTAAAATTCTCTAATCACTAGATATCTCAATTAGGTTCATGTTTAAGGCTTACCAGCATGTGAAAACAAGTTTTACTTTATGTTATTTAAATATATTAGGGTCCTGAGGGAATTGATTGACGGAGTCATTAAGCCAGTACCATCATATTTGAGAAGGCATGGCAGTCAGAAAATGTTCCTGATGACTGGAGTGAAGGGGATATGGTACACATTTTAAAAAAGGAGGGGTCTAGGAACTACTGACCAGTCTTCTTCAACTCTGTGAGAGCATGAAACATATCCTCCCCAAGGACGTGTCAAAACTTATGGAAGACTGGTGATTAGAGGCAGCCACACAGCTGCACCAAGGGCAAACCATACCCGACTGATCTGGGGACCTTCTAGAGCTGAGACACTTCTGCAGTGGGAAGGGGAAGAACTACTGTTTGCATCTAGCTGGACTCTGTGAGACCTTTGCTACTGTTCCAGTACTGCACAATATTCTTGCTGCTAAACTGGAGAAGTGTGAATGTGATGTAGGAGCTGCTAAGAAATTGGCTGGATGGCTGCTCCCAAGAGGTACAGCTAACCTCTCAATGTCCAAGTAGAAACCAAAAATGAGTGGTGTCTCACCAGGGGCCGCACTGAGATCAATAATTCATCAATAATACACACTGTGGGATCAAATGCACCTCACCAAGTGCATTTCTAATGTAGGTAGAATAACATTCCCCAGACTGGATTTGTTTCCCTTTAATAAAGAAGAAAAACAAAAGTATGATTTGAGAGAGAGAGCAGCTTTACCAGATGAAGAAAATTTTTTTTGTTCTGCTTGATTTTCCTCTGTTTTTTTTTTTTTTTCTCTTTCTGGGTAATGATTATGTAACACAGAAAGACAAAAGAGTTCAAGGTTCAGAGACTACATTCAGGCCTCTTTGTACCACCTCTCTCTGTCTTTAGGACTTTCATAATCTTACATACACAGTAATTCAGGAATTGGTGAAGAAACAACTTTTAGTGTATTACACACATTTGGTCTGGAGCTTAGGACGTTTCCATGAGACATTCGGGTCCAAATCTACCAAAATGAAATAGTAAATCCAAATCTCCCACATTCTGATTCTATATTTTAATCATCAAGATTTTTGTCAAATTCTTGAAGATCTATAGTATAATAACAGATTGGATACTCTTCAAGATTGTTTTTCTCTTCACAGACTAGAAACCAACAGTCAATACCTCTTTTGCAATTATAACTCAATAATCTAATCCCTCATGACTTGCCAGAGAAAAAACACAACCATTCACTAGCTTCTTAGAATTCTCAATGTTTTTCTCAGAGTCCCCCAAAGCCAAGACAAAAAGTTTTTATTGATTGCTATTTCACCCCACATATCCTTAAATCTGACTTTCTCGTAGTACAAGAAGTGATAGTCAATTCTGATGAAATACAGTCAGTTACAAATTTGCATACACAATTAATTTAAATAGTATGAGAATATAAAAGAATGACAATATATCTGAAACATTGCCTATAAGCATGGACATACATATTTTAAAAAGCAGTATTTGAATAAATTTACAGTAAGACATTCTGTGTGGTTTTCTAAGTCATATTTTCCCTTTTGAAAAGTTGCCAAAATTTTTAATGAATATTCAAACTAGTTTCAAAAATATGATTCTTAACAGCGATTTAAGACATAGCTCAGATATGGCATTGGTGATTCAAGTTTTGTATCTGGATTCTCAGATAACATTCCAAGTTTTCATAATTAGTCATTCCGACTCAAAAAGACAAGATGCATATTATGACTCTTTCTGCTTAGCAATACAGCCGTCAAAAAAAGTAAACAAAAATTAAAAAACAAACAAACAAACAAACAAAAAAAAAACCCACAAAAAGACCCCCCAAAAAACCTAAAACCATAAACCCAAAATTAATCTCTAACACTTTGGCTGTATTAATACTGACAGAATATAGCCAGCAGTTCATTCACTCAGAAAAGCATTAAGGAAGCTTTTTATTTTCTCTAAAACTCTCTGCAAATCTCTGATTTTTTTATTTAAATAAGAAATATTCTGAGACTTCTATTCATATTTTAAGGCTTATTTCTCCCATGAGTGACAAAATCAGTATGAAGAGACAGACAGTTGGATAAACATAGAAAAATTAAATGTATTTTCCTCCAAAGAGAGTAAAAGACTATGCCTTTGTTATATGATATCTAAGGGAAAGATTGCTCATTTTTAGTGTTCACATAAAATTTGGAAGATGTTGCATGTTTTGGACAGACAGTTATTTTTCAAATAACTTTGGTTCCTTGATGTGTTTAGGGATTACAACCACTAACATTCCATTCAACACAGCCAAAGAGTATCTTGATTAACTGCACTTGTGTGGAATAGATTTGTCTAAGAATCAGTTTGCTGTCAACCTGTCTGCCATCTGCATAAATTATGCATGCAATTGTGCAAGAGCAAATAACATTTATGATGATTTTCCAGGATGGGTTCCATCATTTTATTAGATTATTATAAAAAGGCATTTTCCATGACTAACAACTTGCATAAAATTGCCAGAGCTGCCCATATCAAAACATTTAGTTATTTATGTTATTTAGATATTTCTGTCTGCTCAGCTACACAATCAATACCTGAAGGATGCACACCTTTTGTACCTTAAGCACTTTACTATTCCACAATAAACAACCTTATCCTGAATATGATATTGGTAAAATTCTGAATCATACTATATGGGCATATTTATAAAACAATGTTATGCTACAACAGGCTTCAAATGACAGCACTGGTTTCACACATACCCTCCATAACGGAAAAAAAATTATGTGAAGAATTTCAAGGTAATTTATAATTTCAAATCATGAATCAAGTTGATTTATGATTACAGTTTTGTTGTAAATGCAGGTGATTCTGAATAAAATGTACCTCCTTCATCTGCTATTAATATTTGGAATACTCTGAGAATTCCAGAAACAGCTAAAGGATATAAGACTGACTCTTGCCTCTAAGTTAAGTTGATCTATGTTGCAATCATAACACTATTGTTATCCAAATGCTTGCCAGGTATTTAGAAGAGAATAAAGGATCTGATAGTGGCTGAAGTTGGAGAAAATGAGAAAAAAATAATAGTATCTGTATGTAAATAATCTGTGTATGAGAACATTGAGAGGAGTCTACTTTCCTATTTTTAATGTCTTCTATTGATGGCTTGGGCTGCAGCATCAGGTGATGCATCTCACTCAATGCCTCTAGTCTCAGACTGGTGCAGATGTTACTGCATGTGGTGAGATATTCAGATCCCAGTTCTGGAAAGGTATATTGCCATCTATAGTTGCAGATCAGACATTTCAGTGTCAGCTTCTTAAACCTGGTATGTGGGGTTTACTTTTACCCTGGCAGTGACAACAATGAAGTTTAGTTATCTTTGTTCCGAAACTGACTATTTTCTTCCTTAAGGATGGGCATGAGACAAACATTTTATGGTTCATATCCCAAAAATGGCATATCAGAATTCATTTTATTTAAGGTATAGTCTTGAAAATTCCAACAACCCTAGAGGAGGGAAATAGAACAAGTAATATTCCTATAATTCAGGGAACTATTAAAAATTGTGGATTTTATCAGTTTCAATTTTCTTTCTTTCTTTCTTTCTTTCTTTCTTTCTTTCTTTCTTTCTTTCTTTCTTCTTTCTTTCTTTCTTTCTTCTTTCTTTCTTTCTTTCTTTCTTTCTTTCTTTCTTTCTTTCTTTCTTTCTTTCTTTCTTCTTCTTCCTTCCTTCCTTCCTTCCTTCCTTCCTTCCTTCCTTCCTTCCTTCCTTCCTTCCTTCCTTCCTTCCTTCCTTCCTTCCTTCCTTCTTTCATTCAATTTCTCCTCTCTTTTATACCAGAAATGTGAAGAAAATTAATACTAGGATGTCTTTTCTCTACAGTGTTCTGACACTTTTTGGTAATTTAGGTCCTCATTTAAGTTTTTTTGATTCTATGCTTTGGAGTGTAGGCTCACATCAGGCACTATTTGCAATCTGCTATCCATGTCTTTGTGTAATCTCTGATTGATTATTTCACTTTTCCGTAGAGGTTTAGAGAGAATTGTTCTTGTCCAACAGGTTAAGACAGAGGTAGTTACACATTCAGTCCTCTGAACATCTTTATAATAGCTCTGTCTGTGAGAGTCACTTCTGCCAGGTAAAAATTCAACTGAATTGAAGTAACTTTTTTCCTTGCTAAATTCAAAAGAAGCATTGTAAACAAAATGTATCTACGCCAAGGAGTTTGTGATCTGAGGAAAGTAAAATGATTCATAAAATTTTAAAACATCTTTGAAAAAGCATATATGTTCAAATCTGCCTGTAAACATTACAATTTTATGGCCGTAACTTATTAGACTTATATTTCTATTTTCAGATAGAATGTACGTTTAAACAATGATGATCAAATGCTATTTTCACTGATACTTCTCCACTTTGTTATTGAACATTACATCAACATTGATATTTACTTCTTCAAACCAAATGTGCCATGATCCTTATAACTAAACCCTGTATTGAATCTAACAGGGAAACCAGTCTGTTTACATTCCATCAAAATAAACAATGATATCTGAATATATTATGTTTTTAGTTAATACCAGGTCATCCTCTGTTTCCATTTCTGGAAAATCCATCAGGCTTTCTGCAAAAAAGCAATGTACTACCTTTATCATCTTACCCATAGTGCATTTCTTTACAGAAGAAAAAAAATTGCTAATTTATTAGCTAATTTAAATTAGCTCAGAGATGTCTCTGAGATCTCTTTCTCTTTTATTTATATTATTATTTGACTAATACCTTAGAATACTCATCAGAGTAAATCAAGATATAAAATATACCAAATAAATCAGATCTAGCCTAGCAATAACACTTTTAAAAACATGAAGAGATTTAAAGTAAAATGACAGAGAAAAATACACTTAAAATATTGTTATATCAACCAACACCAACAAGAAAGACCTTAGATAAGCAGATTAGTTGAAACCTCCCCACTCCTGTCCAAGATATGGTCATGGAGCCCAAGAAAGAGACTGCAGTTATGTTTTTCAACATAAATATCTAAGATTTTGATTCTTTTGTTCTCAGTCCTTTGACAGGACACTCAAGTTTTTCACATAAAATTAGAAAATACATTACTTTGAGTTTTTCTAAATTAAGAATACTTCTTACTGTCTTGAACATATTGTTTTTCTTGACTTGAAACAAGTCTTAAAGATGGCCCAGACCAGAATTCTAAGGAAAAGCAAAATTATCTGTGAACAATCTCAGTAGTAGTACAGCTTCCTGAAATTTTACAAATCTTTCATTGAATTGAGGTAGGTTTATTTTAAATAATAATTATGTAAGCAAAGTTAAAAGCAAAACTTTGGATGTACATTCAAAGAGGATAACCCCCCATAGATTTTTCTGGGTTGTGCACAAAAAACATTGCACATAATGCTTTTAATAAGTACATCACATGAATTTTACATCAGATAGTATGAATATATGAGAATGAAATATAAAACTTTTACTTCATTCTCATTACTACTGACACACTAATTTGTAAAATAAAACCCAACACTGAAAAAAAGTAGAAATACCCATGTTAGAATTTTCATAGCTGTTTTAGAGTAACACAGATGGTAACAGAGTAAGAAAATTTTATTTTTAATAGACTCTACAGAAATCTTGAAGTAGATCACACACAGGTGTCTTGAAAATAATTTTTATATAAAAATGAAGATAAGAAAAAGCCCTAAGCATGAACAAAAAATAATTTTCAGTCTTTTGATGACACACGACTTCCTTATTAAAAAAAAAGAAAATAACCTCCTTATTAAAAAACCCAACAACAAAACATCCTGAAGCAAAGGTTTTAATTAGGAAGGTTTGACATGAGCAATGATTGAATATGTCATTGCTGTATTGCACAAATATGAAACTAGAATTACTTGTGATTGCAGAAAGTGCACTCTTACACATTCCTTCTGATGAGAAAATTAGCATCCTACACTTCATTATTTAGTATATTTAATCAAAGAGTTAACCTATGTCCTCTTCAATCTGTAAAACCTTTGGATCTTTTCTGTTTTTCAAATCATATTCAATCCTTTTTAGCAGCAAAGTTTAAATTTCAAAAGTTATGAAATCTCTTAATAGTTCTGCTTGTCTATCTTGCTACATCCTTGAGTGATATACATCCAACAATGTCTTTAAATATGTGAGCAATAAAAACTTCTAGTCTGATAAGAATCATAGGCAGAAACCACAACTAAACAAAAAGATCAATAGTTAAGATAAGAAGAAGTTTAGACTAACATTTTCAGAAAATTTGAAAAGAAGCTGTTACTCTTTACTGTGATCACAATGTTCATGCCATTTTTGTGAATGTTTTGCTGGAGCCTAAGAAACTGAAGTTATCAATAAAGGCAATTTCGTAATGAGTGCCCTACATAGAGAAATGACAAATGTGGATATCCAGAAATACTGTTTCCAGGGAAACCATAATTCAGCCAGTTTCTGCACATTTATTAAAGAATAAGTTTATGCAAGGAAGATGAGATATGGTTTCTTTGGGGAGCATAACATTGACTTTACTGACTTTTGTGTACGCTAAATGTCAACCATTATTTTCATTAGTATATCTTGTACTTTCTTTATTGCATTGTATTTGCTGAATAACACACTGCATGCTTCTATAATGAAAGGATGTTTTCTGGTATTTTCATGCAGAAGATAAGATAGACATAAAGTAGTAACTAGAGCTGAAATTATAAGTTTTCACTTTCAGGTTATTCTTTGAGCTGTCAAGCTTGGAGCTGAAAGAACATTTCTACTTACAGATCTGCACAGCTGCAGAGAGAACCATGATCTTTTTGTTTGAGGGACTTACACTAGTAAAAATATTACACAAAAGAATTTACCTTAGAGCATTACACTGTTAGCTTTCATCTTTAATAAAAACAGAAGTTAAAGATGCATAAGTCTAGAAAGGAACTTGTCAATATTCTTAAGCTGGTGAGAGTTTAGCTTTCTTGTTGGACATTGAAAAACTTCAAATTTACATAACGGTCATGTTACATCACAGCAGCTAAAAAAGACCTGCAAGGCCTGAATATTTAGCAAGTTTTACCTGTAAAGGCTGTCTAAAAATACATCAGACACTTGCAGGCACAATTGCATGGTAAATGAAGTAGAAAGCTGACAAAACAATAAAAAAACAAGTAAAAGGTTTTCAAATTCAGATGACTAAAACACACTTCATTACAAGATTGCAGGATAAGAGCCAAAGAAGAACAATCAGTTTAAATCCCACCCCAAGAATCTATGGATGCAGATAGAATGACCAGCATTCAACACTCTTTTCTTTGCCTTACTTTAGTTGCACATTCATGCTCTACTGGGAGCAAGCATATACTAGGAAAAGACTAGAAATTTCCTAGTTGTGGTGATTTGGCCTTGGCTAGCAGCAAAGTTCCCACACAACCACTTGCTCACTCACTTCTCCTCTCCCTAGAAGGAAATGGGAGAAGATGCAAAGAACAAGAATGAGAAAACATGCGGATTTAAAAAAAATAAGGAAAATCACCCACAAATTATTATTGAGGGCAAAATAGACTCGGGGAATTTAATGTGTTGACAAGTAGCATAACCTAAACATATTACCACTGGTTCCAGTATTGGGAACCAATTTTTTTTCTGGTTTTTGTTAGGATTATTTTCTTTATAGTAACTTTTCTTTATAGTAACTGACTTTTGGATTCGTGACCAACCAATGCTAATAACAGAGGAATGTTTTGGCTGTTGGTAAACAATGCTTGAAAAGTGTCAAGGCCTTCTTTGTTTCTCATGCTGCTTTGGCAACAAGTAGGCTAGGAATTTGCAAGAGATTGTGAGGGGACACAGCTGGGACAGCTGACCCCATTTCATGTTTTTAACCCCAGGTAGCAACTAAGATCAGTACTGTGTTAATGTATTTCCTGTATTTACAAATCTTCCTATGCTGTATCCAGCAGGCATTACCTTGGACTAAGCTTTAGTGGAGATTCCTATTTTGGAAACGGGTTTACTAAAACCTGGGTTTACAAAAAAAGCTGAAGAACATAATACAGACTGTTATTTGACTTTAAATTCACAGTAGATGCTTACAAAAATGAGCTCACTCTTCTATCAAACACTGTCACAAACAGTCCTGCTAAAGTCAGTGAGATTTTTCATGGAGAAAGATGCTACACATTTTAGTCTGAGTTATCAGGATCTATCCCATAATTATTACAGTGAACCATTAAAGTCTTGACATTTATCACACTATGGTATTTGCTGTTAGTGAGGCATTTGCAGTCCCCCTAAGCTTGAATGGGGAGTACTGCAAATACCATGTGAAGTTTAACTACCATCAGCAGTAAATGTCAAGATTTTAATGGTTCCTGCTCTACATGTAATATGAATTTAGAACAGAAAATGTTCAAAAAGGTCTGAGTTCTGAACTTTGTTTTTTTGCATCCTATATTGCATCCTGTAATTTTACTAATTTAAGTCAACCTTGAGGTGTATTTCAGATTTATGGAAACTCTACTGTCAATAATTTAACAGAAGTTTCACTTTCTTATAAACTTGCATCATGCATAGCAACACCCTGCAAAAGTGTTGCCAGTAAGTGCAAACATTACTGAATCGCTTACATAAAAGTTATAAGTGTTTTTTACAATAATATAGTACAAAAATTAGTTATGTAAATCATTCTTCATTAGCTAGAAGGAATTCTACAAAATTCCAAACTGTTAAGTAATGTTACTGTAAGATGCAACTTCTAATACATCTGAATAATATTAGAAGTTTTGGTATTGTTCTTTGAGAGTCGAGAGAAAATATGTGCAGGTACAAATGGCATGCATGAATACACACATCAGACCATTTTCATTGGCCCGCGGCGTAAGGCTGTGAGCTCTACTTTGGATACAAGCCTTGTTGACACATTTTATTCTCTGCACACTATAGGGGAAATTGTAAAATAACTAAAATTTGGCAACTGATCACATTTTGTTAAACACAAACAATTTTAAACCTCAGCAGACCTCCCAGGCTTGGAAAATCATTTCAGAAGGAAGAGGGAAAGAAAGAGAATAAAAATCAGAGCAAACTAACAGAATTAGAGAAGCAATGCAACCTCTTCCTACACTTCTCTGCTGGCTTATAGTGCATCAGGGAGCTGCTCACTCAGTAATTCACATCAGGTACTCATGAAAAGTGGTGCAATTTCCAGTGATATGTAGAAGTCCTGAGGGGTGACTTCAGCTATATCAGCTATATACTTAAAATTGAATCCATGTACTGCATTAATTATTCACCACCATGCATTGCAAAAGATTTTGGTTCTGAAAAAAGAGTGTCTTTTACATTGTTCAAAGGGTGAAAGGAGTTCTTACACTTTTTTTTTTTACTTGTTTCTGGCTTATCTATGCTTTTGCATGCGGCAAACAATGATTCCCATTCATTACCTAGTTCTCTAGTAATGCCTTTTATAAATCTCCTTTCATATCGGGACATCAGATAACCCTTCCACCGCTCACTGATTATTATTGTGGAGAAAAGTTATGTAGCATATAGACTATATACAATGCCTGGTATTTTACTTGAAGAAAACAATAATGTTGTTAATACTGATAAGTATGTATATTCATTTATTATCGACGATGTTCTTCAAACTGGAGAGTTTGGCTGGATTTCATTCAGTTCATGAAAGGAACAAACCTTGAGTAATGAAATAATTTTATTTCACAATTCATACATCATACATCCTTGTCTGTGGATATGCAGAGGATAAATGATGAGGATATTTAAGGTATAAAGACAAAGAATATTTAGAAATAATTTCACTACGTAATGTTTGCAGCCTGCTATCTAGTGTGTCACAAATTTAGATTTTTAATGAATAAAAATGTTTCATGTGCACAACATGTGTAATATTTTTAATTACTAGCCAGGTAGTAATAAAGATTAAGCATATATATATAACCTTACTTATAGAAAACCTATTTTTCTCAGGATGCAGAAGAAAAAAAAAGCTCATAGATAGAAACATTTATTTTTTTCTATGGAAAACAAGCACTATCAGTCACCTCTAGTCTTTGAATTTCTATACACTTGGTACAGGCAAGAAGAGAAAAATCTATTCGCTTTTGCCTTAGCTCATCTTATTAACTAGAGTAGTTCATAGGAAACATGTGTTTTCAATCAAATTTATCACTGCAAAGAAAGAAAAAACATAAAAGGACCAATTATTTACCTCATTATATTCTGTATATTCTTGCAGTGAAATGCTAAGCATTGGTTATTGATTATCATTCATGCAATTTTCTGACTCTATTAAAAATGCTCTGAAAAAAACAGAAACAAATTACTTCTATAGAAACTTGCTCCTATTTTTAAATAAAAACTTGCTGTCGCTCATAAAAAAAAAAAAAGCTAGACTTGCAAATAACCATGAACATGTGCCTGAGTACAAAAGGCTCTTTAATTCACTAGGCAGGTAGAATTCTGCTGTTAAATATCAAGCTTCTTATATCATCTATTTTGAAAAAAATATGCTCAAGGCCATGTTTAAACTTTAATTAATGAAGAAACAACCACTGGGAATTGTTACTGTACATTATCTTATATAGTCAGTCATCACTCTTTTCTTAATTGCTCTAAATAATTTTGGAGCGGTTTTCCCTAGCTCCTTCTTTATTTGTCCTGGTTTCAAAATTGATACAAAGTAAAAAAAAGAAAAAAAAGAAGGTCCCCAGCTTGAAATGTGATAAGTGCACTAGGAACACATTCAGCCTAACAGTCTGCATAGAATTTTCTCAAGAAACTTCCAGCATACTTACATGGTTTAAAAAATATTTTCTACTTTGTTAATTTGGTACTAATAAAGCCACATTTGTTTTAATCTAATGTCATTTTCCATGATACCACTACTGTGTGAATTTATAATAAAATGTAAACTTGGAAAACAGTTATGTATAATCAGATGAGGTAGATTTATGAAAGCAGAAAACAATCAATTAGAACATTTCTTCATGCTGCTGAGATAGGATTCAGCTCAAGATTCCTAAAATGCAGTAGATCTCCAAGACTTGGCAGATGCTACCTACTTAGATAACTTTGATTTATTCTTATATTTGGACATCTATACAGCTTTCCATTCTATAACTGAGCCGCCTAAACAGAGGCACATACATCCAACTTGGAAAATTTTAATAGTTGTATTATTCCCGGTCTTCAACTGCTCATAGAAAAGAGTTAGCTCACCTCACTCCCAGTTTTGTGTGAATTTGTATCTGTCAGACCTGTGTGAATATTTCAGATACCTTTAGCACACGAGAAAGTGCTGTTGCAGTTAAGAGCTGATTGGACCATCTCCCCACTGATGATGGTGGGAACATAGAAATGTAGTTTAGACATAGATCTCTAAATTTTGGCCTTTGAGTAAAGTTTTGAGGATTTAAAAGCTATTGCAATGACCTTGTGCACATCTCCTCATTTCTGGGCATTTCTGGGCTCAGGTCCAGCTGGGAAAGAGCCTTGGGGAAAATTGTTCTGAAGAAGGTGGACTTGGCAGGGTCTGCCTCCCTTTCCTCCCAAATGGAGCTGTACTGCTGGGACTGGCCCGAGTTCCAGCCTCTGCTGGATCAGAACCAAGCCCTCACCTGCAGGGTAATGCCCTCAGCTTTGTCCTGCCCCCAGAGACATTTCCAATGTCCAGGTCTGGGCCTCTCCCAGTTTTCCCCAGCTGCCCTTTTCCCTAGCTGGGTCACTGAAACAGGTCCTGGCTGCCAGTGCCTGCCCTGATGTCCCCTAGGGAACCTCTGATGCCCCCAGGCAGCCACATGCTGCACCTTCACACACTTACGGCGCAGTCAACAGCACACCATCATCCATCTGGCTGCTGGAAAACGGGTGAAAACAGACTCCTGAATTTCTTACTTCTTGCTTCTTGTTCTGTGAGGTATTCACAAATTATTCCAGAAAAGCTCCATACAGGCAGGGATCACCTGGGCAAAAAGAATTTAAAAGTTAGCGGTTAAAAAAAAAAAAAAAAAGAAAATCTATTGAAGACATTTGGAAAGAGCAACTGTAGGAATTGGGACTTTAGAAGGAAAACTGCAGAGTTGGGAATATATCTATGGAACAAAATAATCTCCATGGAGTTTTTATCCTTTCATTTTCACTGATAAAGAGTAGGTAATAAAAACCTAGGCCTCTACCTATGTACTGGTACAAACTTGTGAGATCTGTGTTGCACAACCCGTTGCAGATAAGCAAAACAAAACAAGGCTGGTGTGAGAGTTGCCTTCCCGAGGAATTTCTGGTAAAGGGAAAGGTGTGTAAAGCCTCTGGCTATTGGCAAAATCCAAAGTTACGATAAATTGACAGACCGTAAATAGAAACTTCTGCAGATGAGAAAAGCAGTTTTCTTGAGAGCATTGCTGAAGTTTAGGATGCGTGAATGGAATATTCTGCAGATGGAGCAGGCTAGTGGACACTTCTCATAAGTGAAAAACTCTCTTCACCAATCATCTGAATAGAATGAGAATAAGAAATATATCTTCTCAGAACTATATCTTCTCAGGTATGAGGGAAGTGCATGACCCAACACCTGAGATATTCAAACTGATTTACAGAAGGCAATCATAAGGATGTGTAAGGCTAAGTGCCTAAAGTTAATTTTTAGGAATATTAGCATCCTTATCTGTCAGAATGACATACTTTCAGAAATGTGTGCCTATCCTATATTCAGACTTCTGAATATTAATACTGTGGACTGATGAGAATTTCCTGGCTTTCTGACTGGAATATAACTGCATAGTACCAAGAGATGAAATTTTAGTGTTCTATAAAATCCTCATATATAAGAGTAAAAGCATGAATTACTCATCTTGGAGACAAAAGTTCACTTATGGATGAGCTCTTAAAGATGTCTATATGTTGTGCAGACATTTGGGTTCTGGAGTTTCAAACATCTTTAGACTTGTAAGTACATAAGCAAACGTAATAAAAGATGTGTATTGAGACAAACAAAAATAAGTAGGATTCAAATTCAAGGAGAGCATAGGCTATTATAGCTAGGAAGAAACAATCATCTACACAAAACCAAAGAAATCTGATAGGAAAAGTAGGAGAAAGCTTATGCTTACTGGGCTTAATGAAAGTAAATATTTTGTAAGATAGGTGAAGGGGGAGTTTTGGCTTGGTTTACTTTTAGCTCATGTCTCAAGTCAGGTTCTTGGAAATCTGAAAAGAAAAAATTATGAAGAAAAGCCCAGAAGATAAAGACAGGTAAATCTAAGAAACACAACAGTTATAGGTCGCATAATCCATGGAAGAGAAATCTGAAATACTTGAGAGACAGTTGCAAAATGGAAATGAAGGTTGCTGAAAATACTTGAATTTGACAAGAATTAATGAACTTAAGGGAGACTGAGCATTTCTGTACAGTGTTTTCAGAAGTTTAAACATGTCCTAGTTAAACACAGGAACTAAACACAGGAATACATTCAAATTACTCTGTGTAGAAAACAGATCTAGAGTCTGCATCCCTTTTGGCAATATTTGTGTAGCATTCCTTTTGAATAGTACACTTCATTGTAGGTTTGCAGGTGGACTTTCTAACTTTAGATCTTTTACAGACATTAGGGTTTTTTTGAATTCTCAGAGATAATCCCTGAAAAAGGCTACTGTTCTCTTCTTTTTTTGTATTATTTAATAATGTATGATTTAAAAACTTTGTTTTTCACTTAATAATCTGCTCTTTCTGTCTCACTGAGACAAATTCATATGTTTAACTTTAGTTTTCCATAAACAGCCACGCATAAAATAATGATCTCAAAGCAACAAAGTCATTACTCTGAAGGTTACATAGTGCTTCAGGAGGTTGATTGCTTATTGTAATTGATTGTTCAACATTAAAAATATTACTGTACTAATATTCTTGTCTAAGATTACAGTACAAAACTATTCTTATGTACAAAGAATCCTGTACTTGTTATTTCACCCATTTTCATCCTTTGAGATTGATTAATGCATGTTTTTCTTCAGGTGATGGTTGTGTGTGCTGAAGTAATTTCTTAAGACAACAGACTTATATTGAAATGGATTGCATCATATTGATTTGCATTATCTGAAGGTCTGACTTACTCCTTTTCCTATTTTTCTTTTTTTTCCCCCAAATATTTTTTGACACTCTATTACAAGGATGTCCAAAGTCTGTGAAATGAAACTGTTACTGAGAGAAAAGAAATATAGGAAGGGAAAATCCTAGTGAAGAGGTAGAGATGCATCAAGTATTTCTGCTGCTGTTCATGATTTTCAAAATCCTATTGTCTCTAATATCTCTCAGTTTTCAGTTTGCCCTTCAAGTAAAGCTCCACCCCAAATTTTTTTCAGGCAAAATAGAATTAATGTGGGTAAAGTGAAAAGGAAATTTCATTGAGGGATGCCAAATGGTAACAGAGATAAAAAAAAAATCTTTAAAGGAAAGAAAACATCCATGAAGAAAAAAAAAATATTGTGAAAGTTGACACAAAATTGACAGTTTTGCTTTCTGAAAATAAAAGCTAAATTTCAGTAGGCTTATATGGATGCTGTAAAAAAACCCAAAATATTGAAAATTCTGGAACACTATTCTCTGTACTTGGATACAGTATTATGAGCAAAAACACGTTTTAAGAGCAAGTCTTCTCAGCATCAGACTGTGTATAGCTGTGTTAAATAATAAATAAGTAAAAACACAAGGGAATTAGGACTACAGTAGAAATAGAACAAAAATAAATTAATCTCTATAAAATAAATAGGAAAATAAAAAATGAATTTCAAGATTACAGATTTCCTGGCATTTATATCTAATAAAGAAAATATCATATGATTAAATTAATATCCTATCTCAAAGTCCAATTTCTTCTCATTACAAAAAATATTCCAAACCAAAGCTAGATGTGAACTTTTTATACTTGCAAAAGTCAACAGTGGGCAACACAGAGAATCTCTTAAGTTAACCTTTATAGACTGAATTTTAACAGCTATTTTAATATATATCATATTGAGGTGCATTGACCCTGACTTCCTCAATTAGACAGAGGAGACAAAATATAGCAAAAGGCGCATGGCTGAAGGTGAGGGCATGCAGCCTCTCTGTTTTGGAGCCAGCTGGCTTTTACACCATCAGATACAGAAGAAGCTTCTGGCAGCTTCTCACAGAAGTCACCCCTGTAGCCTCACTCTAGCTACCATTAAGAACAAGTCCAAAATATTTGCTTGCACTCAGAAGAGTCACAGCGCAGCAATATTTGCATGCACTTGCTGGGAAGAGTCACAGCTCTTTCCAATACACTGACAAAATCCTTTGGAAATCTTTGCTGCAGTTTATAAGCTGTAGTCATATGTTAGTATCACCACAGTTTAACCAAACCAAATTTCAAGAAGCTTTTTAGCAGTTTCCCATCAATTTGTTTTCAAATGTTCAAAGTTGCATTGAAATGTGCTAGTTTATTGCTCATCAGAACTAGTCTATAACTAGTACCTAATATGATAGGAAGTAGATTGTCTACAGTAGTAAATCCACAATTTCTTCTTGTAGATTGGATCAAAATTCATTTGAAGGATCCCACAGAGAATCTCTAGGCAATTTGGACTTGACAAACAAAAAATCATAATATTGTGTGCTAAAAAGAGAATTTTCTTTTTGTCTCTAAAATTAAGTATACTGTGGAGTTTAGAAATATCCAACATGTTATGGTTACATATCCAAAAAAAGAAATGGATACACCTGTAATAAAAAGTGAATGAGATCAGCAGCCTATCTAGGTAACTTGACTTGTTTTCCTGCATGCCTGAATTTTGACTAACTTTGGTCCTTGATCCCACAGAAGGGGTTTCCCAGATAGGCATTTTTCTTTTGTATTGTGAGAGACTGGAAGGACTGCTAGTTTGAAACATTTCAGGAGCATGTGCGTAGGGGAAAGGGGCAAATCTTGCTCTGGTGAGACAATGCCTGCTAGGCACACCCTGCTCCCTTGGGCCTGTATTCCAGCCCCACAGTAGCCACAAATCCCTGGTGCACTGGAGGCAATGCTCCACAAGGTCCCCTGGAGCTGCTATTCCAGGTCCTAAGTGGCCACCAGACCAAAATCCCACCTGGGGGAAGGGCCCAGGAAAACCTGGTACTTAGACTAAAAAAGTGTACTTAAGGCAGAGCATGAGGTAAGCACAGGTCTTGACCCTATTTCTTGGATTTTGTATGAGCTAGAACACCAGTGGAGCAGGGGTAGCTCTATTTGTTCTTTTCTCTCTTCTCTCATTCTCTCTTTCTTCATCTAAATCTTTCTTCTCAAAGTTTGAATACCTTAATATCAGATAGGTTGGAGTTTGCTAAGCTAAATGGGCTTAGAATTTCCTAGGTAGATGCTTTGTGATATGTTTGATGTTGACTGAATGTTGCTCTAAACTTTTCCATATTTCCCTGATTTTCTGAAGTTTACCAGAAAAATTTTTGCTTGTTTCGACCTCTTGAAAAATATCCTGTAGATATTCTTGTTGATGTATTCAGTACTTTTGACTTAGGGTACATAAAATAATCCTAAGCCTTTTATGAGACCCATTGAGTGAAATCTGGGGCCTAGCACTTATGTCACTCAAAGTATTTGTTCTAGGAGCCATTAAAGGACCAATTGCATAATCAGAG
The DNA here is from genome assembly GCF_028018845.1 of Melospiza georgiana. Lineage (NCBI taxonomy): Eukaryota > Metazoa > Chordata > Aves > Passeriformes > Passerellidae > Melospiza > Melospiza georgiana. The sequence continues at coordinate 39,206,927 of NC_080431.1, forward strand.
CCTTTCTTTTTAGTTGGTATTTTATTCATGCAAGAGGATATTCAGAATATGATATGAACTTTATACGTCTTTCACAAATTATCTATTTTTTCTAAGAAACATTGGTCCTCAGCAAAGTAAAAAACAAACAACCAAACAAACAAAAAAAAACAGAAACAAAACCAACAAACCCCAACAAAATAGAGCACCACATTGTGTGGCAAGAAAAATTGTGATTACCATCAATCTCAATGCATCCTTTCTAAATTGAATAGGTCCTTTGAAACTTCACATAAATTACCTGGCTCACAATCATATCAGTTTACTTATGAAAACACCTATTCCAAATATCTTACACATTATCAGGTTTCTATTTAGTTCTTTTCCTTGACCATGACCATTAGCTTTAAATGAAAAGTTTCATCACTTTTTAAAACATGTCTTGCCTGCATTAATTATGAATTTTGCCTGTTTCTGAATTTTCATTAAGGCTCACAGTTGAGGCAAATTTTGGAATTTCTACACAAACTGTAGTGAGAAATAGGGAAGCTGTTTAGCCATTTTATACTAATTTCTTCAAGAATCATTAAATATATATATATAAAAATATATATATTAAATATAATATATATAATTATATATATTATTTTATATAATATATATATATAAATATACATATATATATATATTTTAAAAATATATATACTATATTTTTAAAACTTCCTAGATACTTGACTGCCATTCCTTTCAATATATTTGATTTCATTATAACCAACTTGCAGGAGGAATAATCTGAAGCATAGCGTAGAATGAAATAAATAATCAAATCTTGTATGATTTTTGATAAGTAATGGCATCGGCTGAAGGGAAAAAAATGTAAAAAGAAGCATTTTAGCTCACATAGTCCATTTCAGATGATCTGCTGAACACAGTAATTCTTTGCCTGCAAGGAAATTCTAATTACTGATTTAAAAGATGTAATTTAGGTAAATTAGTAATGGCTTCATCTGACATAGTAATAAAAAAAATAATAAAAATAAGAATGAAAATATTTGTGTGAGTGGTACAATTTCATCATTTACGTTTCATGTGCAAATCTATGATACAACACTTATTATTCTAATTATTCTCTAAACAAACAAAATCTTTTGATTATATGGTACTGAAAATTTTTGTTTTGTACTAAATCCTGTTCTTTCATTCCTGTGCTTCCTTCAGTCTTATGTATTCTTTGTCTCTGTATTAACTATTCTTTTTACATTGAATTCCACATGGACATCACGAAATAAAATTGCTAATTTAGCCACTTTATTAAAAAGAGATTTAAAAAGATTTCTCACCCAAAAGGATAAAAACCTGATGGCATTTTATGGAAGGGTACTTTAAAGTTCTGAAGCAAGTTCAGAAGAAATAAAATTATTTTGAAGGGATAATAAAACTTTTTAAGCACTGTTTGTATACTTCGTGATTTGTTATACCCTGTCTGCTAAAAAGAGCATTCACACTAATTAAATCTCCCGTGTCTGTAACCATCAGTATTTGGCATTACTGAAATACCACATTGGGTGTAATAAACTCTGCAAATCAATCAAATATCGTTGTGTATATTGCACGGAGCTCTTCCTTACATGCATATTGTGCAGTCATGCAGGCTTGCATATTATAATCAGAGATAAATTTATTTTATCCTTTTACGCTGCCAGGACTAAACCAAAGAAAGGAATCTGGTCCCAGATGCACATTTAAGAATCTCTATCTAAAAGGAATCTAATTCCACTCATGCATAAACACACAAATATCCAAGAGTATTTCTAAACCAGACTGGAAATTGAAAGCTAAGAAACTGACTACTGAGAATAAAAAGGAGACTGGAACTTTCATATATTTATCTTGCAATTTTATGCACCAGAAAAATCTAAAGGTATTAGATGACAAGTGTTGCTCTGAAGCTAAAACATATTTCCTCTGTAAAAGATTTAACTTAATCCACATGGGCTTGTTTTTCTTTAGTTTGTTGGGTTTATGTCCTTTTTTAAAGATCCCATTGGCCAGTAAACATTACTAGAATATCGTTTGGGATAAGAAAAAGAGATTGATCTGAAAAAAATATCAATGTTTAGTGTGATGTACCTCCTTAGGGCATGTCTACATTAATTTAATAATACTTCCTTTTACCCTCCCACCCACCCAAAAAATTAAAAACCTGCAAATGATGAATTAACAGAAAGCTTCATGCTGAACAAGACTGAACAACTTTTTTCAGTCACAGTGTTTAATAAGGTCAGTCTTGGATTTTAGTTTTTATAGGATCTTGCTTGTTTTAAGTCATCCTAACTGGCTCTTTGTCAGATGCAGCCTATTAATGTTTCTAGCAATAGGTAACTCGCAGGAGTTTTTCCCAAAATTAGTATGGATAATTATATTTCTCATTGATTAATGAGCCTTCATCAAGAAAGGACAGCTAATAAGGCAATCTGTTAGACATACAATACCTCCATAGCCTTATATATCTTGTCCTGCTGAATATGATCCATAATCATCAAGAAAAAAATGTTACTATTTGGAGGTTTCTGTGTTTCTACTTGCAACCAATCCGCAAACCAAATGTAGACAATACAGTGGTGTGTTAGCAGCGTTACAGCAGAACTACAAGATATTCCAGGCTTTCTCTGAAGCTTTTGTTGACCTTGAGAATGCAAACTACTGTCGTGCAAAAGGACTTTGTGCCATATGGATGAGAACTAGGTCTGTTTGTTGCTGTAAAAGACAACAAAAATATTTCTGTGAATGTGTAAGCAACAACATTAGGATGAAGCAGAATCTCAATCCTGTGTTGGTTGTGGGGGGAAACATACAGCCAAAGGATGAGGGAAAGCCTGATGTAATACTTTCTTTGCCTCTGGTTTTTGAAAGACCAGTTGTTCTCTGGAACAGAGAAAAACTGAGCTGAAAGACAGGAACTGGGAGCTGAGTGAAGCTCCCATAGTCCAAGTGGGAATTGTTTGAAACCTGCTACACTCTTTAGGCACACAAGTCTATGGGGCTAACGCCCCCTCACACACAAGGCTATGTGGCTACCAGCTGAAGTGCTCACTGAGCCACTTTGCACCATTTACAAACAGTCGTGGCTAAATGGGCTGGACTCAGTTGACTGGAAGTTGTAGAATGTGATGTCTGTCTTCAAGAAGGCAGGAAGAAGGATCTGGGGAGCTACAGGCCTGTCAGCCTCACCTCTAGTATCAGGAAAGATCATAGAGTAAATTATCTTGAGTTCCGTCAGATACAGGACAGCCAGGTGATCAGGGCCAGCTAACATGGGTTTAGGAAAGGCTGGTAGATATGTCTAGGATATCACTCTCCATCCTGTCAAATGATGGCACTCCCTGTCATGCTTTGGGACCATTTCAACTATCATTTTCCCAAAAGACTTACAGACAGTAGGCAAAATTATGTATTTCATAGGCAGAAAAAAAATTAAAATATGTTGCCTTTGGTATAGTCCTCCAGTATTGTCTTTGCAATCCAACCTGTTCATGTCTTATCCTGGCAAAAGCCAAGAAACACACTGTGGGGTAGTCATATTTTCCATAGACTGTCTCTGTGGACTGTGGCAGCTTCAGATGGCAAAACAGCAGCAGCATATCTAAATAGTAATGAAGTATCTCACTAAGCAGTATGCCACCTTCAGAACAATTCTCTTTTGTGCAGAATTGATGCTGTACACAGCTATGTGTGGAGGGAGAGAATGTAAGAGAATAGTGCAGAAGGCAATCTCACACCTGAGGAGTTGCAGCTGTGCTAATCACCAAAGATTAGGAACAGCCCTGTCCTTAACAGGCCACAGCTGTGTCCAATAAGGATGAGTGCTACAAAAGAGTGGGGTAGCTGGGTGAGGGGAGAGGTGGTGTTTGTTGGCTGTGCTGTGAAGAGATGTCCATGAGAAATCACTGAGAAGGTATGGGACTTTTGCAATAAGTGACAACAGCTATGCATGCATAAGACCTGATCAGATTTCTCTTCATTGTGAGAAAGGTGTTTTCTCAAAAGTTCAGCAAGGAGTGACAAAGACAGCTCACATGAGGGGCATATTTATCCCTGTTTTTTTTATCAGTTTGGCTATTCTTTTACCTGTTGGGTAAGGTGTAAGATGCCAGGTGGTAAAATTTTATGACAAAATGAGAGAAATTTGCTCTAGATAGATAAAGATCTTACAAACTTGTATTTTGGGTGGGCAAAGGCTCGTGAGACTAAACCTTATGGCTCATAGCAGCTGGAGTGAATTACCAGGAGAGTCTGCTCAAGGGATCCACCTGGACACTGGTGACACCATAACCCAGCCTTGTACTTCCAGGTTTGCTCCCTCCTGGAAAATTACCTAAGGGCACAGTCACAGGAGGAAGCTGGAAGCCAGATCAGTAGGGAATGTATCTTTGGTGTTGTGTTAATGAGTTTAGCTTGAAAGCAGGAAGAAAAAATTATGTGAAACGCTACTTCCCAAGGCCTGTGGCAAGTAAATGACCATCCTCCTTTAAGATTTTTTTTATATTTGTGGACATCACATATGCCATGTACTTTACTTCAGGCTGTAGAATGGTCCACTGACTTGGTAGTTGTCACAGACTTCTCTTGCACGCATTCTCAGAGAGGTTTGTAACTGAGTCAGGAAAATTAGTTTTCTGATGGGTTACTATGGATAAACAAATGGATCTCTACACATGGACTGCCTGGTAATAGCACACACAAGAGAAGTTTCTGATTTGAACAAATGATAGGCAAGCTTCCAGATGAACCTCAGCTAATTTAGAGTCAGGGAAGTCGTTGCCAAAATAAGAGATTGTCTTCCTGAATTGATTAACCTATAATATATTTTCACCTAGTTAAAAGACCACTAAGTCAAGAGAGAGAGCCTCTTAAGTTTTATTAACTTACTGAGAATGAACTCCTGCTGTAGTAATAGAGTGGGAGATACTGGCAGGTAACCATACATCCTCTTTGCTATGCTATTGTTTCAAAGCTGGAAGTTTTGGCTGAATAGAACATGAGGAGGGTAAAGAGGCAGGACTGTAATTCAATGCACACAGACTATAATAGGAAGTATGTTACATGCATAAACATACATAAAAGGGAAGGCAGCTTCATCCTGCACATGCATTTGCTAGGATTTTTTACTTAATTGTTCATCCTTTCATTAATTGTGGGGAAACATTGAAAAGTAGTCTTCATGAATTTGCGTTATCTCTTAAGCTACATGAATGATATTTTTCTTTTCTCTCTCCTTCTTAGTAATCAAATGAAAGCATAGATCACTGGGTTCTAGTCCAAAAGCAGAGATAAAATATGTTTAAAAATTAATGTTTCATTAAAACTGTTTTATTGACTAATTGTGCTTTAAAGATAATTTAGGGAAAAAATAATGAGAAATCATAATGCAATTTTCTAATCAGTTATTTTGAGATGCATATGAAGAAAGCACTTGGAGCCACAAAAAAAGGTGCCACTCAGTTACTTTGGTCAGCAAATGAGGAATGACGATCTAAATCTGGAGTCCTTAGGAGGACAGAGAGAAGGAGAAGCAGAAATGCATTGATGGATGCTTTAGGCACTGATGCTGAATTGTTCAGAGTTTATGGGTCAGGATTGTAGAGCAGATCAATGATGGCAGTGTTGGGGTGGGTGTCTGCTGTAGATTGCCTGATCAGGAAGAAGTGAATGAGGTCTTCTTCAGGAAACTGGAAGAATGCTTGTACTTGCAGGTCTTCTTGGGAAACTTTAAAGAAGTTTCAGCATAAAAGAATAAAGATAGCGAACACTTAAACAAGTTGGATATACACAACTTCATGGGATCTGATGAGACAAAAAGAGGCAAAGGACATAAATTCTACTTCAAAGTAAAAAAATATTTTTACCCTTATGATGATGAAATGATTGAAAAGGCTGCTCAGAAACATGGAGCATTCATCCTTGGAGGCAATCAAAATCACATGCCAAACAACCTGTACTAGTTAATCTTGGTCTGAACATGCATGCTGGATTAGGAGATCTCCAATGATTCTGATTAAACTAACATATCCTTAATAGGTAGGAGGCTAAGCAAAAGTTCTGTGGAAAAAAAAAATCAATCAGCCTTGCCTTTTGGCTCAGAATATTTTTAAGGATTAAAATAATCCTACACAAAAGAAAGGTAAGAATATTATGCAAATAATTCAATTAGAAGAAGTTGATTACTTACAAATTAACTTACTCAACCACACCATGATTATTGGAATTGTTCTCCTTCAATAGAAAAGTACTATTTTGCACTGGAGGAAAGGAATCCACCCTTTTCTCTGCAACTTTTAGAAGGTATACTTATTAGAATACTGGAGAAAATGCAGAGTTTTCAGACTGTGAAATAACAGTGCTAGCTGTGATCCAGTCTGCTGAACTTAGAAATCTGTTATGCCAAAATTTTGATGTGAGAGAATGAGCATCATAAAATTCCAAGTGGAGTATATGAAGACAGTCAGATGATCTTGAAGGTCTGTAAAGGAAGTGTCATTTGTATAGTGAACGTTTCTTCTGCATTTAGAAGAGACATGAGACATCTTTTCCTGACAAAATTGAAATGTCACTCATGGAATACAGTGTTTTGAATGTTCATTTTTAAGTCAAAATGCAGCTTTAACCATGGGTAGATAATTTCAGTTTGCCAGAGCTCTCTTTAAATACCCTGATCTGTGAATTTGCATCTACCTTCTTTTTTTTATTTTCCCTTTCAAAGAAAGTTATTTTTCTAGATTTATCCCTTAAAATGTCCAAATTTTGAGAAACTCCAGCACAGCTTTAAAATTTATCACTTTTTTCATCATTAACATGTTTTTTCCAAAATTTTACAACAGAAATTTCTGCTCATTGACTTCAAAATTATTTGTCAAAAGAATGAGACTGAAAAAGATGTCCAGTGTCCTGGAAATGAGTTCATAATTTTTCTGTCTTTGAACAATAGGACTAGGACCTTGTAAAATGATTTTTGTTTTAATTTGTGTAACTTTTTTCTTGTTATCAAAACAATATTAAAATCAATAACTAGGAAGCATTTAACATCACAGCTTTTAAAAAGGTTAAAGCATTTAGTATAGCTATACTATCTGAGAAAATATTATTTCTATATACAGTGTGCGTATGTATTTTTCAAGTCATGATCTTAGAGTACAGCTATTCAGGAGGAAGAACAGATTTTAAGAAACAACAGCAGAAAATCCTAAGCAGGAACACAGTAATCATGAAATATAGAAGCATATAGAGCATGTTCAAAGGAAAGATATCTGAAATGCCATGATCAAGGTGAAAAGCAATTCCAGAGGAGCAGGAAAGCCCTTGGTTTAAGAAAAAGACCTGTTGACCAGTGGAGTTTCAATTTCCTTGGCAATTCAACCAAGGATATCCATTCTGCAATCACTAAAGCAGCACTTGAGCCCTTCAAGGTGCAATAAGACTACTTCTTTACTGTTCAATGAACAACAGGATCAGTGGCAAATGGAGAAATCATCTTAGGAAATAGACTTAGTGCAATAAAATGCTAGGAGATGGCAAACATTTAAGGTCTGCTGATCTCATAAAGTCTAAAATACTCTGGAGACTGTGGTGCATATAAAAAGATGGTGCTTGCTAAGTATACTGGACTCCATAAAGCAGTCTAAAGAAAATGCAGCTTTATTCTTAAATAGTTAAATTAGGATCCACTACTATCAATTGAAGGTAGACAATTTTATTACCTAAGAAATAGTTGAAAGAAATTGTAGTCAGTGTTTGCAATAAAAATCTATTCTGGCTGGAATGCTGAATGAATACAGATTTCAAGAGACTTGAATAGAAGAGCAGACAGAGATTTAAAAAGATATAAATTTTTGTGGTTTAATGCTTTTTTTTCCCCCCTATGAGCACATTCAGTGCAAACTATTCCACATGTGCTGAAAACAGGATATTTGGTTCTGAAGAGTCTTAATATATTTTTTGTTACTTCCTTGAAAGAAGAACCTTTTTGAAACTCTTAGTTTATGCGATTAAAGGTTCAGGAAGAATCCACAAAAAAACCAAGGGTCACAGAAGATAAATAGCAATAATCTAGTCAAAGGGGCAAGTCACTGCCCTGGCTCTGCTCCCAGATGTTCCAGGAGAACCTCAGCTTCATGGTCTGGGAAGAAAACTTATCACCATGAGTCAGCAGAGTGGCTCTCCAGATGGCATTGCAAAATGGGTAGCATTACTGCCTAGTGTTACAGGGTTAATATTGGGGTACAGGGGAGCAGCATTTTTGAATTTCACTAGATTTAGTATGGAATGTTAGGGGAAGAATCAAAGAAGGAAAAGGAAGGGATCAAGGTGGTTTGGAGAGAAATAGACATAGGAAAATAGAGAAGTAATAATACAATAATTGGGGTCAGTCGTGCTGGCAGATGTTGATCAATGTGCTTGTAAGGCCATGCAGCTTGTCCCTGCACTGTGTCACTCTACCCTGTTTCCTCTTTGGAATCTGTGTATTTTCTGACTGCTCTGTAGAGGCAATGAGATCTGCTGCAGTCAGTTGAGAAATCTTTTTGCACACTTGTCTCTGTGTGTGAACATGTCTGTGTATGAGGTTGCTGAAAAGTTGAGTGTCCAGAGGGCAGCTATGGGGTAGGCTGAGTGTCTGGGGCTGCTTGCTGGCCTTCTCCAGGGTCAGCTAAGAGAAACAAGGATGATGAGAACATTGATGTCATTCCTGAAGGACATTCATGTTTGTGCGAGTGCCATGTCTTCTGTGTGCTGACCCTCGTGGCCAGGAGGGTGAACATCTATATATGTATTATATATATGTATTATATATGATGCTGTGTGATATTGGGGCTGTCCTGTGCAGGGCCAGGGACTGGACTTTGATGATCCATGGGGTCCCTTCCAACTCAAGATATTCTATGATTTTATGAATCTAAGTGTGTGTTTCCATGTGTGCCTATTGGGAAGGTGAGCTCAGCTTCCCTTCTAGCTGGACCTAGGAAGTGGGAGCTGCAGCAGTGCCTCCATCAAGCTACTGAACTCAGCAACTCTTCACAAAAACCAAAATACAAGTATCAAACATCAAGATATATCTGTGGTGTTTTTTATGGTAAAATTAAAACTCGTGTTCAGGAATACCAGTATCTGAATGGCTACTTGGCTGTGCAGAAAGAAGGGGGGGCTTTGTATTTCAAAACAAGATATTTCCGCTAAATATAAATCATAAGCAGCAGAAGATATGATCAAAAGAAAAGCAGTTCTATGTCTCTAAAGCATATGCAGTACCAAGTAATTCATATTTTAGCCAGTCTATTTGAGTATGATTCAGAACTTTTATTTTTATCTACACAAGCTTAAGGATGACTTCTATAGATTTACCAATTATTTTAAAAGTCTAATTACTTTTGTCTAGAACTGGTATAGAATCAGAACCATATAATTCTCACCTTCAAAATCAAACTTCTATAAATGTTGATTTTGATGCAACTTGTGTAAAGTTACTGAAGCAAATGGAAGTTAAATGAGACCATGGTTTTGTCAGACTTTCAAGTACACATTTCTGACTGTGGCAGTACAGAGAAAGGAAAAAACATCCCAAGAGACACAAGTTTTGGTTGCATTTGCAAGGTCAGATTTTGTTGTTCTTTTTCCAGAATACCAACTATGTTTCAGGTAAAAATCCATGTGTTGAAGAGTGGGGTATTATTTGGAGGTGGATAGGGAAAGGTGTGGTTTGTTGATTTTTTTTTTTTTTTTTAAGATACTGTTTAAAAGAGTCTCATTTAAAGAATGTCCTCTGAACAGAGGAGACCTTGTATGTTATATTTTGTATTTCCCTTGAATTTAGTTTTCCATGAGTGAAATTGAATTAAAATATGTTGATGTTACATGTAGTACCGTATTAACAAAGAAGAAAATGGAAAAGTAAAGGTGTGGCTTTCAAGAATGTCAGGATTCGTTACAAATTCTGTGATGACTTTCTAAGAAATGAGGATCCTTGAAGAAGACATAGCTTCATCTCAAGCTAAGTTGTTTATGAAATATGTTTTTTTTTTTTGCTTCTAACTTAAATTTTAATTTTTCATTCCTTAGGCATCCTCCTTTCAAGTTCCTAGGTTTTCATTTCCACTTCTTATATCCTTTAGATATTCTTCCCTTTCTTTTTCTTTTTTCTTGGGTTGTTGCACTTTGCTCTCAAGAATTTGAGTTTGCCTTGCCCTCCTCACTCTGTGTTATAATTTATTCAGTTACTTCCCTACTGTGTTGAAGAATCCTCCCAGTATGAATGCTCCTGCTCAAATGAAGGCTTCCATTATAGGGGCTGTTACCTGTGAACACATACTGAACCTGACTGCAGAGTAACAACTCGGGAATGATTTTCGAAATTTTACAGCAATGATATAACTACATGATTTAAGTGGCAAACTCTTAAAGGTAGTAATTTTGGTTTCAAAGTTATAAAGACCCATTTTTTTTTGCATTTTGATGTACTCAGAAAACAAACTTTCATCTCAATTTAACAGCTTGAAAAACAGGTTAGTAGCTCTTAATTTATATCATAAAAGAAAAAAAACTGTAGGGACATAATTTCAGGAATTCAGAAATGCAGTAATGAAAGCATGTTCAATGTAGGTCAATTAGAGGGATTTCATGTTTGTTGTTTTTTAGATGCAATTTTTACTTAATGAGAAATTAATGATATCTAAACTGGCCAGTGTAAGGAATTTTGGAATTAATGCAGCATCGGATTGGTATAATTCCTCCCTTACTGAGTGCAGTGACACTTCCTCAGTACTGAAGTGGTACAGTTACAATTATTCTGCACCTGTGTATCTGTGGAAATTTAAGCAATAGTGACAGCTCCATGATTTCTACAGCTGTTTATGAACAGGTGGCTATAGTATGTGTGTCTGTCTTTTTTTCTGCTGCTCTAAGCCTTTAAAATGTAGGGTATCTGTCATAAAAGTCAATAAAATGTTATATAAACAGTGTAAAAATTGTCTATTTTGCAGCGCAGCATGCCATCTAGTGGACTTACCTTGCAAACAGCACAGCAGATAGCAGAACTTAAAAAACCTCACCATCACTTCTCCTAAGCAGAACTGCAGTGCCCACTGTCTGCTTTTGATTAATGAACATCCGACATATTTGTGAATCTGTGCTTCCAAATAAATTTAGCCAAATATTGGAAATGGCATTTGAGTACTTGATACCATTTATTAAAATAAATGTAAATTTAGCAGAACTATTTTGAAAGCTGTGCCTGAAATATTAGGGTCTCTTTAATGAAAATGACCTTTCAACGGCAGAAATCCAAAAACTTAACTACTCACTGAGTCACTGTGGAGTAGCTAGTATTAAATCTTCAGGAAGCTTTTTGTTGAAGTGAGCACATCAGCCATCCTCACGCTGCTGAGTTAATACAGGAACATTGTTGTATACAGGTGTGATAACGCACAGCTTTGTCTTAGCAGTGCCCAACAGGAAGGGAAAAGGAGAGAGGGCTGCATTCAACAATTCTTGCCCTTGCTTCCAAAAGACACACAGGATTATCTCTTGCTGCATCAGTGTGATTTAAAACGACTTAAGCTAATTGTGAAGCTGCACCCCAGAGGCAAGCTGGCTGATGAGCAGCGCCATTCCTCTCTGACATTCCCACTGCACTGTAAATCCAGCAACCTCCAGTTTCCTGTGCCTCTTATGGGCTCAGTGAAGAAGGAAAGCTTTTTGAGATTGCAAAATTTCACCTTGGTTCCCAGCTACTGCTAAGACTCAAGATTATCCAGAAGTTATGCAAAATATACAAATGAGTTGTGGAGACATTCCCCACTCCCCATTTTTCCCATGCACTCTCCACTGGTGTTCACATGCTAATACCTGGATTACTTCAAACTCCTAAATATAACAAAATTCACCAGGATGAAGTAAACATTTTTCAAAGGAATGTCAACTATTCACTATTAACTTTGAGAACTTTTGAAGGACAGTTGGATTTCCAAAACAGAAGAGGAAGAAGAGACAGATGCACAGAGACACACAGAGAAAAGGACAGACAGAGACAGAAAGAAGAAGCTTCCTGATCACATAGTCCAATCTTAGTTCCCAGAAGTGTACTGGAAAAAGAAAATCATAAACCAATCTACAGCTTTTGGAAAAATCAAAAATAGTGTTAAGAGCAAATCACTTAGGAGCAATGCAATTTGAAAAAGCAATAAAACAGTTTTCAAGGAGTATAACTCATTCTCTATTTGTAACTTTAACATTGGCTCATATGACCTTACAATAACATTTAGGATACATGGCACAAGGCAAAAAAAAGTGATAGACTAGGAGGCAAACTTGCTAGAAAACTGTAAACAATGACTAAATCAGAGGTTAACCATCATAATGACAGGCAGATTTGATCAGGGTTCTTCAGTCTTGACAGTTTTGAACATAAATCAGTTGTCAGTGCAGCAGAAAATGGGATGAGTGCTGAGATGTATAAACAGCAGTGTTGCTTGTAAGACTGATAGAAAAAAAAATAGAGTTTCACTTTGCTCATAAACCAGAGAGCATGTAACAAAAAGGTGGAGAAGTACAGGAAACGTGATTAACAAAGAATGACTGTAGGTATGAGCCCTGTTTAGTCTGTAGAAGACTAAGATCACAGTCTTTGCATGAATAAGGGTTGTTGTTGCAAAGAAGGCAATAATTTATTCTTGGTGTCCATAGGGGAAAAAGAAAAAAGCAAACACATTTCCATTACAGGAGGTTCTTAAGGACAGATTTGACAAATATTTGGTAGGAGCACTTTGGACAGAATTAATTTGAAAGTAAAGGAATGAGTTATATGACTCTCAAGGCTAATTCTGGACATAATTTCTGAGACTGTAAATGACAGACGTATTGACCAAACTATGAAGACTATTTCCTGTGCTCAGGACTAAAATTCCTAGAGATCTCTGGTAAAAATTAGTCTTTGCTGTTCCTGCTGGATCTGTTGAAAATTTCAGGAAGAAATCAAGACTTTCTGTCTCTTTTCCAAGAGGACATATAGAGAAAAAAAAAAAAAAAAGGAAACTTCTTATTGTACAATGACTGCCTCTTTATACTTTACTTGAAGTTAAAAATATTTATTTGAAGTTAAGGACATAGAAATATGTATAAAATTATTTTTAAAATGTTATAACTCTTAGAATGTCAGTGCAAGTTATGAACAAATTATAGCTTCAATGTAATTTTGAAATAATTGATTTGCAATAACGTAACTGTTTCTTTTTGTCCATAACTGGCATATGGAAAAGACTTTCAAAAAATGTTAAAGAAACTGTGCACCACATGAGTGAAGGAATCCCATGAGGGTTTATTTTGTTTCTGCTGTCCTATCATCTCACTCTTCTACAGGAGCAGAAGAAAAGTTGTAGCTTCATTCAAACAAGCTGGACTGAGGGACTTAGCAAGCATTGTCAAATGCTGAATGACCTCAGGGTATCTGTTTTGGTTTTTTGTTTCTTCTAATGTCTCTCAAAGGACAAACTCCTCAGAGGAGCCTTCCAGCATCTCAGAGAGTGATTAAATTGAAATTAATTTGCACAGGAGTGAGGAACAAATTCTAGGGAGAAACATCCTCATGATCTACAACAATTTCCTTTTTGCTTGCATCTCTCTGATGCCCTATTGATTCCCTGGTTCACACGTTGGCTGCTAATGCATATTTTTGTTTTCTAGCTCTCTGTGTTTCTCAGGGAACCTTCATAATTGAGAGAAGGTTTCATGTGCAAATAGTGTTTTAGCTCATAAAGCTAACAGAAAGTTAGCAAACAAAGCAAATTACCACAAGCAATCACAGTTGAGCATGTAAGCAAAAGTCTCATGATGTATCTTGCAGGCTTACCACAGTTAAAGCTGTAGCTTCTGGTATTCAAACTGGGGTCAAATGGAGGAAGTGTTTTGGTTTCTTTAATTACTCTATTTAATTAAAATTCTTTAAATAAATTATTTATTTAAAGATAGCTTTAGAAGCTTTCCAGTAATTAAATAATTTGAAAAGGTGATAGGACATGAAGGAAAGTAGGAAAACTGTAGAACTTGCAATATCATTAACATCATGTTATAGTTGAAAATTACATACTCACATTATCCTAATTGGCCCTAAACCAGTGGGGTAAATACAGCTGTAAGTTTCTGAATAAAGTGACAACAGCCAGGAGAAAATATCAACATCCAAATTTTATATTCTTCCAAGAAACTTGACATATCTTATCATTCACTGTGACTCCATTTGTCAGGACATATTCACATGCACTTTTTACCAAGCATGTCAGTAATTTTTATTCACTGGAATGAGAGTAGAATAAGGAAAGAGAGGAGACTGATCAAAGTAAAAAATGCAGCTTTTGAAATTAATTGCAAAGTTAGGTAATTTATTCATTTTTATCTTTCTCATTCAATCTTCATCTCTTTTCTATCACAAATGCACTTTTCTTATCCTTGTATTAACTTGGACTAGCCATTCAGCAGTGGCTGAATCTATTTCAATAACTAGAGATTCCCCCCCTTTATGCAATCATTTTCTGACACCAATTCACCTTTATATTAATTGCCTGCAGGCTGCACACTTGTACTGCATTTATTACAAAACTTATGATGACTTTTCCAGGCTTCAGCTGTAATACATCTCATGTTTATGGAGGTCAAAGGAGCCAGAAAACTGTGCTTTTTCTTATTTTCTACGAGTCCATGTCTTTTTCTTCAGCATAAAATTTCAGCAGGTGTTATCCATTGTAAAAATAAGAGGAAACAAAAAAAAAAAAAGGGAAGAAAAATTTAACCTGTTCTTGTGGAACAAACATTGTAACATGCAATCATATAGCTGGGTAGACAGACTGTGACATATCTGAAAAGATATTTGTGAATTAAAAAAGGGCATATGTTGCAGATTGCAGATATATTTTCAGGTGAAGGTGAACAAAAGTATGCACATCTGTCTTTCTAACATAAAAGGAATATGATATTTAAACACAAAATTACAGAACTATAAAAGAAGAAAAAAAATTCCAGGAAGCAGGTCTTTTGACTTCCATTCAACTATTTTTTTATACATGGGAAGAAAAACAGCTCCTTAACAGCTTCTCCTGTGTCTTTTTTCTTGCAGTCTTATTCTGAGCCAAGATGTCCAATAGCTTTTGCCTGAATAAACAGGCAAGCAGAACTCACTTCATGAAGTGAGGAATGTGCACAGAGAAAAGCACATTGTTATCTCTGCTCTGCGATGGGATGTTTAGTAAACCATCATATCACGATGTCTCACTAGGACTGGTCTGAAAGGCAAGTTTAAAAATTAATTTGTGATTTTCTTGTCAAAAAAAGTTGTGTAAAAAGAAAAATTTGAAGAGTCTGAAAATTAGAAAAAAAATTGGCATTCAGCAGATGTGGACTACATGTTCTCACTGATAGGTGAAAGATGAGCTGCTTTTGCTTCTCGACCAATTTTTTCTGCATATTCTGTCTTGTTAAAATTACAGTATCTATCACCACTTTTCAGGTATCAGGCAAAAAATAAGCGCTTTTTAATTTCAATGGTTTTGCAGCAATAGTAGTTCTAAACTGCCAGTCTAACAAAAATACAATTTCTCTGTGCGCACTAAACCAAAATAATTACTTTCAAAATTTTTCATAAAGATTTACCCAATACAAATCAAGCTTCTACAGAAAGTGTTTCTTGAGTTTCTGGTTGGTCTGTCCCAGGGCTGGGAATACTTAAATGTGCTTCTTCTTGCCTTGGGTCACACTTCCACCTAGATCTAGCAATTCCAGACTAAATGATTTAGGGGCAATAAAAACACCAGGTTTTATATTCCATACTATACAATAAAGGAACTGCAGGATTCTGGAGTCTAAATAAAGTGTCCTGAGGAAAAGTCTCATTATAAGCTTCACCCAGAGAAAGATAAAATTATTTAACTATACTCTTCATTTTCTACTTTTGAAACAACTACTCAGCTTCACTTTTATCTCATGACCCCAAGGTTTCCTTAAAGTTATGCAGTGAGGGATTTTGCCAAAAACATTCTGAATTTAATTATATCATCATCTTTCTAAGGAACACAACAATCAAGTGCACCAGATGCAGTTCCTACAGAGAAAAAGGCTTAAAAGCCAAAACTGAAAAGGTTTTATTTCTGTCCAGATACCTAAACTCAGTAGAAGTCTAAGATTTATTCATTTTGGACATGCACCTCCCTCAGATGCAGGCTGCCCTTAACCACAACTCTATCCTATGCCTCAGAAATTGAGCAAAGCACTATGCCCTTCTCTTCTGGGCCAAACCTGAATGTGGGGGGTTGATGCTGGCTGGATTCTGGGCACTCACCAAAGCCCCTCTGTCACTCCCCTCTGCAGCTGGACAGGGGAGGGGAAATGGTTTGATACTGCATCATGCATCTTCCAGCTTTCAAAAAGAAAGAATAAAACATACTTAATTCTTTAAAGATCACACGTGGCCACCTTTACAGATACAAAGTAAATTGATAGTTTGGAGCAAAACCTCAAACCGTATAAAGAGATTAGACTAGAATACCACAGAACAGAATACAATAGAACAAATCATTTCAGCTGTAAGGAACCTGTAATGGTCATTTAGGGCAATTGCCTGACCATTTTAGGGTAGTCTGAAAGGGAAAATATATTATTAAGGTCATTGTCCAAAGGCATTTCAAACACTGATAGACATGAGGTATTGACTACATCTCTAGGAGTTTTTTTCTAATGGTTGACCATGCTCCCACTAAAGAAATCTTTCCTCATGCCAAGTTGAACCTCCTCTGATGTAGCTTTGAATCACTGCCATGTATCCCATTACTGGATGCCAGAAAACCAGCGTCTCTCATCCGCTTTCCCTTCTCTGGAAGCTGTGGAAAGCATTGACGCTATCCCTTAGTCTGCTTCTCTTCAAACTAGACAAATGCTGAGCTCTCAACTACTACTCATAGAAGTGCCTTCCAGCTCACCAGCTTTGTTGCACTTGTCTGGGTATATTCAATGCCTTCACAAGCTTTTTAGATTGGGGCTATAAGATATCCTTGCAAGTATATGTGAATTCCTGGCACAGAGCACGGATCTTGAGATCACATCTATAGAGTCATAGAGTCTGGGCTTTGTGGGTTTTTAAGTTCATTTATGTTCAAATGGTCTGTCAAATGGTCAGCCAGGTCTAGATTAAGTAATAATTCAACATTCTGACTGCATCTAAGAGAAATAGTTCTTTACTGTCTTCATTTCTTCTGTCTAGAGATCAAAAAAATACATGAAGCTTTTGAAAATTCTCAATGCTTTGAAATAGAATGTTGTATGCACATAATTTTCATTTATTTTATAAAACCTGCTAATTTATTTTATAAATCCTGCTAATCCCACAGTATCCACAATATGGGCCAAGTGACACCAAACTTCTGAAAAACACTGACATATATAACTAAGGCACCTGGACATTATATGATTAACTGTATCCTCACATAACATTTATTTTAAATTCCTCATCTTTAATCATGACTTGTTTCAGTGATTTTACATATATTCTTCAGGGGCATTTTACTTTCCAGTCATTTTGTTTGATGTAAAACTTTTCCTTTTCAGTGAAAAGAAAACCTCATTTAAAATTTAAAAGGCCATCCTAGTCCTTCTTTTGTCTAGTATGTGTATTGGTTCTGCTCGGTAGCATATCCATAGGCTTGGTATTTTCTCCTGATGGATTATGCCTTTAGGTAAATGTTCAAACATATTATGCATTTATCTGAAGAATTCCGTGTTCTACAAACTCAGATGACAAAGATTTTCCTGAAAACATCTCACTCAGTAAGCCCTTTCTGGATCTTCACAGTTTTTCAGATTTTTGTAATTGCAGGTTGAGTACTCAGCCTGCTCCCAGTTTTTCTCTATTGCCCGGGGCATAGTTCTTGGTAATTTTCTTCCCAGACTCATCTAAACCTCTGACAAATGGCAAGGAAGCATACCAACAAGGATCTTACCCTTTTAGAAAGTTTCTAGCTGTTTTGCAGTCAGCTGTCAGCTTTTCCGCTTGCCCACTATTTCTCTCTTTTTCCTTCCAAAGCAGTAGCTTTCTCTTTTTTCTTAATTTCCACCAAGCATCTCCAATCAGTTTACCCTCATAGATTGCATCTTTCAGATTCCTTAACATCAAATAAGCCAAGGGAGTTGTACTGGAGATATTTTTAAAGAAACAGACCCTGGTATTATGCCTTGAAACGTAAGACTGTAAGTCAAATAATTCTTTGAATTCACTTTATGAGTGTCTGCAGCACAAAGACTGACAATGCCAAGGTTATTGAGTAAACAGATATTAGATGTGTAATAGGAAAATGAAGTGTGATCAAAATATGGCACAACATGAAGCAAAAAGGAATGAAATACAGCTTGCTGAACATTGCCTAGCACAACTGGAAAAGGTGGTAACAGAAAAGAGGATATTTTTAATGTAAAGCAGCAATCAATGCAGCAATAACACAAGAAAGTTTCTCCAAAAGCTGCTGAGTTGCTAATGGAAAAATTAGTAAGAAAATAAAGATCCCCAAAGAATATAATAAATCAGGGCTCCAGGGTCCTACAGTACCTCTCCTGAACAGAATGTAATGACATTTCATTTCCTACTTTTCTGCCAAGAATGTCAGGCCAGAAGAATGATATAAAGCCTTATGAAACTTTCTGCTTCATTTCTGTACTGGATATTTAGCAACGTGTATTCAAATAGACTAACAACAAAGTAGAAAGTAATGTTTTCTTATTTAATATCCCTATTTTCTGTTCATAAATACTTCAAGAATTCTCATAGTGATGTGCCATTTTCTACAAAAAATTAGCCAAGGGCTATGTGTGTTTTTCTCGTTATTCAACAACTGAGCAGTACATTTACTTCTGATTTGATACATAGAGTGAATTTACATGTCATAATGCAGTTAGAGATCTAGACACTAGATATTTTGGATGGCCCAATACAAAATTATAAAGACATCATTTGTATGAAAGCATGTTTTGTAGACTGTTAGGCAACCTCTAGTTTAATGCTGGTGTCTGCAGCCTGTGGCCCAAAACTTTTTCTAGTATGTTGATTGTTTTGGATCTGTTTCTGAGGTATCTAGTTCCCACTTGACATTATAAAAGTAGCTTATGCACCTAATTTTAAATACGGATGTGGCTGTGGGACAGGAACCTGAAAGTTAGGTTTTGCAATATTCAGTATGGCTTAACAACTTCCTTTCTTAATTTAGATTTCTGTCTAATGTATACATAATGTATAATGTATAATGAAATCTGTCTGAAAACTTGATGCCAGTTTTTCTCCAGAATCAATCTATTTTGAGCCATGACTGCAGAAAAGTGATTCCACATAGTCTGCAGCTTTTAGATTTCTGTACATGCCCCCTTGAATCCTTTGACAATTTTTTTTTCCAAACCCAAAGTACAAAAGATTAATTACAATAACACTAACCCATAAATAAATAGTTTAAACAATAACTCACAAGATGCAGTCACTATTTTGGTATCTGGACTTTAGTTCATTCAGGATATTTTTAGTGGGTAAGCCAATATTAGTAACTCAAAAAATTCTATTTAAGGGCAGCTATAAAATGAATTTACAATGACAGTCATATTTTATGTGGTATTTGGTACAGAGATATATATTGGTATATATAGATATATTGGTATATAGAGATATATTGCTTTACTGAAATTAAAATCAAGTATGAAAAGACATTAAAGTTTCATTTAAAACTTCTAGTGAAAAATTTATATAGTTTTATTTTGTGTTACAAAATGGACTAATATGCATTCAAAATATAAGGGAAAGTCCCTCTCCAGCACTTAGACACCTGAATACTTAAGATATTACTACTACATACCACTGTGGTGCTATGAAAAGATAGGTCCTATATAGTGCATTGACTTGGACTGAACTAAAAGCAAGGGATTACCTTTAGGCATTTGGATTCATTTATTTTCTTGAACTCCTGTGTAACTAATCACCAAGAAGATTATCCACCAAATATTTATTTCTTGGTTCACCTATTATAGCCTATATAAACTAGTTAATATAAAGTGAGTAAAGATTAGATTGTGATCACTCCACTTACCCAATTCAATTCAGTACCTATTTTCAAAGAAAGGCAAAGAAAATAAAAAGTGTGTGAAATTGTTTCTGTATGTATGTAAAATTCAAATAGGCTGGGATATGTCACTAGGGAAGAAACAGCTTGGAAAATGGGTGAATATGGGTGGAATAATATACTCAGGTGTACAAGAGACAGAAGGCATAGGAGATGACAGTTTTTAAGCTCTTCCAGTGAAAGAAGAAGGGATGATGGGCAGAAACAAGGAGTGTACAAGTTTGGAGCAAAAAAATGCAAGTTTTTTGTTTTTTTGTTTTTTTGGGTTTTTTTTAATACAACAGGCAGCAGAGCTGTGAAACTCCTTGCCAAAGGACATTGTGGTTGTAAAGATTTGACAAGGTTCATGAGAAGCTTGGATGGCCACGTGGAAGAGACATGCAGTGGGGTGATTAAGGAGAGAAGTCAGCTGGTACTCCAGAAACCCCAGAGCTGAAATCAATTGGAATTTGAGAGCATAATTTGAAGCCACATGCCTGCATTGTCCATTCTTTTCCTTGAATACCTGCTTATGATCAGTCAGAGCCTTCTGGAGACAGACTTTGTATCTAGATGGATAAATGGACTGAAACTATATTTCTGTTCTTATGTCTCAATCTCATAAATTTCAGGAAAGTGTTTGTTGTTTTATAAAAAGACAGATATGCTTATACACATCTCCTCACTCATTTTCTTATCCATCATTGCCTCACCAAACTTGATTCCTTCCAGTAGACACCTGGGGATGGATTTCCTGCTGGGCTAATTACTCTAAAAGCTGACAAACCTGTCGACTGCTCTCACCACAGCAGCTGTTCAGACATTCCATTATATATAACCCGTGTAATTCCCCCCTGTTAACTTGCCAAACAGCATGCAGTTGGCTGAGAAAACAAGTCATGGCAATTGTTCCTTTATGACTTGCATGCACCACCTCCTCAGCAACTTAGATCACAAAAACTGTGTGTTTCTTACCTATATTGCCTGTGCACTCTCGCCCACATCAATACAGATAATGGTGCAGTCTACTGGTAAGGGAACAGGTAATTACACAGCTCCCACAAATATCCTAATATTACTCATTAATTCATACAGCAAAATACATTAAAGGTTGTTATGCTGAGCCAATTTTGATAATTTCATGTGCTTATATTTCTCTCTGCAAATCGTCTGTGTACATTATCAATTTAATCACTAAACAATGCCTGCAGACAAAGGCTGCACTAACTTGGAGTCAAGTTTAGGATTAAATAACTGCAATGGCATTGCACGTTTTAGAAAAACAGTTAAAAGAAATTTATATACACATAGGCATAAAAATAATTGTTTAGGGCATGCAAACAACACCACCTCTGCCATAAAACAAGGCCATAATGTACTTACATTTTTTAAAACACTATATTTTTTGCATATTTTCAAAACCTGAATTACCTCTGAAGAGAATTTCTTTTTAAATCTATTTGGGATTTTTCTGCCTAAAGTATTCTTTGAAGTTCATTATCACTTCCATTCATACTTCCACTGCATTTCTTTTCATATTATATAGGTCCTGATGTTTTGATGTTCTTCATTGCTAGAAACAATACTGACACGAAATTGCTAAAATTCATTTGAGGCTGACATCAGCACAGATCCTTCAAAATTCACATGTAGTTTCACAAAGAATCTAATTCTTCCATCCAGTTTAATACAATCAGGTGGGAATATTCCCTTTTATCTTAGACACATATTTCAATGAAAAAGAGACCAACACCTTAAGCACGAAAAGAAAATATTTACGTACAGAGTCTTCAAAGATGTTAACATTTGCATGTTTTTCTGAAGTCACGTCTTGACGGGCAATGGTATTCTGACTGATGATTCTATAATGTTAAATAAACCTAGTCCATGGAATGGTGTAACACTGGCAGGATAAAGTTTTACCATATCCCTAATAAGCACCAAGTACGAACACATGAATTCACTTACGTTTGTATATCCATTGCTATCATGCAGTTGTTTTTCCCCTGATATTGTATCAATGAAGTGTTCTGTTACTGCAAAACTTCTTTCTTCAGGCTGTGAAAAATGTTATTTTTATTTCTTTTAGAAAAATATCACAACCTGTCTATTAAAATTAACCACTAGCATGTGAACTGCAAGTTGTTTGGCAGCACAATGTTTGAGCTAGTAAAGACCATTCCTCCCTCCCCAACCTCCTAAACAGAGAATCAAGCCATTGTAAGCCTGAGTTCCTTACTAGAAATATTTTTGCCATTTACAACTGTCACAGAGGGTCATTCAGAAGTCAACCTGCCTGAACTTTACCTTCACCCAATAACCCTCAAAACTATTCATTATAACACTCTCAGCCTTAGATGGAATGAAGCAGAAGAGAAAGCTATTAGGCAAGAACAAAAGCTAAAATGAAACTAGAGTTTGTAACAGCATTCTTGGTAAGACGATATTTTTTCACTTCAGAAAAGTAAAAGCAAATATGACCAAGAAAAAGAATAATTAGTCTGAAAATCATCAAGTGGAAACAGTGCTAAATACAGATAGGAAGTAAACTATAAAAGGGCCTTGGGCACAAACAGAAAGGAGGTAATTATTTTATGACTCCATTTCCTCCCTTTTGGTTACTGAGATTATAAATATATTTTATTGCTCTGGCCAAGCAGTCACAGAAGTCAAGATGTCTGTTTGTGCTTGTGCAAGTATAGCCAGGACAGTATTTGTCCTGGCAAGCAATTCTTTAAACTTTGACTAATGACATCTAGCAGGTCTTATTTCCTAAGGGAAAGATTAAATTCTCATTAATGAGAATTGTAAAGATGATATCACAATTCATTACCCAGCTCACTGCCCAGGAAAAGACTTAAGAAGGCCAGTGTTCTGCCTCAGCACTGATTTCTTTTCTTTTTTTCTATTTTTTTTCCTTTTTTTTTCAATTGATTAAGTTATGTAAACTCAGAATTTTTATACTTTTGAGTGGATGAAAGTAGCTATATGAAAATCCTCTCTTACAACAGCATAGGTCAACTTTTAACTCAAGAAAAGGACTCCAAATTCCTTGCCTGTGTCAAAGAGAACTTCTTCAATTGCAATGAGAACCAAAATAGAAGTCCTGCTGCCAGAAGCTCATTTAAATGCATGGAATATATTCCTTTCCCCACTCTCTACATGCACATTACAGCAGGAACTCTGAAAAGAATTTACCTTGACAACTTTTGCCATGTATATCTTCCTTTTGGCAACTCCAAGCAATCTATTCAATCCAGACCCTTGGATATACAATCTTTTACACCAAAGACTTACAAACTGCTTAAGAATAAGCAGCTGTCTGACAAAATAAAGCAAGGATACTTGTCAATTTTGGACAGGAAATACAGACAGTTACCATACGTAACTTTAAAAAAATGGGGCAATATCCAAACTGGATTGTGGCCAAGACACTAGATTTAACAACTCTATTCCCACAGGCTCTGAAACATTTATTTCCTAATCCCCCAAATCTACTTTAATTGTGTGTAAGGAAATGTCTGTGTTAAAAGAAAATAACAGGGGTTACAGTAGTTCTTTTACAGCTCTTTGTCTACATATATCACTCAAGTTTCCTCACAACTATTAAACTTTCAAATTACTGATTTTTTCCAATATGTTCCTGTTTCCTAACATATTTTCTCAGTTACTCTGCTTCTCTTGACTCCTCTTAATTAATTTGCTGCTGTCTCTTCCTGCCTGCTGCTCACCATTCTAATCCTTTAACTGGTACCTTCTGAAATTAAGGGACCAAAGAAAAGGATTCTTTCTGCCAGTTGTCTAATAAAAAAGCAGAATAAATAGATGTGACTGAACAGCAATCTTCTCCTACCACGTAATATATTATTTTTTACAGCATTTATCCTTACAACTTTTGCAGTTTCACATAGGTCCACAACTTGTGCATCAAATCAGTCCCTCTTTGAGTAATTGGCAGACAGCATGCTTTTTAGAGATTCCTGAAACATCGATTTTGAACAACAAAGGATTCCTTTCTCTGAGACCACGTCTTTCAGCTGTTATTCTTTTCAGCACTGCCACCAACAATACAAATAATCATTCAATTTTCTGGGAATCATGAGAGATCATGTATATTTAACATTTGCTTATATCAGTTTTTGTTCTGTTTTTGAAACATCATTGGAAGATGTAGTCTCTGTCATTTTATTCAGAGATAACAGTGGAACTAAGCATGAAGAGATTGATAGTTACTTTGCCAAGTGCTGTGTACAACATTAATTAAATCCACAGATTAAAAGAGTCATATATACAATGTTTACAGTAATAAAAATATTATATTAATTAAAATATTATCTTCTATTTAACCAGACTAGTTTATTTTTTCAAAGTGAGACTTAAAAAATGGGCCAGCGCTAAGGGATTGGGAATGGCAACATTTTTTCAGAAGTGCATGTTATTTAGAATCTCATTTACATTCATACATTCTTAAAAGTCTCAACTATTTAGAACAGCATATCCAAAAAACATGTTGTGACCTTCACTGCAATAGCCACATATCAACATTTTAGAGAAGTTTATATGAAACACATTGACACAAGTTAGCCTTCTGCAGTGTCCATATAAACTACATTTGTACAGCACTGAAGTGTGGGGTGGAGTTCTGATTTCACTCCTGGCAATGGCTCTTCAGAGCCTGTGGGGCATAATGTCAATTCAACACCACATGACTGCTTCTGAAAAGGAAGTAACTCTTTAGAATAGGGTGTAGTCTGCACAGATGTTTAGCCTGGAAGCCACAAGAGTCAATGGAAAATAAATCAGTTATAGCTAGATGGATCTTAATTCTGTGTTTGCAAGTGTATTGCTTGGAATTAAAGCAAGAAGCTCAGAACAGTTTATGAGTTAGCCCTAAAATAAAACTCTCAAATTACTTGGTAAATTGAAATACATGGCACCAAAATATCGATTTTCATTTAAAAAAACTCCAAACATAAACCAAAAATTAACTACAAGCAAGCAGATAAGAAACCCTGTGCATATGTAATCAAAAAACAAACAAAAAACCCTACTATTTCCATTTTAATCTGAAGGTGAATTTTAATCCAAATATAGGTCCTCTTTTCATTTTATAAAAAGCGTAAGTGAAAGTTTCTTAAACTGAATTTTAAATTTGAAAAGTGATGTGAATTACCAGTTCCATACTCTGGCTTCCCTCAAGGTTCTTCTTGTGACTGAAGCCTTTGTTTAGGGAAAGTGAATGTGATTTGATTAGATGAGATTAAGTTTGACTAGATTCACCAGCCTCCCACCTTTCATGTATCCACTTTTCTTGTTTTAAGGAATGGGTAGCCTACAGCAAGATAAAAGGGCAAAAAAAGCATAAAAAAAAAAAAAAAAAGAAAATAAAGTAGTATGAGCATACTTCCAACATCTTCCGTTTTACCTAGGAGTTTAATTGCTCATTCAGAGCAACTGCTTCCCATGCAAAAGGAGTGATGACTGCTGCAGCAAAACTGAGCAAATATAGAAAACAGGGCATTTTAAAAAAGCATGCAATTTGCAACTAACAATTTTCTATGTCAATTTCAGTTGCTGTCTCTTTCTTTAATATTTTTCAGAGACTGAGAAATTGATTTCACACTAAGAGAGATTTCCAAAGGCCTTATCTCTCGCAGAGGCGCCCAGCTTCTGTACATGAGCTCTGCTAACATAGCTTAGAGGATGACTTGGCTTTAGTATCTCTGACAGCCTGAACCTTATTCCTAATGTAGTGTCCTCATCTTTATAAGAATGCATTTATAAATAAAGATATTGAATAAAGAATTAAAACTCTATGGCAGCACGTGGGTACTCAGCACTTGAATTACTTCATCCTGCTTTATCTTTTTTTATCTTATACTTTAAAAGGCTTAAGCAATTAGAATTTTAATAAATGTTGCTTTTCTTATTAATCTTTTATATAATTCAGAAACGTAGAAAGAGAAATAATTTTAAACCATATCTTTAATTTGATGAGAGTATTATTACTTCTCATTCTTCAAAAAGAGGAAGAAATAAAAATTACTTGCTCATAAAATTTGCCTTACAAAGTTAGGATTTTGAAATATATGTATATATATATATGTGTGTGTATGTCACAAATCCAGCAGTTTTTGACCAGGCAGTCACCTTCCAGTTACTAAAGATATAGTAAAGACAAAAAGTTCATACTTACAGCATAGATTTCTGTAATTTCTTGTAGATATCTGTGTTCTCACTTAAAGATCTGGTCATTCTGGTAATATCTTTTCACATGGAGTCTAGGTTTAAGCTCTTTAGTAGGTCAAGATTTTAAAAATTTTTACTCTTCGTAGCACTAGAAAATTAGTTTACAAGTGTGTGGGCACAAAAAGAGTGAATAAGTTTAACTGGAGGGTCCCACTTATGAAATTCTTGCCATGGTGTTTGGTATTACAGGTTTAATTCAACTGATCTCTGTTTCATTAAATAATTCTAAAATAATGAAATAATTGCAAGCATGAGTTACTGGGAATATAGTGACATTTTTCCTGCCAAGTTTTATGGTGCTATTAAATGTTTTTGTAATAGCTCATTAAACAGGCACTAAAATATAATCTCAGAGCTGTTTTCTGCTCCCCCAATGGAAATATCAGCATATGGCAATTGAAATAAACATTGATTTAGTTTAAGTTTCAGAATTTATTAGATAATTTCATTATTTTGAAGGTCTCCAGTTTATGAACTATCATCATTCTAACATAATATTAATGAAAGCTGGGCTAATTCTTATTCCAAAGCCACCTGAGTAATCTTTTTTTGGTTTTTTTTTTTTTTGAGGCTCTTACTGAGAGCTGGTAAGGTGTGTATGGAATGTGAATTCACATAAATACATAAAGAAAACTTACTTGTGAAATGTTTTAAAGACTAAGAATTACTTTTAAAAAATCTCAAACTTGACAGTATGAAAATTCTACTGTACCAAAACCCAAAATCTCTCCTTGCCTTTCTCTTTCATCCCTCAATGTGCTCCTAATTTTAACACTGTTCTCTCGTGTGATATTCCAGAGTATCCTAACCTCATTTAAACATTAGAATGGAAGATCTCCATTTAGAAAACACCTACTCAACATTACATTCAGCTCTCATTGTTTGCTCCTGAACTTAAACATCATTTAAACTTTGACTACTTGTACATAAAACTCAGATCTCTAAAATTTTCCTGCTAAACAATCCATCCCTCCAGCCCCAATCAATGTCTTTAATCATACATAGTGCTTTGGTTTTTAGTAATTTATTCTATTTTTATGGAAGGGGCTGCATTACTGCATTACTTCCTCTTCTCTCACTATCAAAATTCTTTTCTCTGCTAGGGGGAGTTTCAGGTTCAGTAATTCATTTGAAATGCAAGAAGTTTCATGGAAAAACTCTTGGTTTTCCCTGTTTCTTTAACACTGATGAAACTCTGATTTGTTAATTTTTACATGAGATTTTCTTGTAATAGTAAGTTCTGAATGTGTTACTACAGCTGATGAATTTCTTTAGTAACAACTATGTGAATTGAAGAACATGCAGTTATTTTAGTCTTGTAAATGACGCTAAACACAAGGATCTGAATCAACACTGGGTTTTGGAGTCTAAAATTTTACTAGATTGCATGTGTGTGCTTACATCCAAGCAATCAGTTGGGAAACTTGTTGCTTGATGTTACCTACCTGCCTGACCTGTCTAAACATGGACTGCTGTTGACACATACCTCCCAGAAGTTTGCAGTTCTGCATAGCCAGAAAGAACTCTGCTTTTGCCCTGTTAAAAGCCCAGGCTCACTGAGAGCCACAACTGAAATGGAAATAACAGGGCAGTGCACATTGTTTCATAGCTCAGTAAATAGACTACTTAGACTAAGGCAAATTACACCTGAGGTCATTTTTATCTACATCTGTCCTAGTCCAAGGAAGTTCCTTTATCCCTAGTAAATGCAGCTGTGTGAGCAACAGCCCTCCCACAATCAGCCTTTCCCTGATCTTCTGTGCAGACAGGAAAACAAGCTCATACACAGAATTCCCAACATAAACTGTCCCAGGGGAAGTAGTATTTTTAATTAGTTATGATTTTGTTGAGGTGGGTTTTTTTAACAGTTATAAATTTTTAAAACTACATCATTTCAACATGCTTTCAAAAGTCCATCCCCTTTAGCATTTACAATTCTTATTGAATTCTTAAGAATTATTCTTGGTAGAAAGAGGCCGGTGATGTCCCATTAGTTTATGTTTCTGTTTTCCTGGAATTTGCTCAGATGAGGAAGAGCACATTGATGGTGCTTTTTAATTAAGGATTGTAGAGTAAGGTCTTCTGATTGAAATTACAGGATGCTTTCATTAGTAGAAAGTGCTACAGTCACAGCTGAGTGGCTGACAGTGTTATCTATTGCTATTTGGACTGCTTTACATGTTATAGTTAATTTCAGATCCTGTGAATTATTAATTACAGATTATATCAGCCAAAACACTAAAATCCCTAAAGGTTATTTTGAGAACTGTCATTTTGGTGTCTGGCTGTAGAAAAGGAGTCTTCATGTAGTACTACATAACAGATTAGCTTTTTCTAAACAGAACAGTGCAATAAACACAGATGTCCAAAGCAGGTCATTCTTGGTGTTCTAGGTGACACTTATATTCAGTCTTCACAATTCAGTGTTGACAGCCTGGAACATTCTCTGGAGGGTGAGGTTGTCTAGACTCAAATGCGTAGAGCAAGGCACTATTTTTAATTACATATTTTAAAGCAGACCTATGGCATGGCTCCTTTAATGCAGTAGATTCTGTAATGTGAGGGTGTTCCAACATACAGTGCCCATAGAGTGCTCCTCCCAGCAGGCTTACTGATTTCTTCACTGGCTTCTGGTTTAGTTAAGATTTCAGACTTTTTCTAAATATACAATTTAGATTTTATCAGCAGGAAAATAGGTAGAGAAATAAATATTTCAAATAATTTTACTGTAAATTTTATTAATAAAATGTTGTATTTATCATGTATGGAAAATCTAATTTATAGTTAAACAATGCTTGACCTTTATAGATGTTTTGGGTTAACTCCAACCTGCAACTCAGCCCCACAGAGCCACTTGCTCATTCCCCAGAAGTGGAATGAGGGAGAGAATTGGAAGGGCTAAAGTAAGGAAACGTGGGTTGAAATCAATGCAGTCTAATAGGTAAAGCAAAACCAACACACACAGGCAGAGCAAAACAAGGAATTCACTCAGGTGTTCAGCCATCCCCAGGAAAGCAGGACCCCACCATGCATAACAGTGACTTTGGAAGACAAATGCCATAACTGAACATCCTACCATCCTTTTCCTTTCCCCAGCTTCTATCCCTAAGTGTGATGTCAGATGGTGTGAAATATCCCTTTGGTCAGTTGAGGTCAGATGTCCTGAGAGAGCCCCCAAACTATTGGTGAGATGGGGTGGGGTGAGGAGCAGAAATGACCTTTACTCTGTGTAAGCACTGCTCAGCATTAACTAAAACAACCCTGTTTTATCAACACTGTTGCGGTCCCAAATCCAAAACATAGCACCTAGTGCAAGCTGCTAGGAAGAAAATTAACCTTATCTCATCCAAAATAAACAGAACAGGGGAGAGAATGTTCATTCAGGACTTAAAGGCTCTGAATAAGTGATTTGATAGATATGATGAAGTGGTACACACAAGGTGTACTGTCATGCTAAGAATGAAACCTAGATGTCTTAAGTCTCTATAGTCTTTTAATTTGGAGACTGTCAACATTCTGTAGTTTGGCAACAAGTACTTTTTATCAGAAACAATCATCTGTGTTTAATTTACTGGTAACCTAAATACCTTGAAGATGACAACAAATTTTATTAGCTATTCTACTAATAAAAAAATGGAATAAATTATAAAATCATAATAATTTTATTGTATTGAAAATGTGCCATTAATATGTTCCCATTTGTACATGAGTAAAAATGTATAAGACAACTTTTTACTGTGTACTTCATACACTACACAAGCGTGTGAAGATTCTTTTTGCTCTTTTACATTGTTTGTTCTATATAAAATTCAAATAAATAGGGTTTTTTTAAGAAGCAGAGGTGGAAAAATATTCTGGCTTTACTAACAGGTGAGGATATCTATCTGTCTATATGCATGCACTCTTACTCTTCAGCAGCTTCCTGTTATCCACTGAATTCAGTAGCATATATTTATGTATGTGTACATGCATACATGTGCACATACACATGCATATTTATTTATTCTCATATCATTAAATAGCAAGTTTCTGTTACAGTTAATTTTTTATGTACAGACAAGTTACTAAAAATTATAATAATTTTCAGCTTCATCTTTTCTTTATCTTCTTCTTGAAGAAATGAAGCTGATTCTTCCAAGGTTGAAAATATTGGAGTGTTGTTTATTTTCTCAGTGTTAAGAGGCTGGAAGACAAAATCAGACAATAGTCTCAGGAGGTTTGCAGATGTTCATTTAAAAGCATTATTAAGAAAAGCAGCAGATGTGTTCTCTGGCAAACAGCTTAAGTTTCTGTGGCCCTCTGTTTGTACCTCAGAAAGCTGATTTATTAAACAATGAGGTGCAGAAGACCTGTTATGTTCCTCTGTGGAAGAAGGTTACTGCAATAAGTACATTGTCCAGCTGCAATGCGAAACAAAGCAAAATATTTTCCCTGTAAGGCCATATCCTATATGGAACTAAACTGCAATCCCACAGGCTTTCTTAGCAAAGATAATGGCTGTCTCACAGGGTCAATCATTTGACTGACGAAGGAGAAAATAGCACTTTATTTCAGGCCAGGTGGGCCTGTGGTAGCTGGTATTGGTACTAGTGCTTTTATGGGTGGCATAAATCTTTATCATGACAAACAAGACAGCAGGGAAAGAGGAAGACACAAGTTCCTTTAGGAGCAATAGTATGGTGCTAGATGGCAATATGCCATAAAATGTAAATTTATATATAATCTAAGATGACTACTTCTGGCTTCTTTTTTAGTGGAGAATGAACAGCGTTTTCTTGGATGCAGTCATCTGGAAGAGAACATTTACATTTCACCAATATTTTCTGGGAAGTAAAGGTGTCAATTTATCTTTAACGACTACAAAAAAGGTGGAAAATCTAGCTCAAACAGAGACATTGGCAGTCTAGGCAACAGAGGCCTGATTTGATTAGCTAAACGTAGGCATCTATTGCAATCTGAGATGTTGCAGGTAGTTTGAGGCATTTGTGTGAGGATGACACACAACTCTGTATATATCATATATCTCAAGGAGATTTCAGCCATTCTGAAGTGGCAGCTTGAAAACAGGCAGATTCACAAAGGAGTTCTAAATCCCTATGACTAGATAAATTAACCAAGTCCCTGAATCTCTGTGGTATTAATACCACACTCTCTGGTTGCTAAACATTGATTTAGATTGAAAACACATGTCAATAACATCTAAAACTTTCCATATTGCTAGTAGTCAGAGCTTGAGAGTCTGTTACTATGAAGTAGCTATTAGTTTGCACCTTTAATAATTAGCATTTGTAATCCATAATGAGCACTAACACAGCACTCCACAAGTGGTTGTTCATATGTGATTGTTCATGCAAAATTAATTTTGTATTTTGAGAGCCAGAATTTCATCTAGCTTATATAAATATAAATTCACTGGAATTGATGGAGTTTTCAAAGTTTACACCAAATGAGACTTGACACAGAATGAGGTTATGCAATACATTTTACCAGTACAGCTTGATACTTTTGGTATGAGTTCTTAATTTGGTCAAGTGAGCAAGCAAAAGTCAGTTTTTCCAGCACTAATGAGGTTTTTGTTTTCTTTGGACTGCGGTTACAAAATGACTTATGAGGTTCAGTGTTCTGCACCTGTCTTTCTTTCTTGTTGAGCTAGAAGTACTAAGATCCCTCAGACAAGATTTCCCATAAGAATTTGTTAACTCATGGCTTCTCAGTCATCTCATGGATGCTCAGGCCTTCCTCTAAGTTTTTCAGCTTCCTGGCTGTCCTTCTTCACCACTGGATTTTTCTGGCAGTTGGCCATCCCTAGTTCTGCTCTCTATTTCACCTCTTTGCTGTACTATGTTTTTTCTCTAACTGCTTATGGATAGGAGACTTATTTCTAAAACTTCCTCCTTTTTCTATTTCCCAAACTGATGATCAAGCATAAAAATTTATTTCAGGTTCTTTTCAGCTTGTCCCTTGACAGGGAGCAGCCAAAGGGTGGAGTGAACTTAATGAGAGAAGAGAACACTATTCTCAGCTGGCCCAACACTAAAATGTGGCAGCAGCTGTATTTGCTCCCAGTCTTTCTGGACTTTGAGAAGTTTGAGGACCGAATAGGAAAAACTGGCAGAAGTCTGTGAATGATATAAAAGTCAAAACAATGGGGTAGGTTGTGAAAAAGACTATATCACCTTTCAAATGTCCTTTTAGCAATATGGGAAGCAAACAGAATGCAGCTGCACCCTTGGAAAACAGAATGGATTAAGTTCTCTTTGGTTTTGCCATTTATTTAAAACACATAGAAACTAATTTAGATCTCACAAACCTTGTTGGAACCAGAGACAACTTCATTAAAGTCAGTAAACATCTCAATAAAAATGGAGGTAAAAGGTAATAAAAAGTACTCTAAAAGAATCTAGACTCACAGAATCAGAATAGCCTGAGATGTAAGGGACTCATCAGGGTCATAAAGTCCAGCTCCTGGTCCTTCCTGAACCCTCTCAGGCTGTGACCACTTCCCTGAGGAGCCTGTTCCATTGTCCAACCACTCTCTGGGTGAAGATCTGTTTTCTAACATCCAAAATAAACCTCCCCTAACACAGCTTCAGGCCATTCCCTCAGGTGCTGGCACTGGGCACCAGAGAGAAGACATCAGTGTCTGCCCCTCCTGTTCCCCTCAGCAGGAATTTGCAGACTGCAATGAGGTCTCCCCTCAGTCCCCTCCTCTCCAGGCCGAACAAGTCAAGTGACCTCAGCCACTTCTCATACAGCTTTCTGTAGAGGCCTTTCCCCACAGAAAATCTTTAATAAAGATACCTGAGTTTTTAGTGCTGGATTGTGGTGTTCTCTTTGACAGCTGTCCATATTTAAAGCAAAATGAGAATACATCAGCTACCAAACCAGAAATCTCCACTCTTTTATATTTGTGTTTGATTATTTAAGCAAGCCATTAGGTAAAGGGTGTTGGGACATCAATACTACTTCTGTAGTTGAATGTTTATCAGAAAGAAGAAAGACCAGGCAAAAGCAGAAAAGTATTACTAAAGCCATCAAAAAGCATGAGGAATGAAGGAAACATTTGAAATATAGACATGCTACGGTGAACATGCAAAGGTAAGGGTTTACAGAGCACTCACACAGGGAAAAATACCAAAATTGTGACTTCTAGATACGATTAATATAAAATATTTTCAAGAGAAAAAAAGCTATCATTCTCCACTAGTTTTTACATCATTAGAGTTCATGGTGGATCCAATAAATAACATTTGTAAACTTGATGACAATTTCTAATAGATAGTAAAATCAAATACATTGTATTGCTGATTCACAAGGACAGATTAATCACAAATAATTTTTGTAATCTTGATATTTTCAGCTTGTCCCAGAATCAGGATATATTCAAAGTATTAAATTCCTTTATATACAAAATCTAGTTTGAATGCCACCTTGCTCACCTTTGATGGATAAAGCTTCAGGTAATATCCATGTTTAATTCTTACTTCATGCACTAGGGGGTTCCCTTTCCCTCCTGTTTTGTAGACATTCCCAAATAGTTTTAACATCTATATTTAAGCTTACAAGAAAAAAACATCAAATATGGTTTTGAGTTGCTGCTATTTTAGGTAAGGGTATTTATTCAGCAAAAAATAATTTTCACTATATGAAGAATTTAAACTACAATCCTGTCTCTGATAGAAGTATATGTAACATTATCCTGCATTTTTTTTCTCATTTACAAATAAATATGATTTAAATTTCTTGATCTGTATGCAATTGAATTTTTCCAAAATAAATTATATTTTATACACTTACTACTTACTTGTGGATATAATATTTTTTTAAATCTCAAACAAAAACACCAAGAAGACAGAATTATAAAATTTTAATAAAGTTATAATAAAGTAAAAAACATAGGATAAATAAATATGGCAGAGCAAATATGACCTCCTTCTTTTTTACAGACTAAATTCAACTGACTGTAGATTTTAAACCAGTATGTCATTGTGCTTTCTTTTTTTAAATTTAGAAAAAACTAATCATTCAAACTATATGTGCTATAGCATTATTTTTATAAACAATTATTATACAATACAGCAGAGATGTTGTTTGGGTGAGTGGGCAGTAATGTCATCAGTGTTTTGAGATGTCTGTAAGGGTTGAGACTAATTTCTGTTTCATGATAGACTTTACACTCATAGAAATTTCTATTTTGCCTTCACAATATGGCAGTAAAGGGAATGTTTTAGAGGCTTTGAGACAGGGTAAAACTCTGAAGACATGCAATGTTGGTCCACTATCTTACAATATTCTAATAATAATAGCAGTTCTATTCAAATCTTCTGTTACAACCAAATTTCTGAAACATTTATGCATTATTTATAGTAGAAAGATAGATTGTAGTATAGTGATCCAATAGGTAAACATGCTTCTGTTTCTTGTTGTTTCTGTCTTTTCCATGCACCCAAGTCTTGGATAATCTAAGTAGGATTCAGTAACAGACCGAAGATATCTGTTATATATCATATATATGTATCAACCGAATAGACACATAGCTAATACAGTAATTTAGAGGCAGACAGCTTCCCAGTTGAAAACATTTAGGTGTTTTTGTTAGGGTGAGCCAAATATTTCTCCAGCCTCTACTGGCTTCTTTAATTACATTTGTATTTTGATCACAGTGTAAACTGGACATACCAGACTACACAGGCACAGATACTCCTGTATCTACACTTAGAACCTGAATCATCTTCTTGAAGTGTTTAAAGAAAAAGTACTGTGTTTTCCTGTCTAATTTCAGATAGGAAAAAGTATCATGGGCTTAGTTACTTACACATAATACATTCAGTGCCACTTGCAAAGGTCCAGGTATCTGTCCTGGTTCTGGCTGGCATTGTAGGGATACTGTCCAAGACTTCTGTATGGACCTTGCAAATACAGCAAAGAACACACAGAAATCCACTCCCCTCCAAAGTGGAAGCTGGATCCATATGCTAAATTCTCTCATAAAGTTATAGTTGTCTCAATAAAAGCAACTTAGTAAACCACTAAGTTTCTTGTAAGTGCTAAAAGAAAATTTATTTATTTCAATGAAAAAGGAGTAGCTGCATCTAGATTTACCTCTTGGGATGTGATACCGTGTGCTCTGCAGAAAGTGTCTTTCATCCATCCTGTGCTGGAATACATAAATCCTGACGCTAGAGACCACGAGAAAAGTCCTTTTGCAAACAATGCACTACAGGTTGTTTGTTGCCCTCAATGTCTTCTTTCTAATACAGGCCCTAACAGTGTTATCATCAGGCCTGGAACTGATAAGCCTTCCTGAGTAGTCTAAAGTCATCATAGCCAAAATAATTCTAATGACATCGTAAATACAAAAGATAACTTCTCTTTATTGTTTGTATATGGCAAAAGGAATCATAAATCATTTTAGTAAAACCAAGTTTTCTTAAACAAATATGATGCATATCTATACCAGAGCACAGTTATTCTTCATATCTGTAATTATAGACTAAAAATTGGCAGTGCAATGCAACATAGTTTTCCATCACTTCTGTGTCCGAATAGCTTGCTTTTGCAATTGCTCCAGCTACAATGACATAGTAATTTGCTAAGCTAATGCCAGATGCTTGCGCTAGTCAGTTCTACTTTTAAAAATTAAATCTTTGTTGGTTCAGTTTCTGTCTAACTTTGTAATCTTAATTCCTATCTTATTACTTTAAATATGTAAATACTTTAAATCACATGATTTCAATAATTATATTTCTTTACAGTTTCTCACATGTTACTATTTGTCAATTGAGCAGCTTACTTATGACTTGTAACCTTAAAAAATGGTTAATGTGCTTAATATACTTTTAAAAGTATCTCATTTCATTTGCAGGGCCATGAAATGAAGGTACACACATGTTAATTAACCTTGCTCAATTCACAAAACATGATTTGATAAACAGCAGTAACTTGATCAGCTGAAGTAGTCTGAAAATATTCTGAAAGCCTGTTGTCATAGACACAAATATTTCTGTGGATGTGGTTTATGGAATAAAGGTCCCCAGCTATTTGTTTGGTCCCTCTTCTGAATATTACTACCATGGGAACAGAGCCAGCTATATGTATGCTTTCTGTTCTTCTCTTTTGCCTCAGTACAAAGTCCAATGACCTTATTTGTACAAATATTTACATATTTGGATTTTCTGGTGGGTTTTACTTTGTATTTTATTTTAAAAGTGACAAAATCAACTTCAGAGAGCTTATGTAGTACTGGTGATGAATAAACCCTATGAAGAAGTGTATTTTCTAATGCAATGAGAGCCCTATGCGAAAAAATTTGTTAAAACAAGAATAAAGAGAAGACAATATGTACTTATCAGGACATCATCTAGAGAATGTGAGTCTCTGCATACCTAATCAAGGAATCTACTGATATCCATGCATGTATATTGACTTTTCCATGAATATGAAATTCATTATATTGATTAATATATTTAATCATTATCCTTGTCCATTCAACTAGCATCCACCTGACATTTGCCAAACAGAATACCATTGAAACCTTAGCACTTGAAGCAATGTGTTTCCATTAAATTTACATATTTATACAGCAGGCATGATTTCATCACAAATTTCATTAATATTTTTCTTACAGGAAACACATAAAATAAGCATTTTGTGCACTGTTCATGAGAACAAATTCCTCTGAGCAGAATGAAAGATTTAAAAAATAAAAACTGTATTATTGAATTCCATTGCCATCTCTATGATTAAATGTATTTTGCAGCAGGAAATACTTTTCAGTTTTTTTAATTAGTGTGTAGGAAAGTGAAGAAAATTAGGACAAGATAATCTTTTTTTATGCCAAAATTTCTAAAGGTGTACTTAGAAAACATGTTCCGTTTCTCTAACTGTATAAGACTGTATACTTCCAATAATATGATGTTCAAATTGAAGTGCCGTAAATTAATCCATTTCAAAGTCATAAAATTTCTAAGCACCACCAGTTTAATCGTAAAAGTATCTGAGAATTATTAAAAGTCTTCATATGTTTTAAATGTGCTTCAGCTCAGAATCAATAAAGCTAGACAACTTCCTTCTCCAACACATTTTTAAGTGTCACTTTTTAAAAGGCAGCATAATCTTACCCTGTGATGCCTGTTATACAATCATGTGTTTGACTGTCTATGTGGTCCCATCCTTTATTTGACAGTCACATGGTTAGCATACATTACAATTGATTTCCATTATAATCACAACAATCCAAGCTTCTTAGCTGGTTTAAATTGGTTTGGTTTTGTTTTGTTTTTTTTTCTATGGGGACCAGTTAACAAATATTGACTTCAATGGGGCTAATTTGATTTATATTTCCAGAAGTCTTATCCCACTAAGTGGAAATAAATGTTATTTCAACAAATTCTGTTACCACCTCATTTGGCCCCAAGAACCCTTTGTTGACCATAGTAAATACTTTCCCTTATTGATATCTCTTCCTATCGTTAGATGAGTCAAAACCTATGAATTGTGGAGACAATGAGATGTTTTGTTCCTTTGATAGACTTCGTGCTATGCAAGGTGTTGGCTGAAGAAAATCAAATCATGCTTTGCTAACAGTGGGTTCTGTCTGATTTCCCTCATGAGGAGTGTTGGTGTTCATTGGCAAGGTATGAACTACCCCATGTGAAAATGCTTCATGTGAGAATCCTGGTGGCGTAAGTTCCTAGCTGTGGCTCCTCAGATTAACAGGTAGCTTCAAGGATGGAAGAAAATCACATACTTGAAGAATATCAGCTAACTCCTGTATTACATTGAACACATTAGGAACTATTTGATAGTGAAGAAGTTAATTGAAATATTTTTCATTGTACAGTATTCACAGGCTTTTCATAGATCCCAATAGGTCAAAGATTCTAGTAGCTGCATTTGCACTGAGGATGTGGAAATTTAATTCTTTTAATGTATCAGATAGCACAGAGAAAGATTTAAATTCATTGCTGCATGATATTTCTTTAACTTATTTTCATTTGAAAATGCCTAGTTGTAATTATAAATGAAAACCCAACGATCTTAAATACTGATATAGAAAAACAGAATCCATAGACAGGGCAGGATAGTTAATGAGTTCTTTCCATGCCACACCCCATGTCAAGAGTAAAATATTTTACTGGTTTTGACTGATAATCTGTATACTATCAAATCAGGAAAGGGAAAAAAAAAAAAAAAAAAACAACAGAAAAACCCCTGAAACACCAGGTGAATATTAAGGGTAAAAATCCCACATTTATGATACCCTGTCAATTATTCAGTCCTCTAGAATGACCTTCAAACTGAATGCATGAGGGACTTTTCAGAAGGCACTAAATGATTTAAACCACATTTTGAGAATTTAAGACATCGTCACATATTCAGATGACTTCATTCATTTCCATAAAACATCGGAAGAACATCTGGCAAGAGCGGAAAAGCTTCTAAAGCTTTTTAAGGAGTAATGGTTGAAACTTGGGAAAAACAAATGTCAATTACTGAGGGATCACATTACCTTTTAAGGATATGCATGTTCTGAGGAATGGCAGAAGCCTCAGCCACAGAAACTGGATATTGAGTAATACTGAGAGAGTTCCCGGAAAAATGGGTTCAAAATCTTATGCAGATTCTTGAAGACATTAAAAATTTTCCAAAACAGCCAACAGAAAACAGCTTTCTCATGATACAAAGACATCAGAGAACTTTTTATTTGTTGGGAAGTTCAAAGTCCGTTTTTATTTCAATTCCTGAAAGTAGAGTAGCAGCTTGTAGAAGCTGGTCATTTCCAGACATTAATTTTTTAGAGAATTAGGTGGCTAAAATAGCTAAGATGCTGAACACCAGATTTTTAAAATATAAAAAAATGTAGCAAAATTAAATACCCAAATACATAATCTGAACTTTGAGGATCCCTCAAAGGTATATTCAGTAAAAACTATATGAATCAGGTCCATGAACTATAATTTCTTTGTGGTCTCTACTTAAAACACACAGGCTTGTGGAGTGGCACACATACCACGTAAAAAGAGTTGCAATGGTGAGTTATCTTGGAAAACACAATGCCAAAGGTTTCCTGTTGACTGAAGACAATGAGATTAGAGGCACGTAGTTCAGTGACAGTATTCAAGAAAAGTAGGCTTTGGAAACAAAATGGAAAAATTTTGCCAGTACCAATTTGCATAATCACACATGCAACAGAATGTGACATTGTTGTTGTTGTCAGTGGTATACACAGAAGAGAGCAGGAATGTCCTCAGTCTATGATGAATGTATGATTAGAGGCACTGGGGTGGGTTCTCCCTGGTACTCTGAATGCCAGATACCCACCAAATCTCTCTATCTCTGCAACTGGGCAGAGGACAGAAAATACAGAGAAAGGTTCATGAGTTAAGGGCCAGGAGACATTGCTCACTGTTCACAGTCATGGGCAAAACAGACTGAACTTGGGGATATTAATTGATTTTATTACTTAAAAAATCAGAGCAGGATAATGAGTGTCCTAGACACTTGCCTGTATATTCCACATACCTTTCAACTATCCAGCCTCCTGGGAGATCTCTGTGTAGTATTCTTAAGTAGATTAACCCTAAACAAGATCTGAAACACTTTCAGAAGACTTAGCAACAGGACCGTGCTGCTTTGAGCATCCCACAGATATTCAAAATTCTCAAGAGCAGTTGTAATTAGCCTGGAGGAGAAGGTGGAGATGGAAGGAGGTGTCTCCCCCTTAGGTTGGCTTGGAGAAGGCATAATTATTAATAGCTTCCAACAGATGGCTCCCGAAGTACAGAGATGACAGCAATGCTGATTATAAATACCACATCAGTTCCATGACCTGTAATTCTATCATACCATAAGACACTGTTACAAAGCACAACAGGATGGCCTTAGCTCGGTTCCCCTGAGTGATAAACAGCCCAAGAGGGATCATATACTGCAAGTAAGGTATTACTTCTAGTAATTTTAAGAAAAAGTATATTAACTTTATGAGAAAATAAATCAACACTGTGACCAGCAACTCTTAAATGAAAATAAAGTATGCTTTTTTTTTTTTCTGATTCTTTCCACTCAGATTTGTTCTTAGCTCAACCTGTCATGCCCCATATTGAGGACAGAAAGTTCTGTCATGGTTTAACTCCAGATGGCAAATAGGTATTGTGCAGCCCTTTGCTCACACTCACCCCACAATGGAAAGGGAAGGACAATCAGAAATTAAAATGGCAAAACCTGTTGTTTGGGAGAAGAACAGTTTAAATTTTGAAATAAAGTAAAATATAATCATCATCATTATAATCATCTTCATCATCATCTTCTTCACCATTCTAAAGTAATGGAAAGAATAAGAGAACCCAAGAATTGAGTTGCATAATTTCTCATGATCCACTGACCGATGTCCAGCCCATTCCAGCTGGGCCAATGTCTCCTTCCAGCCAAATCCTCCCCAGCTTATACACTGAACAAGATGCTCTCTGGTATAAAACATCCCTTTGGCTAGTTCAGCTCAGCTACAAGCCCTCACAGCTTTTTGGGCACTTCTTTATTGCTAAAGCATGAGAAACTGAAAAGTCCTTGACTTAGGGCAAAAACTACTTATCAACATT
Organism: Melospiza georgiana; assembly: GCF_028018845.1. Taxonomy (NCBI): domain Eukaryota; kingdom Metazoa; phylum Chordata; class Aves; order Passeriformes; family Passerellidae; genus Melospiza; species Melospiza georgiana. Next base: position 39,247,908 of record NC_080431.1, read on the forward strand.
ATTCTCACAATAAAGAAAAAAACTACTGCATTGTATCAGCTCTTAAAAAGAAAATTGACCCTATCCCAGCTAAAACTAGGACACCACTATAGAAATAGTTACAGAACAATAGAGAAATTCATGTTAACCTATACATGAAGGCCATGATCAACAAAATCAATAAAATTTGTTGAAGTTATTTTGAAATTCCAATTTAAAAAAAAAAGGAAGAATAGAAATTTCAAAAATATTGGTACTGGAAATATTTGCAATCTGACATGTATTTCACCTGTACCATTATTCGAAACAGCGCTCATAACTTCTGGAAAGAAGCAGGCATTTTTTGAGGCCGACATGCTTAACACAGGAAACTTGTCTCACATCTTTAAAGAACCTACCTCTAAAACTGTCTCAGAGAAAGTGTCCTGTCCCTGATACTTGAAGTAGTCTTCCATTAGCTAGTCTTGCCTGTAGAACTGCAAAATCCAAAGTACAGATACTAAACAGCAGGCTAGACATTCTAATGCAAAAAGATCTGGAAAGCTCTTTTTGTCTAATGAATGCCAAACAAACAAAACCTATTATCAGATGTAAAATAAAATAAACACTTTGGGATTGTAAATGAGATTTACTGTCTCAGAAAATTGAAAAAAAAAGAGAAAGATTCTGTTCAATGAAAATTTTACTGAAAATGGCTTCTCAATGTGTAATAGTATATAAAATGTCAACACAACATTATGAGGTCTGAGGAACAAAACAAAGGGCATTATGACCATAGAATATTAAACCTGTTAAACCAGGACTTGCTCTTCACAACAAATACGGTGTGATACTCTTCATTGTCTCAATATGTGCAAGGTTACAAACTCAAAAACTATCTGGTCATGATAAAAATCATTGCTTTGGAAAAAATTTTCAGGAGAAAAACCTCTAAAAAGACTGAGATATTTTCCATCAAACATGAATGAATAATATAAACACCTACTTTATAAACACCTACATGATAAGCACTAAAGGACAGGGAAAAAAAAGTAAGAAAAGATATTTTGCTTGATATTGCTCCTAATTAAACATACTAGTGGCAAAAATGGGAGGATATGGTATAACAATAGTTACTCTCTCACACGGTGCAGAATTTTATCTGCAAACAAGATATCCGGATATCCAGAACTTAGAAAAACTTGAAAAAAATTTATCAGAGATGCTTGTGAATCAAGAGTACTCAGGGAATAGTAAAATTTATTCCTTAACTACATAATAGAGTGTATTAATAGATACTATACTTCAGAGTCTAAGCTGATATGATTTTTCTAGAGGAAGTAGACCTTTTTGCTAATTCTCAAGTGTTTGGAACTGTTCATAATGACAAGGAAAGTAGATTTTCTGGAAAGGATTTCTTTAAACCAAACTGGTGATTACTTTGATGCGAGAAAAGTAAGACATGCATGAACTGCTCCACAGGCCATTGTAGGAGGTAGTCTGCTTGAGACTGGAGACACTAAAATTATGTGTGCTAACCAGAAAGGAAATCACAGAAGTCTGGGAACTCCTGGGAACTTTCTATGCATCATTTCTGTCCTCCACAAGATGCGCTCTACACATTCATCAAGCCTGTTCTGAGAATCTGCAGACTCTCTTCTTTTTCAACATTCTCACTTCAGAGCTCTTCTGACACCATCCAACGTACCTGTAATATAACAGAAATGAAAGAATAAGAATACTGTTAGTATATACATATATAAATATATATATATATATATATATATATATATATATATATATATATATATATATAGACACACACATATATACACATATATATATTTATTCCACATGGGAGTAAGGGAGTAACTAAAACCTGCCAGATCATTCGAAGAGCACTTCAGGAGCAATAAACCATGATTATGGACATCCAGCTGTTCCAGAAAAAAGAGTCAAAAGATAGGGGAGGTGCTCCACAGTAAGACTCATGTACAAGTAGAATCTTTCACAGTACAGCTGTCAGTCATCACAACTCAATTTAGATTTCTATTATGCTCTGTTGCACTTCTCTTAACAAGATTATGGGCTGCATCCATACACAACTCACAAAATTTTCAATAGTTCCTAAACCCAAACTGTATTATTCTTAATCTTAAATCTCTTGTCCATAGCCCTGAGTTACCACTTTATAAATATAATTTGGTTTAAATGATGATGAAATTTATATCTCCCCCCAGGTAACAATGATTGCCATAAAAAATGACACTGTTAAAATAAAATGTGTGCTTTGCAAGTGAGTTGTTTTTACATTGCAAAAGGGGTTCCTTCAAATAACAGATAAAAAATAGGAGACCTTGGATTAGAAATGATATTGTTATTCTCCTTGGACATATCAATGATAAAGAATGGTGGAAAAGAATGAACATAAACTAGTAATTACTAAGTTTTGTCTTAAAATTAGAGCAAAACTTTTAACTATATGGAGACAAGGAACGTAGCTGCTTTGGAGGGATGCAGATGTATCTATTAATATATATTTATTTAGTATTAGAAAATTATTTATTTTACTCTTGTGTCCCAAAGAAATCTATTAGTGTAATAAAAATTAGGACAGAATTCAGAGACAGCTAAGAAAATGCAATGAGGAGTTGGTGAAAGAAATTTTGAATACATGCATGTCCTAGCTTTTATTATACTTTCAGGAGAGTAAAAAATCAACATAAATTATTTGAAAAGAAAAAAAAAACATATTTCTCATTACATTGTTGGGCTTTTAAAATACTTTTTTTAATTTTACTTTTTTTTGGTCAAAAAATATGATTTATTTATTTTATATATCATGGGTATTTATTCAGTTTATGGTGAGTGAAAAACATCTTTAAAGGAAAAGAAAGGATTTTTAAGTTCCATATTTCCTGGCCCAAGTCTTCAGAAAATAGTTTTTCAAGTATGAAATATGGTATTTTGCATAGCTGGTGTAAGTACTTACACTGTTAGAGGGTAAAAATGAAGTTACCTTATTTTTAGCTACAGTCTTCCATATTTTGGGATAGTAACTACTCTTCTTATTCTTTCTGCTATGACTAACATCAGGTCAGACACTTTATATCTTATCTTCTAATATGAATTAATTTGAAGGTGTGACTGAATATGAGGGTAGTCATATTAAGCAATCTATAACTTGTTTGTGGTGTTGCTAATGATCTTCTTTGTCCTTTCTGCATCTGTTTTATTCTCCCTGGATGAACATTGTTTTCTGTGTTGCATACACTTAAGATAAAGGCTAGAGTTCAGTCCTACAGCTAATCTATTGACCTTTTTAATTTTTTTCAATTTAAATTCAAATAAAATTCCAGAGAAGATCAATCACTGCAATGCCATTCACACAAATGTGTTCTGTGCCTGTAGCTTCAAATAAACATATGTAATTTGCAGAAATCAATGCACTACAGAAACTAAATCTCATGTAAATTTTATGAAGTTCTTGAATTCCCCAAGTACATCATGTAACACTACTAAGCAGTGTGCAAGAACTGTTACAGCTGAAAGTAAAACCATTCAGTATGTGAAACATGAATCCTTGTCTTCTTTGTAATTCAGAGCATTCAGGGCCTCCATTCTCCACCTGATACCCACAATTACAAAAGAGAAATCAAATCTTGAGGACTGAGGAAATGTTGAACCCATGGTAGGGGTTGTTAAGCTGCCCATATGACTTCCAATCACTATTGTCAGCATTAATAGAGAGCCCTGATGCCCACCAAGAGCAATCTAAAACATCATCTGGCTTTTAGTTCAGAAAGTTCATGAAACTCATTTTTAAGTAGCAGACTGACTGCAGCTGATGGATACAGTGGGATACTGTAAAATATGGTGTTTGGGGTGAAACTTCTAGAGGAGTCCTTAGCCTCCTTAGCTTTTGTGATGTCCTAGTGTTAACTGAAAATGCAAGGAATAACCAGCCATTCCCTTTTTTCCCTATGGTCACAAGTGATAAATTGGATAGCGAGTTGCATTGGTTTTATGAAATATCAAGATCTTCCTGGCATGGAAATTCTCTGTTGCTGCCTATGCCACCTTTGGAACTGTTTTTCAACACCTCCACAGGATCTTTATCACAGTAGAGGGCTGCATACTCATGTCTGAAATTGTATTGTCTATTCAATACAATAGGATGCAGTTGTTTGGACCAGCATCGAACTCTTAAATGTCTGTTTTATCACTGCATGCCAGTCAAAAAAAAAAAAAAAAATAAACACATACAAGGACTGAGAAAGCCTGGACACTCAAATTAATCCCAGAATTAAACTGGTTTTCTCTCTAATGATGCATTTGTAGAATCCATTAATTTTCATTGCAGTCTTCTGCTAAAAAAAACCCCAGCCACTACAAGTGCTGAGGCAAAATACAGCTTATGAGGATCTTGCAAATACTTAAACTCTAAATGTGCCTTAAGCAGAAACAACCCAATATCCTGTATTTGAAATGAAAATACATTTCTCCTTTGTGAATAGCTAGCTGGAGCCAAGAAAACATCTGCTATGAGGATTCTACCTCGTTTTTATTCTCTGCATTCTTGAGAACAAAAGGTTAAAAAAAATCATTTACAAATGTATATCTGCAAAGAACTTTGTATTATTTATTTGCTATTCTATTTAAAGTATTCTCTACATCTGCTGTTTATCATTAAGTTCACTAACATAAAACTGAATCTGCCCTGAGGTGATAATCTAAAAAAGGGGCATTAGTGAGAGAAAATGCTATGGGAATGACAGAAGAATGCAGCTATATATTTTGATGAACAGTGAGTGTTCAGTGACCCAAGACAGAGGAAGCTATAAATGATTCATAACTTTGAGAAATTCTGTAGTTTCGGTAATTTAAGACATAGGGTTCTGTCTAATTAAAAGTAAGTACAGTATCTATTCTAGTCTTTGCTCTTTTATTGGGTCCTGGCTTCAATAAAATTATTTTCATGTGATGAACATTGCTATTTTAAGGGCCTCTGTATGGTGTTTTCATTGATTTATTATTCTCTGATTTGCACATTGAAAACAATTGCTCTCAGGAGAATTACAATGGGATTTGATTCAGATGTAAATAAATAACAGAAGAGCCCTGAGATCTCAGCACAGTTTGCTTCTTTTTGTAGAGCTTTCCAGATTTCCCAACTTGCCAGAAAATATTTTTCAAACCTAAAAACATAAAATTGTAATTTTGTCTCTCTTTTTTTTGCTTTTGTTGGTTTTAACATAGATAGATACATTATTTATATAATGAACAGCTTCCTTTGACTTCAGGAATATGTTTTCCTTGCAGTCATTCCTCTTTTAAAGGCAGACTAGATAAATATTCCAATGTTCTCAGTTGATACCTGGAAATAATACTTTTTTGCTATTTGCTATGGAAGTGCTCTGGTTCTGCAAATATGTGCACACATAAATGTATTTAAAACATTTCAAAACTTTTTAAACCTAAACATACAGAAAAAAAAACTCAGATGCCATAAAAACTGCCACTTGTAATTTCTAGACACTTGGCATTCTGAAGGGTATCCAAAATCTGGATGCAGATACATTACAGAAGTAATTGAGAAAACTTGTAAGTGCTGGCCAGGGAACTGCAGAGCTAGGTAGAAGGAAACCTGAAATCCTGAACGTCCCTAGGAAGTAGGAAATTGAATGGGACTGCCAGTGGGTTCTTCTGACTGTCAGAAATTGATAACTATGTCCTGGAAAAAGTCACCTAGAAAAGTATCCTTGAAAACAACAACCAAACAAAACTAAGATTAAGACAGTATTTGTGGATATTGTTTAGTCAAAAAATGGCAGTTTAAAGAAATTACTGTAACAGAGTTCAGAAGTCTGTAACTCCAGTTAAGGAGCAATAACTTTTTTCATATCTTGAAACTGATAAAGTCAGGTGGAATTTGATGCGCTGGAGTGTAGGAAGGCTCTACAGAGGGATCTGGAAAGGCTGGTTCATAAGTTAAAGCCAGTTCTATGAATTTCAACAAGGTGAAGTGCTGGGTCCTGCACTTGGGTCAAAACAGTCCCAGGCAGTGCTACAGGCTGGGAGCAGAGATACTGGAAAGTGGCCCAGCAAAAAAGCACCTGGAGGATTCTGGTCAGTAGCCAGCAGAACATGACCCAGAGTGTGCCCCGGTGGCCAAGAAAGCCAATGACATCCTGGCCTGTATCAGCAAGAGTGTGGCCAGCAGGATTAGGGCAGCGATTGTCCCCCCTGTACTCAGCACTGGTAAGGCCACACCTTTAATCCTGTGTTCAGTTTTTGGCCTCTCACTACCTGAAAGTCACTGAAGTGCTGGAATGTGTCCAGAGAAGAAGGAATCTGATGAAGGGGTTGGAGCACAAGCCTTACAAGGAGAAGCTGAGGGAACTGGGATTGTCTAGCCTGGAGTAAAAGAGGCTTGGGGTGGAGGGTGACCTTATTGATCTCTACAGCTCTCTGAAAGGAGGGTGTAGCCAGGTGGAGATCAGTTTCTTCTCTCTGATAACAAGCAACAGGACAAAAGGAAGTCTCAGGCTGAGCCAGAAGACTGAATTTTAGGGAAAAATTCTTCACAGAAAGGCTTGCCCATCATTGGAGTAGGCTGCCCAGGGAAGTGGTGGAATCACCATTACATTTAAAAATACATAGTTGATGGCACCTGGGGACATGGTTTAGTGGTGGCCTTGGCAGTGCTGGGTTAATGGCTGCACTTGATGTACCTAAAGGTACCTTCCAAACTAAATGATTCTGTGATTCTGTTTGAAAAAGGCATGTTTTTTGATTGTATAATTAATGATCTTATGTTTCCTTATATCCCCGTATAAAATTTTATTTCTTCACCTTGGGTGAAAACATTTTTCCATAGCTTTACTGATTCAGCTCTATTGATGACATTTGGTGTGAGATTTTGTGAGGGTGGAGAGAGACTAGAACTCTGAAATGCTGCAAGTTGCAAAAACTTCTCATTGATGATAGTTTCCTCTTATTGTTACCTCCTCTAATCACAGATATCCTCTGATCTTCTCCAAGCAAGTCATCAGCTAGTTTTCTCATTTTTCTCAGCTAGTTTTCTCATTTTTTCTTTCCCGTGTCTTTTGAAGGTACTACTAGGCTAGCTTTAATAAAGTTGAGATGTTGAAAGAGTAGATATGAAGAAAATTAGAGATAACAATGCTAATAATATGATTTTTGTAAAAAATCTTTCTGCAACTGACAATTTTTGGTATGAGTCCCAGCTCACATTGCAGCTGTAGTCCCTGACAGGCAGCATCCCACAGGAGCAGAGTGGAACGGCTCAGAATTGTGACAGGGACCACTGAGAGCCTGCAGAACCTCTGGGGACCACTGAGACAAGACTAGAGCCCAGCTTGGATATCCCATTACAAGCATTTGGATGTGAAGAGCACAAGGTGGATGGGAAAAGAAATAATGAGCTGGGAAAGGTAGGAGATAAGTTAGAAAAATAGATCCAGAGTTTAAGATAGTTTAAGGCTTTATGTATCATCCAAAAAAATCAATACACATTCAGAAGTCATGCACTTTGTGGTATTTAAGGTCTATTTAATCCAAGAAGGGTTGTCTTGGTGTCCTGAAAAACTTTTATCATTGGAATTGTTTCAACCTTAGAGACTTCACAACTCACCTACAAAACATTTGCTCTATGAGATGTGAAATTTTCCTTCCAACTAGCAGCCTGTCTTGGGGAGAGGACATGAGTGAGCTATCATTTACCAGTGCCTGGGCGGGAGGTCTAGGCAATAGGTCTTCAGACATGAGGGAGTAGATTAACTTCTTCATCTCCCTGCTTTTTTACTAGCCCCCTTTGAAAGCACCATTGGCAGTATTCCTAGAATTAAATAGACAATATGAGAATCCCATTGCAGCTCAGGCGTGGTTCAGAGGGCTTGCGGAATATTCCAAGAGCTGGATAGCCATATACATATGGCCACTAGGAATAATGCATTTTCCTATAGACTTTGAATGCTTCCCTGGGTTGTTAGAGGATACTGAAAAAAAGGATTCTGAAAAATTTTCAGAGGTCTATACATTTCTAATACTGTTTTTTCATTATTAATAAGTATCAAAATTCATTCATTAATTTGATTCTCTGTTCCTTCAATTCCTTTTTCACAACCTCTTAAGATATCATAAGGACGACTTTGGGGTTTTTTAAGACTGTAAATTCTCTGCTTCTTTTTCAGTATACAAAATAAATCTCAGGTATCATCTGACATATACAAGAAACATTGCAACAACTCTTACAGTAAACCAAGGTTTGGTTTAGAGTACTTTGGTTGGTGAAAGAGAAATTATTTAGTCTGAAAACTTTATTACAGATTAAGCAGAAAGAAGATGAGGGAACAATTAAAATATTTAGATTCTTAAATTTCAGATTCTCAAAATCCTTCAAGGTCAGTAAAGAGAAGACTAAAATTAATTCCACAAGTTGTCTTCAATTAAGTAATTATAAAAGGGTTACAAATACATTTTCAAACATGATTTTCATAAGAGAATAAAAGAGTGGATTCTGATTCTAATAGAGGTCGAGTATTAATATAAAAATATAAATATTGCAATATTAACAGCTGTATAGTTGTGGAAGAGATATCAGGTAGGTATTAAGTACATTTTAAGGTATAATTAGCCTGCACAATACAGTCCCATGCAGAAGTGCTTGAGCTATTATGACAATGACAACCCAATTGTATTTTGTCATTTTTAAAAACTGATCTTTCCTATAGAGATAATTGTATTAAAGTATTGAATGTCTTGTACCTTGTAAAATCATCAATTCAGTTTAAAATAAATCTGTCCTGGCTCACTGACATTCAGAGAACAATAAAGTTCAAGACCAAATTATTTGTCATTTACAAATAATTGAAACTACTAAGTTTGAATAGTACTCTGTGAATAAGTATTGGTCAGCCTTGCTGGATACAATATGGAATAATACCTAATATATGTATATACAGGCTCTGCTAGCTTTGGATTAATGTTTACAGACCTCCTCTTGAAGATTCCTACATTTTATGGGAAACAATGAGACCTGAATTCTTTCTCCCTCACCCATCTCAATTTGCAAAGTAATTGTTGCAAATTTTGCTTGTAGATATTGCATTATGTTCTTGTAAATAGATGTCATCATTCATCTGAAGGGCGTGCTAAGCATGGAAGACCATATAGTGATAGGGAGAAATTGTTAATTACTTTTACTGTAAAAATCTCTTGCCAGAGTTTGAATCAACTCCCATCAGCCCATTACATATATTGATGAAAATTATTTTGTTCAAATGTATAAAATATATAACTCACCTATTCTTAAAGAAAAACATACATGGGATGAAGCACCTGACTGTCACCTCCTAAGTTTGCATCTGGTTTAAACTGCCCAGCACAAATTACTCAAAGTGCCTAGAGGTAATATTGCAACGAGCCAATGATAAGGAGATCCAGTGAGGGGAAACTTAAGTCAAATGGAAGACAATGCCTAAATTCTTAACTCTAAGAAGATGAAATAGTTTAAAGCATATTATTTTGATAATTTTTCCCTTTCATTCTCAAAAAAGTAAAAATATTTACCTTCATGTTAATTACATTTAGGAAACCAAACTTTTTATGCTTTCTTTTTCTTCAGAAAATGTTAGGCCTTGATAATATCATCAATATTAGGAAAATAGTAAAAGTGTTTTTGTCTAATCTGTTTTGGATGGAAATGTCAGAGCTAAATTAGGTAAGCATAAAATTGGCTAAAAGTTATAAGTCTTAATTTATGTTCATGTCAGTTAGTTCAGACATATTTAAACATCCAGCAGAGCTCTAATAAAAAAATATCTACACAACTGTCATTATCTACACAACTGTCATTAAATGATCAGTTTCAGGGATACCTATTTATTTTTTTCCTAAAAATAAACATTTTCCTTTATTACTTCAATCTACAAAGTGAATCCACGTGTTAGATAACAGCATTAAAATCTGAAGATTTTAATTTGAACATCTATGGAAATTTTGATCCATATAAGAAAACTGTGTTTAGGCCAAAAATTGCTTTCCTCATCTACAAAAATCCTTCATGTGATTAGAAACACTTCTACAGTCTTTATAGTCCACTCAGAATCAATCTTGCAAGAGTAAGTGTGCAATTTACACACTTTTAAGTTGTGGATTACCGACTGAGATGTTAACAATTAGCTTTATCACCGTTTGAGTATCTAAACCTCCAGTTGTGCCTGTATATTTTAACTCCGGCAGAGCTCTGGGAGGGTGCTGGGATCTGCCTACACAGCCCTCTGCATATCCACACTCTTTTCCCCCTCCAATTTATTTGAGAGGTATTTTACTACCTCTCAACACAGCTTTCTCATAAATTAATCTTTCTGAAAAGAAATTCCAGAATTTCTTTTTGGACTGAAGAGAGAGGGGAAAAAGTAGTTTTATTAAAAATTTGAATTTTTCCATAAAACAGATGCTACTTAAACGCTGGATTAATAAAATCTCATTAGAAAATATATTAGATTTATTTTAAATGCATGCTTATCTGTGACTGTGCAGAAATGCAGGACCAGAAAATTATATATGGTGTACGTATGCTGTACACATTTCTTTTCATCCTTCAAAGAACTTTGAGCTTTTGTTAGCTTTAGTGGCAAATTCAATAGAAGTCCAGACATCTTATACAGCAATGCTCTAGTAGAAGTTGTGAGTCTTCATTCATCTATAAAATGAAAAAAATATTTTTTATTACAGCGTTATACTCTATATTCCTCACTTTCAAAACAATCTAGCTTGTAGAATATGAATTGTGTTGCTTTTTAATAACATTATATGAATAACACTATATGGGAAATGGTGTAATCAGATGTCACTGTATCAGGATATTTTCAAATAGTAATTCTCTCCTGCTGTTACAGAAACACCAGATCTGTTGCAGTGATCCTGGATACAAAAGACATGATCTTATTTATCTTCAAAAGAGAGGTTTTAAACCTGTAACAATGTTATAGTAAAAACTTTGCTGAATTGTACTTACACTATTTATGACCTGTTACATTTGGAAAATTGTGGAATAAGATATAAAACTCTGTGTGCAAAGGTAAAACAATATGATCATGACTGTATTCAATAAAAAAACTGTTTGAATTGTTCCCCTCTCTCACTAGGCTGGTGATGAAAAGTGGAATTAACTGTGTGTAAATTATTAGAGATGTTAGGAAAATTAAGGCAACAGGGTTGTCTAGGTTGTTCACAAAGATAAGAACTAAATAGCAATAAGAACAAAATCAAATCCCACCCAGCACATTCTTATCCTTACAACAAACTAATTGTTGTGATTAAATCAATGGATCTCCTTCCCTGCCTAAAGCACAATGATCTGAAAGCTCTCAGAAACAAATGTCCATATCCTTTTCTGTGTTTTTACTATTCAAGCAATCTTATCATTGGTATCACATTCATGTTTTATGTAAACCACACAACACTAACAATTGCCTTTCCCTATCATCTCAATAAGTTTATTACTGCAGGAAGAGTGGCTGTATCAGAATGAAAAGCTGTCAATGAGCCCACACCCTGCTGGACAGCTCCAAATTAATCATATAGCTCATTACAAAAACAGCATTTCCCTTCTTTTCCAGATGACGGTGATTATAGCCAGCCATGGAAAAGTTTCTCCAGATGAGGTGCCTGAAGGAGAGCACTAATCTGACTCTTCTGAGAGCTATGCTTTCCTTTCCCAGAGGCTGCAAAACACCATAAAAGAATGTTCTCCTTGGCTTCTTCTCCCCTCAACATATACTTCTCAATTTATTGAACAGCTTCAGAGCCTGGACTGCAGAATTTAACTCCTGCATATCTGAGGCAAAGGGGATTCAACCTGATTTTCTTGACTTTCCTTCAAGTCCCTTTGTCCTTTTCTATCTTACATTGAAAAGGAAAAGAAAGGAGCAGAAGTGGGGGGAAAGCACACAAGCAGCCATGAATGGATAATCTACTTCTTTAAAATATCCCATTTTCTAAGGCACTTAACCCATGAAGTGACACAGAATAAGGCAAGAAGGAAAGACTTTTCATGAAGGATAACCTACAATGTGGTTAATGAGGGCCAAGAGGTTATGCTAAGCTTACTGGTGGTCTTTTAGTTATGAATGACAGAAAAATGGGATAAATACTTAGGATAAATCCACAAAATAGTCATGGGTTTGCTTTTCAAGGGACACTATGCTTTCTCTTAGGAAAAAGAAAAACAAAGAAAGAACCAAACAAAACAAACCTATAGGGTATTCCCAACAGATAAATCTTAATTTCCTCTAGGGAAAGGAGGAGAGGGTTTGACACCTGTGGAGCATAAGGAGTACCTTGGCCTTTTCAGACAAGTTTCTTACTTGGGATTCACAAGCAACAAAAGAGACAAAGATTAAATTGTATGGCACTTTGTCACTTGGTTTGGTGATATTTGTGGTTCTCACAAAGGATGTGCAAATATTCCTCAAAATTAGTATTAGCTTGGGATGAACTCGTTTTGACAAGAATTTCAGCAAGAGAAAAGCTTGAACCAATGGGCTCTGGCACAGAGATGGTCTATTTTCATGGCTGAAACTTTTCCTGACCTGGCAACTCTTATGAGTCTCTTTAGAGACCCACAATTGTCTGCTCAATAAGAAGGCAAATCTTCACCCCAACATGATACAATTCTAAAGGTCATGAAGGCTTTTTAGTTTTCTAGGCTTCACACATTAATGGATTTTTTACAAAAGAGGGACTATTCTCAAAAAACTGAAAAAATCTCCAAAAGTATAAATTGAAGGAGTCCTGTTTCCTTTTTTCTGAATTTTGTAATTGATCTTCTTATTTCCTATTTCTGGTATCTAAACCTCTGTTTTGTTTCTCATTAGAAAGTACAGGAACAATCTTATTCTATATCATTATTTGATAAACAAATCAATTCAAGAGACATATGTTATTCCTCAAAAACAGCAAAAATGTAAACATCTGCTCTAAATCCCCAAATGAAACACATTTTCCTTCGGGACATTTAAGTTTTCATTTCCTGATATATCATCTTTCGTGTCTCAGCCTTCTTATGGGAAATCCTGAAGCCATTACTCTGGATAAGAATAAATAAATGAAGAACTCCAATTCAATTAGGGAAAAAACCCAACCCAAACCAAACCAAGCCAAAACATCCCTGATTAAATTGTTTACAATATGCACAGGCCATGTGATCACAGCTAGATAAAACAGAGTTAAAAAGATTGACAAGTGTTTTCCATTTTTTTTCCTCCAAATATATGTTAAAAGGTCTTTGTACTTTGTATTTGGAGGATTAGTCAAGATAAGAAAGGGCTGTATATAGCAGGTTTCTTCTGCTTTGAACATAGGCTTGAATACCTTGATGTGAATTTATGTAATGGAACTACTATACAGGGTTAGGGCCTAGCACAATTTTAATCAAAAATCAAGGATCAGAGGGCAGTAAGAATGCCATTTTTGATCAGCAAATACTGGTATGGAAGTGTTAAATGACTGATTTCAGAAAAACTGGTAGGAAAAACTGGTCTGGAAAACTATTTTGTACCTTTCCCCAGACAAACGTATTTGATAATGCAAACTTTATTTATGTGCTGGAAATCACCTTTGCTGGAAATCTACTTAAGGACTGAAAAGGAAAAAGACTGAAGACATTGTCCAGTGCTCTGTGGTGTCAGCACAAGCAGATCTGAATATGCAGATTTCTCAGAAAGGTTCGACCTGAAATGAAAAGTACTAATTAAATTTACTTTTATGACTCATCACATTGACAATTTACCCTTTTGCAACTCAGGATTTTTGCAAGATGCAAAGAGATTCCACAATGCAGTCAATGCTGTTCAAAATATGCATAAAGCTATGAGACAAAAATAACATGGGATAAACTCCTGATGCTAAAGACAATGAGCAATTTTTTAAATAATTTCAATGTACCAAAAATGGGCTGAGAATCTTTATTGCTTTATGACATAAAATAAGCACTGACATGCTAAGTTTCTAAAAAATCAAATTTAAGCAGTAAAACAGTAAACTTCCTCCTGAACCGCTGAAGTATACAGAGTTTATATATTATAAATTTGAATTAAACTGAATTCTGCAGAGGGAGGGTTGAATATCAGCCAGTTGATTTATATAAGCCTGAAATTAAAGCAATTGGAGAGATTGACAATGTTTGTCTGTATCCACAACCATGAGATTATGTTGCTCATTTATTATGTTGTGTTTCAATACTGCATCCTGACCTCATTTCCTTCTCTAAAAGAGTGTGTCTTTCTATGTTAGTGAAAGTAATATTATGATTTCTTTTTTGCTTGTACTTTCACTCCCATTTATCAAGTTTAAAATTAAATATAAAATTGATTAACATTCTCTTTAGTAACAGGATTTAGATGTTTTTCCTTTATCTTTTGCAAATCATCATGTTTACAGACATTAAATCTGTGAGTGGATTTCAAAATGTTGGCACTAAATAATTACATTTAATTAATTAGACAAACCTGACTCTTACTATAGAAAAGTGAAAGTAAGGATTATATTTGTTCTTGTATTTTAAGAATATTAACAGCTGTACTTTTTTGTGGCCTATGGAACAAATTGAAGGATATGAAATTTTTTTGTTAGATTTTAATTCACATTGTGTGCTTAAAATACTGCTAGAATACTACTTAGGATATCTTTTTTGACCCATCTGAGTTTGGTGTAATTAAAACTGTAGATTTTTAAGTAGCCAACTGCTTAAATTAGAATCTGCATGCTACGCTGAATTTTAAGCATGAATTCTGTAAAGTCTTTGTTCCAGCTTCCTTGAACTAACAGGGTCAAATTCTGCTTGAGATGTACATCTGGCCCCGGTTCCTGAAACAGGACATACTGTATTTTCCAAAGAGCACTAAAGATCAGCCAAGTGACCTTTCATGTATTTTACAAATGCAATTGCACAGTGTGCAGCTGCTGTACTATTCTTCCAAGGTGTTCCCCTTATTTGTCCTTCTGATTCTCCTAGTGTTGCAAACTGAAATTATTCCATTGCTAATTACAGATTATATTATTAAATCCCAGTTGTTAAGTAGGGGAGCAAGGATGTCTGGAAGTAACATCAGCAGTTTGGTGTGCAGAAAAAAAAGAAAAAAAATCTCAAAATATTTCCAATTTTTTTTTTCCAAAATAAGTTTTAATGCTGTGATTCATCAAAAGAAAACAAAACTTCAATATATGTTCTTTGACATAATTTTTATTTCTACTATAAGGTACAGAGTAATGTACCCCAGAACATGAAAAAATACAACACTCCTGAAATTCAAAAAGAAGAATCTTTTCAAGCATGCATCCAGTGATTATACCCATCTAGAAAGGACAATAATGCTATAAGCAGTAAATTAAATTGACTGTGAAAAATTATTAGCTAATGATTTTTGTTTCAGTTTGTAACAAAATTATTTCATATTGATATATGATTTTAATTTAACTAATCTATAGTTAATAGGTTTCTGTCATTATTTAAGTGTAAAAATATTTATGAAACCAAATACAACATTAATAAATATAAGAAATTATGATATTTAATTGAGACTTTTATTCTCTTGAAAACTCACACCACTCACCACAGCAATACTTCATTAATTTCTACCACTTTGAATTCTGAGTTCTGCGTGGAAGATTTGTTTTTGTTCATCAGAATCTATTGACTTCCCTAAAATATACCTCTATGTTTCTTATATAATTGAGTATATACATTAACATGTATACCCACGAACATATATGTGTCTGATTGGAAAAAAAGGATAAATAATACAAATACACTGATAGAATGTCAAGGTGAAAAACAAAGAAAATAATAAATAACACACCACCATTAATGGAAGAGGCTAATGGGATTCAGAGCTCTATGGCTAAAAAGCCTATGATAAAAAAAATTCTTAGCTGCTGTACAAAATCATGTTAACTTGATAAATGCAGTATAAATAACTGGCAATCATGTAAATTCCACACTGAAGAATAAACTTGGAAAAGTTTTTACAACATATTAAAGTCATATGAATCATTAAGTCATCTTAGTTGCTTGGGTTTTTTAATTGTTCAAAGTGAGTTAATAAGATGTTATTATCTCTAACTGTAAAATTTCTGGAAATCAATGATCTCATAGATTGTAATACAGTTTGATTTGCTAGATTTTTTGGGGGGTCCCATCAGTACTGAATTTTCATTTGCCTGTTTAATTAGTGTTTTACATTCTAATTAAGCCAATATAAATAATAGATAAAAAAAGGGAGAAGCTCTTCATCATGTCAGATGTTCCTTCCTATACTTGTTTATGATTACAGCACAAAACTTTAGTTTTCCAATGAAGTAAACAGAAAGTAAACATGCATTAGTTAAATTAGGCCATAACAGCCTGTGAGACAGAAGTGGTGCAATGCCATGTAAGGAATACCTTTTCCAGTCTCTGTGACACAGTGCTCATCTCTCCAAGGTGACTACACCAGTATTTATCTGGACTGAAGGAGCTGAGGATTAAACAGAAGTCAAAACTTCCCTATTTTTCTCTTGTCCACTTTTCAGAATCCAAGCCTTGTAGTGACAGAACAGAGAAACTGAAGTGCTGGAAGGCCAGAGCTCTTAAGCATCCTGAAGACCTGAAGCAACAGACTAGCTCAGAATACCTCAGTTGCTCATGAATTTGTGATTAATTTGTTTCCACCTGGCTAAGGTTAATACAGTCTTCAGAGCAGTGTGATACCAGTGATTTCTGACAAATCAGAGAATTTCATAGAAATCAGTCAGATACATTAATCTATATGTAAAGGGCAAAAGAGAGTTCTTTTTGTTTTCAAGATTGAGCCATAACAAATCAAATGACCCTATTTTATGTCACCAAAGCATTTATATAAAGTCCCTTCTATTATCATCATCAGAATACAATAGCTGTTACACTATTAAGAAGATAGGGAGAGTGACATAGAAATTAAAGGAAGTTTGCAGGTCAGGAGGTGTGGAAACCACAGGGTTCATTGGTCAAAACTGATAGATAGCTCCTAAAGGTATAAGCTGAGAAAAATAGAGATATGTAGTATTTATTCCTTCAGGAGAGAACAGTCAGATAGGCAAAAAAAAAAAAAAAAAAAAAAAAAAAAAAAAAAAAAAAAAAAAGCATTATTAAATCCCTAATTTCCAAATAAAATAATTCAAGAAAATAAGTTAATATTAATAATAGTTTAAGTTCCATTGAACAAAAAGCATGCCTCAAGTATTGAAACTACTCCAAACAGGCATGCCTTTGCTCCTCTACAGATGCATAGGTTGTCAATGAAGATCTTTTTGTGCTTGCAAACCTTTAGGTGATTACAGCCTATTGGAACTTTCTATCTGCTAAGAGATCAGGGCCAGCTATCTGCTGTCAGGCAGCTTCACTGCAGCCCATGGAACTGCCCTTTGTCAGAATTCCTGACATGGAAATTCCAGTAAAAGTGTGAGAGACTGAAATAAAGCTGTAAAATATGAACCAATGATCAATCATTCCTGTGCTAATCATAGACTGCATATACACATGAAAACTCACTGAAGCCTTAAACCACTTGTTTTTCAAACTTTTAAATTCTTTGAACTTTGAGAGGTTTTCTCACTTTTGTAACAAAAACTTGTCCTACCTGTTTCAGAAAATAACAGGAAGATGAACAAGGCCTGCTTTCCAGGTAACAGATTTTTATCATATAGGGATAAACCAATGGTAAAAAATAGGCATAAACACAATAAAAGATAGGTAATGTTCACTCATCTTTTTTCTTGCTTGTTTCAAACTGTTCTGAGAGATTCAATTTCAGAACAGGAAAAGATTCTCTTTGGACTAAATGAATCCCTTTTGGCATTTGAATTCAGCAGCTTAAGCACTTCCTATAATTAAGTCCAAAGAAATACTTATTTTAGGCTTAAATAAATCCCCTTGGAGCTGTCAATGAATACTAACTTCTCTGGGCTCCAGAGATGTAGGGGTCCAGGGATTTCTCTTAAGTGCCTCATTACCCATTAGCTTGCAAAACACATTTATTTTCAATACCTGTAATATGATATTGAGTTTTAAGAGAGTTAAAAAAATCTAGAATCCAGCAGGAATGTCCCCTTATGAAATTTAATATGGAACTAACTTTAAGCCCAGTTTTTTTCCCTGACAGAGTGTAAGCTAACATGAAACACCATACAGGAAGCTTTTTTCCTTTCTGCTTTTTGGGCTCTCCATCCCCACCCCCACCTCTGAAAGCAATGTACAAAAAGGGACTCTTCTGCTGCCTGCAAGAGGTGTCTAATTACTAGCCGGAAGCTCCATTCATTGCCCAGGTGTTGGAAAACACAGCCCTCTAATAGCAGGCCATTGCACTCCAGTGAACTTGCCCTGCAGGGGTTTGGGCTGTTCAAGGCCAAGCCCAGGGTAACCTGCTCACAACTATATGGGGGAGGCCTAGAGTCCTGTTTATAACAGTCCTCCCTTAATTCCTGCTCTTCCTCCACTATCCCCACACATATTTAAGAAAAAAAAGTTGTAGCAGGAAGAAGCAGATGCCTACAACCACCTGTACAGGAATTCTTTTATGCATGGGCAGCAATTCTTTTATGCATTGTTGGCTCTCTTGTGTAAAAGAAAAACAAAGTATGCATGCATGAGCAGTTATCAAGCAATAATAATGTAGAAAAGAAATCTAATTTAATAAAAAATCCACAAAGCAGTCACATAAAGAAGTATAAAAAAAAGTAAAAATTACTTGAAGAAATTAAAAAGAAGCTGTTTGAGACAGAGATGCAAGTTATTGATTATATTCTCACTTCTAAAAATCAAATCTGATTCCTTTCCTTTCCTTTCCTTTCCTTTCCTTTCCTTTCCTTTCCTTTCCTTTCCTTTCCTTTCCTTTCCTTTCCTTTCCTTTCCTTTCCTTTCCTTTCCTTTCCTTTCCTTTCCTTTCCTTTCCTTTCCTTTCCTTTCCTTTCCTTTCCTTTCCTTTCCTTTCCTTTCCTTTCCTTTCCTTTCCTTTCCTCTTACTTATCTGGGACTGGAGACTGATGGCATAAACAGACACACTGTCTTGTGCTCTTAAATAGCTGAAGCATCTGTGCACAATAGTCATATAAACCCTCATGTTTGTCTTCCTGACATTTCAATTTAATTTTATAGCCATTCTTAGAGCACTAGCAGAGACAAACACATCCCTTTCACACAATTGGCCAGGGCTTCGATCTTGCAGCTTCGATCTTGCAAAAGTTCAATTTTAGCTAGTTTTAAACAGTCTAGTACTCAAATTCCACAATGTGTATGCCAAGAGACCTATCCCTGTTGGTGCAAAATACACTGGGTGTAACTCTAATTGAGTTTTAGGACAGATCAGGAATGCACTTTTGAAACCAAATCTCCTGATCATTGCGGAGCCACTCCTCACAATGCAGTCTGGAAGAGTGAGTGCTAAATGAATTTGTGAAATGCAAAGTAAAATGCAAGATGTACAAAGAACAAACTCCATTTCTCAAAACTGGTAATAGATGTTCAGCCTATGGGACCACCCTAGATTTTGTGAAATGTCTTAAAAATCATATAGCGTTGACGCACCAGGCCCTGAACCCCAGCTGGTCCTGTGGTGTGACTTGTGCCATAGGACTCACTAAAAATGCTCACATGATGTGTGAGCATCTGCTGAGAAACAGATATTCATCAGACTAGCAACCTCTGGATACTCTACCTCTTCTCTGTCTCTGAAGTGATAGATAGATAGCCTCTCTGTATTGTTTATGAACCACTCGCAGAATCACAGAATCAATGAGGTTGGAAAAGACTTCTGAGATCCTTGAGTCCAACCTTTGAACAAAAAACACCATGGCACTAAGTGCCGCTTCCAGACTTTTATTACATACCCCCAGGGATATGGTGATCACTACCTCCTGGGCAGCCCATTCCAATGCAGCCCATTCCAATGCTTCCAATCCTTTCTACAGAAAATTTCTCCTAATGTCCAGCCTGAACCTCCCCTAGTTCCACTTAAAGTCACATCCTCTTGTCCTCTCACTAGTGTGGGAGAAGAAGCTGATCCATAGCTGGCTACAACCTCCTTTCAGGCAGTTGTAGAGAGCAACAAAGTCTCGCCTGAGCCTCCTCTTCTGCAGGCCAAATAACTCCAGCTCCCTCAGCTGCTCCTCATAAGAGTTTTGCTCCTGCCTTTCATCAGATTCATTGCCCTTCTCTGAACACATTCAAACACTTCAGTGACTTTCACGTAGTGAGGGGCCAAAATCTAGACACAGGATTCAAAGTGTGGCCTCACCAGTGCTGAGTACAGAGGGACAATCACTGCCCTTGTCCTGCTGGCCACACTCTTGCTGATACAGGCCAGGATGTCATTGTCCAGCCTGGCCACCTTGTCCTGTAGGTGCCGTGTGATCACACTCAAGATGAACTGGTCCATAATCTTGCTGTAGCTGCCTGGATCCTCCTTCCAGTCCTTCATGTGGATGACATCCCACTGGCCAATCTCTAGTCATCTGGGATATCCCCGGTCAGCCAGGACTAATGAAAAATGACGGAGAGAGTTTTGGTGAGCTCTTCTGACAGCTCCCTCAGTACCCTCAAGTGAATTCCATTCAGCCCCATGGACCTTTGAATGTCTAAGTGCACAGTAGATCACTAACTACTTTCTCCTGGAATGGGGGTCTATTCTGCTTCCTGTCCCTGTCTACCAGCTCAGGGCACTGGTTGCCCTGAGGATCACTGGTATTTCTGTTAAAGACTGGTGAAAGGACACCATTAGGTACCTCAGTCCTGGTGACAACTTGCTCCCCTACCCCCATCCAATAAAGATGGAGATAAAGAATTTAGAAAGTATGAATATGGAAACTGAGCATCACAAAGCAACTCCTTCTTTCATATATTAACAACAAGTGTTTGTAAACTCACAAATAACTAGTAGAACAACAGTGTGGTTCTGTACGTTGCAGTAAACTCAAAACCTGTGTTTATGATGTATTTACTTCATCCTATGTGAGCATCTCTACAGAATAAGATTCTGCAGGAATCCCAGAAAGTGATTCACATGATTGCACTGAAACATTAATCTTAGGATGAGATATATCTGCTGATACATCCCTGAATATATATCTACACACACATACATTATATACTTCTATAACATTATATTATACATTGTACACATATAAAGTTTAATGAAAAGTACATCGCTGTATATTTGTTGGGGTGAATAATATGAATAATGCTCCTCCCTTCTACAGCTGGATAACAGTCTGATGTTTGCATATAGTGTTACATGAGTTAAAAGACATGGCAACTTTTCCTTGTTCTGTAACCTGGGCTAAGACAGGCAATCCACTTAACAAACTGTGCAGCTATTTTTGGCTGGTGCTGTTTCTAAGTAAGCCTGGCTCCTAGGAAAGATCAGATATGTCTGACAGAATGGCAGGAGCATGAGCTATATTTGTTGTGGCATTGTGCCACGTTAATGTCGCTCAGTGGTAGCCAGAATAAATGGGCTCTGTCCTGACACTTCAAACACAGCCTGGAGAAGCAGGAGACCATCTTCATCCACCCATACAGAAATTCCCTGTGTTTTTATTTCTTGACAGGGCTCTAAGTACTCTGGGAAGTGCTGTCACTTTGAGGTCTTATAGTACCACCCTGGGTTAAGAGTTCAGAAAATGATATGCACAAAAATACTAATACAAGAAAGGTGTGTCTTCTCTTGTAATTATTTGCATTAATTGGAAATGCCCCTAATCCAAACAATAGATTTTTATTACGTTTAGACTGAGCCACTGAAAGAAACAAAGAATTGGTACTGCTTTTCAGAGTACATATTTGCAAAGAGGAATTAGGTTCAGTTCCTGAACTTGGAAGCATAGTAAACATTGCCTGGGTCTCAAGCTTATGAAAATTGCGAAACCTTGTTTTTACATTTTTCTATACACCCAATTCTTGAAGTATCACAACGACCTCAGAAGCATCCATTTTTAAAATTTCCATTTCTATCTAAAAATTTTTGCACCATGTTCCATGCTTTTCTCTTGTTAATAAATATTTTCAAAAGTATTACAGACTGCCTTCTCATGAGAATTTGACATTTACTTTTAAAATGCCAATATTCAATCAGATTTTTCCTGATATTTTTACAAACATTTTTCTGAATACAAAAGTTTTACAGAGGTCTAATTATAAAAATCTTCTAAAGTATTCTTCTTACAAGAAAAAATAATGAATAAACTCATATGGCTTTCTTATTTTCCCAGTAACTGCACCCTTCAATTTAATTTGCTGATTTTACTTGGGTTTTTGCTCAGGAACTTTCCCAGGCCTCTACTTCCTCTGCAATGAGAGGCCTTTCCAACTACATTATCTCCAAACTCCCTTGTTGACAGAGAATTATTCTTTCAGTTCCTTTGGAAGAACGAGATCCCTTTGAACCATCTGCCGAGGAGATATGCTATTTTAATTTTCATTCCTTTTTCTTCCTCTTTCCTCCCTCAAGGAATAAAATATGTGTACCTCAATCAAAAACTGAATGAATAGCTGTTTCTCTCAGATCTTCATCTGTGCTCTTTACATTTTACCCATTCCAGAAGAGGAAGCTGATGAAACTTTCTGCATCAACTAAAATAAATAATTTATGCCTGAAACATCAAGTGATCTTCTGCAGAGCACTGCTTGTAATCTCTCTCTAATCTTGAGTTTTACCAAAAAGAAAGGTAAAAAACACCAGGCTGAACACTAGGGAGTCTAAGAAGGTATCTTCGTGTTAAAAGATTATAAAAGCATATGTAGAAATCTTTAAGCCTAAAAGCTTGCCTCAAAATTATCTTTCCAGTGTATTTTTGAGCTATGCAGCAATCCTGTGTAAACACTGCAGCATTAGAACACTGCCTGTTCTACTTACTTACTATCACAGGCAAATCTGTTTAGTCTCTTTGTCAAACCATTCATATTTTTGGATTCAGTGTTATCCTGTGGCCCTGAGTTCCATGATTTTTTTTTTAAATTTAACACATTACTGAATGTCACTAGATTTTTATAAGAATCATAAGAAAACAACGTCATTAATTTAGAAATCACTTAGTGCCTGTCTAATTTTGTGCCAGCATGATCATGAATATCTACTTCTGACAGTGTTTGAGTGACACAGACTACACAACATGTGCTGAATATGTTCTGTTCTTTACTTTCTTACCTTTAATTTCATTTTCTTTATCAAAAATGTTCAATTTACTAAAAATATCTTCAACCAAACACCACTAATTTGCCACCACTCCTATCTGCCACAGCTATGTAAAAGACATTACTCTTTTTGGTTTTGGAAAAATCTTTTATATATTTTAAGAATGTTATCGTGAGCTCTCTAAATCTTCTGTTCTTTAAGGTAAGAGGCACCAAAACTTTCATTCTTTTCTCATACATTACATTTTCCATACTTGTTAATGTTTTCCTTGTTTTCATAGAGACTCAATTTAGGTTACTTACTGAGGTATCCAAACATGAATTCCAGCTGATATTTTAATGTTGCTCAGTAGACAAGATAAATAATTTACTTTTCTTGCAACCTTAATTCCTATTTAAACATTTCTATTTGATTGTTTTCTTCATAAAAATATGGTATAGTGAAATTCTGGTTCCCAGTAATCTCAGAGCATTTTCTTAAGAATTGCTGTAAAATACTTTTTCTCACCTTGCATTTCTCCGACCTAAATAATTTTATTATTCTCTATGATTATTCTTACTTTACAGTGGTCCTTTTAAAATATCTCTCATTTTCTTCTAAGTCAATTTCACTTACAGGTCAAGATCATTTTGAATTCCCGCCCCGTGCTTCAGTTTGACAACCACAGATGATCATGTGTGTGAGGACCTTTTGAATTTTTAAGACCTCTGTCTCTGTATCGCTCATATCTGTCTCTTGCTAAAAATTCCTCATCTGTCTACAGTGTCCTCATGGGAGTCATTCCATATCATTAGTTAGTCAGTTGATTTTCTGTGTACTTTTATTCTACTTTTGGCATTCGATGGAATGATAAAATGTCAAAAGATTACTATACAAAGTGTTTTTGAAACATCTAAATCTTACAGGCCTAAACTAAGGGAGAAATGCTCCAAATTTTGAGAAATGGGAGTTTGAAGATACCAGTGATATCTTAAGTCAGTGACAAATTTATAATCATGACAAAGGCTTTGATTAATATTGATTTTGTAAGTTTTTTGAGCAAGAACTTGACCATAAGCATCCCAACAGGCCCAGCAACCTCATTTGTAACACAAATTTAATGGAATGATTCAGATAATCAAGGTGGGGATTAATTACTAATTACATGAGAACCAGGGATTTTATCATCTCCTCTGTCTGTCCTATTTCATAAATTATATGGGCTCTGTACACTAAACTTGGTATGCATTGTCACCTAAGCCTGTTTAAGTTAATTTTGTTGACTTTTGTCATTTCAGTTCTGAAAGATACTGGAAAAAGAAGTGCTGATTTGTTTGTAAGGTGTTTGTATCTTCAAAGGAGATAGAATACAGTGAATTTTCACACCAACCACTTGTCACAAGGTTTGCCAGTCTTCCATTGCTTAATGAAGCCAAGCATTTTTAACAGCTGTGAAACTCACTAAACATCAGACTGTCTTAATCCAAGGTCTGCACTTCTGAAGTACATCCATTTTTACTTTAAAACTTAATTGAACTGACTTTTCTTGAGTTAGAACTTGATAAAATTTTGATAAAATATTTTTAATTATCATATACAATGTGCTTTATTTTTAAATAAGGAGTACTATTTTTTAGTGATTAGTGACCTTAAGAACTGTTGTGGAGAAAAACATAATAGAGAAATATAATCAGCTTGTCTCAAAGAAAATCCATGCCATATTATTAATGCTAAGCTGTTAACAAGATTTTCCTAATGTTAGAAACTGCTAATGGGACTTTAAAACACATATCAAAAAAGACATAAGATATCTGTGGATGTAATTTTCTGTATCACTGTTATACAACTCTAATACTTTCAAAACACTTTTATTCCCACATAGTGATCACTATAAATTCACGTCAATTGATCTTTCTTTGATGACATAGAACCATAAAGAAAGGTCATTATACATATTGCAGCCATTAAAATCACAAATAGTACTGTTAAAGGTCTCTTGTGGAGCACAAAAAATAAAAGAACTTGAGCCTGTGGTGTAATGTGGCTGAGGAGACAGAATCTATTGTTGCCAGTGGTGGTAAATCAGCTGGCATTCACTAAGGATTTTAGTCTACACCCATAATATCTGCAAAAACAAGCTGATTTCCTTTCCAATCCCACATGCTGCTCACCCTGATGTCAGAGCACTGAAGATATTATTGACCAGGAAAATAGTAAAAGTAAATGCTATTAAGAGCTCCTTTTCTTACAGTTAAATTGATTTTATAGTTAAAATAAACTTGAACTTCCTTTGGAAAACACACACAACTACTTCATGCTTAACAATTCAGCAACTTATAGTTAACTATCCTTCTGAGTTCTCAGCTCAGTACTCCAGCAAGTGAAAGTATTGTCTTTGTATAGAGATATATTCTTCAAAATATATCTTCTTGTTTTTCTTTTTCTCCTCTCTTGAGAAAAAGGTTTTGGAATTTAATAACATTTTGTTTCACTTTAACACAACAGTGTGGTTAATATTATTTTCCTTATTGAATTGCTGTTGGGAATATATTTCTGAATTTTAATTAGAATGGGAAAGAAATGAAAATTTTCTTGTCGGTTTCTAACACACTTAAAAACTGGGATGAAAAAGACTGGCAACAGCAAAAAACTTCAAATATAGCTCAGCATTCTAAAAGCTACACATATTTTTCTGTTACCCTCCATGGTTAGAAATTTGAAGAAGGAAACCATGGAATAAATTGATTAAAAATAGCAGTTAGAAAGTCACAGAACCAGTCAGAAGAGGTACTGACATACAAAATGCAGAATTTTTTTCCATTTATTATTTTTATTATTTTTTCATGGATGATTTTTTAGTTTAGAATTATTGATGACATGTTTTTAATGCCTTTGATCTATTCTTTCATCTATTTCACCTAAATGTATGAATTTATATACCTCCTTGTACAGGGTATAACCATGGCTTTTCAACATTGATTAGAGTAAATAGTTTTTATTTTTTTTTATCAAAGTTCTCATTACATGCAGATCTCTGAGGCTGAGGTAATTCCGATTTAAGAAAAAATAGAAAGCACATTTTTATCATTGTACAGCAAACCCAGGCTGAAAGATCAATTTTATGGAGATGTTTTCTCCTTTGCTGAGTCCATCTGGGCTCGTTCTAGTTAGTTATATAAAAAATTCCAGGTTTACCTATTCTTCGAGTATATACTATAAATTGAAATACTGTGACTACATTATTGTGCCCATGATCAAAACATAGTTCATCACATTTAACATTTTCCAGTATATTTTTGTGCAGTTTTACTAAGAGTACAATTTTGCTTATTACATGGGAAATCTAAGATGAAAAGCTCTACATAAGAGTAAGTATGACTTATACCTTACTATTTAGAGAGTCAAAAATTTCATCTCTGCATAGAATGGAAGCCATCTTGTGTTCCATAGAAGACTCCTGAATAGGAATGTAACCCTTTTTCACTCTTAGAGAAGGAAAATCCTAACAGAAGTCTGATCCTATCATCAGTGCTTCCCAATGTTGACTGCTTTCACATTATTCTCTAATTTACCCCTTGAACTGTCTTTCTAACATTTAAAAGTCACTGTTCTCTCCCATATATATTCTGCTGTATGGTAGCAATTACACAGAAAATTGTAGCACCTGTGCCTGCTGTTTTATTTCACTTCACAGTTTCCAGATGGCACGAAACAGGTGATACAGCAACACAGAAAGTCTCACTGTCAGGGAAACACTTCAGTATGCATATCAGTGCACCTCATCCCACTGCAGCTACACCTCCACAGAAAAGAAAAAAAGGATCCCTACAACAATATGAAGTTTGCAACAGCAAAAAAGTGCACCACAGATGACTAAAAAGAGAAAGTTCCTGCCTCTCTGCCTATCCTGAGAGTTGGTCGCACAGCTAAAAGACTTCTTGCAAGATCATGGCCAGCAGTTCCTAATCCTATTGTTATCTCTCCTCTCCTTTCTGGAAAGACATAGATATGCATCTCTTTTCTTATACATGTTTACTAAAGACAGTTAGTTAAGATATTTATTTTTCTTAGTGTTAAATCATTCAGCACACTCATTTTGCTTTGTTTTATGATTCAACTAAGGAAGTCCAGGCCTTATTTATTATAAAAACAATGGCAATACTGCCATCAGACACATTAGTATGGCACAATGGAATGTGTTGACTCTCAAACCCATTAAGACACAATCCAGAAGAGTCTAAAAATTACTTAAATTAACTTTTACTCATCCATCTATCTTTACATACATTCACACATAACATATACAAGCGCACACTATTTTGTGTCTTTTTTTTTTTTCTTTACTCAGTGAAGAGACTTAACGTATTTTCTTCTGGAATCTGAAGGCACCTGTTCCCAAGAGCTCTCGTTTTACCACTAGAGGGCCAGTAGATCCTTGAATTCTTTAACTTTCCCATTATATAGCTAATGGAAGAAGAATCAGGAGCAGGAGCAAATATTATTTCTGGCAGTTTGTCATTGCTTTGTTTTATGCGTTTGCCACTGGACACTGCTCAGAGAATCTATTTGATTTGTTATGAAGCAAAGGTTTGAGGTGCAAAATTCTTGTAATGGGACAAGAACTGCATAAGTTAATATGTTAACTACCAGGTTTATGCAACTTTATTACATATAAATGCTCTCCATACCCACCAATATGCTAAAGGGGATACTTACAAGAATGGCTGTGCATGTGCACATGCATTTGAACTCAGTTGCAAGTTGCCTGAGACCTTGCATCAAATTTTCAGAAATGATTGCTAGCTAGGGCATACCAGCAACCTTCCTTGCTATTTCTGAAACAAAAAAGTATTTTAAAAAGTAATTACTTCTGGATTTTTATGTACTTTTATGTAAGGCTGCTTTGTGACAATTAGGATAGAATAAATTAGAACTCTTGATCAGAACCATTAAAAATTGATTCGATGCAGAAAGATATCTGATGGAGCATCATGAATCTACCTCAGCAATATCTGCTGGAATGATTTTCAAGTACTGGCTTAAGTGCATTCCTGTGTATTTCCACTCAAGCCATCTGCCAATCTTAACACATATTCCTGAGGGAGGAAATCTTCCAGGGCTGTTTTCCATTTGATTTGCAAGGACATCCTGTTTAGGTTCTTATCAAAAGAACAGAAGAATAGATGCCAAATTCCACAAGTCTTGATTTAGAAAACTAAATGTGTAAGACTAAAGTAACAAACTATATTTAAAAGGAGCTGTGGCATTGTTCCTTTATATTTAAAAAATATATGTTGCTGTTTACAGGCCAGATATATTTATGCATGTCTCCACAGTAACTGCTCTGTTTCCTAAACATTAAAGGATTTTGCTAAAAGTTGCTAAACTTTTTGGTTTGATGGTTAAGGATGAAATCCAAAAGAACAACTAAACAAGTGAGCTATGCAAGAAAAAATCATGACTGACTTAGGGCACCAATTAGCTCAGTTGCCTAAACAGTCATTGACCACAGGGTTCAAAGCAGGAGTGTTTACATACTCAGATGATCAGAGTTCTGCTACTGTACTTGTTTAGAGATGCTGCCATCGTGTCTGAGCCAAGGTCTTAGTGCTTAACTCATGCTTCAAGCTGTTCAGATCTAGCCAAAGACTGTGCCTAACTCTCACAAAATGCATATGTTGGAGGTAAAGCAGAGGGAGGAGAGAGGAAGAGACCACACCTAAAGCAGTCTCACAGCATTTAGTACAACACAACCAAACAGTTATATCCCATGGTTATAGTTATAGCCATTTCCAAAAAGTGATGGAGAGAAGCAGCAGGTTTACCCTGGACTATAGGTGCTCATTTCTTCTTCCAAAAAGAGACTGCTTAACTGGCAGTCTGTGTGCAAAGCTGAAATTGCTGTGGGAAGATTCTTGTGTTAAGTGTTGGGCTACTGTGCAAAACTAGGTCAGTGAGAAGTACAGGAGAGCCTAGTAATAGCATTGCCCAGTAGAAAATACAGCTGCCCTCCCTGGCAGGAGAAGGGGTTCTTTAAGTTCCATTTCTTGATTCAAAGACCTTATACTTTCTGCATTAAAGAGTCATTGGACAACATGCCCTAACTTTAATGGCAAGAATTGGAATGAAGGGAGAAAAGGGAGAAACGGACAAGCAGGCCCCTGTCTCAATGAAAAGTGCTGTTTCCTTTGCACATAGTCTCTTGGGAGGCAGAATTCCTAGAGCTCCCACTGGCTTCACAGTAAAAATTCCCATCCTAGGAAACATTTCAACCAACTACTCTCAAGGTTTTGTAATCAATATGATTAGGTGACTCTGCCAGCTCTCTTCCAGGACCTCTTTTCATCAATAAAGCTCTTATTGGCTCTGAGGGTAAAAGTTATTTCCCTAAAATGTAAACTGATCTATCTTAACTACTCACTCTAGGGATCTTTTATAGGCAAATTACAGGGTTTTGAGAAACAATCCATCTTACCCAGAGTTAGATACTGAAGCTAAGTTCAATAACTTTGAATAACCATAAAGGGATCTATTTCCTTCTGTTGAATAGAAGTGAGTTAAAATAGACACTCAGAGGAAGAGTTCATATCATATGGATACCCAAAATCAAGTGAGCAATAATGCGTACACTCTCACTGGGAGGTTTGCTTGTATAAGAGTAGTCAGTCTAAATCTTAGACCTCCATTTTAGTGAAATAGCAAAACAGTGACATTTTAACCAATGAAATATTTTCTAATGCAGAAAAGATCCTAAGAACAAATCCTGAGTTTTTATTCATAGCAAATAAAACTTGACTGAAGGCACAGATAAAAATTTGGAATTTTTTCATGCTAGCAGGAAGAAGTTTGATTAAAGGTGTCCTGATTTAGTGTAATTAGTAAGCTGTGGATAGCTACTGCTTTGAGAAACAGGCAGCAGAAGTGTTAATGTGAATCTATGATTAGGAGCTTTCAAATGCGCTGTCAGAAAAGGGGACAATAAAGTCTATTCCCAGATGTCCATCAAGTATTAACGCCTGAAGTTACTTTTGCATGGTTCTGTGGTACCTCTGTACAGAGAGGCAGGGTGGAAATGTTTTTTTTAGTATTAGATTATCTAGTCATGCATCAGTCTTGGCCTGCATGAGCTTTTCTAATGCCTTCAGTTCCTATGTATACAGCTTGCATAATGCTGGGCTTTGCTTCCTGCTGGAATTATTAACCCTGTGTGCTTCTCCTTCTTGTCTCCAGATCCAAAGCAGCAGAACATTAAGTTGCTGGCCAAGAGCCCATTTGTGGCTAAAGAGAGGTGAGTGGGGCTTGCCTATTACTGAACACAAGACTTTTTAAAACTGAAAAATAATGTATTTTTTAAATCATGGCAGAACATGTTTTTTTCTACAGGTGTATATAATAAAAAGATACTGTTACTAAAATGGCCATCACAACAACAACACCACCAAACAAACAAGAACCACAAAACCAAAATAAAACAAATTTACAATAAAAACAAACAAAACAAAGAAAACCACAACAAACAAAAGCAACAAGAAAGAAGCAAATAAACAAAAAAAAAGTAAACAGATAAGCCCAAAACAAAACTCAAGTTAGGGTACTCACATGGAGGGGGAATCAAAAAGTGAACACGGTTAAGTTGTGACTCAGATAAACGACTGCCAGGAAATTGAGAGTTAAGGATGATGCTCTATTACAAGCTCATTTGTTGTTCCTGTCTCTGAGTTCTCACAGACACTGGAGAAAACTTTATAATCTGAATTGTCTTGGGTTTGTTCACTGGAGTTCAATGCAACGATTTAAATGTGGCTTTCCTCTGTATGAACATACTCCATTCATGAACTCCAGGCTTATAGTGATCTGTTTTGAAATGCTGCATTAGCTGTAGGAAGAACTGATTCGTCACAATAGCTGATCATGAGCCACAGAACATCTCCTCAGCCATATCTTGCAGCATGAAAATAACATTTTTATTTTCTAACATGGGTATTTTTTAATGTTCATTTTTAAAAAGGGAGATTGACTGCAATAGTATTCTACTAAGAAATTCTCTCTAATCTGGCAGTGTTAACTCAGTAGGAGACACATCTCCCAACGAAGCAGTGATCATTTGCTCGAATGCCTAAGCTATCACAAAGATATTTTAAAAACTAGTAATTGCAGTTCAACAAGAGAGTCAGCTTGGCAGGGGTATCAGTTCATAGGAATGAAAGAACAACACATCCATCTAGTCTATCACTTGGTGCTTTGGAGGCAGAATAAGGGGTTTATCTATCCTTTGACAAGGAAAGTGTTAGAGTGTTAGAGCCAAATGATTTTTTGCTTAGCAGTTTATAGGCATATTGCAGAAACTTCCTTGCAAGAGTAAATACATAGGAAATGAAGGTCAGAAAGGATTAAATGCAAAACAACAGTAAAAAAATCACTTCAATCATCCTGGGGAAATCAGGAAAAAAAATCAATATACCACATTCTAGTTATCTTGACAACAACTTCCTTTTTTTTTTTTTTTTTCCCCTCTTTTTCTTCCTTCTTCCCTCTCTCTCACTCCCTTAAGACTATTAAAATTCAAAGAATTAATTTATACCCGTGCTGGCATTCCTGCGCATCCTGACGTTTGTGGCCATCAATTGGCCCTTTATGCCTCTCTGCGGAGGCCGGATGTTTGCAGTTGCTGGCAGCTGTTGTCGGAGGCCCCGGAACAGCTGATGGGCTGGCAGCCGGCATGGAGAGGCACGGAGGGAGCAGCCGGAGCCTGGGAAAGAGCCCAGCCTGAGTGCCCCCGCCTCTGATGGGTAACCAGATTAGTACAGATTAGAGCACTAGCACGGGAGATAGGGCGTCCGACCCGCTCTCCAAAAGTCATCACAAATTAGAAATGGTAATTCTTTCACAAGAAATGGAAAGAATTTTGTGAATGGAGCTGGTTGGCTTTTTTATATCTTTTTTTTTTTTTACCAAAGAAACTCTGCTAGAAGTTGATCTCCTTTGAGCATTTATTTAAACAAATGGTTATTGTGTTATGGGTTTTTTCTACGGTGAAATGTTATATTTTAAATATTGCTTAAAAATAAATTTATACGTGCTTGTCTCTGAAATTTATGGGTGCTACAAATTTTCAGACATAACCTGTTGCACCAGTAACTCATCTGGGATTTTTAAAATGGTTTCGGTTCTTTTTCTTATTTTTTCCCTTTTTTGTTTGTTTTGATTTGTTTGCTTGGTTTTTGGAAGTGGGAATCACTTTCAAGAAGCTAACCTCTATTTTTTAATGATTTGATCTAAATAAGAAAAAACAGGGGAAAAAAATAGTTACTAGTAAAAATAGAATTTAGTCTCTGTTTTTTTACTTTCATTCATCATATAGAGAGGATCAGACCCAAAGCCAGATGAGATCAGATGAAGCCCTCTGTGTCCTAAGGGGATCTGCTGTAATATTCAAGAAGTATCTGTGTGCATGGGGGCGGGCATGTGTGTGTTAGAACATATCACATCCTTTCTCATATCCTGCATTTAGACTGGGGTTCTTTCAGGATCATGGAATTCTCGGAAATTCTGATCTAAGCATGGCAATAAAACGTTGTCTCATCCAACTATGACACTAACTCCCTCTACGCTCTGGCAATGTTTTCATGAGTTTCTGCAAAAATGAAGGAAATTACTACTTCACAGATACTTTTTGGAAAAAATAAAATTATGTTTTCAACATACTTAGAAGGAAAAAATATTATCATAATTCCAAGTCCAGTGTCACAGTTCTTATTAGAAATTTGCACTATAAACCAATTTGGATTTCATAAATCAAAGTATGAAATTCTTGGCAGATGCAACTCCTAGAGTCAGTGCTCTGCTTGTGGTTGGACTTGAGAATTGCTACCTGTGGTGCATTTATCCCTAATATCTGCTCCTGCAGAAACCACAAGTTCTTCTTTTGAAAAAAAAGATCCAAAAAAGTATTTTAACAGATAAAAGAATCCACAGAGAACATGGACAAGCATTCTCTTCTCCTGTTTTAGGGTACTGTATTTTCAATTAACACTGACATTTGATGTTGGGGCACCCCTTCAGAGAATAAAATTAAAATGTAGGAGAGGAAACCCAGGTTTAGAGAAAAAGGCATTGGAAGTAAATCACAGGAAAGGGAAAGGATATATGTTGTAATTATTTTTTATTGTTTACTTCCCCTGGGAATCTGCAACTTGCAAGGGACAAACTGTTGGCCTCGTCTGTGCTTGGAAGTCAGCTACACACCTGGGGTAGAAGAATACATCAGGAACTGTAAATTTTAAAGAGAGAGGTCCAAAATACTACCTTCATAAAGAAGTTTTGGGGATGGGGAACACTCATGTTTCTTGTAGATTGTTCCCAGTCAAATCCAGCTGAGAAGAGCAAGTTAAACTCATGACAAGTGTGTAAATGAACAAGTTAGTCTGTATCAGATCTCCCTAAAATTAATTCTTGGGCCTGAGATTACTGCTTCCAGATGAGGAAGAGGAGGGGGGCACATGATGAATGGAGAGATGGGGACAGATGAGGGGACAAGGGATGGGAGAGAGGAGAGGAGAGGAGAGGAGAGGAGAGGAGAGGAGAGGAGAGGAGAGGAGAGGAGAGGAGAGGAGAGGAGAGGAGAGGAGAGGAGAGGAGAGGAGAGAGAAGAGAAGAGCACTATATATTTTGCTAGTGTCTAATGTTCTTATTCATTAATTACTGAATATTATCAGCCTACTGAACTGTTTAAAAAAAGACACAGTTCCAAAGAGATTTATCATCTTGGAGTATCAAAAACTGATGTGACTTCATGCTATGACTCTAAAGCCAGACTAAAAGATATAGCCATTCTTACTTACGAAAAAGTATTTTTTCCCATGAGGGAAAAAAAAAAGGTGAGAAGAGAAATTAGCTTCTTTTCTATTCATTGTCTCAGTGCAGGAGAGCTACAAGACAAAATGTCCATGGTCTAACTTGCCCACAGTTTAACCAGGCTCCTTGGGGAAGAATCTGACAGTAAAGACTGTCCTGTTCCTGCAAGTGCTCTGCTTTCAGAATGGTTTCCATTGTCATGCCAGATGTGTTGCAGTGATCTTGTGACCTTTTCTGAAGGTAAAAGGAGGAAGTGAAGAAGAGTTTGAGTGTTTTCTAAACCACAAATTGGACTCACAGTTAACTGAATGTAACGTCAAGTACCTGAAGCAGGATGATATATGTGGGTTAATCTTGCTATCTCCAGTGGGGACTTGTGTGAGTTAATTTATCTTACCCTGGAGCAAGAGTGCCTTTTATGATAACGCCCCATTTTACCTATTTCTCTCAATTGGAGGCTAGTACAGGTGTAGGCATATGCACCAGAGATGCTCTAAGTAAAGGGAATGAAGTAATTCCCTGAACACTCCCCAACATCATTCCTGTCACTCTTCCAGAAAGTTATTTCATGACTTTCACTACAACTTCAGATCAGCAGTGACCAAAACACTCCATTACACGAGCTATGCTAAATTACAAGAGCTTTACAATTCACTCCACCCATCCTGTTTACATGCCTCAGTATGGAAAGCAATGAAAAATATCATCATGAGGATAATGAGACAGGAAAGGGAAGAAATATTTGCTACCTCGTGTCACTCCCGAAGGGCATGTGCCCATATCAGTGCTTGGGCTGGTAAGACACCACTTCTAATTTTTCATTCAATTGCTCACAGCTGCAATTCCTCTGCCAGGAGGAGCAGTTTATAAAATGAGAGGTTTCTGCTATTTCTTTCCAGTTCAGCCAACTATTCCAAGAATCCCACTCCTTATCAAGTGCCAGAGCAGACTGACTACTCACAAGAAAGGTAGAGAGGAAATGTTAAATATGCTTATGGTTGATTATAAAAAATTAAATATGCCAAGGTAGATTATTCCATTGGTCAATTTATAGAACCTTCCCACATCTAAGGCAAAAGTAGGGCATTGCAAGAAATTTTCTTTTAATGGTGAGTCACAGGAAAACCACACATGCTATCTGATTTAGAAAAAATATGAAGTATTTATGGGGGTTTTGTTGAAAATTTCAGCCCTTGCAGGTGTTATGTTTTTTTTTTTTCTTGTATTGATAGAACAGACTTCTTTCCCTCTAATTGATTAGTATTTGTCTCTCAATAACATATGTTTAAAATCAGAAATTCTTCCACCATATCCTTTAAACTGTCCTTTTAAACTGAAATAAGAAACAAAAATTCCTTAAACAAATGCCACAACATCCTGGCCAATATTGATATAAAACCAGAGAACATCAAGGACAACATTGACTGATAGGAGGAAGAGCACCGATTCATCTGTGTGTATGTGTACAAGTGTGTGTGTGTGCGTGTGTTCACAAAAGCATTGAAACTATTTATTCAGTGAAAGTTGGAGTGCCATTTTTAACGGCTTTTCTATCAAATTCCTTAAGAATTTTATTGTGAATAGAGTAAATGGAGGTGGGATCTTTGGACTGTTTAGTACAGAGATAGTTGTTTCTCCTCAAGAGATGCCAAATATTAAATAGAACTAAATAAATAAATTTGTTAAAGAATTCTCCATAATAAATGATGCTCTTCCTTCAGGGTACCAAAAAAGAGTAAGGGAACATATTGATTAAAATAATATGTTAATCAATAACATATTATTTAAAATAAGCTTAGTATTTTCTATATATATTTTTGTAATTTTTTTTAATTAAATTGTAAGCCCTTGATAAATTGGCAATAAATGCTATATAAATTAGTTAATATTTTTATAATTACCTAGATCCTGTACAAGTTGTCTGAATTAAGCAGGAATGAGGAGACTTAGATAAATCCAGAATAAAATAGTAAAAATCTATCTCAGCAAAAGAATAAAAATAAAAGAGCATAACAATTAAAGCAAACAAAATGAATTAATACAAAAACAAAGCAACAGGAGTTGATTTAAAATAGGGTCTTTGGATATCATGATGGAATTTAAATTTCTGGTTCCCAACTCCTAATATTTTGGTTCCAGACCACAACTACCTTTTGAAGAATGAAAAGCTATGATTTCCATTGAAAAGTATCAAGAGGATATTAACTACCAAGAAATAAACCACCAAGAGGATATTTTACAAAGTTATAGGAAAAATGTCTAAAACTTAATATTAACCATGACTCAACAGTTATCTTCACTTTGCCTGGAGACCAAGCCTCTCCTAGATATGAGATCTACCACAGTGGACCATGTAGTTATACCAAATAGACACAGGTTAAGATGATAAAGAAGGAACTCATTGTTATTGCTAAAATTTTCATTAAAATCAGCCTCAAGGAACTTTAAAAAGAATCAGCTTCTTTCATAGTTTGGACAAGTAATTCAATTGATAGCTAATTTTTCCTGCATTAACCATTATAAACCTCCTGCCTCAGTTATTTCATTCCTTACAAATTTTTTATCATTTGAGCTCCAATTTTCCCTGGGGCTGATAATGCTAAGAAAATTTCAACAATAATTGTTCTCTTCAACTTTTTAACACTTTTTCAACACCAGTTTTGGGTACAAAATACTCTATAGATATAAAATTACCAAATTAGTAATTTACTACAAAATTAGTCTCTAGCACTATGAGGTGGGCTTTTTAGCCTCTTGAGGTGGCTAAAAAAACATATTTGTACTGTCAGTTCTTAAACAAATGACAATATAAATAATAAAATAAGGATAAAAATAATGATTAATTTAATCATTATATCATGTTCATTATTTTAAAGTGTGATTTGAATTACTCTGCAGTACTTCTAGTTTTTTTCTTAAAAGTTGAATTTGTAGGAATAGAATTTAATCAGAAGTCTCGGCAGATTTCCTGCTTCTATGAATTCTTCCCAGAAGAATATGCATATTGCAATGAATGAGGTAAGCACTGAAAAGAGTTCCCTATCTAGGACACAAGTGCACTGGTCTCTCAACTTTAATTAATACCAAAAAAACCTGGTCAAGGTAATTTTATTAGGAAGACTGAAAATTGTCTCTGGGTAGAAATTTAAATGTGAGGGCTGGATCAAATAGAACTCAGTGACAAAAGGACTTCTATTGGAAGTTTTGGGTTTGACAAGGCATAAATTTTAGGGGGAAAAAGAAGAAAACAAAACCACAGAGTATTTAGACTATATGATTTGATCTTACTAGTAAAATTTTTTTGGAAAAAATTGCAACGCTTACATTCAATACTGGAACTGCATTTAATTTTAACTTTTATATAATAATAATTTAATTTAAAACTTCATTGCCTTTTATTTAATATTTTATAGAAAAATTTTCAATGTTAAAATTCTTTTAAATTTTATTTTAGGTGATATATTCTGAAATATTAAAATTCCATTCTTCAAGAACTGATTATACATGAAACTTTAAACATTGACATCATAGTGTAACTAATTTCAGAATATTCTTATTTCCAATAACTGAAATTCTGGTCTCCAGACAACACTGTGAAAGACTCTCCAGTTAAATGGTGTACTACTGAGTGCTGACAGCTAATTTTTAGATGCCTAAATTTAGGTGACTGTAAAATGATGATGACTTCAAATATGGTTTTCAAAAACCTAAACTGATCTGAAAATGGAAATTCTTTGGGTTGGGAAAGTCTCCAAAGCATTTATATATTTAAATGTCATCATTTCATCGTGTCCATTTCAATACTGTATTAGTTGTAGTTTTAAACCATATGTATAGATATATATACATATATAAGATCTATAAGTTTTCACAGATATAACTAGGTTTTCTCACTTCCTTCTCTTTAAAACAAAGGTGTATATACACTTAAGTATATCCATTTTTAAAAATAAGATTGCTTTTCCTACATGAAACCAAAATGAGATGAAGGCTAGTAATTGTTATTTCTAAGTAGATAGTAACATATAGCAGTTTCTAATACTTTTGGGGCTGGGACATAGCTAACTAAAATGTCTGATATAAAAGAGGGGAGGAAATCCATTGCTTCATTTCCAACTAGTTTGAAAACTGTCAGATGGTTGATAGCCCTGTTTAAAAAATAGCTGACATGAAACAGCATTACAGCCTCTGAAATTGTTTTTACACTGTTCACAACTGTAAGCACTATCTCCCTCTCAACATGTAAGCCTTCATGCAGAACAAAGCTGCTGTGGCTGCTGCCTTTATACAATTCAAAAGTTTGATGTGCCAGACTTGGCACAAGCCTATCTCCCATTAACATCAAAGGCTCTCTGATAAAACACCATTAGTGTTGTTTGGGATTTTCATGAGCAGCGCATATAAATACACATCTCTTACACTGTCATAGTTGTATTATCCTTCAACATTAATGATGACTCTGGGACACAGAACTCTGATTCAGAGCTGGGTTTTGATCTCCCACATTCAACCCACAGATCCTGGAAAGTGGGTTGGTGCCCAGTGTTTTATTTAGAAGCATTCAAAAAAAAGAAAAGAAACATAAGATTTGCAACTGGGCTTTGCAGACTGCTCTAACATCTTCCATATGTGATTGCCTCTCTCTCCCCCTCTATCATCCCTTCCAGGCCTCATAGCTGACTGTGACACATCTAATTTCTCAGTTATAGATGTGCATCCATTCATACATTCTGAGTGAAACCATTACTTGGAGAGAAATCACTCAGAATGGACTTTTAAGCTTTCAATTTTATATAGTTAAGGTGTTTTAAGAGAAAAATTCAGATGTGTTTACTTTCTTTGAATCTGCTTCTAAATCTATCAAAAACTCATATGTTTCTAATATTAATCTTTTTTGCTCTGTTTGATTAAATGAAGTAATTGACTGTAGTTCAGAATTTCCTGAAGATGTGATAGTATTGAAGTTTGCCTAGAGTACATGCCCTAAAAGTTATAAATCAGCATATGAAAATTGTGGCCCTGTTAAGAAAATGAGCCAACATATTAAACAGGTTCTTTAGTTTACATTTATTTGATTTTAATTTCTATCTCTTGTTCCCAGTTCTAATTTCTTTAGGAAAAGTCAGGAAGGATGAGATGCTGTAAACTTAGCAGGTTATCAGCTCACTATAATTCACCAAAGCTTCCCATCCTGGCAATGATTTTATGCTAGTGAGTCATTCCAGGTCTAACCACTTTTGTTGCTATTGTCCTAGTGAATGCTAATTGTTTAGAGCATATAGTTGTTGCCAACAGAAATTACAGTTAATATCAGTAAAAGCAAATTAAATTATTATGTTCAGTAAAAAAGAATGCAAAATAACCATCAGGGAAGTGAAAACAGACCTTAGACCTTGAAGAGACCTTTCTCACCTCAAGCTGAGTAAGGCAGATGGTTTGATTTTAATGACTTATTTTCTCCTGTATAATGAGCTGCTTTTGGCTAAATTTTATTATGTTATATTGCATATGTACCAGTAAAAAATTTCAGGCACATTACATTGGAACAAATATATCAAATAACCTTGTGTATATATGTGACCTTTTAGAATTCTAGGTAATTTTTTTTACCATGACATTGTCATTAGATTTTAATCAACATTATGTATTTATCATGAAATTGTGAATTAGGTTTTAAAAGGCTGAGGTACCAAATATTTTAAGGCTTTTTGCTCCTAATAGCAAAAATAGGGGTTTTTTAAGTATTTTTGCTTCTAAATTTCATTTAAAGCTATATAAAGAAAATTTAAACAAGCAACAAGTCTGCAGATATAAATAGTTACACAGAGAAACATTTTGTAAGTACTGCTTTTGATATTTCCTTTAAACACATTCTTGATTCTCCTCATTCCCACTAGAATTTGGGAGTGCTTGTCGTGGACATGTCCCTAGTAGGTTCTGTATGAGTGACAGAGAAAAAAAGTTGTATGTAAATGGCTCATTCTTAAGGGTATATGATGCTGGCATTCCCATGTGTTTCCAAACCAAATATGCTGACTTTTTCTCTATTTACACTTTTTTTCAAAATCAAAAATGGCTGATTTTGTGCATAGAGTTTGCAAATACTCTTTTTGACACAAAGTAATTTCTTTGAAATATTTCTAAATAAGTATGTGGCTTTTGACAAAATTCAATTTCATTGAGAAATAATTCTTGAGAGCCATATGTAGTCAAGCAAAGAAGCTTAAAATTATTAACAAGTCAATGATCCAGTTGAATAAACTGATAGAGGTATTCTAGCAAACAAACATATTCAATTAAAAACCAAGTATCCACAAAATATCTTCAAAGACTTGCTTAAGCTTTTACTTAGACTTTAAATAAGCTTTTCTACAATAATTTCTTACTGGTGTTATAAGGTGTAATTATACCCTGTCTCTTCCTAATATTCAAGCCCACCATAGGTTTCAATTCCTTCAGTAATTTTAGCATATAAAGCAATCAGCATTGTCCTGGATTGGTAAAA
Organism: Melospiza georgiana; assembly: GCF_028018845.1. Classification (NCBI taxonomy): domain Eukaryota; kingdom Metazoa; phylum Chordata; class Aves; order Passeriformes; family Passerellidae; genus Melospiza; species Melospiza georgiana. Next base: position 39,288,435 of record NC_080431.1, read on the forward strand.
TTATACAGGATGGCATAGATTCTACCAAGATTCAGACACTGGCATTGTAATTGTTATATTGTTGTAACTCAGCTGATGCTTATAACATCAGAATTGCCACAGTCATATGGTGATTATTTGTCATAGACTAATGAGATACTGTGTGTTATTTCCTGCCAAAATAGAAAAAAGTTTCTGAATTCAATAAAACTTTTGACTTGAATTATTCAAATTTGCACATAGTAAAAAATATAAACTAAGAGTATTGCTGATACAACTCAATTCCTAAATCAAATAAAAAGCATTGAAGCAGCATAGAAGACTCTGAGAAACAAATATGGTAACACAGTGTCTTTGTAAAACATCCAAACTGAATTGTGACAACTCCACTTATGACTGTTGCTAAACTGCATGTCTATTCCAAGTACAGTTTGGATGAAAACCCCAGAAAACTGGCAAACAAATGATCTGCTTTATATGCTGCTAAACAGGAAACACTAGTTATAAGTCATAAAGAGTGATGAAAAGAATGAACGCTTTTATTAGTAGGGAAGATTTCAGAAAGCTCTATAAGACATAAAAAACCTTACCCACCAATATACTATACAGCACTCTGCAATGGATATGGCCAAATCCTTTCAGCTGATCAAAAGTAAACAACACGAGCCCTGAATTTTTCAGTTTGTCAACATATTCTTCTTTGAGTAAGATGAAATGAAAATTTGCCCCATCTAAAAGCATCTAGAGGTAACTGTAAAACGTATTATTAAGGCTCCTAATAGCTCTTGCAAAGCAAGGCAGGAGCTACTAAGGTCTCTCCAGCAGAAATCATGGCAATCATCTCCTAATCAGAATATCAATGCAGACTTTTTCTGTGAACTGGGATATGGAAAAAGTCATGTGAACATCATATACCTTTACAAAGAGAAGGTACCTTAATGACAGGATATATCACTTGTTTTAGCTGTGGGATAAATTACTGTTTGGATAATACAGCTAAGTTGCTTTAAAAAAATCCTTTGGGAAAGTCAAAGCTGTTTGTGATTTCTGAAACCAATAGTACATGTAAGTGTATGCCAACTGTTTGTCTTTCTAGCCAAACTAACAGAAATAACAACAGTTATCTTTAGATATTCCTGAAAAATCTACTGTCCAGAGAAATTTGTAAATATTCATCATATTTTTTTTTTTGCATAATGGCAAGATGGTAAGGGCTTCAATGTAAATGGAATGACAGAATCTTTAAAGATACTTCTGCCAAAGGTTGGGCCTTGATTGAACACACACATTATAATGTCCAGCACATTACTGACTCTTTTGATTGTGGTACCAAGGGCTTCAGGTTGAACTTGCCCCAATAAAACCCCAGAAATCCTTCTCCAACACTATTGCACTGAAAATTATTTGAGGCAACGTGTAGTGACAAAGCAACTCTGAAATTTATGGAAAAGTTTTGCATCACAATGTTTCAGTCTATCATAACTAATGATACATAACTTACAGATACAAACCCACAGTCAACTTTTGAGAGACCAAAACGTCATTCCTAGGTAAAAAGAGACATCTAACCAGAACAATTTCTTCCCCATTAAATGGAAAATGGCAGAATAAAGCAATAGGACATGCCATAATTATTGTTTAATAGTAACAGAAATGGCACCTCTATCAAATATGTTTTATTACTGCTTGGAAAAAAAAACAAACAAGGAAATGACAAGCAAACAAGCAAAGGGGTCAAAAAAGGCTGTCTGCCTTTTAACTCATGGGGATATCCAAAAGCATTGTACCAATATTACTGGCTATGGTCCATTAAAAGTATTATATACTCCTTTCAGGAGGTTTGTCTTGAAAATTTCCCTGCATATTTCCCTGTATTTGTTATGAATTTTGCTACATTTCTGTTAGATAATACTTTCTTCAAGTACTCAATGTGGGCAAAAATTGTCATTTCATTCACTGTAGGAGTATATTTGATGGAAAACTATTTTATTTGAAAGACCTACTATAAAAACATGTAAAATTGTTGGTGAACTGGTAGAAAATAAACTATTAAAGAAAATAAGCAGTAATATTTATTTTAAACAGATGCAATTATTTCTTTGTAAGAAAAAGAATTAATATTTTCAAAAATATTCTGGGGATAGACTGAAGCTTTTTTCCTTTAATTTTTAAAAATCTTATCTCTATACAGTTCATAAACATTAAATGCAAACCATAATTTTCAAAGAGTTCTTAAATTAATGCTAAAGTATAGAAACACTGCAAAAACAATTAAAAAAACATTCAAGCCCCAAAGAAAATATTTGCCTTTGGTAAGTCAGTACAAAAGCATTGCTTGTGCAAAAGAAACATTGAAATTTAGATGGTGGAATATGGATGTTTCAAAAGAACAAAGTGCTGTCTTACTGAATTCATGCCCGAGTCAGGCAAAGAATGACAAAGAAATATTATGACAGATTATGCCATGAGCTGTTCATTTCCTGTTACCAAGGAAGAGGCAGCAGCCAAAATATTTCAGCCTTCTGGCCTTTATTGTACATCTGCTGTTATATTGTTGTTTAGCACACCAAGTTCTCATTGACCAGAGACTTAGCATAGTTACTCCTCCAAAAGTCATAGTCAATAACAGATGTTTTGAAATGCACATTGTGTTATTTTGAGGTTGGTTTTCTTCAGAGAACTTGGGAGCAATCTAGTGCAGACTATAGATACATAGCCATAAGAGCATGCGCATTTCTTGTGAGAATGGGCAAGTTGGACTCTGACGAGAAAAATAATTTGCTTAAAACCTGTACATTTTATATTAGAGATATATTTCTCTAATTTGCATTGTTGATTCAATTTTCGTATTAGAAATGTGTCTGTGCAAAGATGCAGAGCTAAATTTTCTGTATCTATTGTGAGATCTTGCCCAACACACTACAGAATTCACACAACACTAAATAGATTTCACAGTCATTACATAAAACCCCAGCTATGACATGATACAGAGATACTAAAAAGGAGGAGCATAGTTATTAGATTAATGTTAAAAATAGTGGTTTTCTACATCAATTTAAAAAATTTACTAAAAGAAGGAGCAAATAGGAAATACACACAAAACTACAGCCTCTTTTATCATAAAATGTTTTCAATTTTTGTACCTTTGGACTTCATTCTCTTTATGATGTAATAATACAGTTCATTTCATTTCTTGGAGGCTTTAGTGTGATTTGTTGTAGCTAAGGGGTTATTTTCAATGAGGTAAAAATTTGAGATATTTTTTTAATGAAAGAATGGGTTATGTTCTCTTTGGTGACACAAAGTAATCCATGAAATGAGTAAACAAATATAATTTTTAAAGGTTTTCCCCTATTGCTCCCAAAATTCCTAAAAATAAGTACTTACACTATCCAGCCAATGGAAAAAAAAGTAAAAATAAACTAAAAGAACAATACACTAAACACTCTTCTAATTAAAGAGAGCTGTGTATTTCAAAGCAGAAATAACAATATGATCATTTAAATATTTAACTTACATTTATTTCATTGAAGTCTGAACTTCTTTTTCCAAAATAAGCTTTACAGATCTTGTAAAGAGTAGGAAGCAGCTTAGACAAAGGTATTCATGAGATATTTTTTCCTAGGAAGAAAGAAGGACGGAATGGTAAAGCAAACAAAGGCTATAAATCAGATGATAAAAAATGCACATTGTGGAAGAATGATTTCCTGTTTGGGAAGGAAGAATAACTAAAATAACATGCCCTCAGCTTTCACTACCTGTAGCAGGAATAAGTTCAAAGAAATAGCTAAGCAATCAAAGGTTAAAAGGAAGCACCGATCACATCTGTCAGAAACTTTTTTAACTTTTTCTGATGGAGATATGCCACACTTACACTTTCTTTTAATTTCAGAAGGAAAGGAAACAGCTAGAAGGTTCTTCATTATCTTTTTGTTGGTACTGAGATAAGCTAACAAATTTTTCTTTAATCTCTGTGATGTTAATAACTTTTGTCCCAGCTTTATAGAGAGAGTTTAGAATGAACAAAAACATGCTTAAAAATCCCTCGAAACCCCAACCACACACAAAAACCTCTAAACCCAAGCTCCTTATCTTTGCCAGTAACATTTTCTCTTCCAAGGCAAATAGCAGACTTACTTGGGCTGCTGTTTAGAATGTATGCACAAATATATACCAGAATGTTAAAGTTCCCTTTACATAGCATGCAAAGGAAACTTTTCTTAGCTTATTGTTTTTTACATTTCTCTCAGACTCCTGGAAGCACCAGACATTTCTGGTATGTCTGTTTTCATGACTATTAATATATTCTATTTTGTTCCTGCTGTCTCTATTGCAATCACTTGTTTTGCATCCTGTGCAGATCTTCCAGATTAACAACCTATTTTGGGGAAATTCAGACATCACTATTCCCAGGTAATCATAATATACCCTTTAGCTAAATTATGTAATCTTCTCAAGTTTGTTGTCTTTAAAATTAAAGTTTTTTTCTTTCACATTAAAAAAGTGTTTGCTGTTTTCCGTGCATGTATTTATATATTCATGTGTGTACTTTAATTCAAAGCAGAGCTCATCTGTTGAAAAAAAATTTGTTCTCCTAGCTTTTGAAATGGACTTTTGATGTTAATAAACACTTTGAAATATTTAACCAGTCACTGTTGAAACTGTATGCTGGAATTATTAAGAGCCATAGCTTGACCTGAGACTATTGAAATGAAGCTATTTTATTTTATTTATCTGTAATTTCTTTCCTCTGGTCCAGAAAGGACCAGACACTTCTCTGCAGAGGTTGTGCACTCTTGAGGACTAAAAGAAGACAGGGAACATACGCATTTTTAATTTTCCAAGAAGCCCAGTCTTAAATCTGATCCAATCTATCTTAAAAGGCAATTTCTAGATGTGTTGAGATATCTATGATCTCTGTTGGTTGTCTGTCTTTTAGTGAACTGTATCTGACTTTACCAGATTAAGGTAAATTTAATTCTGCTTGTAATAGAGACTTTACAATGAAAGGTCTGTGGAATCTTCCAACTTTTTCAGTATTACTTATTGCAACACCATTGCATAAAAGTGCACCTCTTCCAAGGAAGCCTGCAGAAGCTAGGAAAGATTACTAGAAACTTGATCAACAGATGCAAAGTATTGTGGAGGGAAAATGTGGAAATACCCCCGTTTATGTAATTATCACATCCTTTTAATGCATCTTAAGAAACCGCTGCATTTGCCAGGCCTGCTGAATGTGCTGGAAGGCATGCCCTGACAGAATGATCCCGAGGAGCATCACTTGCCAAGAAGTCACTGCGGTCTGAGCATGCAGAGAGCAGTTTCTGCTGCGCACATGGAGCACATAGCCTCGTGACTTGGAAAGTGCTTGAAGAAGATAGAAGTGAAGATCAGGCTGCTCTTGGTTCCAGAATTGTTTTATCCAACTCATGACATCCCCCCCCAGCACGGTTCATGAAACCTCTGGCGCAGACCAGAAGCAACATTAATCTATTTACAGGACAGCTATGCCTCATGTGTCACCTATTGAAGGTACATATGCAGAAGCAAGGTGTATTTTGTCTCATACATATTAAAGAGCAAGATTGCAGAGAGGGAATGTGTGTTTTACAGAGATTTTGTGAACTGTTCTTTAGCACCTCAAATGCCTTTTGTCAGATTAATGCCATCTAAGGCCCTCTACACTGTTGATGAAGGGGCAGCCTCCAGGGTGATTCAGACTGTATGAAGGTTAAATCCTTCCTTCTGTTTCCTCCTAAGTAGCTGAAGACTCAGGGAAACTACAAAATAGATTTCTATATAAAGTACTCAGAACTGGGAAAATTCTGACTCTGCATTTGTTCCAAATTTTATGAAACTATATGTTGCAGAGGAAAGCTAAGTCATGTTAAGTGAATTATGAAAATTCTGATGCTTTAGTGGTGATCACCATAAAGAAATGGAAACATAACTGAATCCACAAAATACCACTAGTCTCGATTATTTTTAAAAGATCTTACTTTGCTGAATAGTAGTGGTGCTTACTTAATTATTAATTTTCTGGTTTACGAAATCACAGAATCACAGAATGGATAAGCTTGGAAAGGAACAAATTATGTACTGATTAGAAAATAAAACTCTTTGAATTCAAGCCTTAAATATTTAAACAAAAGACAAGAAGTGAATAATAATTTTCTGAAGTGAGTTCTTTACAACTCTACTTCCAAGCAGGAGCGCTTTATGTCAGCAGCACTATACCCTGCCAGAAGCAGTCTGGAAGTCAGTGAGGCATAGCTATTTAGAGAAGTGCCCCAAATGTGCCCATACACTTTCTTTTCAGCACTATCTATTCTCAATTCAGGGCACAGAGTTGCCTTTTGGAGCATTTAGATTATTTTTTGTTAGATTTGTATTATATTATTAGATTATTTTGGGTCATTTTTGCTGAGCCAAGGAAGCACGACTGCAAAAAGTACTAATTACAATAAGTCTTATTTCCATTAAAAATAATTACATCAAAAACTGAAAATGTATATGACTACTTAGGAGCCATCACATCTCATAGAGATAGTATTTATGGTTTGTTTGAATACTTCAGAAAGCAGCAATAAACTGCAAGAAGAGTATTTAAAGTCCCAAAAACAACACATCAACCCACCACACAGCATTCCAAATTGGTCTTTCTCATTTTTGTTTACAATCAGCTCTTCATAGACTAAACTCCAGTAAGTTGTGGAGTTTCTGATGTCTTCTCTCTATATACAAACAGTGCATTCACTATAAACACAATGAGGGAGGTAGGAAATAGAGCCTCACAATCAGACCCTGAAACACTGACCCCTTACATGAAGAGCTGCTTGATAAAGAAAACTGGTGGGGTGACAAAAGGTAAGAGTAGCTTAAAACACTAATGATTTCAGCAAAATGTATCAGCTTACTCACTGTGATTTCTGCAATACTGGAGCCTACAAAGATTTAATTTTCAGCCAGAAACAGAAGCTCATTTAGAGGCAGGTTCTGTAAGAAATATTTTCTGTTTGCATATGTAATTGATAAGTACCCTACAGTACTAAACAGGATCACTTTGGTTTCAACTTAGGTTTCAGTGTTTACAAAGCTTCCAAACTGCTTCCTAGGAACCACAAAAGATGTTTTGTATTCCTTAACTTTCTACTACACAAATTTTATAAGAGTTGAGTACACAGTAACATGCCTTTAAATCTTTCCATAATGTAGTAATATGCAAAGAAATTAGTAATATGATTCAAGCCTAATTTTCCAACATTCAGTGAAACAAAAAAACAACCAACTCTTGAATATGGATCCCCAAATATCTACTGCCTCTTAGAAAGATACATCTCTTGGATGTGCAATTACTTTGGCATGTTTTACTTTCAGGTTTAGGAGTTAGGTGGTCATTTGAGGCCATGTTCCAAGTATAGGAGTTAAATAAATAGAATGTTGCCAAAACCTTGCTGAGTAATCAAAATTTCAGCAGTGTTATGTGACTCACAAATAAGTAACAGCCAGTGTGACAATAGGAGGCTTTTAATTCAAAAGAATGTCTACATTTTTAAGTTAGAAATGAAGCAGAAATAATAAAAGAACCTTAGAGGGAAGTTCTAAAGGTTCTTCAAAATAACCTTCTGAAAAGGGAAGGGAAGGGAAGGGAAGGGAAGGGAAGGGAAGGGAAGGGAAGGGAAGGGAAGGGAAGGGAAGGGAAGGGAAGGGAAGGGAAGGGAAGGGAAGGGAAGGGAAGGGAAGGGAAGGGAAGGGAAGGGAAGGGAAGGGAAGGGAAGGGAAGGGAAGGGAAGGGAAGGGAAGGGAAGGGAAGGGAAGGGAAGGGAAGGGAAGGGAAGGGAAGGGAAGGGAAGGGAAGGGAAGGGAAGGGAAGGGAAGGGAAGTATCTATATGTTGAAATGTTTAACTAAAATCCCTCCAGCTCCCCATAATGTGATTTCCATATTTCAGGCTGCTAATACACCAATATCCTGAATAGAGTATTGGATCGTTCCTATTTCCTCTTCTCTATTAAGGCACCTAAATTGCAAACTAAGTAAATTAAATTAGTAGACAGCATTTTCCTATAATTAGGTGCAGGTCACATTTCAAACAATAATGGCTTTTTACCATTTCTCTACAGAAGCAAAGCCTACAAGGAATTCTGATATCGTCCCCTGTCTTCCCTTAAAGAAACAGTGGTGAGTTTTGAGCCAGATCAGACTGAGGAACAGTGATCATAAAGGTACGAAGCTCTCACAGATTTCCTGTATATTAATGTGTTCTAAAGGAAAGAAATTTAATCAGCGACCTAAGGGATAGAAAAGCTGAAGAATGATCTATTATCTGATAGAAGGGAATCCAGAACCATTATAAAAAATTCAGTTGCATAAATTGCTATGATTGCTACTTTACACCTTCGATAAGAGTGTAGGGATATAAGAGAATCTACAAAAAATCTCATTTCATTTCACTGATTACTGTTCATTTATTCATCAAAAGCAATTGACTAGATATGATCTAGAAACTTAATATATTTCTGATTGATTAGGAGGGACATGTCTCCAAAAAAAAACTGTATAATCAAAATGTTTTAATCTCCATAAGTAGCCTAGTTCAACTTGAAGTTGATGATTTTATTATTTCCCTGGTCAGAAGGAATTTAATCCAAAATTTTTTATGCATAGGAAGGAAACAGGCATTTCATATTTCTCATGGAGACATTTAGAACTTGATTTAGCAAATGAAGCAATCTATCTGATCATGGTCTTCATGTTATTTGTATTACAAGATGTTAATCTAATATTTTCTCTTTCTTGGAAGAAGAAGCATATTTTTCCTATCTTTTTCTAGAATACACAAAAATTTGCCTGTTTTTATACATTCAAAAAACAAACTAGGCAACTGATGTTGTGATGATCAGTGCCTGGCACTGCTTTCATCCAAATGTCACTCATTTCCTTGAACTTCAGTATTGACATCCTTTCTTTCAAGAATATTCCTTCAATTTCCAGTGAAGTGCATGGAGTTAAATAGTTTTATTTTAAGAAGACAAAATTAATAATCACAGATTTTTCTGCTTTTCTCATAAACTGCCTTGAATTAATGGGAAAATAGGGACCATGGGACATGGGACCATGTTTATGAAGGGAAACTAGAGTATTGGTTTGCTTCCATCTTTTGAAGTAAGAATAAATTAACCCGTGGCATGCAGAGTAGTCCATACCAGTGCTGGATTCATCACAATAATAATTAGATCAGTTATAATTTAGAAAACTGGATTACTCTGGAAACTCTGGATACTGTTTCTTTCACAACATAATCAAAGACCATGTGTGTTTCTTACCAGCCATTCCTTCAGTTCTTCTAGATACCCCTTTCCAGACTTCTCCACAGTTATATCCACATCACAAAATCTGGCTGGAAAACTTGATCTATACAATCTACTCATTAAATTTCTCCTGGGTTTTAGTTTGCTTTTGGAAATGTTTTTACTGCTCCCATTGTCCCTGTGGTTGTCTTATCCTACCTTTGCTCTTTTATTGCACAGGTAAGAAACAGGTGAGAGAAGATTGCACCAAGAGATGAAATTACATGCAGAAATGTTAAGAAATTTCATACAAATCCACACTATTAAAGATATTTTCCTGTGTGGCCCAAAAACATCCAACTAATTCCTGCACTAGAACTTGGAGAAAGTCAGTGAAACATTTACAGAGAAATGTACATGCAGTCTGCCTTTTAATGATATTCTTTGATATCTTAATAAAGTGCAAATAAAGGAAAAACAAAAAATGAAGAGTAATTAGGAGACAGAAGATAACACTCCATTTTCAATACAGAAAGACATTAATGGACAAACTCCAAGCTTTATCCACAAAATTACTCAAGACAAATATTTTTATTTAGTCCTGATTACTGAGAGCTTCTTTATATGGCATTTTAGTAAGAATCAGGAATGCATTTTCAAAACAAATGTCCTGACCACCAGAACAATTCCAGGATACTACCTGTTTTGATCGATAGCACAGAGCAGGGTTGAAGTGCATATTTTTGTTTTGGACTAAATTACTGGAAGATGTGATTCAGAGCTTCACCTAACATGCTCTCTGTCCTCCCAGGATCCAGTTCATAGGACTGAGCTAGAAACAGTCCGAAGTGAGCAGTCTACCCTGCAAATTGCTGTGCTACAGACAATGAGGCTTCAATGACAACTGCTTTATTCTACTCCTGTTGGTCTTCACCACTTAATGACTTAGCCATAACTTCATTGAAAAATAACATAAAAACAGGAGCCAGTGGCAGTGTTGTTTATAATGAAAAACTTAGGTAGATGAGCAATCTAAAATTTGAAATACAAATTTTAGGTTTTGGGTTTGGGTTTGTTTTTTTTTTTTTAATTGAGAGAGTTTTCTGATAGTTTTGGATTCTTTGAGGAATAAGTCAGCCAGTAACTGACATATCAACCTATGGAACTTTTTGCATCCAATTTGCTACACAGTTGAGCTGATTCATTTTACAAGTGACTTACTCTATATACTCTGTATTTGACTGAGAAAGAAATGTCTTTCTATCTTCAAGAGTTTATATTCATTCTTTTGTGCCCTCTCAGAGCACAGAAGGACTCTTCTGAAATCAGTGAAGATAAAATTTGTGAAAATACACAGAATAGGAGGATAATCAGGGTCCAAGTTAGAAGAATCATTGTGATATAAATTTGGAGAAAACGTAGCTGATTCTTTTTGAAGACCATAATCATCCATAAAACTCTGAATTAATTTTCTTTTTTTTTTATTTCAGTAGTGCTTCTGTACATTTCTTATTTTAACAGGATGCAAATATTATCCTTATATGTTCAAATGGTAGACACTTAGAAGTCAAGGGAGAACAGAAATTAAGCACTTAATCTTATGTACTCTTGCAAAATATATTTGTAATGTAAGTTTTTCTTACATTAAAGTAATTTATTCTTGAAAATTAGCACATTATATTATGTGAATTCTCTGCACATAAAACTGCTAGATTTCCTGTTTCTCAGTCTAATTATTTTTTTTTTAAATAATGAAGATGTAATGTACGACATGAGATGGGAACCTCATGAAGTTCAACAGGGCCAAGTTCAAGGTGCCGCACTTGGGTCTGGGCAATCTCAGGCATGAGTGCAGACATGAGAAGAAGTCACTGAGAACAGCCCTGTGTGAGAAGAAGGGCCTGGGTGTTCTTGTGGCTGAAAAGCTGGACATCAGCCAAAAGTGGGCACTCACAGCCCAGAAGGACAACGACACCCTGGGCTGCCTCCAAAGAGAAGTGACCAGCAGCAGGTTGAGGGAGGGGATTCTGCCCCTCTGCTCTGCTCTGACTCCACCTGCAGGGCTGCATCAGCTCTGGGGTCCCAGCACAGGGAGGACATGGACCTGTGGACAGTGTCCAGAGGAGGGACACCAAAATGACCAGAGAGATGGAGCCGCTCTCCTGTGATGCCAGGCTGAGAGTGCTGGAGTTGTTCAATCTGGAAAAGAGAAGACTTCAGGGACACCTCATTGAGGCCCTCCAGTACCTTAAGGGGCACCTTATAAGGGCTTTATAAGGAGGAGGGAGAGGACTTTTTACACAGATAGTTAGCGACAGCACAAGGGGCAATGGTTTTAAACTTAAAGAGGGCACATTTAGATTAGGTGTTAGGAAAAAAAATTAATCAGAGTGTAGTGAAGAACTGGCACAGGTTGCTTAGAGAAACTGGTGCCCCAGCCCTGGAAATGCTCAAAGGGAGTTTGGATGGGGGCTTGAACAACCTGATATATTAAGTGACATCCCTGCTCATGGGAGAGGAGGTTGAACTAGGCAATGTTTAAGGTCCCTTCCAACCCAGGCATTCAATCATTCTGTGATTCTGTGACATTCCAGCTACCAGGGATTAAACAGTTGCTTTTCTGGTTGCTAAAATCCCATTTTGTATAATTACATATGTATCTTCTGACATCACCAGGTATGAGAAATTTAACAGTGTTTGCACCTGGGAAAGAGGGAGGTAGAATACACGATTTCATCATTACCAGACGTGGAATAATGTACTTCTGAATAGGAAGTAGTCTCCACTGCTGCATGAAACTCCGTGTTCTACAAATGATAAATTGTGACAGAAATAAAGCTGTTAGGAGATTTTTGCCAAGTAGTGCTATTTGTAAGCCCTCAAAGGTCAAGCTCAGAAGATTAATTCCATATTTTTTTCCTAGAATTCCTTGTTTCACTTACTTTGTGAATGCCAACATATACTGTCAACTGAAAAGGAAATACTATAAAAAATTAGGTTAATTTCCTAGTGTAAAATATATTAAAGCATGATGTGACTAGCTTCTTGTGTCATTCAAGTACTAGGCTGTCACTGGAGTTGTAGCTAGAAAAAATATTGGCAGCTATGAACAACATATTTGATTTCTGTGATACATATTTTTAAATTATAACCAGAAACTTGAAATTGACATTCTTCCAGCCACAGAGTTTGTCAGCAGCTTCTTTACATAAATTTAAAGGTTTTATTTAGCATTACCACAAAAATACCAAAACAAAATACAACAGAAAACGTTTGTGTTCCCAAAGTAGATGCCACATATTCGTATCATCCTAAATTTAAATGTCTGCTTGAAAGCGTAGCCTTCAACCTGAGTGCACTCTCTAGTCTCTTAAATGGGATAATGTTCCTCTATTTTTCTGTAATTCAACAGTTATGAAATATACCACAACAGCAATTCTGTTCACTGCAATTAAAAAAGAAAATAGAGAAGAAGGTATTTCAAAAGCTTTGTTAAAAGATTTGGAACACAACCAATTATGGTTCTATGGTGATGGTGGCTCAAATATGTTACTATCTTCTAACTGTTTCTCATCCTGCATTAAAGCCCTGGTCTCAATCAATATCTAGTTTATCAAAACCGCAGTCACATTTGGTATTCATTGCTACCCTTGTTTACAGCCTCAGAATGGAGACTAGGCAGTAAGTTAAGCTGGGGTTGGAACTAAACCCTAAACTCTTGTAGATGAGCTGTCAGATTGGGCTCCACAAAACTGGCAGGAAGAATACGAGGCCTCAGCAATAGTTACATAATGAAAACTGAGAAACTGAGCCTGTCAAAAATTGAATATGCAGTTTTATTTCCTTCTTCCAAGTATAAACAACAAAAATAAAAGTCTCTGATTTTGCAATCTAAATATAGCAGAGGTACATGCCATCATTATACAGTATACTTCCCAGAATCATCAGATTCACCAAAAAATGCCAAGACATGCCAGAGAGTGGTTTCAGCCATCCTAATCTAATCTCCAGGTGGTAGAAATTTTGCAGTCTCCACAGGCAAGGTATTCCAATATTCCCTTGGTCTTCCTGTTTGATCTAACCCAGATCTTCCTTGATGTCATTTAAATCCATTATTTTTCTTCTTACCTGCTATGTATATGTAAACATATTATCCTTTCCTCCCTGTAAGACCCTTTAAAGCAACTTTCTGTTGATATTGATATTGACTTCCGCTCCATCCTGCAGGTATTTTCAAAGTGTTGTGTCTGTTCATTTCTAAATATAGGAACCTTTTCCTTTCTCCATGAACTAAATCCTTCAAGAAAACATTTTCTCAAATTTTGCCTTCCTTATGGTGAACCAATTAACCCCTCTTTGGTATACCTCTAACCTCTATCATACAATGTAATTTTTTTAAAGTATGCTCTATTGCATTGTCATTGAGAAACAGTTAAAACACAACTGTGAAGATTTAAATTTATACACCCTCCAGTTTAACAATGAGCCATTGATAACTACCTACTGGCTTTCAGCCAGTTTTGAGTCACTTTATGGTAATATATTTCTCTAACCTACTTACAAGAACACCATGTGACACTGTTTCATTAATTTTATTCAAGTCAAAACATAATCTATTATAGAAAAAGTTAATCTAGTCTGTAACCATTTGCAATTTCTTGTTTTTAATGCCATATTCTATAGGATTGCTTACAAATTTGGATTACCTGTTTTTACATTTTCTGATGACTGAAGTTGCATTGATTTAATTTCTAACCTAAAGGTTTGACAACAGATCAGATTTGCATTACATGCATGACATGCTTTACAGTTAGAAAAGAAAATATCACCTCTTATGAAAATGTTCAATTTTAAAAGACTACTGTGAAAGTGATTAAGAGAAGAAGCATGAACTCCTCCTACACCCAAGAAATTAGAATTCAGACCAGAAGTAGCAGAAATACAGATTAGCCTTTCTTCTATACCTAAGGTACCAAGACAGAAAAATTGAGGAACAGAGTTCTGAAGATATGTCCTCTAGAGGACAAAATAAGAGTAAATTAATATTCTTAATTTAAAGCATTTAGAAGATTGCATAAGCAGCTATTAAGATATGCTGCACTAATATTTTACAAGGGAAAAAAGTAAAGGTTAGCATGAACAATGTCAAATATGTACTACAGTGGAATATAAATATTTGCCTAAGGTGTGGAGAAGCAACGAGCTTCCTGAAGAGAGACAGGCTTATAGGCAGTGTCTGCTGAAAAACTGAAGAAAATAACATTTGCTGAATTTCTCCATTAACATTAGATTTTCATACAGAATTTATTAGTAGTAAGAAGTTATTTGATCTTGGTGTATGTTCTTTCATATGCAACCAAATAAGTACACATTTTCAAGGCATTAAAGAGTTTTCAAAAAGCAGCACGTAAATATTTCAAAGTCCTCTAAATATTGTTTGCAATAGACCATGTGATGTTTAGCAAATCTCTGGCACTTACTTAAACACTTCAGAAAAATGAATGAACAAAGATAGGGTGGGGAGCGAGACTGGGAAAGAAGAAGAAAAGGAGGAATTAAAGAAAAAAATATAAAAACACTTTTACATTGATTTGAAGTTAGAATAGCATGCCATTGTCAGTGCAAGACTCTACAAACAACTAAGAATATTTGCATTGTAAAAAAATGTTCATTCTAATGGAACAATATGAAAAAAGCAGTAGAACTAGGCTGCAGAGTCTGATATAGTGATATATTCCTTGTTCCTTTGCTGAATTTCTGCATTATTAAAAGTATGTTAAAAATTGCAAACTTTTGTGACCAGTCTACTGGGTAAAGATATTTTTCACAGATGGATTGGAGAGGTTGAGTCATTTTAAGAATAATTTTCAGAGCACATTCTTAAAAAACCATATTGACTGCATAAAATCACCGAGTATGTTGAACAATGAGTTGTTACAGAAATCACTTACCAACTTTCCAGTCCTTATGATTTTATTAATATAAAATGTTACACTGGTCTCTCTGGCTGCAAAGTAAATATACACAAACACTGGATTTGTATGTAGAACATATAGAATATATAGAATATATAGATCATATTTTAGAATATGAAAAAACCCACGTATTACATTTCTAGATAATTTGAGGAGGCTATTAAGGATCTGTTTTCAAAATTTGCTTGGAACCAGGATACAAGATTTACTTCAGTCAGCAGTAAGTACTAATCCAGTAATTCTTCATCCATTTCCTTTCCAAAGCAGAGTGAAAGCTCTTTCTGGGGATACCTATTTCTCAGTATACCCTGCTGTATAGTACTGGTTTAAATTTTGCATTAATACCAACATCTGCATTAATTGCACTAGAGCTGTTTTTCTTGGATTCAGATATTTGTTTTCTCTCTTTTTTCTCTTCTTTTTTTTGTTGTTGTTGTGTTGTTTTTAATTATTTTTCCTTCTTCTTCTTCTTAATGAAGTATTTTTTTTTCTCATTTCAACATTATACATGTAATGCCAGTAATAGAGACCATTAAGGCAGAGGGAAAAAAGAAATTGTGTCTGTTTCATGTGGGGGTCAGGACATCCATGTACACGGCAGTACAATTTATAATTTTTATATATGCACTCATTTAGGATAAAAGGTACTTAAAAGATTCAAAAATATTCCTTAACCAAAACATAAGTAAAAATGAGATTCAATTGAGATTTGTGGTATTTATATGATGTGGTCTACTGTTTAATATGATCTAGGAGTATAGACTATTCTTACATCTTTATTTCTCCTATGGGATTAGAGGGCTAAACCACTGAGACTTTCACAAATAAGTTTACTGAATTGAATATATACAGTTCTTATTCTTATGTAAACAAACAGGCTATAACTTGAAGCTGCACAAAGGCTTTAATTGTACAAACCATATATTGCTAAAATCAATCCAAGTCATAACTGCGGTAAGCAACCATTTTAGTCTTGAGCAATCTTTCAGTAAACTAATTAATTACACCAATATGGAGAGTGGAATAGCTCCTCTTTTTTGGGCATCTGTTCAGCACCCGGGAATAGCTGGGTTCTAACTTTGCCAGCTCTAATCAAATAAGTAAATCCTTTTTTGGTTAAAAGTTTCTCTAAAACTTTCAGGAAGTGAGCAAGATGCAAGGGGTTTTTCATTTGACTTTCTCTTAAAGACAATTTGAAAGCATGTAAACCTGTAAGGACTGAGATTTCTGTTCATCTCTTAATCCTACAAATATTTCTTAAACGATCAAATGCACATTTTATTCAATCCTGACTACACACACATCATGACAATAAACCCACTGATTTGAAAAGCTCTAGGATTTTCCTCTTTTGCATCCATAGAGTCATAAATACCTTTAAGGAAGGGATCTTAAAGATCATCTATTTCCAATCCCCCCTTGCCATGAGATGCCACTCACTATACCAGGTTGCTCAAAGCCCCATCCAGCCTGGTCTTGAACACTTCCAGGGGCTAAGCATCCACAACTTCTCTGGTACATCCTGGGTAAGTGAGAGTCACAAGACCAAGATTTTAAAGAATATTCCTCACTTTCGGTATATGATTTGCCTCACTAACTTCAGTAACAACTCCTGTTATTTATTCTTTTAAACCAAATACATGATGACACGTTGCACAGAGAAACAAGCATGGCGATAAAAAAGAAGGGGCTTGGAGACTTGTGCATACTCTGTGCAGGCACTTTGATCTGTGATGTGGTCTGGATGAATAACACCTGTCACATACACACTTCACTGAGATTTCTGCAGGAAGAGATACCTTCAAATGAACAAACTTCTAGTGAATATCAGCATGAACAAATTTCTCTGGGGAGGGCATGCCTCCATGCTGTAGGGCTGCCAGTACACTGTATTACAGGGCAAACAGATTCTGATGAATGAGGAAATCCTAATCTAAATGAAAGCCTGCATGACATCTAGAATTTCCCATCTTCTGCGTCCTCCTCATGAGCCCACAGTTGCATCGACCATTTCTACATAAAATAATTGTCAGGGCTGAATGTCCAGCATTAAAACAACAACTATCACCATTTTACACAGTAAAATAGCAATTCATAGTAAATTATTTTTTAAGTTATTTACCCATTCAAAATCCATGTAAAGTTCCTAGAACAACCCCAGTTTTTTAATCCCAAGCACTACAGGTTGGCTGTTACAGATCTTTATATTGACACTTAAGGTTGTACTAGGTGACCTAGAGTGAGAACAGAGATAGAAATTGGTAATTCAATTTTTCAGATTCTTACCTTTCTATACACTCTGTGAGAGTGTCAACAATATCTTCAGCAGACTAGGATAACCAAGCTGATACCTTGAATGTCATAGTAATAACTACTTATGATGTGTGAACCAAAAGCAGGAAATGCAGTGGAACAGCCCTCCATTACAGCTCAACACTAACCTGGCCTGAATAAAAGGCTTTCCAGGCTTGTTGCAAAGTCTGATGAAGTAGGCAATCAACTCTGGTAAGCAAAAGTAAGCAAGAAGAACAAAACATAACTATAGCAGTGAGTTCATGGATCATTTTCTCTGTTAGACAAAACAATATCTATAGTCAATTAAAATGCAACATTGCTTTTCATGCCTGTCAAAACATCTATACTGTCACAGCCTGTGTTACAGAAAAGCTTAGACATTGCAGTAGAAAGAGAGGCTATGTCATCAAACTTGTCAGCAAAGAATAAAGTACAGTTTATAAATAGATAAAACAAACAAAGGGTTAAGAGATATAACACAAAAGATGGAAATTTCATGAATATTTTGCAGGTCTCTTATTAGTTCCTTTAATTTTCCTGGCTTTTTCTTTATTGACTGATGATACTGAAGATGAGGCAAGGGACAAAGTGAGTGGTGGAAGCAGTGGAGCAGGGATAAGAGGAAGGGGTATATGGGTGGCAGCTAAAGTGGGGCTGAAGTGAAGCAACTGTAAGGGAAGGGGCAGAGGAGATTTGCAGCAAACATCTAAGATGAACTATAAATAAGAATGCACACAATGCAGCACTTTATATCTTCAAAGCACAGGAAAAGTATGTCTGATGTCAAGTCAGGCATTTCTTCAATTTCAAAGTATTTAGTCTTCAGAAAAGTGTTTATAATGGGAAAATATAAGTAAACCCTTGAGGGAAAAGGCAGTGAGAGGAGAGTCTCTCACTGTCAGGTCTTTGTACTGAGACAGTTTTGGGATTGGCCATCATGCAATACTTTGAAAATGTAGAGAACAATGATTTTCCACTACATATCAGTGAAAAAAGTTAAACTCCTACCAACCAGGTATCATTTGCTCAAGCAGAAAAGGTCACTATTTTTTCTGTGTTTCAAAATAATCATCTGCAATGAATTAAATATGCTCATTAAAACTATGAAATTATGCAACACAGTTACGTTATGCACTGTTTCTACATAGATGAAATCCACTGTATGTAAATCCATAATTTTCAAATCCATGGGATGTCCACATCTCATGTGCTCATGCAGGTCCATTTAGCTTAACTTCTTGATGTGAGAAACTCCCAAATATAGAAAAAATAGAAGAAAGTTTCAAAAAAGTAACATATAAGCCTGACTTCTGAGCAAGTGGTCAGAATGCTTTGATAGAGAGATAAAATTAGAGGAATAACCCTGTGATTCAAAATTTTTAAATTTGAGAGTAATATTGAATATTCTCCAGAAGTATAAAACAGAAAAGTGGTTTAAAGCTGTGAGGAAAATTGGACTCGTTTAAGATTTTTATAAAAAGAATAACTAATTTCTTCCATATCGCTATAACTTTTTTCTAGAGTCATTCCTGTGGAAGAGTGGTGTCTGTTTTCTGCTATGATTATTATTCCTTCAATAATCTCAAAGCACCTATAAAATTTGGACTATGTAACAGTGTGTGCTGAAGGCTCAGAAGTCATTCAGAAGTCTGAGCTGCCAGTATTCTTGCAGGAAACTGAAGAGGATCACTGTTGTCAAGTTGGAACAGGGAATGTGACAAAAACATTTTGTTTTGTGCTAGGGATAACCAGGCAGGGAAGAAGCACTTCCTGCCTGGGAGTTAACTCAAATATCAAGAAACCTGAACAGTGAAAATCTATTTGCTTTTAATCAATACAGCAGACAAGAAAACACACATAACCAAGTAAGAGAAGCACAATTTGAGCTCTGTAAACTGAAGTAAGATTGCTGGTGTCTGGGGTCAAATGCAGTAGCTTGATGAAGGTGAGGATGCTGCAACTCCATTACCCCAAATCCAGCCCACAGCAAGACCCT
Source organism: Melospiza georgiana (assembly GCF_028018845.1). Taxonomy (NCBI): domain Eukaryota; kingdom Metazoa; phylum Chordata; class Aves; order Passeriformes; family Passerellidae; genus Melospiza; species Melospiza georgiana. Next base: position 39,307,969 of record NC_080431.1, read on the forward strand.
CTCTAAGTACATTCCCGCAAAGAAGACATGCACACATACAAACCATATGTATATATAAATACATGGTATATATATATCAAGGTGGATCCCTATGCTTACTCAGTGTGCCCAGGAGCTGACCCTGGATCCCTGCCTCCTCTGAGTCCAGAACCCCACAACTGTATCAGCTGATGTTGTACATATGGTGTACATATGAACACACACACACACACATACACACTGACCTAACTGGGACTCGCACATTCATGGACAGCCAGCTCTTTCCATGCTCTTGACCTTGGAGACTATCACACCCCAGCTCCCAAGCCACTTCATCTATTCTTTAGTTTGTCCATCTTGATCTTCCCTAGTCATCATGCACTCAGACTGCCAGACTTATTCCAGTTCCTGGCAGCTCAGGGACAAGGCTCCCCTGTCATTCATGGTCCCATCTCTCTCATTGTCATTTGGTTTCATTAAGTTCAGTCTCTCCAGGCTCTAAAACCATACACATGGACCCTCCAACTCATGGTGTGACTAGTTTCTCCTCATATCCACATATTCACATATCAAATAAAGAGGGCTCACCCAGGAAAAGAGCTAAAAAGATATTTAATAACAAAGTGGGACAGACTACACTGATCAGGCACAGGGAATGACCAGACAAATATACCTACTAGTAAATTTATGTAAGACTGGCATCTCTTGGCTCCTTAGCCTTCAATTTCCCCACATTTATTCCTCCCTAAATCAACTCACACCATCCACTTTCCCATCTTTGCTTCATCCCTTAAATATCCCAAGTCCTATGTGACACAAAATACTTTTCCCCTGCATGCCATAATATGTCCCATCCCCCAGGCAGCAATCTCCTCAGCCCAGAAGATGCTCTGACATTGACCCATTCTGAGAGGTTTCCTACCAGGTCACAGTGGCTGAGGCTCTCATGGGACAGCCCTGGGAGGCGCCCAGACATTGTGTCCCTTCCTTGAGCTTTAATTTGTGTTCCTGCATGACTTCAGGCCTTTGTACTCGTCTAGATTTGTGAAGATGAACCTCTGATTGGCCTCAGCTTCTCCAGCTGCCATTGTCTTCCCTGCTCCTCTCTGGGTGTGGAGGTGAGCTTTTTGAAAACAATCCTACATGCATTGTTTAAAATATGTTCCACATCACATCTCATAAAAAGGATGCAGAATAAGTTATCATAAAATCATAAACAATGGAGCTGAAGGGGATCACAAGGAGTTATGCAATTCATTTCTGGACTCAAAGATGCAGTGCTCCTAAATTATTCCACAAAGTGTTTTTATTATTTTCTTCCACAAAAGGAGGAATTGATTAAGACTATCCTTTCACAGGCTATTACGGAGCCCAAATAGCTTTGCTGCTAGAAAACTTTAAATAATGTTTAGACTTAACTTCACTGAATTCCGTTTTACTTTGCTGTTATTCATGCTGGCCATGGAAAACTGCTTATTCCTATCTCCTATTTTTACCTTTCTATATCCTGCTGTCATAGCTGTCTTCAGTCTCCTCAGCTCTAGACTAAACAAGCCTAATTCCTTCATTTTTTCTTCAGAAGTTATGTTTTCTAGACCTGTAACCATTCTTGTTTTTTTCTTTTGGACCCAATTCAATTTGTTTGTACACTTCTTGAAGCATGAAGGCCAAAACTGTAATAATATTGTATCTGAGGCCTAACCAAAGCCAAACAGAATTTAACTACTTCATCTGTCACTTAAACAATACAATGTTTATGTACAATGTTTATGTGTTTCATTATGATGTTTGCCTTTTGTGTATATAATCTCTAGAGTAAACTGATTTTGTTGATCATTTCCATCTTGTGATATCTTATAGCCTATAGAAATCCTTTTTAGCAGCGCGACTGTACTTTCTCTTATTCTCCAACTTCTGTGCAGCTAAACCTCCAAATAGTTGATAAAGCATTTCCACATTTCAAGAAGTAATCACACTTGTATCTCTTCATTCTTGTTATTATCTTGGAAATATTACAAAAAACCTGTATTTCCTAACAATAATTACAAAACTAACTTCGAAGTAAGTTTGCTAAAATGCTTTAATTTTTTCTCATTAGACTAGGGCTTAGGAGAAAGACAAAAATTTGTTCAAAGAATTTACACATGATTTACATTGCATTATCCACCACTTTCAAACTTTTAAAATTTTATAGTCTTTGAGTAATATCTACAGTTTTACAGTTCTACTTTTATGCATCTTACTCAGGTAAAGAGGTTCTACTTTCTACTACTGTAAGGAAAGAGAGAACATAACTAAGAAAGAAAAACTCTACAGACTGGATTAATTTTTCAAGACTCTGGCTGGAGTGGGAGAAGCTTCTGCCACAACCAAAAATATCTAAATTTGTTTTCCTAACTAAGTTCTGGGATTTGCACCTCTTCTCTGCTCCTGTGAAACTGAATTTGGAATATTCCAACCAGCTCTGGCACCCACAGCATAAAAAAGACAGAGAACTGCTCGAGCAGGTCCAGAAAAGGCCCACAAAGATGATTAGAGGGCTGGAGCACCTCTCCTATGTGAGGGCACACTGAAGGAGTTGGGGCGTTTTAGTGGTTCAGTGGATTTATTTTAACAAAGAAAGATATCCCATGCTATTTTCAATTTATGCATGTTAAAGTAGTCTGGGTTGTCATAGTCATGAGCATAGTGGCAGCTTCAGACAAAGATTATTAGAGAAACCTTCCCATTGAGTCACAAGGTACAGAAGGGACATCCTTGTTTTCTAAACTCCTTCTCAGACAGGAGCCTGGGTGTGGCTGGATCCAGTCCTGGCATTAGACTTTGTTAATGGTTTACACCAAGAAGATTATACCAGTGTAATTGAACCCTTATACAACTTTGTCCTTCGGGATCAAGGATGGCAAACCAAAAAAATGTAGATAAAAAAAAATTAATTATATATTTAAAACTATTACATTAATGGTAATGAGTAGGAAATAAATTCAAATTAATCTGAAATATTTACTGCACTGTATGAATAGCTATAACTTCAAGTTTAGTGCACTATTTTTTGAAGCAATATTGAATTAATTTTGTTAAAGCAATTATATTAAAACTAGGAAAACAATTATTAAGTAGAGATTAATACTTCTCACCCACACCAATGACTGTAAATTTCTTTCACTGTAAATTTGAGGAAAGGATCTTCACACATCCTAGGGAGATATGCCACAAGTCTTTGCTGTGCAAAACTGGGAAAAGTGGGGCCAGCTTTTTATAGTATAAGATGTCAGTTACATGCATTTTTTAGATTATGCATTATCAGGCTTAATCAGCAAAATGTGTTTTGCAAAATGCACTTCAGCTTTGTGCTGAAAAAAGTATTACCTGCTTTTTGGTTTGTTCTGCTCAGCACCTCTGACTCTCCCTTCTGTATCAACTGCACAGCCTTGCTGCTCCTGGCCTCAGGGAAAATCCATCTTGCATGTCCTCATGGTGGCTTTCACATTTTGCTCAAGCTGATCTCAGCATTCTTCAGCACAAAGAGCAGAAGATTGTTCTTGCTCAATCTTATCACTTAACGTGTAAATGAGGCAAACTTTGAGCTGCTTTATCCCCACTTAGGCAGAGAGTTCTGCTACAGTCATTTGTCATCTTTCTTCTAATGATTTTGCATCATAAGCTTTTACTTACATCCTCTCCTAAGTCCACTTATAAAGCATCTGTCACATTTATGACACTGATTGTTTTTTACATAAAATACAGCAGATGAATTTTGATGGAAAATAATTTTTGAATCTAAGAAAGAAGAATTAAACTTGCTGAAATATGGACATTAACACTTTACATCTGAAGATAGAGTGACAAAATTATCTCTTCTTAAAAAATCAGAGGTTACACCCTGTTCGTTATTAGAATAACCTTGTAATAGTTTTCCAGGTAATAGTTGCTTCATTATGAAACAACTGTAGCTAGCAGCATCCTTGAGAAATATAAATTAATAGTGGGTAAATTACCCTCTCCTGTTGTAAGCTAAAGTAGAGTAATTCTACTAAAGTGAATTTTTTAAGACCACATATTTTATTCAAGTTCGGACAACTAAAGTGAATTTGAATACTTGCTAAAATTACTCCAATATTTATTAAACAGTAAATATAATAGAGCTTAATTCCATGTTGCATGTCATTTCACCATATCTACAAACTCCGTAGAGGACGCTAATCTCCAGGCACTTCTCTCCCAAATGCCTCTTACACCTTGGCTGATTTAAAGCATGATACAAGTAGCAGTAGGTGTATTCATGTTCTTAAAGCTGGGAATATACTTTTGAAAGGAGTGAGGTACCTTTCATAATGTTACATTTATGAAAGGTCAGAAAAGTACATTTCTTTCAAGAATTCCAACAATAAAAGAAAGGAGACTTTTAATTAAAAGTGACAGTACCACTGTCTCTAATTTATTACCTTGTGTTTAAATACAAATAGCAGTGTGATATATAATAGCTCATGATGTTGGAGACTTCTAACAATCTCCAAAAATAGAAGGCTAATAATAAACTAAAATGGTAACATGATTATCAGAACTTGATTTACTTTGCTTCTTAGGTTAACATTAGTTTAACCTCAATTTTTCTCCTGTGTAGGGTGATACAGATTACTGTTTTTCATTATTAGGTACATTTTCTTCTCATCACTTGTGCTCTTATTGAAAGAACATTCCCCTCTAGCATGCTGAAAGTGATTGAATCACTTTCAGTCACAGCATAAATAAATGCCTAGAAGATGTCAGCTGAAAATCTTAGTTATTTCCTAAAGGTGCAGGTGCTAGAAGCGGTGTAATGAAGTAGAGACAGCTGCAGCCACAGGCTCTGGCCAACTGGAATATGTCTCCAGACTGACATTCAGCATAACAAGACCTCACTATGTTTGCTTCCAAGAATGTTATCACTGTGGTTTTAAAAACAGCATAAATCAAGAGACATGCTCACAAAGTATAGCTAAAGTCACATTATCTTTATTATTCCCCTATATATTTTCCTCATTACAACCTGAAATTTGTTGACATAAGCACTCATGCTCATCTATAATGTTACTAATAATTACACTTCTAGAAAGAAAAATGAGAACAAAAGATATGACAAGGCTGGAATTAATCAAGTTATGACCAAGTAGATTCACTGAAACCTTAAAACCCCAGGTACAGGTAAATTTTAAGAAGTCTTTTTGAAACTAGCAGGGAATAATAGATGAGTCACTGTCACTCACAAACCTTTTGTTCAAAGAAAAAATTTGCATGTTGAACTCTATTTTATTTCATGCCTGTGAGTGATGAAATCATTTCTTGAGACTGCCACATAGCAGAAGGTTGACACTGCAGATACTGAGGACCCAGTGTTCTACTCTCTTTTACAGAGACTTCATTAAAGATATGGTTTTATTTTTATTAGAAAAAACAAAACAAATATGTGGCATATACAATAACTTTAGAAAATATAGCTAGTTGTAAACCAGAAATTATTTGAAAGATTAAATACCTTCACAAAAACTTGTCTTTTTATTTTCTTTAAGTTATATTGTAACTACTATCCATTACGAAATGCTTTTGCAGTCACTATTTTTGGGCTCAGCCCTCTTGTGTGAAGATGGAGGATTGGATCCCAAAGATGCTAAGTGTTCACCATAACACTGCTGGCTAATCTAATGGTTAAAACCTCAAATCATTAAAGCAGGACTTTTAAAAGCACTCAATATTCCCTTGGTTTTTACCTAAATGTAGTTGTCAATGAACAAATTTCAGTTTAACCATTAGCTTTCCACATTTTTTTCTGCCAGATAAGAGATTGGTAAAATCCATTCAGGGGCTGATTTCTGCTAGGGAGATAAAGCTGATGTTCCTAAACCCATCTTCACAACATATCAACCCGTGGAAGCAGACTCTTTTATTCTACACTTTTACAGCTCAGTGCCCCGTTCAGTGGGATGTAACAGGTAAGAGAGCGGCCCCTTCCTACTCAGCTGCCACGGACAAATTTGTAGATGTATTCCTTTAGAGTACTTCATAGGAGAAATTTATATTCCACTATCCTGGCATTGATAGTGCACTCAGAATTTTGACTTCAATGAGGGGTGGAGGGGAAGAGAAATAAAGAGCTCCCATATTAGTGGATGTGTTCTCTAAAATAGAAGTGACATAGGGCAGAATCAAATTAAAACTGTTGAAACTTCAGTTCCAGGGTAGAATGTATCACTGTTCAAATGTCCTGGAAACCAAATGCAAATCTGCTGTGATTTTGCACCAGAACAAATTCTTTTGAAATACTGCTTTTCAACAAGGTTTCTGCATATTTATGCATATGAAAAAATAAGCTTCATTCATGACCAGAAAAAAACAATGAATAGAAATGTGCAAAGCTGCATGTAGATTTTCTACCTTTTATTAATACTCAGAATTGAGGCACTGCCAGCAGCGACACTAAGCAAATCCTTAAAGTGACCAGTAAGCCTTGGGCAAACAACAGTGATAATGAATAATAGATGGTTCTATAAAGAATTATAATTGTCCTTTTAAGCATACAGACATTGGACAAGTTTTAAAAGGGAGAGCTTGCACTGATGATCCCCTTAAAGTTTTACAAATATACTTTTTAAGCTGTTCAGGATTTCAGAATCAACCTGGATTTCACAGGACTAACAGGGATAAACAATTACCTTCTTCCAACATACATTTTTGTGAGATAAAGCAAAATCTTTAACAATCTTACCACTTTTCATAGCACACTGAGTCAGTTCCAGCTCATTATTTGGACACTCACAGAAGTGCATGGCTTGTCCCCTTCCCCTTCTCATATTTACAGAAGATTTCAGTAACAAAAGACTTTTTTAGATTATTGTTCCATATTAAAATTCTCAGCATATTGGTCCAGTATCATAATGTTATGGGAATCTTTTAAAAAATAAAACAAAACAAAACAAAACAAACAAATAAACAAATTAAACAACAAAAAAACAAAAACAACAAAAACAACAAAAACAACAAAGCAAGCAACAAAACAAACTGGCCAGAAACCTGACTGATTTTCAGCAGTGAAGAGCTGCTAGGTATTATTAGGGTATAAACTGTTTCATATATTAGAATATGTGAAGAAATGTCTGTCTCCTCTTTAACTGCTCCAGAAAAGACATGGCATCTTTTCTCCTACTTCTAAGGGCAAAAATCCACATCTTTAAAAAATATCAACTGATCTCCTTCAGATTGACCCTACTAAGTGGTCCTGTTCTAATCTTTTTCTGCTGTCTCTTTCCATCTGGACTCAGCAGTTCCTGTGTACTGTTGGTGCAAATTTGAGGAGCAAAAGAATGCCTCATCTCCTTTCCAAAGTATTTCCTCTTTGGCTCCTAAATGCAATATCCAACTATCTTCAGTGCTTCTCTAGGATATCCTGTCCAGAAGAATTCTCCTACATCTAAACAAAAAATGGCCATTTAAGTGAGTCACAGATCCAGACCTGTATTTTTGAAATCTTCATGGGCTAAACACATACATAAAAGAGCTACAAATTATGTTTTAACAACCATAAGTGATTAAGCAATAAGGAACAAAATTATTGGAATTTCCCTGGAGACTACTGTTAGGCTGGAAGGAATTGAAGGCTTGATTTAGTTTAGCACACTTTTTTGGGCATTGTTTTTCTTTCCCATTCTATACGTATATTTTCACTAAGCCAATCATCATATGGTACATCTGGAATTTTGAGGGAATTAATTCCCAGTGCATCAGATGAGAATAAATCATATATTTTTTAAAATCTGAGGCCTCAGGACTAGGAGTTACAAAAGCCGTACCTACTGTAATTTTCACTGTGTGTACTCATACAGTCATATACTAAACAAAGCAATTAATGTTGAAATCAGGAAAAAATATTATATATATATATATGCACCCTTTAGAGGATCAGAATGATGTCACTAGGTTTGGGTTTGCCTCCTTGAAGGAACAGGAAATGTATATTCCTGTGCACATCACATTTTCTAAAATAATTACCATTCCAAAAGCAGAGAGCTGACAGCTGGTCCTTGTAGTAGGTGCAGTAGAAGCATTTTCCAAAGGTTAATGCCAATTTTTTTTTAAATGTCCACATATTCATATACTATGTTCAGGACATTTATTAGGCAGCACTGGGTAAAGAGATTTGGTTGGTTTATGTCAACTACTTAGAAATTTTTTATTGTTTCAGTTTTTAACCATCTATGGGCAAGAAATCCTGCCGATTAGAGGAGTGGAAACGTGAACTAGTCACCAGCACACTATTTGAGCATAAATCTGTCTCATAAAGCTTACTGTGACGGGCTACCAAGCCCACAGATGTCGGGGTCTCCAGGTCAAAGGCCGGCGGTGGCTGCCCCATGCAGTGGGTCACGAGGCTCCTAAGGCCAGAGGGACCCCCAAGGCCATCCCTGCCGCTCCAAAACCCCCTGCCAGGACGCCAGGCAGCTGAGCCTATAGCTTGAAAAATAACTTGAGACATTTCTTGCAGCGGACACGCCCCAGGAAATCAAGGCTCCCTGTAGTTTAACACTCATCAACCTGTCCCAGCTGGTCTGTGTGCCTTATTTTAATGGATGGGGGAATAAATGTTATATTTGTATCAGCTTATCTGGGCAAGTAACATTTTTATCCAGGTGCATAATCCCATAGAGTTTTATAGTTCATATTAGATAAACACATGAAAAATGGACAGACTGAGGGTGTTTGATTCCTGTAATGAGTACACAATATAAACAGTACCCATCTCTCATCAAAGTAATTCTTTCTTCTATGAAGATGCCTGTGTTTAGTAGATAATTTTGATGCAGTCATGCTCATAAACATACATGTGGAATACACTATGCCTAATTTACTTTTTAAGTCTGAGAAACACAAGTCTTCCTTGACATCCAATTGAAATAGCATATATTTTTTATTCATTCAAATAATGTAATTTCATAAAATCCTTGGCCAGTTTTTCTTCACTCTTCACTGGATTTCCATACGGAAACCCCCTTATAGGAAACCAAAATTCGAAACAGTCCTGAAGGAAGCAATGTAGGTGAGTAATCCGCCCTTGAGCTACATTGGTTGTAACACTTCTCCTGCTTGGAAAAAACTAATTTCCTCTTCTGATTGCCACTTTATCCAGCTCTATGTGTCACATTCTTAGGACTGTTGTATGGTATTTCTGTTATATAAATTTGAATTGCTCTTAAATATTATAAACCTTTTAAAAAAATGCTGTAGAAAAACTGGTCAAATTGTGTGTGTGTGTGTGTGTGTGTGTGTGTGTGTGTGTGTGGGTGGGTGTGTATACATCTTTGTATCAAAGTTCTTCCTTTGAAGAGAACTGAAGTTTGTATGCATGACCACATGCATGTAACAACTGGAAGGATTTCGTCATTAATTACACCTCTAAATTCAGAGATGCCTGGAGGACAACAGGAATTAGATTAAATAGATGAAAAGAATAAAGGAAAACAGCTGAGAGAAAGAACCCTTTGTAATCCTCTCTCACTCATTTTCCATGTATTATAGCTATAATTACTTCCCTGACGATAAAAAGAAGATATGCAGGAGAAAAAAAAAATTCACACAGTAGGAGAAGAGGTTCTTGAGGTATATGTACACTTATTCATAATCAGCAGCTCTGTGGAGCAGGCTGAGCAGGGCTATCCCCCCTGAATAAGAGGGACACTCCTGGCAAGTGACTGTAGCTGAGCTGCTGAGGAATCCCTTCTGCCCTGTGCTGATTCACAGTCCTCGGGAGGAGCTGCAGAGGTCCAGAACAGTGCCAGAATATAAACTACTAACAAATAACACAATCCAGTATTCTAACTCTCCCCTATTGCTTAGCAGCGTGGAGACACCAGGGTGGCTCAAGCCACAACAAACAGGTCCCTTAGACAAATATGGAAAGGATGGTGGGGAAGATTAAAACAGCTCTTGTATGAATGGGAAGAGTTGCATTGTTATAGTGAACAAACTGCAGACTCACATGGATGAAACAGATATTCAGAGAGCACTTGAATAGGGGAAGGCATCAAAGAATGGAAATAAATGTAGCAACACCAGAAGCCAAAATCAAAAGGAGCCATAGAATGAGTGATAAGTGCTGTGTTGTAAACTTCCCAGATAAAGCCATTCTTCCCGAACTTTAACAGGAGAGTAGGCCTGAGAATTTTAATAATGAGATGCACCACCCACCAAAAATAAAAATCACATCTAAAAAGAATCTTACAAGTAGAAGCAACCTTCCAAAGCCCTGTTTTCAAAGAAAATTTAATCATAACAATATTTTTAGTCAGTGAGACTTTGGTTTTGTTTTTGGACCAGGGTACAGCTGAAAAGGGAAACCACAGTTTGCAGAATGGTAAATTAATGATTTTTTTTTTTTAATGATAGAATTCAATGTTCACACTAATTGTAAAACTTTTACAGATTTGGAAATTTTTGTTTGGATTTTTTCATTTTGTTCTGGTTTTAGTGTTAAATTCATTTTCTTCAAATTCAGCTTTTGACAGTTGTAATGCAAGTAGTGTTAATACTGTTCCTCTAATCTGCCAATAATTTGTATGCCCTTAAAAATAATAACATAGAAAACCCCCTTCTGGATTTCCTGTGGCTAACCCTGGTTTCCACCAGTGGCACTAGATTCTTCTTTCTAGTTCATCCTTCACAATGCTTACATATCCATTGACCATATATAATTTTTAAAAATATTTTGGGGTTTAATTACAAATTTTCCTTCAGGTTCTGGGACATTACTGAATAAATTCTTCTCATTAGACTGTACTGTCATTATCCTTTTTAGCCCATCACCATAATGAAAATAACCCTCTGACAAGCAGAAGTTTCCTTCTAGGTTATGGAACTTATTTTCAGTGGGGAATAACACTAACACGTTCATCGGTACAGTGTCTCCATGCAACTAGAAGGTATTAATTTTTCTCCCCATCTTCTAAATTTCAAGAGTGAAATACATCTTGATCATTGCTGTTACAAAGTTGTATTTTTCTCCATCTTCTCTGGTTATTAACCATTTTTGGATTAAATCTTTACTTTGCTAGGAGTGTTTGCTGTTTGGTTTAATGTTTGCACAATTTTTTACTGGGGAGGAGCAGCCCTTTTTCTTCTTGTGAGTGGTTTCACATTGCAGCTGCTGTTTGCTGGTGGTCTCTGTTGCTACTTCTCCCCCATTTGCTTCTGGTTTTTGGTGCTGCCCCAGAAAAGTGGTGTGAAAATTAAATTCTTACACTTTTTACGGGGGGGACAGGGAATAGGTGGGGGAATTTTTTCTTTGTTTTTATTATTTTAGTCACTGTTCAAATTGGGTACCTTACAGATACCCAATTTGATAAGTGAGAAGGATCACTAATGTGTGCATCACATAGCATTCCAACACATGGCTTTGAGGATATTTTTGTAATTTTTTTGCAAAAAATTTACTAGCGTTTAGATATAATCTGATGTATTCCAAAATGTAAAATAATTATTCATAATAATTAATCATTATTCATAATTATTTATGAACAGGTAATAGAAGGAAGTCAGACTCAAACACATTAATTTGGGGTATGGTTTAGAACTTGGGTTTGAAGCAAAATTAGGTTGGGTTGTAAGATTCTCTTCATACATAACAGTGGCAAACTCACATACAATTTCTTCCTTCTTGGAACACAATCTGATGAAGAGGGAATTTGGTTATCCTAGACTGGAGCTAGAAAAGACCCATTCTAATTTTGTATTTCACCCAGGATCAAAGCCGCAGTGCTGGGTTAGAACATGGTGTTCTCATTTGATCCTTTCTCTCTGATATTGGAAATATTTGGATGTGAAGTTCTGCATTTGGCTAATATCTATCCAAAAATGATAGTGAACCTTGCCAGTGGTTAGGCAAGTCTCTCCTCAGCCCACTTCAATTTAAACAGAATATATCCAGTAAATTAAAACACTAAAAAATAAGAAATACTTTTAAGTGAAGAAGTAATAGTCATGGTAATATGCTGGATCTTCAGCTGTCAGAAAGGGTAACTTTGCCTTCTGTGTCATCACTTACAGAAAATGGAACTGTAGTTTTCCCACCACTTGAATCTATGGTAAAAACCTTGTCACATTAAATTCTCAGACTTTAAGACCTTTAAGACATTGAAAATGACGGCCTCTGACTAAGATGTGGATGCAGAAACTTCTCAAAAGTGAGTTGGCAAAAAAATCTTTAAAGAATCTCTTTTTGTATAGATACCAAACAAAAACAAATATTAATGCTTTTTTTTTAGTGAGGAGTTTGTAACTGGTACGTTCTACACTGTTCACCTGCATAAGTAACTTTCAATGAAAGAGATTTTTTTTCTTGTCTATTAACATCATAATTGCCTTGATATGTGTTTCAAGCAATTAAGGGAAATCCAGTGTTGCAGGAGAATGTTCTGGTTCTGCCTGAGGTCTATTTACTTCATAACCTATAGCAAAATGCTTCTCTTCTCTGTTGTTGAAAGTTTATATTTCGTTCCCTTAATTTTTTTTTTTTACATGCTTTAAAATTCCATTCAAAGATACATGTTTTCTAGGATAAGCAAATATTTTCAGTGAATACTTTTTGTGGTAGCTGGAGTCTGGAATGGAATTTCTTCTTAAACCCAGGAGTTTCCTGCTGTTCAACCACATTCTTTGACTGAGGCTTGGAATAAGGTTGAAATTTCTACATATTTAGGAATTTGTGTCTTGGTCTACCGGATAGTGAGGAAATACTGTAATGGGATATTTAGGGTGCTCCACAGACTTCTACAAAGTTGGATGGTCCCCACTGTGTTTTCCCTTCTGCACTGCCTTTTTAAAATCAGCTCAGATCTCCCATTCTGGTCTCTCTTCACCTCTACTGAGCTTCCCAGTGGCAGAGTGTCTTCATTTCCTTTCATGAGAACTACAAACATCCTCCATGTGGGAACTCTCTACCCACTTCCCATTGTGCTTTTATGTTCTGTGCTTCTGAATGCAGATGACTTGCCCAAACTGCCTTTTCATCTCCATTTTCTAGCTTATCCTGATTTCATTGGTTCTTGGATCAATGTGCCTGGAGAGGTGCAGTTAGTCTCCCTTTGAGCAGTCATTTCATTTCAGTTTATTGCTTGTGAATATGAAGAGACAATTTGACAAAATTTGAAAAGACAATTTGACATTTTCTTCATTCACTAATTTGGTCCTTTGTCTCAGGTTCTTTCCATCTTGTACTGGCCTCAGAATCCCATTATAATACTGAAGGGCTCTTGTCCCAGACGTATATGAAGAAAACAGATTTTCTCTCCACACAGCATCAACACAAGAAAGAAGGTTTTTTCCTATCATATCATATGCCAGTCTTCACAAAAATTTAGGAAATTCTTGCTCATCCCCAAGTTGAATGACAGACATTTTGAAAATATTAAAATCACAAAGCTAAAATTAATTTAGTTCCAATATAGGCATCTAAATTTAGTAAGTTAGTTCTCTGACAGATTCATTATAAATTCCCTTCTCAGTCTAAAACAGATGATCATCTAACCCAATGATAGATTCTCATCACCAATCACAAAGATACAGGGATATTGCATAGCAACCATCATCATTTTTCTAATTACTGTGCTTATTTCAATATTGGTGGTGTGAGTGATGTAAGGGGAGAAAATTTTATCAGACCTGTAAGAACAAATAGTTTACTCCAAGGTTATTCTTAGAAATAAATGAAGATAGGCTTGTTGATTTGTTGGGGTTTTTTTCACTCCATAAAAATTGCCTTAGATAAGAATTTTTACTTCAAGTGTTGAAACTAGAAAAAGAAGAATCAGCTAAAAGCAGGAATTTCTGGTGGAAAGTTAGAAACAAACCCAATAATAAGTAATGATAGTCGATTTGTCTAGAAAATACTTGTTGTATAACACACAAAGCTGTGAAATACATATGGAATTGTGGAGGGATTCCCTTGGTTTTTGCAACTTCCCCTAGCTAATAAATTTCCCAGCATTTAAGGGCAGCAGGAAAGTCTTTATGATGAGCTGTCAACAAAGTTCTAGACAAGAAAATAAATTTAGACAACACTTTTTTATTCATAAAGGATGCACTGAGCAACTTTTTTTCACCAGAGCAATTTTTATTTCCAGATAAAAGACCATACATGTGTGAAGACACACAAAGTGCATGAGTTTTGGAGGGAAAATAAAAGAAATCAACTTGTAATTTTATGCTAATGTATCCTTAGAGACTTCCATTGTATAATAGGTCTTTGTTTAAGGGTTAAACTTAAAAAAAATAATTTCACTTTTCATTAGTACAACCATGTTAGCTTCCAAAAATTAATTATTACTGAAATATTTATAATCCTGATACTAAATTTTGCCACTGACTTGAGTTTTCAGGGGCTTGATCTTGAAATCTTCATCTCAAAATTGTGTTGGATTATCTACTTTGATTAAGATAATTTCTGAAGTCTCTATTACAAGATTGTGATGGTTTTACCTACCCGGATAAAGATATTTTTGTGCACATTGGCTAGAAAAATCATGTTGCACATTTTAATGTCTATGACTTAGTTTTAAAATAAAGAAATATTTTAAAACACATTGCAGATTGCAATACATTGCTATCTGCTCATGCTACTGCTTTTCAATATGTTAAAAAATGTGTTTGTTAACTAATCACTGTTCATCATTTTATGTAGTATCCAGACACTCAAATCTGTTGAGATGAGATGATCATCCCAGCCCTTCACAATAAGTCATTCATATAAATGCACCTGTATTGCAAGTAACAGGCTTGTGGAGTAGAGGGGGAAAGAAAAACACAAGCTTCAGCTAATCCTGGGTGGTCTCTTTACCCACATTAGATTAAATATGTTTTTTTCACAACAGGTGACTTTTAATTGTTTTCTTATGGCAACTCATTTATTCTAGAGTTTTTTGTTTGGCTCATGTTAGTTTTCTAAGTTAATGACTGCTTGACAACATGCTGAGTACAGGTGGCAAAAGGCATGATGAAGTATGCGGATATTACTTCATGTGCATGAAGCTACTGGTGTGGAGAGAATCCTGCTTGCCTTGATCGTGTGGGTCTTCCCTGTTGGTCCATGGTTTGGAAAATGGGAAGTCCTTACCTCTCCAAAGCTTAGAAGCATCTTCAGAAATGGCAGGAACAAAATGGGCTAATTCAGAATGCTCTGAAGCTGATGTTCAGTATGGGTTTCACAAAGCATATTTTTTGTTTTCTGGCATGCCAGATTTCCTTGATATACACATTAACTATGCCAAAGCTTTCATCTGGTTCACTAGATTTTCTTCCCTGAGTGGGCCAAGGGGAATGCTAGTGATGAATTGTGAAATTCTTCCTCATCACACCAATTGGATGCATACATGTTATGTCTTTCCTGTCATCATCCTGGCTTCTCTGCTGTTTATGCTCCAAATCATCCATCCTAAAGGAAACAGCAGAAAAAAGCCAAGAATTGCCTGGCAAGATTTGGTAGAAATAAACTATTCTCACTTTCAGATATAAAAAGCTGAATCCCCATATCATGGCTTACAAATCACTGCTGGCAATAAACAAAATAACAGGGCAGAAGCAACAACAAAATAATTAAAACCAGGCAGCACAGACTATGTTAAAGTGCAGGACAAAAGCTCCACAGAGAGCATCAGCTGTGGAAGAAGCAATTAACCTGGCTAATGGGTCTGATACTTACATACCTCCCTTTCTGTCACAAAAAGCATATGGTTGCAATTAGCTGGAGTAAAGGAAATACCATCTGAAGCCCTTGTTTTCCGATTGAGATGACCTCTGGCCCAGCATGAAGACAGTTGGAAGTATTTGCTTGGTGTTGGTTAGCTTCATATGTAGTGGGCGGGGGACAATTTGTAGATAGGTAAGGATTTGCCAAGTGTGTTTAAGCTACAAAACTCTGCCTTACCACATAACAAACTGAGAGAGCATTTAAGCAAGTTGGAACTAAAGTAAAGCTCCCGCTACTGCCAGTTCCAGGGCTGTTACAAAAAATCTCCAAATAACAAAACAAACAAAATTCACAGAAGGTTACGACTTTATTCTCATCTGGAAGTACTAGTGGCACAACAGGTTCTCCGTGGTGTGAGTATAAAATGTTGGGAAGGCTAAGGTTTTCCATGTGTTAGACACACTCAGACCCTTGTCACAGAATATGCCTTAAAAGGCAGAAATATTACATCTTTCATTCAGGTGAAATGGGCTGTCATCTGCTCTGTCTCACTTCCTGCTTCTTTCTCTGCTCTGTCTCAGATGATTCTGTAAGATGCACATAGAACTTCTTGGACTTTCAAATGGTTGTCATGAATCCAATATTTGATTTTCCTGAGTCATCTTTTTATGAGAAAAAAATATTTCTCATGCAGAAAAATGTATTTGCTTGAAATAATTGCAACTTTTTTTTGTAATCTTTAAAACTATTATGTGCAATGAAAGTGATACATTTGTATTTCAAATTCTAGATGTCTGTTTAAAGGTTTCTAAAAAACTCTTAAGTTATAAACTTCTGAGGAAAAAAAAACAAGATACCTCTAATTAATTGTTTGAAGACAAGGTGGGTTAATTTTATGAAGTTCAGTAAGACTCTTCTATGATATTTTTACTTTGCAAAGGTGCATATAGAATGAAAAAATTAACCCAAAATGTATGTTTAACAGATATGAAAAACAAAATCTGTGGGAGTTTTGCAGTCAGACCTGCTAATAGTTTTATATAATTTAATAAAAAAAATCATGTCTATTTTGTATGTATTTCTTTACTACATTTTAGAAATTACATGAAAACATCTGTGAATCCATACTTCTCCTACACTATTTCTATGGGAACACAGTAATAGATATTCATACCATCTTAAATCTCTCAGATTTTATGTGCCAATAAGTGATTTCTGGCTTTTTTAGGTTTTTTGCCAGTAGAACCCAGAATAATTGTTTAGTCTTATTGTGTAAATAAGTGTAAAATTCTTATGTAGTTCAGTCTTTTTATTGTTATAGCAGAAGATTGTGGTTACCTACCCAAAAACCCCTACAGCTTCAGTATTTCCTTTCATACAGATACACTGGAGTTATCCAAAAAGAAACAGTGGTGGAACATGTTTTAGCTTTTCTTTTTTTCGGTGAGGAGGAGGCCATTAAGTCTGGAAGGATGCCAGTTAATGATAATAATCAGTCCTTCTGGGGCTGTTTTATAACTTTGCAGCTGTATTGTTGGCTACAATTTGCAGTCCCGGAGATATTGCTTTATCTCTTTGTGTTTTCCTGTTGGATAGGAGGCACTATTCCTTAAAAAAAAAAAAAAAAAAAAAAAAAAAAAAAAAAAAAAAAGACAGAAACAGGAAATAAATGAAAAAGGCAAATTTTTAAGAAGGGGAACTGTTGCATCTTTCAGTCAGTGTAATGTCAGTAATGTCAACACCACTTAGGACAAATTTCAAGCATTCACCATTCTTCGACTCTTCCAGCTGCCTGCAGTGTGAGTTGTTAAAAGACCAGAGCATGAGCCATAAAACGTGTCTGTGGGTGTTAGTTAACAATTTGCAGGTGCATATCATTCCAGTAAACCTTTCAAATTATATGCAATTTATAAGCTATGTTTGAAGCTTGTAGTTGTTATGTCTAAGCAAATTAGTATCTTTTCTGGCTTCAGATTTTGAGAGTTCCATCAAATTTGTGGGGTAAAGAACAAGAAGGAGGAGTGGTTGTTTCAAACATACAAAATTCAGACAAACAGTTTAGTGCATTCATTTTTTGTTAAATGTACTGGGGGAATACTGCATCTGGAAGGGGAGAGGCAAGCAGTACTTCCCTGACTGAAAATTTAAATTAGGGATCAGTAATGATTTGGGTAAAACAAGGGGTATTCTACAGATTTTCACCAATTATGAATCCATCCATTGATGAAATTAGTGTTGTTATTATTTTTCTTATGTTTTGCTGGAATTTGATCCTTAAAACTTTTGGTTTAAGTACAGAAATGAGGACCAGGAGTTATAAGTATTAAAACTGTAATAGACTCTGTAACATGTTAAGTGTTTGCAGTTATGTTCTAACCATTTAACCTGCTCCTTTGTGAGATTTCTACATCATGGCTTTTTTCAGGGAGCTGCCATTTGTACAGTTGATGGTCTCATGTAGTAGAGGAAGTTTGGCAGAATGGAGCTCCAGAATCTTACTTTTTGATCCCAAAGTGTGCCAAAACAAACAAAGCTGTAAATTCCATTAAGTGTAATGTAGAGTGAACTAAATACTACAGAAACAAAAAACAAAAACAAACAAACAAACAAAAAACAAAAACAAAAAACCACCAACATTCTCTTCTAGTCATTTAGCTGTATATGGGCAGTAACAGCATAGGTGTCTGCACCCAAAATACAGTCAATTGCTCTATGCATGATGAACTCAAGGGTGAAGCAATACACCACTAGATAAAGTATTGACAAGAGGAAAAATAAAAGAACTCTTTAAGCTCATAGTTAAAGGAATAGACTGGTTATTTTCTAGGCTTTAGAGTGGAATCAATTGGCAATTATGTGTGTTCAGGAAATACAAAATGCCAGCAGTTTGTACTGGAAAATAAAATTTGGATTCCTAAACTAGTGAAATCTTTGTGCTTATGTATATATCTATATCATCTATATCTATCTATATCCCCACACACACACTTATATAAATATACACATATATATTTCAGTGATTAAATGTATAGAAAAAGTGATTTTATCTGGCCATGCTTCAGCAGGAAATCGGTGCAAATTATATCGAGTTTAACACCATAGATTTTTAGGATGGTTACAATTATTTGAAAGAATTGTAATTAAATTGTTCAGTGCTGCTAGGTATGCAATTGCAATTGCAATGGGTTGCCACCATTCTTTTCAGTCTGGCAGTTGAGTAAATAGAGAAAGGGCTTCATACTGAAGGTAGACAGGTGTGTGTATGTTGACACAGAACCAGAGCCCCCAGAAATGCAATGCTGTACTGTAAAAGCAGGTCCTTAACAGAAGACTGCCATGCTGTGCTTAAAGATGCTTCAAGCATCCTTGGTGGTAACAGCAAGAGTTCAATTATCCCCAGAAAGATTACTCCTGAGATAAATGCCATGAAGGATAGCAGCATGTAAACAATGTAATCACCCCTGTCTTGGGAATACATTCTGAACCACTGGTGTCATGGAGAAATTGAGCTGTGAGAAAAACTAATACGATGCAGAAAAAATAGGTAGGAGTGGGAAAGAACAGTTTAAGCATTATTTCTCTGTGAAAGGTACATTTTTACAGAATAATTGAAAAAATCCTTTTTTGTGGCAGGAAAAAAATGAAAACCAAACGTAACAAACACAAGATCTTTTTTTTTTTTTCAAAATTGCATGATTGCTCTTGTATCTGAAAATATTCCTTCAGACAATTGGGATTAATTAATAATCAAGCTCTATATAGCTATAAAAAAAAATTGCTACATTAAAATAATTCTAGTTCAATGAAGAAAAAAAGGAAATTATTTTAGAAAAGCTGTTTATATGGGGTTATACTAATAACTAATACTTTGGGGTTTTTTTTCAAAATCTAGAATTTATGGTAGAGTATTCCAAAAAGAAGTGTTAAGGCTTTTACTTCATCACGTCTTTAGATTAGCAAATTGAGTGATAGTTTAGTAAAGGTTTGGTACTTGTCAAGTGGTGCTAGAAGTACACTTTTATTTTAATTTCAAATTCCTATGGGAAAAAAAGGTGGAATGCGGCATTCTTAGCCTTGAGATATAGCACTATAAAATTCAAGTTACTTTATTTTTTTTCTAAAATTTCTCGAAAATTTGCCATAAGAATACTTTGATATTCCATGCCTTATGAAACAACAAATATTGTCCTAGTTGTACTGTAGTATTTCCAGGCATCATTAAATGACAACATTATTCATTTCAAAAAAGAAGCTAAGAAATTGTAATAATAACTGGAAACAGAGAGATTTTTCAGATTTTTCCCTTCTGCTTCATGTATAAGATTTCATCTTGGGACATAAATAATGAAATTATTTGAAAGATGAAGACAGTCCTAGGAAAAGAACTGAAAAAGTGCAGCAAAGTGTTTTTCTTTTTTTCCTCAAACATCATGTGTTTTTTCCTGTGCCTGGTTATTTTAATTTTATTTTATTTCTGCTGCATTAAAATATTTAACCCCAGAATTCCACTGAGAAATAGCCTTTCCATTGCTTACAGGGCCAGGGGACATGCAGTGAAGCAGCACTAGGCAACCTTTCCTACAAACAACCATGCAAGAGACTGGGAACACAAATAACACGTGTGGTAAATGGCTACACACAGATTTTCAGCTCATTCTGAAAGAAGACTAAAATGTAGCACAGTTAACCTCCGTGCATTCCTGGTAGAGTGAAGCCACTCAGGGTTCCTTGTCGTTGTAAAGCCTTTTAGACCTGTGCATGAAATAAAAAGGCAAGTACAGAGCATAACTCTATTACTATAGAAAGTCAGAAGATAGTCTCAGGGCTGTGTGTCTTACTAAAAAAAAAAAAAAAAAAAAAAAAAAAAAAAAAAAAAAAAAAAGTCAAAGAATGAAAGAAAAATCTGATTTTGGGTGGGGTTATTTGTTTGGGTTTTTTCGGCTTTGGTTTTGGGTTTTTGGGAGTTTTGTTTTGCTGTTGTTTGTTTTGTTTGTAGTCATTTCATTGGTTTTGGTTGTTTGAGTTTCCTTATTTTGCTATATGTTTTTAAAGGATTATCATTTTATATTTTTTCTGGAAGAGTTACATGCTGAAAATTGAGTTTAGACCATAGACTTCAGGTCTCAGGAAGGCTTTTACTAAAATCTTGTTTCTCTGAGATTTGTTGGAATTTTAACATCTCTATGATCTAAATTGCTCAAACTTCTAACAACCCTTCTTCAGCTGCAAAGAATATGCAATCTCTTCAGGATTTATACAGTTGTTATTGTTAAAAGTCAATCTTTCCCTTCAAGTAAAAATACACTGATAAACTTCTCTTATTGATGACTGAGCCACATGAACTGGTTTGGAGACCGTGAAACAGGTTTTTACAGAAAACATAGTTCTGTCAAGATGAGACATCTTATATAACAGAATAGAATAGAATCCTAACTTTCCTCCTCCAAATTAGAACACAAATCTAAACATGATTTCAATTGCAAGTATTTGTCTTCTGTGGTTCCACTCTATTTCAAATAAACAAAATGTCTTTAAGAAATCTTCAGATGATCCCACTAACCCACTCATATAAATCCTTGATCAAAATTTGGCTTTCATAGTCAACAGGCTTGTAGTGTTGTTTCAAAATACATATTTATGGGAAAAGAGCAATGCTGCAACCCTCCCTCCCATTAAGTGGTAATTACCCTTTCAGAGATCAGTTTTTTCTTTAACTCTGATACCTCGTATTAAAATCTTAAAATTTACATAAAAAGATGTAAACATTTTATTTAAAAGGCAAAGTTAAATATAAATTTGACAGATACAGATGTTACAGGTTTGCTATCTGCTGGCAGAAAAGGTTAGGAGTGTTGAAATATTTAAGTGTGTGGCAAGCTGTGTTATGGATGAGAGGATTAGAATTTATTTCTAAACCCTCTAGAAATTCTTTCAAAGGTTTTGATGTCAGGAAACTTGTTCTATTTTAGAAAAGATTATTTTCCATCATTTAAAACATTGTTTTTCAAATAAGACATAATTAGTAAAATCTGGAGAGTTTAAATTACTGGAAGATTTAGCCAAGCCATCAGCATTTTTTTTGTGTGTGTGTGAAACTTGCTCTATTCCTAAAACTACTGGAGGATGTGTTCTAGACATTTGTAGAGAAAGCCAGACACCTTCCATTTTGCCAGAGACAAATTTAACTACAACCTCAGAAGGTTCTGAATTATGTTGTAATTTAAAACATGCATTCTTAATTTTCTCACATTCTGTTGCCATATGTATGTGAAGGGAAGATGAGGAAATAAATATTGTCTATGAAATAGAGAGTTGGGCCCCTTTGGATTGCAGGGCTCAGATGGGCAGAAAGATCCAATCCAAACTCAGCTGATTAGGGTATTTTGTTGACTACCACTGAGATTGAAAGTTATGAAACTGATGGCAGTTACATGCTAGTTGTCGTTATATCTATCCTCTGAATTTATGATGTACAAATGTTTCAGTAGCATACATTTACAGTTAAATTATACATATTTTTAGAGAAAATTGGGGTTTTCTTAAATTCAGTTGTTAATTCCTGAATATTAGTGACATTTATGTCAGGGACACACATCAACTGCAATCTAAGTTTCCCAAGAACCTACTCTAAAAGGTTCCTGAGGATGCAAACTCAGAGAAAGTCAAGAGTACATATTATCTACTTTGTTTTATAGATTGGATAAACAGAATCCCTTTTCATTAGAGACCTATAAATTCACAGTGAGCTTTTCACAGTACTTCCTATAGTGACTTTTACAAGTCATCTTGTAATGTACCAGACCTTGAGGTCTCCTGCAATTCCTTTGCTCATACTGATATGTGTCACAGTGATTTCAGACTTCTTCTGGGCAACACGGGAAGCAATTTACACATAATCAAAACCATTAATTATTCACTCTCATTTTCAGACTGTTTGTTTTTGTTTTTTGTTGGGTTTTTTTGTCTGTCTACGTTGTTGTTCACAATATTAAAATACTTTTAAAAAATTGCACAATTGTAAATTAGTAGAATAAATTGCTAGAAACAATGATAAAAATCATAATGGACTGAAACTAACAACCTGATATTGAAAGCATTTGTCATTTGCTGCATATGGAAGAGTGTAAAATCAGATTAATGCAAATTAGATTAATACAATCTTATTTTTCATGAAAGAATATCTATTAGAATAAATACCAGAATAAATATTATTCAGGATTGCCCTTGAATAATAGCCACTTTCAGAGAAGCTGGTAAAAGAGAACACAGCTCTACTCAGATCTACATTGCATTGACAAGATGCAGAAGTAAGAAAAGAAAGCTTCAAAAGAAGAGCAAATACTACAGATTTTTTTTAAAAATAAAAAATATCCCAAACAATTGCCACCTAACTTTAAACAATTTCCACCTAACTTTAAACAATTTCCACTTAACTTCAAAGTCTAATTTCCACTGTAAAAAAAATAATTTGGAATTCCAGGGTGAAATCTGGTTGATCCGCTGCCCACTGAGTTCACTGCAAGATCCTTCGCTAACTTTAGTGATATAAGGAAATGCTTACATAGAAAAGAAAATAAAAATTATTCCTATTATTTTAAAATGGGACAGTTGACTTCTTGTACGGTATCAAAGAGCTTCTAAGTAATTCAAGTTTTGACCTTCTGAAGGCTTTGTTTCTTTCCTCTTATGGTTCTTCGAACACTTTGGTGGAAATAAAGCTTAAAATGCTTTCCTGAATTTCAACATTAGAATAGAATAGACTAAGTCAGTCGGAAGGGACCCAAAATTATCATCTAGTCCATCTGCATGAGCAATTCAGGGAAAACCAACAGTTAAATCATGTCATGTGCACAAGTCTCTTGAACTCTGGCAGGCATGGGGAATCAACCATCTCTCTAGGAAGCCTGTTCCAAGGCTTTGACCATCCTCTCAGTAAAACAAAAGGATTCCTAATGTCAAGTCTGAACCTTCCCTGATGCAGTTTTGAGCGCCCAAACACATCCCATCCATGAATACTGGAGAACAGCAGCTCCCTCTCCACATCCCATCTTCCAGGATCTTAAGGGAGAATAAAGTCACCCCTTACCTTCCTTTTCTTCAAACTACACAAACCTTAGTGGTTCCTTGTGGGATGTGCCCTCCAGCCATCTCACCAATTCTGTTGCCTCCCTCTGGACACATTCAAGTACTTTTACATCCTTCTCAGATTGTGGAGCCCAGAACCACACATACCACTCCAGCTGAGATCACAGCAGTGCTTAATACAGCACTATAATCACCTCTTTTGACATGAATCAGATAAGAGAAAATATAGTTTTAATTCTGTGGTGAAAAATTATTGTTGTTTGAAACGAGGCTTTTTGCTATTACAAAGTTTTCTGTTGGAGGCTTTTTGCTAGTTCAAAATTTATTTGCTTTCTTTTTACTTTTGTTTACATCACTGCATTTATCAAGACTGACATAAAAATTTGAGGAGTATTCATAAAACAAAAATGTTCATTTAAAATTTACCTAATCTAGAAAAATTATGAGAGGGACAGTAGGCATTTGAATAAGAATGTGAATATTTTTGTTTCTTTTGCTCAGCTTAATATGTGAGGGAGTGATGGCTCCTGGGAGTGGGCTGGCAGAGTATTATTTGGGCTCCCCCTCCTCCCACAGTCCTTCTCAGCACCTCTGTGAGTGTGTAGATGAGTTTTGTAACATAACCTAACCTCAACCTTACAAGTTAAGCACAAGTCCAAGTGTCTGGAGGCTTTTGTAAATATGTCCAATACCCTAAGCTGGTCAGCTGCACACTGGCTGGGCAGCACACCACCCAAGGCTGAGGTCCCTGTCCAGCCAGAAAAAAAAGCCCAAGCACACAAGAATGGTTCCACTGCACTCACAGTACAGACATGTGACTTTACTTAAGTAAAGTCATCTAAATATTTAGCCTTTCAAAAGCCACATATGAAAAACAAGTGTCATAAAATCTAGTTCATTCACTAAGGTCTTCATCAATGAATTATCAAATTAATGTTATTTTAACAAATTACCAATATTTCTCCAGATAAAAATGTCTGAAGGCAAATATTTACTAGTTTCCCCCACTGCTTTGTTTTCATTCCAGCTTTCTATGCTCCTGCTCTTCTAGGAACTGAAGCAGGAGCATGAGCAGTGTTCAGTAGCTGAGAAATAAAGGATCTCAGCCTTGAAGAGAGCCAAATTACAGCTGTGCCTTGAAAAGAATCTGGTATCTGTTTGCAAAATCCTTTTAGATTTTGTCTCTTTTTTATTCCTTGCTATTCATTTCCTGTGGTCATCACATTGGCACTGAGGGAGCATAAAGGTCTGTATTCATTTTGCTTAGCTTAAAAACTCAATTACCACATTAAATTGAGGAAGATTCAACACCTAAAGAAATAAATAGCTTGCTGGAGGTAACATTCTAATTCTATTTACTTCCTTAAGAGATTCAAAGGAGGATGTGGTACGTACCTCCTGCAAAAAATCCCAGAAAAAGTGTATTGCTATTGCTGGTACTAGGCTACTGGTTGTGTAACCATTATTCAAGGCCACAGGACTGAAATTTGTGAGCTTTCCTTCCTCTGAGATTTTCTAATCTTACCTGGAACTCTGTGTCCATTTGGTTTAGCTGTAACTGCAATTTTCCTCATGTTGAGCTGGCTACTTAATTTGGAGCTTTCACTTATCAAATGGTATAACCAAAACTTTGTATAGGTAATAGTAAACAATAAATTTTCTGTGTAGGAAATTTTTTTATTACAATAACAAAAACATATATTAAGAAACATAGGCCTGGTATGAAAGCAGATGCCTTGGTAAGTGGGGACACAAGATGCAGGGGAGTGCCAGCACAGGATGTTTGGAGTCAAGGTACAGAATGATGCTGGGGACCCCATAGCTTTAAACAAACCACCAGTGGTCACTTTATAAAATACAGACCTGATCCCGAAGAAACCAACCATAGTAGCAACATAGAACAAAAAACAAGTACCTGCTTATGTAAAATGCACCATATAAAGTTTGATTCACCATGAACTTGCAAGCAAGTAACTAATAGAGAAAGCCATAAAGCAATGTTAGCAGATACAAAAAGTGGACCCTGGGGTAAGAAAGATGAAAATATCAATGTCATAGTCCTCCAGGTGGAGGAATTAGGATGAATCCGATTCACTGTATTCTCAAGCTTATAGTAATAGTAAAACTAATAATAATAAACCCTAATAAGTTTAGGGTTAGGGTTAAGGTTTGGATTAGGGTTATGTTACTTCTTTATGATAATATTTGGGTGTTATTTTACCCTTTCATTTTCTGTAATAACTAGATCTGTACTAATATCTCTTCTGTGACTAGATTTTAAAATTTCAACTATGCCAGTAATAATCTCTTGGATTTTCATAAAAAATATGTTTTCCCTATTATTCATAAAAGGCTTTTGAGCAAAAGAGTGCTCTCCAGGATTCTGGTGGGGACAAGCAAATCAGAATGTCATGGGATTCCTTTCTGGGCTACGTGGGTGACAGATCAGAAGTGATAAGACCCATGGAGTGGGGACACTGTTTAACAGGTGCAGGTAATTTCCTGTCATGCTAAGACTAGAAAGGATTTTCTTCTTAAGATCTGAAGAGCTGGTTACTGTCTGTTATAGGGCCAATGCAGCGCTTTACAGATGTGGAAAATAATGCAATAGGTTAATCCCTATCAAGTCCCTAAAAGGCTGCTGCAGTTATAAGGCAGTGGGGAATGAGCTTCATTGACCAAATGGCAGGTTCAGTAGATGATCTGTAGAAAGGCAAATTCCTCAACGCTGCTTACACATGAACTCTAAAGAAATCAAATCTACACCTATGCTCTTTCTCTATTTGACCACATTAAAATCCCCTTTTCTTGGTACTGCCTGTTACCTCTTTTTTCTGCAGTTAGTGAATGCATTTTAATAGCTCATTGTGAAGTTCATAAGAGGATCACATGCCTTAATAGTATCTTGAGTATAATTTTTAATGTTTTCCATCTCATTTCATTTCTTTCCTGCTGAAACTACTAAAAGCTCTGCCAAGAGAACACCGGCAAATGGAAAGTACTCAAACAATGAACATCTCATCTAATGTTTAAAGCATAATTAGGGGATTACATGTCTTCAAGACTAATACCCATTTTATTAGTCATAAATTCTCCATTTCTATGGATTTTTATTACCCCATGTCAGTATTTTTAAACTATTTTAAAAGCACATAAATATTTCCAATTTTGAACATTCAGAGCTCCAAAGTTGTTATAAATCAACCTTCCATCAGACCTCCTAAAATTTATTTCTTCTCATTCATGATCAACAGATTAGATCAATTAATACAGGTATGTCTGATAGTTGGCTGGCTGTTAGTAGATGTTGGTTTGCAAGCTATTTCAGTAGAAATAAGAACAGAGTTAACAGGAGATACATGAAGTGACTTACTTATTACTCTCAGCTTCCTGGGAGATGTGGGGAAATCTCTTCAAGTTTCCATAACTTAGCACCACTTTCTGCCATTTTACTCACTCCATGTTTCAGGAGTTTCAGAATAACATAGTGTGTTTGATTATCTGGCTCATGAGATATTTTGTGTATTTGCTTTCTTGATATTATTCTACCTCATTGATTAGGGTAAAAAAAACAAAATAGCAATCTCTTTCCCTATATGATATAGCATCTGGAATTTGATGATCACCTTGGGCAAAAATTTCGACTTTTTTTTTATGACTATGTTATTATTTTTTTGACAGAATTAAAATAAACCAACAAGTTATGGTGTACATGAAATAGCTACAACAAAAAGGGTCATTTTTTCCTCTAGCCCTCAGCAAAATTTCAGTATTCCTCAGGTGGATCCTCAGTTGTCAACATACAAAAAAATGCCCTTGAAGCCATGCTGATATATGGAAATTAACCAGTTTTGGTATACAAGCTGACCAAACCATCCTGGGAAATGTAAGAAGTGTCCCTTTAGTCTATGTAATAAGCCACATCATACACACCTTTATCAAAGGTATTTGATAGGATCAAAATAATTAATAAAACATCCTGAGCTTGTGCATTTTTTTGGTGCCACATGAAAAATAGACTGATTTTTTTTTCTCAGCTTCAAATTCAGAAGTCATTATGTGACTATTTAGCATAAAAAATTGCTTTTAAAAAGTTCTTCACCAAGAGGAATCTGTGTTTTCAGGGTGACAAGCAGAGAAGGAAAGGAAAGTAAAAATTATAGGGAGGAATGCAGTGAAAATATCAAGCAGGCAAAGTCCAATGTCAGTAGCATAAGCAGAGGAATTAACACTGAGAAATAACAATAGTTTTTTTCTACTTTGAGCTCCTTTTTGACCTGTAGCTTTCAGTACTGAAACTTTATTCACCTCCCTGGAGTGAAGACTGAGGAACAGCTGTTCCCACAAAGGCAAATAACTTACCCTTCCACTTTACTGTGCTTCAGATCCTAATCCCCAAATCATCCCCATTACACACACAATTTAATTCCTAGTCTCTCTCTTAGTATAAACCAATTAGTTTTCTCCAGGATGAAACCTAGGGTTTTTTCTTGTTTTTGAAAAAGAATTTTCTGCATATATATCCAGGAAGTGGAAGGGAGTTTTGCACCTCTGCCCTATAAGTCACTTACCATCCCCAAGAACTTAGCAGGTCTTTCACACTCCAGCACCTTCAGGTGCCCTCATATCATTCTCTAAAACGTGAAACACATACTGTGCTTCATTAGAGAATATCATTCTGGGGAACCCTGGCATAATGTTTTTAAAAAAAAGAAGCAAAAAGAAAACAAAACAAGGCCAAAAAAAAAAAAAATAAACCCAAAACCAAAAACGCCATGTTGTTACATCTCTGGATCTTGCTATGTGACCTCAGTGCACAAAAATACAATCTGTACTATTTCGGCCTATCACTGAGCAGTGTGGATGCAAACTGATCTGACTTTTCTGGAATGGGATCCAGAGACTGTTCTCCAGGTGGTTACCTTCCATAGTGTAGCTCTACTAAAGAGCTTTCAGAGGAGAGACAGAATCACGAAATGTGCTCAGCTGAAGGCACCCACAAAGGTCATTGAGTCCAAGTCACAGCCCTGCACAGGAACATTCTCAAAAGTAATGGCCAAGAGCATTATCCGAACACTTCTTTAATTCTCTCAGGCTGGTTCAGTAACCATTTCCCTGGGAAATCTTTTCCAGTACCCAACCACCCTCTGGGTGAAGAACCTTTTTCTAATATTGAATTTAAACCTCCCCTGACACAGCTTGAGGCCATTCCCTCAGGTTCTGTCCTGGTCACCACGGTGAGATCAGTGTCTGCCCCTCCTCTTCCCCTCAGAAGGAATTTGCAGACTGCAATGAGGTCTCCCCTCAGTCTCCTCTTTCCCAGGCTGAATAGGCCAAGTGACCTCAGCCACTCCTCATACACCTTCCCCTTCAAGGCCCTTCTTCACCATCCTTGTTGCTCTTCTTTGGATGCTCTCTAATAGCTGAAAGTCTTATATTGTGGCTCCCAAAAGTGCACACAGTATTCAAGTGGGGCCGCACCTGTGCAGAGCAGAGCAGACAATCCCCTCCTTCTATTTATTTTTCTTTAGCAAGATATTTTGTACAGAAAACTAAAGAAACATGGAGGCTTTTTTTAAATGAGTACATAAGGTTTTCATCACAAATTTTACTACATGCAAAGGAAAAAAACCACCAAAGTCAATGCTACCTAATTTGGCTAGTTTAACCTTTTGTCTGCATGCAAATAGGTTGACAAACCTGTGGTGTAAGAAAGAACATGCATCTGGTTTATAAGGAAATAAGTTTACCTAGAAGTTCCCGGAAATTTTATTCATATGGTCTTTCCTAGGCTCAAAAAAACCCCAAGATCTTTAACAGCAGTCAATTTTCTCTTTTTAAACTGGGTTTAAAAGAAATTGTAATCTGTAGAAAACTTCTTTATTAATGATGACAAAGTTCGGTGTGAATAAAAAGAATTTAGGTAATTATTTTATGTTCTGCTATTAATAAAACTTTTTATAGATATGAGAGGTATTTTTAATGTATTATCACTGAAAACTGAATTTAGAGCAGGGGAATATGAGTCACCATATAAAGAAAAATGTGATGGCAGAGGAAAAAGATAATATTAAAATATAAAATTATATTTTAAAATATTTTCAAGATATATCAATCCTTTAAAGAAGTATATCCATCTAAGAAGAGCAGAGTATGTACAGCTTCCTGATTCTCAGTTCTTTCTCATAGCCTGTAAGGAACCAATATGCAGTTCTTGTTCTCAGTAGGACTGATACAAATAGAGATGAAGGGTCTAGGAACTCCACTGGTCATTCTATAGAGAAATCTCCTCAGTAAGGAGCAAAGAGAAGAAAACAAAAATCTTGTGGTGAAAAGCGGTTACCCTTGCAAGAGGACCTTGCAGTTCATCCAATTTAGTGTCAGCCATTTAATGGCTTTTCTGTTCAGTAAGTGTGCATGTCACTAAGATAATGAATCTAAAATTCAGGTACCGCAAAAGCAGAAATTTCAGCCTGAATAAACATATACAAGCTCTGTGTAATAGGCAATCTAAAAGGCAATCCAACTGAAACAAAAGTAGAGGTATAAGAACAACTTCTGCTAATTTCTTTCCACTCACTACACAACAAACTCAAGGAGATGACCTCAGATATTAATGCTTAGATATCTAAATTTGGAAAATAGAAATCTCACTCTAGATTACTAGCCACTGCAGCCACATACTTACTTTCATATATGGACTGATTGAAGGGCCTAGCCCCTGTTACAAATGTATGTAAGATTTCTGTAGTAGAGTTGCACACACCCTTCCACTCTCTCCTTAAATCACAAAATATGAGATATAAAGGCCTAGGAGACACAGATCAATTTCATAGCTACATGACAGCCGCTCATTATAATTCTATAGTCATAAACTTAGCTTTTCAGGTTAGTTAAGCCAGGTTTAGGGCTGTTTTGCATTGCCGGAGTGATGCAAAGCCTAGAAGTTACCACTATGTTTTGTTGTCAGATGGTAGGTGTATAAACTGCAGGACTGGTAGGAGTAACTCATCTGATTCATTGTCCAGCCTCCCCCTCTAATACTGTGTCATTAAAAAGTTATTTCAGTCCTTAATTCTATTAATTGATTTAGGGGGTTTGTTGGTTTGAGAGTTTTGATTTAGGTTTTTAGGTTTCTTTTATTTTTACATAATTCAAATATGTTTTAGCTAAGTTGCACATCAGATAGCTAGAAATATGATCTTTGTGAGCAAGAAATGCCATGGTTTTTCTTTTTGGAGGGTGTATTGCTGGTCATCATGCCAGATACATCATGCCAAATCAATTACAGATGAAAGTCAATTAATTAGACAGAAATGTTGTAATAAAATAAACATACAAAGAACCACAGACTGTTTAGTATCAAGGTACAAAACTTTATCAGAACTACTGTGAATGCATTGGTAGAGTATGGACAAATAAGCATCATGAGTGAGTTAGAGGACTTTGAGAAATTACTCTTTTCAACTTTTCGCAGCCTTTTGCTTGGCAAAGTTGATTTGTTTTAACTCTAAAAAACCACAACTAAGATAAAGCTGCAGACTGATGTAGTATACACATGCATTTTTCTCTTCTCGAAGTAGGACGATAAAATATGTATTAGCTTTCAGCCCACAATCAAGGAGTCCAATAAGGAAAAGAGGCCTATTGATATATACATTCTATAAGAGAAAGTATTTGAACTAGCAGCCTTCTGGGAAATACCACTACAAGTAATTCATCCATCTAACTGAACTTACGTTCAACCATTTTCCTTTTCCTTCCCTTTGAAGGGTATTGAAGAAGCTCAAGAAAAAGTCAAAACTTCCATGCTCCTGAATAATGAATGAAGACAGTTCCTCACTCCAGTAAACACTGCATTTTTGTAAAGAAAGAGAACAGCTGGTGCATGAAATCAAGCTTTTGAAACAACACATTTCAAGAAAAATTCTCTCGAGATACAACTTTCGATAAACATCAGTCTGCAATCCTTTTCTGCATGAAAATGAAACCTATTGAACAGTAAAGGTAGGAATATTGTGCTTTGTGTATGAGGTGAGTTTTTCCTAGCAGAAAGGCTGCTTATTCCTCTGGGCTCCCACAGTCTTGCAGAATAAAAATGGTTTGTGCATCAGTGGTTTTCTGTGGGCTCCCAGACCATGTCAAACAGCCTATGACATGCTCTTTATTCAGTATATGGGAAATATTGCTTTGCAACCAGGTGCCAGGAAGGGCCCATGGGCCGGGGGAGGGGGATATGGGGGCCTAAAGATGCCGACAGTAAATGTACATTCCAGAGAGTGCTTAATGGTCAAGAAAATCAGGGGTTCACTGAGGCAAGACAGAGAGGAATGTTCAACTTGTTCTTTTGATTGATGGTCAGTAGAATGCCAAGGATCAAGAGAAAATAAGCACAAAAATATATTTCAGTAGGGAAAACAAGGCATTAATAGTGAATATCATGCCTAACACTGATGATGATTTATAGTCTGGCTTGCAGACAAAACCACCAATCTGGTACGGGTAACAACATGAGAGGCATGGAAAACTCCAAGGCCTTTTTCAAAAATGATAGAGTACACAACAGCCACAAAGTTTCTTTTGGGGATTTGTTTCTCTATCATAATCTCCTGTAATCATTCAATTTGCATCAACCCGGAAAAAATTCTAAGGTGCCAGTTTAAGACTGAAACTGAAAATATTTCTGGTCAAGAAATACAGTTCTAGCTTCTTGCGTGAGGCAGAGTAAATCTAACTTCATGATGTGAAGTAATTGGGTATGAGGCACTTACACCTGTGGAAAAACATTTATGTGACAGGTTTATGTTCTGACAGTAAATATATGACAAAACCTGTTTTTTTCAGGGAGCACATGGTTTACACATGATAATTTATTTTTCTGAAGTAAATGAGGTTTAATATCTTTATTTTTTTCTTAACTGTGATAAAATGAGCACTATGAAATATCTTGCTTATCATCTCAGTTCTTCCTTTGCCCAAGGAGGTTTGAATAACAATCTCTCAGCTTGAAAATATGCCAACTGTCAGGTAAAAGAGTCATTCTATTATATGTTATCTCAATCTGTATTTAAGTAATTTATAAAAAGTTACTCCAGGCAGAGAGATTGAGGGAGACATTTGAAAATACTTGATGATTAGGCAATTTACCTGAAAGGTTATTTATGCTGTTTCAGTCCCCATTCTGAATTGGACAAAGGTGTGAACTGTAAGTCTACAAGATATTCTTAGGACACTTCTTTCAACCTTTCCTGTTGACATTGTTCTGCTTGAGATAAAATGTTCAAAATGTGATTGAGATGGAGAACAAGATTAGCTCTCCAGTCCTCTAGCTAGGACACTTGCTCAGGAGATCAGAACACATGACCACCTCTCTCCAGTAAATATTTGATTAAGTATATGCAATGGAGCAGTGTCAACAGGAGACATTAAAAGAGCTCTTTTATGTTAGTTTTAAGTTAAGGGCAAGCATTCATCGAAACAATTCACGCAGAGGGGTGATCTGAATCCAGGTTTTTCACATCCTGCGGTGTACTGCTTGAGTCCCTGAGCATATGAGAACTTCCTCTTCTTCTGGGTACTTGAGATTGGATTTTTTTTTTTATATATTTTAAATAACCACTATTTTTTCATGAATTTATCAATCAGCAGCAGCACTATTGCTTCTTCCACTTTTGCCACAAGCTGACATCCACAATGGAGAAGTGGTGTTGATCTTGTATTTGGAGCCCCTGATTGCCTTGAACAGTCCAGAAATGTATAGTCATTTAAAAAATAATGGAACCACTAGTTTGTTAAACTTAACCAAAATTATTTCATTGATTTTGGAGAGTATTCACAGATATCACATTGCAGGAGAAATACCTGATTTGCTGGAGTTCAGGGCTTATTCAGAGAGAATTCTACAGGTTGCAGAATCAGGTTACCAGGAGCCTGATAAAATTTAATAAAAGCAAATGCAAGATCCTCTGTCTGGGGAGACAGAACACTGCTCAACACAAGCTGAACACCAGCTATCAGACCATCCTGCTGCAGAGAAGGCTAATTCAGGTTTGTAGGAGCAAGAGCGCACACAAAGAATTAAGGAAGTGGATGTTTCACTGTATTCAGCATATGTGAATCTGTATTTTCAATAGTGTCTAGTTTTGGAATCCTGCTTTTAGGAAAGACATACTGGAGTGGACAGGGACTCATATGTAATCAGGAACAGGTTGCAGAAGGACAGAGAGAAGTGAACACTTTTAGCCTGGAGAAGACCGAGGCCAAGGGAGACCTTACATCTGTTTGCAACTACCATACTAGGGTACTGAGAGGGGATGGAGACCCAATTCTTCTCAGAAGTTCACAGCAACAGAAGAGGAGAAACTGTACACAGGCTGGAAGAAGAGAAATTTGATTAAATATAAGAAATTTTTTAATTCACAGGAAGGTTTTTTAAACAATTGTCTGAACAAAATGTGGAACATCTCTCACTGGAGGTATTTAGGACTTGACTGTACATCGTGCAGAACAACCTGGTCTAAGTAGGTCCAGCTCCTAGGAGACAGTAGGATCCATTGACTTTCAGTCAACCTTCAGGAAATTTTCAAGAAACTGGGTTTCAGTCAATTTATATCTTGACCATTTTATTTTCCAATATAAAGAATAGTAGACAATGATACTGGCAGTATTTTTATTTTCTTACTATTCCTGAAGAATGCAATGGCTAATTTTTAAAATCACTGTTCGGTATTTTTTTCCTACTTTATATACAATAGACATCTTTATTCCTCTCCTTATTCATTTTCTATATTCTCCAGCAAATATGACGAGTATTCTGTATTTTCCTATATATATATCTAGTATCTTCACAGTATTTAGGGTAATAACCAATATAGAGTAGAGTACATGCTATCCCTTGCTTTCTTCTTCCATCCATCATCCAACAAACTGCTGCAAAATAAAGAGTGTTCCAAAACAATTAGATATATTCGTTCTATGCTCTAAAGAAAGAATCTTTGTCCAGCTTTTGCACAATTTTGTGCTCAAGATATTTAGCTTAAATAAATTTCAAATTGATTTTGAAATAGATATTTTTTGTTTGTTTTAACCTAAGAAGTAATTCTATGTGTGCTTAAGAGAATGAAAAAAATTTATCACCAGTTGAGTGAAATGCACAGTTCTCAAGTAGGATACATTTGTTTCACTATCATTCAAATATTAGTACAACAATATATCATCCCTACTTCCAGATATACACAAATAGATATGTTTATGCATATATGTTCAAGCACACATGTATAAGTACATACAAAAAATTTCAGAAGAAAAAAAATCTCAGACTCAGAAGTAAATGTAAACACTATTGATTTATTTGGGTTTTATATGAATAATTTTCTCTTTTGCTTTTATATCAGAGAAGAAATGTGTTTATATTTGCAATACTTCTTTCCATGTGAGTTACACATACTCTTTCTAAAATATGTCCTTAAAAAGGACACATTTGAAAAACTTTTTGCTCTTACATTCAGTTTCAAAGGGGAGTGCCTTGAATTCTACCATAACCTTTCACACAGGGCTTTTATTTAAGGAAGTATCACGTGTTCTATATTTGGAGAATAAGACAGAATTGCAATTGCTCTCTTTTTCATATATTTTTGCAATTCTGTATCCAGGAGACACCACAGCCTTTAAAGTATGGGAGCGGTCTTGTCCCTTGGATTTCTCTTTTTCAGCCTAGCATGAAACTTCTTTGTCTTGCATTATGTATCGGTGATCATTTATGCTGCTTGAAGAATCACTCAGCATGTTATTATAGTATGTTATTTATATTCACTTCAAGACCTTTTTCTGGTTTAAACTGCTTTGAATCTTGGTGTATTAGAATTTGTTATACTGTGTCAACTCAGAGATAAAAACAAGCAACAAGAGAGGAAGTTTGGAGCTAGAGCTTTATGGAGAATTGAACTGAGTGTGGGACAGTTTTCATTTGCAATATCATTTTGGAAGCTACTTTTGGGGTGAAACAATCATCTAGCAGGAGATTTGTCTCAACAAGTATGTATCTTTCAAATCCTTCACACAAAGTTGTCTTAAAGTTCTGTTACATGGAATACATGTCTAATTTACCCAGCTACAGCATTTTCACAAGTAGTTAGCAGAATATAAAAATATCTCATAAGCTTAGATCCATGGCCCATCCGGGTTGCAATTCTGTCCCCACGACAGGCAGGGGGTCCTGCTACCTGGGGAAAGTAGGTAAACCCGGTAGCAGATCAGCTAATCAGGAAAAGCAAACCTGAAAGAAGGGCGGGATAGAGAGGCTGAACCAGAACATGAACCAGAACACTTCCAAACTTCTGAGTTCAAACGGCCATTGTAAATGCATCTTACATATCCCAGCTTCATACTGGAGAGAGTTCAAGGTACATATCCCAGTTTCTCTTACCCCTTTCAACAAAAAAATACCCAAGGAAGCATGCCTTGGGTCTTCTTTTTGTTGAGAGGGGTAAGAGAAGCTGTGAGAGAGAGACAAGAGAGATGTAACCTGCTCTGACCATGTCTGCACCACGAGCAATGAGGAGAACAGGGCTTTGCAACAGTCAGAGCCATGGAACTGCTGGTCAGCCTAGGTGTGGCATGTGATTACCCAGAATTTCCAGCTTGTTAAAGGTGTTACTCTGCCGTCAAACCTAAAGGTGATTTTGCAGTTCATGTAGGCAGGAGGCTGCTTAGCTAAGCCAAGCAGAGTGGTTGTTGGAGCAGCTCTCTGAGAGGAGGTCTGGTGTGCGGCTACTGCCTTCTGAGGGGCTGTATGTGGCCTATGCATGGCATAAAAATTGTGGGAACAGGGAGAGGCACCTGTGAAATCTCACTTTTTTCACACCTGGACTTGAGGCCCCAGAGTCTCAGTGAGTCAGTCATTCCATGTCAGTCTCTGAAATGAAGCAGCAAATATATCTGACTAGAAGAGGAAATGTTACAGTTTTATACTCCTTTTGTCAAAAGATTCACTCTCAAATGTGATTTAACTTATTCATCTGCCCAGTACAGAAATCTAACTCTTATGCACATGCACACAAAAAATCATGGGAAGGAACAAAACACGTAGTTTTTTCCAAATAAAGCCACAATGTATGCCCTAAAAAGGAGGCTTCAGCAAGGTAGATACCCTTCTTTCTGATCTGTTTATTTTGAAATTTCACAGAGTTCATGCACAGAAAAGGCATATATATATATATATATATATATATATACACCAATCACACATGTATGAACATATACACAAACATTCTAACATTAGAGTGTTTGTATTTGTGAATATTCACTAACACTAACATTCAGGAAGTTGTGCCCAACCTACTGTTCTGAGTGGTGTGAATATGCATTTTCTCTTTTGTAAAGTCTGTAGCTAAAAAAATAATTCTGTATGTTTCGACCAAACAGGTAGGATACGGAGCAAATATAATAGCTGTTATCCACTCTTCTTACTATGGTAAATCTCATTCTTCTTTTCCCAGTAGCCAGTTACCTAAGGTTACCAGATTTTAAAACTTGCTGTTTTACAAGCCTTTGATCTTTCTGAATATTCTTCTTGAAAAAGTTGTCAGTGACAGCTGCAAAAAGTGGCAGCAGCTTGAAATAATATCTGGAGTATATTTTTGAGGTTAAACTTGTTTGATTTCCAATTTTCCATGTAGCATAGGCATAAACATGGGATTCATCTGATGTGGAGAACATATTGAAATTACAGAGAGGACTCATTCAGATTTCTCCTTTGTTGCTCAGAAAATTTTCAGAATTTTTAATACTCAGAACATGAATCAAAAATACCATGTTTCTCAGGAGAAAAATGCTGCAGAAATGCATTAATTCCGAGAAAGCTGCATACCAGGTTGAGATATCTTTCAGTGTAATTTGGTCAAATTTAGTAAGCCCTGATAAAACTCCTCTGTTGCAAAGCCTAAGGAAGGAAAAAAAAAATACAATCAATTTTAATGACACAAGAAGTTCTTTGAGTACCATAACTCATGGAGGCTGATTTTCTATGGTTTTGCTTCTTATAGTTGACTGCAAACTTTGATTGAAACTTTATGGGGAAGTTCCCTCTTCCATGTGGCTTCTTTGGTACTCAGTAACAGGGAGACTCAGCTGCAGCAAGCAACAACCCACAGTCATCAACACATCGAATATCTTTTTTCATCACTTTAGCTCTGTAATACTTAAAGAAATATCTTTGTCTGAGACCTCTTCCTTACATAGAATTTGACTGAAATGTGTTACAATTTGCTTGACTTAGGATGAAAGAGCAGAATGAGATTGATCAAGAGAATAAAAATAAAAAAAAAAAGAGTATGAACTTGTAAACTTTGCTTCCTTAGGAAAATATACTAAAATCTTCAATATAGAATGAAAATATTCCACAGCCACAATAAAATCTGGTCTCAAATCACACATTTTCTGTGCTAGCATATAATCCTATCCAGTCCTGATCCCAACCCCAGTTCCCTAAGGAAATCTTCAGAGACAGAGAACAAACGAAAAATGTACTTTGAGAAACATTTTAAATTAAGGACCATAGATTTAGGAGATATAAAACAGTATGGATTCTTGACACAATAATTCTAATAGTCACTAAGCAGAATAAATGCTTTCTACCTTGAGAAATTGTCAAAGTGAAGAAAGACCTGACAGATACAAACACAGAATCTCAGAATCAGAGTAATAACACAGACAACCTCTTCTGAAATGATACTTTGCCACAGTACAGATGTGTGCAAGGATCAATACTCGTACAAACAGTTTATATACAGTTTATTGATCCTCAAGTGCATTTGCAGTACTCTCACAGGCCTACTGAGAACTTCTTGTGTTGCCACTATGTGAAAATATGTTATTTCAAACAATCACAGCATTTTACCTTACATGTCAGACTGATGGCTACTGGGAACAAGAATGAATACAATCTGACCTTAACAAGAAATAGTTTGAAAAGTATTGTTATATATGAGGACCATGACATCTTGCAACTTCATGGCCTTCAGTCTCCGTATTATTCTTACTTATTTCCATTGCAATGAAAAGCAGAAATGGAACTAAATAGACTTTTACACAAGAAAGTTATCCTAGAGCCAAATATACATATAGGAGGTAATGCAATTATCATCTTATTTGATAAAGATATCAAAGTATCCTTTCTACCTACTTCTAACACGTTTTGAGATTTAACTAATCAGTTTTGAGATCCTTTTTTAAACTTTTACCAGGGTGTTAATTTACCAATACCAAATTAATTTAATATGTATTTTCCAAAATCCAGCATAATTCAGGGTTGTGCCTGTGTACTGAGAGCATACATGTGCTACATAGGCTAGTTGACCCTGATCCCTCAGAATCAGGACACTGAATGAAGTTTTATTTCTTATGAGTATTCTTACTTGTGTGGCTTACGTGCTAACCATGGGAGTTGGGCATTTAATCTGTGAAACATTTGTAAAACACGAAAAGCAGTGCAAACTTTGACCTGGTTCACTAAAAATGCACCTATTTCTTGTGACTTTTCTTTTCACCCAGCCTGTTTCATATATTTGTCCCATGCCTGATGAAGCATGCAGACAGGGTACGATCTTTGACATTCAGCCACCTGTGTCCCATACTTTTTGTGTGAAAGAAATAAATGACAGGCATGGAGATTAAAAACAGGCCTCCCTTTCTCTTTCCATCTTTTTTTTTTTGTGTGTGTGTCTTTTTCTTTCCTACTTTTTTTTCTTAGTTCAGGTGTTTTGCCAGATGACCTGCAAGAACTATTTGTGCTTTAAATTAAAAAAGTTTCTTTCTACTTTTTCTACTGATTTTTTTCTTGGTATATGCTACATAGCTTTAAATAACCTTTATATTTTGTGAAAAAAAATTGATATTAGATCTTTCTCCCAATCAAATAGACAGCCAAAGCATCATTGGCCTCAATATAAATGATGAAAGATATGTGACCTTGTTTTTTTACAGTACATTAAAGACAACAAAAGAGGTATTTTTCATTTGAACGATATTTCTATTTCTCCCCTACCCTTAATATAAGAGCCTGCTGACTCTTGCCTACATTAATATAGGGGCATTATTAATTTTAGTCATACTTTGGATCAAAACATATTTCTAAGTGGGGAAAAAAGTGCTTAATGTATCATTTTATCTCAGAAGCATTTACGTATGCCCACTACCATTAAGTGATGTTAAGTCAGTTAAAATGAGAATGATTTTGCTTATCTTCAGTTGCTTCAGAGTTGTCAGCCTTGGCCAAAGCACTCCTGCTGGTTCCACCCAATCAGTGCAGGGAGGCAGAATCACCTTTGACTCAGACGAATCATTCAGTGAAGATGAGCCTGCCTTCATCAGGAATGGGAAATTAATTTGGGTCTCTGCAGGCATAAATATCTAGTGTTGTTACAGACACTTTTGAATATGCTGTTGGGCTACCATCTACTCTTCTGGAAGGGCAGAGATATTTCTCTTTCCCATATTTTTATTGGTCAAGTGTGGGTATCTCGGTAACATCAGTGCTGTGTCTCAAATGACACAACATTCTATTTAGGAAACTCAACATTTTTTCTAGTGGTAATTCATTGAAATTAATCCTACCCATGCTCTTCCAATACCACAATTAATTTCAGTTGGAACAGTTGTAGTTTAGACAGAACATTTTGTTAGCTGATAATCCACGAACGGAGTAGACTCCAGGACCTTTTATTAGTTTAGACAAACACTTAAGTCATTCTGTTGACTGCAAAATTTTAGAGGTTTAAGTAAAAGCAAAAGCTGGGCCTCATTTTCTTGACACAGTAGCTGATATTACTCTACTTATCCTACTTATTCTACTGCTTATTGAAATCATTCAGTAAATGAAAGCACTCAAGTTAATGCAAAAGTAAATTTTAGTAATGAAATTTCTCTCTTTCTGGTATACAGAAGTAACAAGCATTTTAATTATTAATTTTAAAGGTAATTTTTTTTAATATTTAGTTCATATTCAACTTATTCTGGTCTATATTTTAGATTTTAATAAATAACCACAATTAAGATAAAAACTACATCCAATGAAACAGATACAAGAGAATAATGTCATTCCCTGCATACAATTTGATGTAGCCAGATATGAAATTATGTTATAAATAAAAAAAATCAATAACAGTGTGATTTCATAATTAATGATTTTTTACTTCCTTTACCATGCTGTAAGGAGATAAGAAGCCAAAGATCCAGCCACAGCTGCAAGAGTAACTTAAATTAAGTGGTTTGCAAAGCTGAGAGGGAGCCATTAAGAAATAAAACAGCAGTATCTCCTCACACTGCTTCTGCCAGATGGCTTCAATCCTTCCATTCTTCAACTTCTGGTTAGATTGCTGAGCCAAAATTAAAAAATATACCAGATGCACTTTTTTGGACTATGTCCCACTTTATGTTCTCCTAATCAAGACTGGATTAAGGATGAGGGATAATAAGTCAGATATATACAGTGGCTTGTACCCCTTTTCAAGATAAAAGAAACAAGAATATTTTTTAAAAAGTTAAGAATTAAGTATTCAAGCAGAAAACAGGAAGCAGAAAAACTAGTCACAGAAAACACATACAAAAAATTGCATATTTCAGCAGAAGACTAGATAAGGAGGTAGGAGGTAGGAAAGAAGAAATACCCAGGCATAATCTGGTAGGAAAAAGGGAATAACAGTTCTATTTCATGCCAGAGAAACAGAAAAATGTATAGGCCACCATATCCATGCTGGCGTTAATTTCTGTAAATGGGGATAGTTCTGTCAGTAGTGACAGAACAAGGTGTAGTGCTTCTCACTGAAAGAAGGTAGGCTTACATTGCACATAAGGAGGAAATATTTGATGATGAGGACAATAAGAGGTTGGAACAACTTGCCCAGGGGTGTTTTAAGCAATCTGATCTAGAGAAAGGTATCTCTGTCCTTAGCACTTGGATTGATCTAGATGGTGTTTAAAAGTCCCTTGCAACCAAAATGATTTCCGACCCAAGCCATTCTATGATTCTATGAAGAAAGAGTAAGTCATGCCCTCTTAAAATACAACGTATCTCAATGAAAGTAAAGCTAACTCTCCATTATCCAAAACACTGAGGAACTTGAATTATGTATCTTTCCAACAACGCAGGTGATGTAAAATTCTTTGGACAACATGGACCAGAAACAACTTAGCTTGAATCCAGACAGACTCACTGACTCCAGTTCAGTGTTTGCTATGCCAAATTCAAGGATGTTTCTGAAAAAAAAAAAAAAATCTGTGAATTCTCCTATATAATTTTAAAGTGGAGTTTTACAATTTCAGGTATAATTGTTTTATACCATTTTGAGAAGATTGAAAGTGTAATGTGTACTTAAACCTCTAAAGAAAAGTAAACAAGAAAACAAAGAAAAACCAAGAAAAAGTTATTGGCAGGATTTTTGCATACTGCATTATGTTTGCATATAAGTCACAGCATATGCTTTCAGGGTGAGAGATGAAACTATTTGAAGGTGTACTTCCAATTGCTTTCCTCATCTATCTAACTAATAAAAAAATAATATGACTATTGAGAGCCAAATCTCCCTTTAAATTATACTTTATAGAATAGAAATGGAATTGGGTGATGATTCTTAATTTTTACTTTTTCTTCCCTTCATTCCTTAAGACTTCTGAAAGAGTATATCTAATTTTGACAACTTATTACTGGAAGAGAATAAGGACAAGCTCAGAATGCTCTGCAAATTTGACCACACACTCTCATTCCATTTGCTGCTGAGAATACCAAAATCATTTGATTTCTTCTTTTCAAAACTACTAAAAATTTCAAAACTGCAGACTTTTTTGAAATATGAATCTGCTGTTAATGACCTCAGTAAAAATATTCTGGATGTTGCCAGTAAAGTTACAAGCTAAGAGGGTATTCAATCAACTCTCATGGCTGTGGAGTTAGGCCAATCTTAAATGGTTTGGAAATCTCATGACACATATTTTTTTAAAATAAGCCTGATTTTTTTTTTTATTTTTTTCTGCTCCAATTCTATGTGTCATCTCAAAGTCAGTAATTTTTTCAAAAGTGATTAAAAGATTTTTTATGGGTTCTTGTGTTTCCTGCATTGTTGAAGTATTAAAATTTCTCCTTTTTTTATCTCATTTTGCAGTATGTCCTGAATGACATGTGTTTAAGTTGGAAAAAACAGTTCATAGACTGTAGTGAAAATTACACTAGCCCTTTTTTATTGTGAAAACTCATCTTAAACTTTGGGATAACCACTTTTACTCCATATCTCTTTCACAGACAGTTTCTTTGTGTCATAGCCCTCTTCCTAAAACCATAGTGTCAAGCCATTAAACCCTCTGAAAGAGAAAATAGAATTTGCATTCAACTCATCATGCTGAGGAAAGATGAGCCACACCACAGAAGGCAGACTTGATGAGGCCGTGAGAACTCAACATGGCGACACAATGTCCTGTTACAATCTGGAGATGTAGCAAATGCTTCAGTGTGCTCATCAGTTTTGCAAGAACATAATGTATTTCTGTTTTGTTGACTAAAACGGACACTTATTTTAAAGTCAAATACTTCAGAAAGAAGTCACCAGGATTTCAAGATGAATTAGTGTAGTTATGAAAGATGTGATTTGCAACTGGTTGGCAGCTTCTTTTGGTTAGAATGTTTTTAATCTCTGCAGCATAGAAATGTGCTTCCCAAAGTTAATGGATGCATTATTGGCAAAGGACAATGAAATAAATTCCAGATTCCATTCATCCTCCACAGTGATGTTCTTTATCAAAAAATTATTACTTCACTTGTTTCATTGCTGTCAGGATAAAAATAAAGGCCTCATTTGACCCTATGCTACTGACGAGTTGAGTGTTCTCCTCTAATGGAAATGACTTCTTATTTCTTACCTTTGAACCTTTTAAGTTAACCAACCATATGAGGCCACAAACTCAGAATTTACTTTAAAACACATCTTGTATTTTTTGCTCCATAATAATTTCTATAGAATAGCAAAGCTTTTGTTTTTCTGTGCAAGACATTATCAGATTTTACGAGTCTGTGTGAAAGTTGTACAGAAATTTTATTATATAGCCCTGCTAAAGAGGGTACGACCTCTTTAGCCAAAGCTTGGTATGGTTCACCAAGATTATCTGGGATGTGCAAATTAACATGAAAAAAAACAGAGATAATTCCTAGTTTAGGATATAACTGTAAATTTAGCAACCTTTGCATCTTTGGTATCAGCAGGTCAGTCACGCCTTCTATATGAGAGATATTGGAAACTTCTATAAGTGAAAAACTGCAAAAGTGATTAAGAGGAAGTTCTTGATTCTTCAAGTGGAGACATAATTATTCTTTGCTTTGGATTTCTATACTGAAGCACTACTGAATATTTTGTGCTGCTTAACTGGCCATTTCCTTTAATATTTTATTAATTTGAAACTTGTATCATAACTACTTTAACTC
This sequence comes from Melospiza georgiana, assembly GCF_028018845.1. Classification (NCBI taxonomy): domain Eukaryota; kingdom Metazoa; phylum Chordata; class Aves; order Passeriformes; family Passerellidae; genus Melospiza; species Melospiza georgiana. Next base: position 39,352,203 of record NC_080431.1, read on the forward strand.
TTATAAAAGGGGATTCAATTATAAAACATTGTAAAAGGCAGACATGTATCTTTGTCAGTTATCAATTTAGTATCATAATTTGATTCTGATATTTAAAAACTCAAATCTCTCTTCTAGGCTTGAGAATAGAAAATTTTAAGAATGTCTTTAAATAATTGTGTATTGTATAAAATGCTTACATAGTTTTTAGTGTTTGCTATTTAATATTCACTTTTTTTTTTGAGTTTTCTTATGTCAAAAATTGCTAAAAATTCTGATTTTGTCTTTCTGTGAAAGTATTGACCAAGTCTCTTATTCCTGCATATTTCTGTAATAAAACAAAAAGTACATTCCTTGTCTCTTTGCTGTTTATTTTCTTATTCAAGTTACTAAAAAACATTTGTGGAAGATGGGATTAGAAACCAAGACTCTAAGACTATGAGGAATAAACATTTTGAATAGCAAGAGAGGAAAAATGCTTCAAGACAAACCATGCAATTGTGTGGTCTCTGAGTGTCAGATATTTCTAAACTTAATTGTGGAAGTGTGTGAAAGATTTGTTTCCCTGAAAATACATGTATTCTTAAATCTGGAGAAGTATGAAGCCTTAACGTAACAACTCTGCTGTTTTCTGGTTTAGGCTAAATAATTAAGAATGGTAAACAAAACATCCTGAAATAAAATGCATTTGCTTAAGTTTCATGTGGTTTTCATATGAACAGGAAAATAATCTCAAGCATAATGTAGCAAGTTTGGTGTTACCTGACAAAGTACCTTTTATAACATTATTGAAGGCAGTATGAAATTTGCAGGAACAGCATCAGAGTGCTGAGCAGCGTTTCACCTAGCCCGAAATCAAATTTGGCAATGGTTTCACTCCAGAAATAAGCTTGCCCTGTGCAATGCTGTTCCTGGAAGTCCAACCCCTAGGGAATCTCTGGAGAATGGCAACTGAGATGATAATGTCCACATGTTAAAAGAGAGTTTGGGTCATGCAGGAGTTAATATTTTGATTTTTTTACCAAAAAAATTGTCATTATCAAAACTCCTCACGGTCAGAGTCCAGATTATTTTGAGGTATTCACTGGGCAAAAGGCACACTATGAAAATTGAGGTGTTTTTCTTTTATTTTGAGCACAAAGGAAAATGACTATTCAATTGATTTTTGGAAGATTTCATTGTCCCATGCAAACATGGTAGTATAATTATTTTTTTCAAACTATGACCTCCTTTAACTAGACCTAGCCTAGACATTGGCAAGAAACACACCAAGTCTCCAGTCCAACAAAATCACAATCATTTATTCATATTTTTCCGGTTAGTTATGTTTTTATTGTTCTTTCTCTACTTTTTTTTCTCCCTTTTTTTTTTTTTCTCCTGGCAAAATCCTCTTCCTGTAAGCCATGTGCTTCACATCTGTTCTTACACTGAGTGGAAGTGATTAGAAAAAATTATAATTTAACTTCTAAATGCTTTTCTTTTTCTTTCCACCTGTTATTTTTCCAGGGACACTTGACTTCCTCTTGGGATAACTCTTCAGCTGTACTTTGATATTCTGTCGATACAAGGCATACTAGGACACCTCCTGACAGCACCTGAATAGAGTTTAGATCTGTGCACTGCATGACAGGGGAATCCTCATACTGCACCAAACTGATTTTTTTTTAATGGTTCCTGTAATTTCATTAAATCAAAACTGCTTTGCACAGCCTGGTCTAGTGGAAGGTGTCCCTGGAAAGACAATCTGTGCATATGATTAACTGCCTCAACCTCTTCAGTATTTGCCAGAAGGAAACCACAGGAAGAAATCTGTACATGTAGTTACAAAGAAATTTAACAGAGCAGTTTTCCTCATCTTTTGATGCTATAATATAGTATTTCTGATATTTTAAGTTCCTGGTTTTGAGCTGAACTCTTACCACTGTTTGAGTATCAAGGATAAAACTTATCCTAAATGTTCCAATTTTTCTTTTGGTTACTTTATTCCTTTAAAGACATAAGATATGAGAGGTCCTATACCAAAAATTTACTTCAAAACACAAAAGAAAGTCTGTGCATATATCTTTAATGCCTTAGTTTTATGTTCTCCTATCACTCCTGAGCATTCTTAGAAACACAATCTACCTTTACAATGAGCAGTACTTTCATTGGGTCATAGCTGGATGCCAGCACATGAGGCTTGCAGCCTAAATTCTGCACAAACACCGGTTTGCAGGGGGTATGCCAGTAATTTTGGACTAGATTTGCTTTTGTCTCTTACTGGCAACACAGAATAGGCAGCACAGGACTTAGTACTGTTCAGGAACATTATCAAACCTTTCATTGCTGACAGAAAAATAGACTAACTCAGCATTGCAAAGACATGCAAGTTAAGGAAAGGGGTGGCACTGTAAAATTTAAGCAATGTTTACCAAAGTACTCTTATTTTTATTTAGGTCCTGAATTAGACATGGGAAAATCTCTCTTCTTGCACCCAGGTAAAATTAAAATATTTGTAAAGTCAATTTGGTTCAGTCTTCAAAAAGTATGAAACTACTTTCCCAATTTTGCTATGTGCATGCAACGGGGTTTGAAAATTCAGGCTTGTTTCTCATCCCTGAGCACCTTGAATGTTTAGCTTTAACACAAGTTTTTTGGCCATCTGGGGAAATTTCTTGAGAGAAGGTTGCTTTTTAGTGGTGTTCTGACACACACTTAAGCATGGGTATCACTGATAAAGACTTTCAGCCTGCAAATACAATAAGAATCGAAATTGCCTGCAGAAGACTACACAGACATTTACTGCTCCTAATTGCTGTAAATGCTGCAATTGTGACTGCAAAGTGTCTTGAATTATTTTTTTTAATGGTTTGTACCTTAGGAGGAAAAGCTTAGAGACTAGGAAAGGGCCAGAGCTGGGTGATGTGATCCTTAAACTGGATATATTATGACAGGGTGTATTTCCTCCTGCCACAGGAAGCTTTTTATATGGAGAAGGGGAAAGCAATAAGTCAGTCTTGCAAAGAATAAACTGTTACAGGAATACAATAAGCTCTACTTACCCAGCTGGTCTCTGTGAGCCTGCTAGCACCTTTTCCTTCCTGTTGGAGCAAGTAACATCTGTTTCTTAAGTGAGAGAGTGCGAAGAGAACGAACACACGTAGCTATGCACACAGACATGCAGGTGAAGGAAGTGATTAATTATATTTCAGGCAGATTGCTTCTGCTGCAAAAACAAAAGCAAGGTCTGAATGTGCTTCTGTAAAATGATTTGTGCTTGAGATTTTTTTCTCTTTTTTTTTTTTTAGATGAAATTAAGTAAAACCTGTAGAAATTTTATTAAGGAACAATATAAAAATACAGAGTACTGAAACATCTCATCAGTATAGTGAATGAAAACAGACCTTATAAAAAATTATTAAGGAGATACACTTCTTAATATAGGACCTTTTCAACTTCAAAAATTATTTTTTCCAAAAGAACATTTCTATCTTTTCTAAAGAACTAGATGTTGGATTATTTAGATATGTAGAGGTTGAGGAATTAGAGTCTGTTCAATGAGGGAAAAAGTTCAGTGGGGAATCCAGGAAAAACAAAACATTTCACAGCTGTAGTGAAATTTTCTATAAATGCCTAAGACACCATTTCTCAAATTCTGTATTCAGATACCTGTCTCATCTCATCAAATGTAATTGTTGTTCCAAAGCACTGATTGAAGTTTTAGACATTTTTCTTAACAAAATGTGTTTACATCAGCAAAGTTGCACCATGACAATAGCTTAATATGAATAAAACCAAATAAATCCAGCTGTGTCATTTTCCCTGAGACAAAAAAAAAAAGTGGTTGTTAAGTAAAGGAAGTCTCATAGACTTCAAGACAATGAGTAACAAAGAAAAACATTGAAATTTTTCTCTAAAAATTATTTAAAATGGAATGATCTACTAAGAAAATTAAACAGAAAAATCAAGTCAAGTACAAAAAATCAGGCAGAATGGCATTGAAATAACTAAAGATAGGTAATAAACATTTTAAAAAAGTCAGACTAAAATTCAATTGACTTTTTAGGAAATAAAAATAGAAACTGCTAAACTGCCAAACATAATGCAGCTGGTGTAGTCAGCATTTGAACTTGAAGAAGGTATTTGATACTACATCAACTGCTCTAAGTAGTTTAGACAATGGGATATTGATAGACAAATCCACACCTGATTGAAAAACTGCTTGCACACTGAAGCTATATGAAAAATGGCTTCCTTAGTTAAGTATCAAGAAGTTGATGGATGACATGTTAAAAGACTACTAGTATTAAATCTCCCCTTTCTTATAGAATAAATCACTGATGGATGGGAATGTGTAGCAAGGTGCTCCAATATGCATATGACGTGTCAATCAAAAAGGTATGCACAGGTAAAGTTGTGTTAATTCTTCAGTAGGACAGGCTCCAAGCAAATTATGTTTTGAAAAGAAAAATATGGAGACCCAACCAAGGGCAGCCAGTGCTCTGGGTCTGAGATAACTCAGTCTTAAAAAGACTCAGATTTACTGTGTGTATTCTAAATCAGCTGTTGGAGGAACCAGCTCAGGTGCATTTGTGTGCTCCAGGCCCTGGTCTAGGATGAAGACATGGCACAATAGCAGTTGTCTCAGTCCCACCGTCAGTCTGGAGCACTGAACACACCCTTGAGGAGAATTTCATCACCACAAAAAAGTTTTTGATGAATCAACATTTTGAAATGTTTTGCTAAAAAATTCAAAGCTCTTCGAGTTATCAATGAGGAGAGCAGGATTATATACATGCTTAAATTTGAACATGAATCTAGTTAACAATTGATTCTTCAATAGGAAATAAATTGGTCATACATTACCAGCACATATTGGAGCAGTGTTATTTCCCCAAAATCCAACAATACAAACTCAATGAAAAATAAAAACCACAAACCATAGATAACTCACTTCAATTCTAGTTTTCATCTTTAGTAAAAAACAATAGCTTCTCCAAAAGAACTTTTTGTCAATTGTACTTTATTTGAAATTTTTATCCATAATCTTTCATGATTTTGTTTAGCTGAAGAGAAATATTGGTACTTCTTAGTCATCTCATTAATCTACCAGCTTGAAAAGAGTTAATTATATTTTTGTTGTATTTTGTGTGTTCTATAATTCATTAATCTGTTAATTCTTCTATTATAGTTATGTTCGGCATGTTCTTTCATTTTTTTTTCACACTGATGTTAGAGAACTCATCACTGTCTTTGGGCAAACTCAATCACAGACACAAAATAAAGTTGACTTTACTGGAAGAGGTAATTAATCTACCTGTTTTTTCCACTTTTGTTAGACTGAAATAAAAATTTCTCCACTGGTTAAAAAAAAAAAAAAAAAACCACTCCTAATTTATTAAGCAAATTTATTAACCAAATTTTGTCTATGACCTTCCTCCTCAATTAGCAACAGGCAGTATCATTTAGTCTGCTCCATAGGCACATAATCTCATCAGCATATTCATCATGAGCCTTTCCTCAGGCTCAATGCCTAGCATTTGTCTCTCCTCAGAAATGCTGCTATCAGGACAGGCTCTCACCATCACTACCAGAACAGAAATTTCTTTGTCTCTATAAAATATACTCATGCTCCATTCTCCACTCTCACTCTCACTCCCTCTCTCCCTCTCATCAAGAGTCACGACCTTTTCTTGTCTTTGCTCCTCATCCCTTTCTTAAACTTACTCTGTGATTTAGTAAGAGGAAGTAAAGTTTTATTCTCCATATAATTCCAAAGTTTTTCACCTTTTCAATAGTTGTAGGAAAAATTATTATTGTACTCATCCCTCTCCAGATTTTTCCTTCAGGCATAGCAAGAATACTGTCTAACAATACCTAAATCTTCTTCATCTCTCTTTAAAACAACTTTATGTTTTTTTTTTCCTTAAGGACATTAACATTTTCAATTCTACATAGCTGCTTTATCAACACCATTATCTGTCTGAATATTATGTCCTGTTTCTCAGTCTATATCAACAGTTTAACTTCTATCTATATTACAAGTTTCATTAATGACTCTCTAAAGTTGTGTGTGTTGAGTCCCAGTCAGTACTTATTTCTATCCCCTCTACACCTCTATGCTATATACCATACCTGTATTCATTCCACTGAGTAAAAGGAGCTGCCCATGAAATAGCTGCAGCTTCTAATGTGTTAGAATTAAAAGCTATAGTAATGTGAAAGGTGGATTTAAGGGAACTGTCCACTTCCCTTTTTAAGACAAAACATTATTTCCACTGCCTTGATCTTGTAGAGTTGAAGCTGGAGGATCGCCCATGAAATAGCTGTACTGCCTCCTAGATTTATTTCCACATTTTCCTTTTTTCCCCTCCCACGATCTCTTGATTTTAGTCCTACCACTTGTTGTTGCAAACTTGTATCTATTAACACATGAATATATATATATAAAATCAATTTCTAAAGCAGTATTCAACAGGATGGTCAATTCACAAGGAAAAAAATAATTTCTACAATTTCAGGAAAGATTAATGTAATTCAAAATAGTCTGGTGAAACACACAGCTGGACAAAGGTTAACCACATGGGTAAGGATTTGAACAGCTAAGCATTCAGAGAAATATATTTTTGCATTTAGAAGACTTAAAGTGTCATTTACCCTTCTAGGGGCCATTATGGGCTTAGTTTGTTTTTAAATAACTTCCCAGAAAGCAGCTAAGAATGAGCAAGAAGCAAGACTGGAGCACCGAACAAATAAATTTTTCAGATATTATTCTGTCTATTACAATGTAAGAGTACTGCAATTTAATAATTATAAATAAAATAAACACATAATCTAATAGCGATACCTTCCTGCTAACATTCCTGTAAAGCCTCTGAGCCATTAACATAAAAAGACCATTCAAGTCAAACATTTTAAATATGTATTATGCAAAAAAAAAAAAAAAGGATCAAGGGGAAAATGCTGTTCTGAGTCCACCCTTAATCCCACTTATTTTGCAAAATACAGTGCACAAAAACATGGTCATGTTCACAATTATTTCTTCGGCATTTTGCAGAACCCTACAAAATATTTTTTTAATCCATTCTTCCTGGGTATTTTAATCTTATTGGAACTGTTTGTTTCATTTGAATTTGAAAATAACTTCTGAGAAACTCTACATGTGGCATTGCATACCATTCGTGAACTCTTTCAAGGAGGTAATGGAAACTTCAACAAGGGGAATTAGACAGGAGTCATAGAGAGCTACACAGGATCTTCTTATTAGATTAACCTGCGATACAGATGATTACAAACAATCCACAGTCCTGCAATTAAGCCCAAAGGAGCAACAGGAAGAAATTAACACAAAGTCAGAATATCTGCTCTCTCTAAAAGCAATAGTCACCTCATTATTTTGATATCTTACATATCCTCTTGGAAAGTTCTATGTGCATGTTTGTTTTGGGGAAAATTTGTATTTGGTTCATGTTTATGTGTGCACCTGGAGCTGGTAATAGATAGAGTGAGGGGCAGAGGGGGTGGAAATCTGAACCTCATGGCTTTTCCTCTTAGATTCTGTGATGACCTAGCGTGTAAGTAAAGAACAAATTTTACCCTCAAAAAAGTATGCAGAGTAATTCAATTCATTACAGCTCTGATGCAAGCATATCTATCAGAAATATGTAACTACTGACCTTGACTCACTGACATCTTCTGGCCATCTGTGTGATTATACAAGCACAGATTTTTGATCTAAGAGAATATATAACTATTTATGATAACCAAAGGCTATTCTGCCGTTTTAAAACTAGCTAAAAGAAGATTTACAGAAGAAAGTTTTATTTTTAAAGATAGGCTGACTTGAGAAAGGCAAAAGTAGAGACTTGGAAGTGCAGATCAGTTTTCTGGTTAGCTCACTGACAACAAGATTTTCAGTTTTATGATCAGCTCAGGTCTCTTCACCACTGGCACCTCCCTCCACTGCACAAAGGCCAGAATTGCGTAAAAACTTTGGTTTTGTCTTAAAGCATCAACTTGCCATCCAATATTTAAAGAGGGGAACACTGCAAACAAGTTAAAAGCATCTGTGAGACAGCTCATGTAGTTAAGTGATGTTAAATGTCTTGCTGAATGAGGTTGGCTCCTGTTTTTGTATTCCAGGAGATTATGGACAATAACTAGGGGCTTTGAGTAATATGCAAGGAAGATGTTTCTCTTTTCTCCTACTTTACATACTAGTGCCCAAGCAGTCTCTGAGCACACGGGAGCTTTTCAGCTTTACGAATTACTCTGGCTATTGCTCTGTGATTATGCATGTGTCCTGTGCACCATAAAAACTCAGAAGAAGCACTTAAAGCTCTGAACATGCAAAAGTGTGCTCTTCCACTCTACATGTACTGAAAGCAGCTTTCAATATTTTGTTTCCTTTGACCATTACAGGTTCAGAAAGTTTTCTTCCTACAAGGATCAAGAAAAAGCTACAATCCCTCTTTGGTAATATACACTCTAGATCTTAATCATCTATTTATATAGACATTTCCTTTTTACAAATAAATGTAGAGTGAAACAGAATAAATATTCATTTAAAACCCAAATGTTTATGTTTTGGAAAATGCCTGTTTACCAGAAATTCTTCAGACAGAATGATGTTCTCCAGCTGCAGGGAAGGTTTCCATTAAAATGCTTTCATATTCATTGGGTTCACTGCTACAGCAGAGTGACTCTCAGTTAGATAATGAGTGAGTTAGGGTTTTGGGTTGCATCAAATCCTTCCTTCTATCAGTAACAGGAAGGCTGGGGTGGTGTAAATTAGCTGGTTAGACGATGAAAGGGAATGATAACACCACAAGGAGTGCAAAACCCGTTGATCTCTATATACAATGTAATGATGGATGCTTCCTTCAGCAAAAGCTTTCTTTCTAAGAAAAAAAAAAAAGTTGTATAGGATACATAAGAGTACAGCAGCACGTGAGATAAGGAGTGCACTTCCTAGCTCCTTTGCACTGTTTTCCCTGACACCAGCTAAGGCACACATCCCCAGCTCAGCCTGGGTCACAGCAATACCCCGGCTGATCATTTACACCATGTGATTTTCATTTAGTGCCTTTCTAAGGAGGCTGCCTTGCCTGATAGCTGAATCACTGCCTATTACTTTACAACTACCTCTACCACCCTGAAAGAGGTTAATATGCAAAAAGCATCTGTCACATCGCTGTTGCTCAGCTTATTTGGAGAAGGAAACTAAAACTAAGCCAGGGATCTTGTGGAACATGCTGCTGTGTCTCCTGTACGGGCCTACCTGAGGCTCCAACTGCCTCCTCCAACTCCTTGATCTTTCTCTGAGCATACCATAGAGGTAATATCTCCCTTTGCCATGCATCATTTAATGCTCTAATATCTTCTGAACACCCCAATATGCAGTTTCTTCTTGGCTGAGTGGTCTCCAGGACTGACTCATACTTTACCTCCTTACCTGAGGACCAACACCATCTGTGTATGCCAGACTCACAGTGACACAGGATGACACCAAAAGCTGGGATCCATTTGATGACTTAAATTATTTCTTGCTGATAAAATATTTAACAAGTCTCATAGATAATATTTGGCATATTTCCTGGAAGGGTTATGGGTACATTCTTAAAGCTTGTAAATTACTAATGATGTTTTATAAAGCATTGATTACTCAACCCTTCACATGAATCTTAATGCTTTCACAGGAAGTCATCTTTCCTGATTCAAACCAAGATTAGTAACATGCAGAAAACTCTTAATAATAAATACAGGTCCTCTTCCTCTGGCACAAGGAAGTCAAGCACTTCTTCTAACTAAAAAATGAGGAATTTTTAGCTATTGTGCTGCTTAATGAAACCAAACTCACATACACTTTAAGTAGTGATTACCTGACTTTTTTGAGTATGAGTGAAGGAGAAAATCACACAATAGTCAAAGAAGTAGAAATGAAAATGACTTTGTGCAACACTGCTTATTACTTGCTTGCTATGAAAAAGCAAAATACTAAGCTACAAAACAGATGAGCCATGTGGGACTTTCAGAAGCTGACGGTTACTAAATAGGTTAGCAGTACCTTAATCCTAGTGAAAATATGAAGGACACTATTCAAGAAAACAATTAATAGTGGGCAGTGCTCAATGTAAAATATTATTTTTCACTTAACATAGTAATTATAAGATAAATTCCTCAAAGAATACTCTAAAGTCTGATTTTCTTCCATTTTACTTTAGTTATTTTACCTCAAGCTTATTTATATTCATTCAACTCCTTCATATTACAAGATGTGATTCAATGCCTAAAGCTCAGTGCTCTTCTGACTAACCTTAGATCCATTTAATCTGTCAACTGTTCCTTTTTTATTTTGTCCATAATGTTATTTTGGTAGTCTGTCTTGTGAGCCAGCGAAGTGCAACGCACTTTCTAGTGTTGTTTTCAGAATTTCTCCCTCCCTTTTACAAAATTTCTAGTTAAATGCATTTGATTTAAAAATCCTTATGTCAAGGATTATGACTTTATTTAAAAATGTTTGGATTGCCATAGAAAATGTGAAGGTGGTCCTGTATTCAGTTCATCCCAGAACTGTCGATATAGACTTAATTCATATGTGTGAATCTGAGTTGAAAGCAGTTTCCCTCCTTTTCTTCATCCAATCTCCAGAGAAGTACAATCAATTAGGGCTCCTGAAGGATTAGGGCAGATGCAAAAGGTGAGGACTTATCAAATGCTGTTCTTACATAGGCATGGGATAGGGAAGGAATCAGAAATACCCATTGTTTGAGCACAGCTTTGGTCAGTCCTCCACTCTCGTGCTTTTCCAAGAACAGAAGCATCATCTCATTGACAAAACCAGAGCTATCAGAAAAGTCAGTCAGAAATATCAAAAGTCTGACACCCAGGGTGAATTAGCTAAAGACAGTAGGTCTGTACAACTACTCCTCATCCAGTGTTGTCTTCTGCTGGGAATTTTTTTCCTTCTACAGATTAACCCTCTTCTGTCAAAAGAGGACTAGTTCCAAACTCTCCTCCTAAACTAACAACTGTGAGTAGAGCCAGGGCACAAGGTCAGGGTCAGGGCAAGGTGGACATGACAGCAGGGAAAAGCTTTAGGCTTCATCTTTCTAAACAGAGAGTTTTGATTGTTTCTGAAAGGGGAAGAAAGACCCACGTGGATTAGTACTGGGGAGTTGCTGCTCAGTGAGCAGCAGAGGGGAAAAAAAAACCTTCTAAGGTGTAAGCAGCTATGGTACAAGTGGGTTTGTTTTCTTTGCTTGATTTGTTTATTTTTCTACAGTCCCCTCTGTCTTGACCTCCTTGATACAGAGCTACATGGTCTGTCTTTCTGGCAATTCTAGTCATATGAAGAGCCCTGTTTTAAGTGACCACCCAGGAGACCAGCAAATTAAATTCCCCTTTAAGAAATTTATATAAATACAAAAAGAAAAAATTCCTTGGAAACCATGATATTCCTCTTTAAAATAAACATCTAATAAGAAGCAAATTTATTATTTAAGTTAACATTTAATTTAATTTTATGGCTGTATGACCAAAAGCTGGGAAAGATTTTTGAAAGGGGACTACTTGAATTATTTTTCTGGGAAATGTTGTTTCCTAATAACTGAACTTTTCCCTATATAGCGAGGCAGACACCCTCAAAACAAAGGCTCTGAAAGCTGTGGGCAATTGGAGAAATTTTCAATCACAAACAATGACTAACCAGGAAAACTTTTTAGCCAGCCATGTCAACTGCTGGACACTGAAGTCTTACAAAGGTAGAGATTCTACAGGAATTCTATTATATATTTAAAAGATTCTATTTTGTTCCAAGCTATTTGTTTATCAGACATAGTGGAGCAGTTCTGCTTCCTCTTGAGAAAATATGACTACTTTGCGTGTCCTGTGTGAAAGAAAAGACAACCTCCCTATCTTAAACCTCAGATCTGGAAGGTTAATAATTGAACAGTACAGAACTTAAAGAAGACACAGAATATTGTGTTGCTATTTTAGGTATAGTGGTAAGTAGAGTATAAATGTTACCTGCTTGGAATTAATACTAATCATTTTATTCTTTCCTTTTGAGGAAGTGTTCATTCTTCCAAAAAGCATTTGTGGTACAAAAAACTTATCACACTTCTAAAATATAAATGCTTCTATGGCCCCCCTCAAAGAAAAGAAAACATTTACTACTTTTCTAAACTTTTGCTACTCATAAGAGTGCTTTCTCCATGAATGGCTGGTTTTTATGGGAGACCTGAAATTCTGTGGTTTTGGTTCTTAACTGTCATCTATGGCATTTTTATCTTCTAATTGACAGAAGAAGTACTTGCTGGAGAACATCCCTCAAATTCCCTTTACTATGTCCTTTTCATTCTTTTGCATATTACAAACTGACATTCCAAGTGGGCTCCTTCCTGATCTCTGTTTCATGGGAGGGGCAGAGATTGCAATCAAATAAGTGCAAATTACTTCAGCTGCCTGGCTAGACTCTGAGGCTATCAGCTCTAAATGATCACTTGTGTGTGGCTTGTGCTTCCAGCAATGGGTAAAATGCATCTGTAATTTCTTGTACTAACAATTCATGTAATGAGCAAGATAGTCATTGAAGCTGTGCCTGAAAATATCAAGCAAATTCTTTGTGATTATATCTCCAACCTTACTTGTAAGGACCCAGAATAATCAGTAAATCTGTAGTGCCCACTGTTCCTGGATAATCTGTGTTAAAGGAGAGGGAGGGGAAATGAAATAAAAGAAGATATCAGATGCCTCTTTTTCAGTTCTAATTTTTAATGTAGTATCTCTGAATTGTTCTACCTCGTATCCATCTTCTTGCTGTAAGATTTAATCATGAATTATTAGGTCTAGTTGCTTTTAGGAAGGTTTTCTCAGACTGAGATCAATAACTCCTTTTGCCTACTACACATTTACTGTAAGTGCTTTCCAACCTAGACCCCAGAGAAGGCCAGCTCAGTTACTGTGGAGACCTAAATGCATTCAGGAAGGGGATTAGGTGCTGATTGGTACAGACAGTCAATTAGTACTTCAAAGAGAAGCTGACTGCTTGTTTTATACACACAGAACATGGGATAAAAAATTGTAGTTTGATGTCTTGTAATCTCTGTTGTTTCAGCGTTGACCAGGACAGCATGATATTGGAAGCTTTCTCGGAAGTTAAAAGAGTCCTGCATTGGTTCCTAATGGAATGGAAGCTCTAAGAGAAACATTGACATTGTGTGATCTGTACACACTAGCTTTCCTAAAGTATTTCAGGCTGCAGTGACTCTCTGGGACTCTGTCTGTTCAAGTCAAAAGTATTTTTAATCTCTGTGATGTGCTGATCAAACCTTGAACTGTCAGGTCAAATTATTTCCACAAAACCAGTTCCATTTATGATTAATTAAAATTTCTTCTTGATTGCATACAGTCCTTTTTAATGTATAATCCCTTCATTGTCTAGTGATTCAGAGTTTGGGCCCAATCCCCAAAATAAAAAAGCAAATTACCTCAGTGCCTGCTATGCCTATGCTGAGATGTAGTAAGTCCCCCCATTTGATGAAGGAAACAAAAGGCAGAAAACTAAGCTAAAACCAAATAAATCAATATACTGTAAAGGAAGAGTTTGATTCATGGCGGCTATATAACTACAAAACCATTATGTCTATTGGATTAAAACCTTTGCCCTTTAAAGGATTCACTGTATGCCAGCTTTAATGCAATGATGGTTGTAGTTATGTTTTCAAGTTCACATCTCCATTCTTCTCAAAGCAGCAAAACATCAGATCAATATATAACTGCAAACAACAATATTCAAGAAATTATTTTGTCTTTTACATACAGTATGTACTTAATTTTTTGTTAAAATGAGGAATATAAAAAATTACTAGATATACTTGAGTATAGGACAGTTAAATATTATATGTTATTCAAATTTTTATTAATAAATTATTTAAAACTTTATTTTATTTTACTCTTCCTTCTCCTTCTTTGGTAAATATAAGGGAGTTCCTGCCCAAATGAAACTTAGAATGAAAAAGAGAGAGCACAATCTCAGATGGATCTTTAGAGCCATCTAAATTTAAAAGTTCAATTGCAGTATCCAAATAGGGAGGAGAGGAGTGCTAGATTTATCTCACCTAACTTTAGATAAATAAAATTTATCTAAATGGCTCTGTGTGAGCCAGTTATTATATAAGAAAATCTTTATGGGCAGTGGAAGAAATACACACTCTAAGGGGATTAGTTTGTTGAGCTGTTTTAGATATGTGCATCAGAATGAAAGGAATTGATCCCTGAAGTGTTAAGTCATCTGTATTTTTTCAGATACTTCCTATCAGAATCTGATAATCGTGAAGTTCATATATAGTACGTGAAGCTCTGTAAATTACACACAAACATAACTTACCTAATTTTTGTACTGCCTTCAACACAGACTAGTCTCTCTCTGAGTTTCTTGTAATAGAAAACTACAACAATAAATGTTTTCATTTGCCCTTGTTTCCTATTTTGTGTACTGAACACAAGAGATTTTTCAGTAACTGCAGATACATTGACAGTTATGTTTAAGAACTGATTGAAGATTGCTCACAGGATGTTTCAAAAGTATGATTAAATAAAAATCTGTATTAGGATAATGCATTTTAGACTACTTACTCATTTGGTATCCATTAGCCCAGAGTAATAGGAGAAAATTATATTTCCTATCCAATTTGCAAACAAAGATGTTAAATTTAACAAAGATGCTAAATTTTCTTAGCCTCGACACTGTTTTGCTCTGAGCATACTAAACTTTGTTGATACTGATCTGCTGTGCTGTCTGTGTGCTCCTACCAACATTTCCAGCTCTCTTATACAGGTTTTCTTCCTTTGAAACCATGTGAAACGTTTCTTCCTTTTTAGTCCATAGTTCACCAACATGACATCTTAGCAGCTTCCGTGTCTTCATATGCATATTTTCCAGCCTAGCCCAGGGGAAACTATTCCTCAGTGTAACAGCCAGCATGATACTATGGCACAGATAATGCTGTAAGTATTATACCCCAGCAGGCCCAGAAGTGGAATAGAGGTTTTGATGCTTTCTGGTTTTCAGTTACAACGTCACACTGTGGGTGCATTATGTTCCTGGGTTTTGTTTCTGTCACTATGTAACAGTATAACTTGGAATTTTAATTGCTCCCAAATCCTACAGTTACCTATATCCAGTGCCAGTGCTGCGATAGCACTGTGATAACATGTTCTAAAGGGCAGAAACAAATAAGCATCTTTTCACTGATGAAAAGCTACAATGTACATCAACACTTCTCTTGTGAGGCTGAGCTCAACTGACAGAAAATTTTACCTAAAAGATAGGACTCACTATACAACTTAGAAACAGTTCTTGAAATATGCCATGCAGCCAGCTCTCAGAATGACCATGGAAGCTAAAGAGCTATCTAACTTTCAGTATATTCATTTCCACCTATCACAAAAGCAATATTGTTTCTCTTTCATCCTCATTTGTTTAATACAGATTCAGGTCTACTGAAATAAAATGGCACCCAAATGTTTTAAACTAGCAGTTTTGTCAGTGGCTTTAAAAGCAAAGAGCGTATTGAAATAATTCAAAAATAAATTCCTGAGATATTAGCAAAAAAATAAATCAGAGGTAAAAATGTTTGAAAGCTACTTCATCTAATTAGCTACTTCATCTTTTAGTTACTTCATCTAATTTTTGTCCTGGTTAAATGGTAAAATAGGAAAAAAAAAAGTGAAATAACTGCATCTGACATGAAAAAGAATGAACATTTTTAGCGACAACACTTAGATTAAAAATAGTTCTATAAACCTTAAAAAAAAACCCAAACATAAAGGACTTCATAGAACTGTGAAACTACTGACAGATTCACATTTAATCCAGCAAAAATATTTTTGCTTATATACTTGGTCTGCTAAGATTTGTGTCTGAATTTCCCATATTGGTCTGATAAACCTCGATAAATCTGTTTCCCACAGCTCTTATAGGAGCTGCACCAGAGATAAGAGATTTAGCAATATCACAACAGTACCTATAGGCCTACACCCTCATGCAGAATATTACACAAGCACTCATGTGCTATTGCAGAACCAGTGCCATCTTTCATCCTTCATGGATGTACACAGACCAACTAGTCCCACTTCTCTGCTTCCAATCCCCGAAAAGAATGTCAATGCTGCTAAAATACTACAGCCCGGGGAAAAAGATGCCTAATTATTCGAACTGCAACACCAGAGTCCTCTCTCCCATCCTTGCCTTGGACTGTTTATTTCCAAAACCAATATGGATGAGACTGCATGAAAATTATTAATCCAAATTAACAATTCCATGTCTAAATGTGTCTCCATTTACTAACTTATGGGTTTGGTTTTTTGGTTTTTTTCCTGGTTCTGGTCCTCTTTTCAGAGCACATACTGAAATACAGCTTTATCAAATTGTCTTGTACTTCTTATATTTTTAATATCTCTGGAGATAATCAAAAGTCATCTGGACACAAACTTGGGGACCTTGCATGAGCAGGGAGTTGGACCAGATAACCTCAAGTGGTCCCTTCCTACTCACACAATCTGTTCTGTGATTCTGTGATTTCATAACACATAAAGAAAAATGCCCAAATCTCACCTCACAATGAAACTGAGGCATGATGGATGTGTGTGTGTATGTCCAACCCCTCCTTCTAGCAGGAAATCCTAGCTGATCTAGTAATTAAAATTCCTTAAGAGGACTGCAGTCCTGGTGAGATTTTTCCCAAATATGAAGCAGATTTTAAAAGTTTCATCTAATAAATAAATGATGTTGAGATGTTAAGTATGATTTTAGTACAATGCCTAAGATGACTGCTTCTTCATGACAGCTTTTTAAAATGTTACTCTCATGATAGTGTTTCGTTCTGGGTAGTATTTTGAGAGAAATTATTTCAGTGTCCATTCTGCCTCTTTAATACACTTCTTAGCTCAGCCAGTGGTTCTGAATTGGCTCTTTCCTCCTTAGCTTGATGCCCTTTCTGAACAGAATCAAAAATCCATTTGCATATTGTCATTAACTCATAAATCACAAGGATTGAAAGACCATTTGCTCTTCTGCCAAGGCCTCTATGCTCAGCAACATTCACCTCATCCAACCAATGATGGCACCAATTTCATGGCAGTAAGAATCCAGCTGGATAGTTAAAGTTTTCCACTTCTCATACAAAAGCCCTACATGAAAAGGGAGATGTCTCAAAGTCAGAGAAGCATTTATTTTCTCATAGCTTCCCTTTTACAAAACTCTATAAAAAGTTCTGCAGCATCCTGAGCTTGTGGCATCACTAGGAATTCCACTCTCTCACAAATTATAATTCCACATTAATATTCATGAGTTTTTAATTGCCCTGGAACTCATACCTAGACTCTTGATATCCACTAATGTTTCTAGGAAGACAAGTAGCAGTAAATTAATTAACAATATGATTAGACAAAATTATGTTTATCCCCCTCCCAAGAAAAAGCCAGTGCAGTTTTATGGAAAAGATGCTAGGCTGTTTCATGAAAAATATATGAAAATCATCATGCAAAATAGGTTTCATTTTTAAATCCGGTTATCATGTAAAATGGATTTATGTTGAAAGCACAAGTGGCAGACTAGGTGTTCCAGTTTACTTTCTGAATTATTCACAGTATTTCTTTGTGTTCCATGGGCTTTGTTGCAATGCTCTAGCTCCACATAGGCTAACAGTGGAAACTAAGGAAAGGCACACTGCAGTGACATCTCTTCTGGCTCGCAGTAAGAATTTTGCTTTGAAAGCACCCTGACTGTATTTATGCCTCAGTATGAATTAATTTGAGGGTCTCAAAACTGTACTACATTCCATGGTGGATATGACCTTAAACATATAAATATACTTCTATTTTTTTAAGCCTAGCATTAGTGCGTCCTGTTATTCAAGATATCCCTGGTTAGACCACTGAGCACTTGAATTCCCATTTTTTTCGTAGTGGCCGGATCTATACCCATCTGAACTGCTGAACTGTTCAAAATCAAGTCCCAGCAGGACTAACAAAACAGACATTTCTGTGAATTGCACAATTTTAGAAATGAATCAGTGAGCACAAGTCCAATACAAAAAAAACCCACTAGAGACTGCTCAAGAAACAGGCTATCAAATTTAAACCCCCAGACAATGTGAAGAATTTCTTCCACTTGGAACTGGGTCTAGAAATGTTAGCATGGAGTACTTGTCTGTTGAAATTTGCTGAGCAGTCACAAGTAAAAATCTTTTCCATACGATGGTTCCCTGTGGATGGGACCTCATAACGCACAGGCAGGGGTCCAACATGCACTTCAGCTGAACTCCTGTGTTTGCACATCCAGTTGTTCCTACTGCCTTGGCATGTATCTTTGCAGAATTAAACACTTGCATGTCTCATATCAGAGTTAAGGATCCCAGTGTGCTGCCATCATATGGCACTGGCATATTCCCTTGATGTGTTCCAGGACATCAGAGCCTCCATGTTGCACAGCAGCCAATGAAGCTGGAGCTTGTGATGTTTGTGAGCAACAGAATCACATAACTTGATCAGTACAATCTCACAGGAAACATACTCCAGTTTATTGCACAAACTATCACCTCTGTTTAGCCTAATCTGTTTCTCTTTACAGGCACACAGTGGTGGGGCCTTCTTTTCATGCAGATTAAATGATCTGTCTCCAAAGGGGAAGAAGACTGACTTTTTGAAAGAGTTTGGTTTTTTTCTTTTTTCCTCCATGGATGACCTTGATTACTCTGTCTGTTGGGGTGTGTATGTGACCACCAAGAGGATTCCTGCCTTGCTTGATGCTGAGTTTGTTTGTCTTTAATCCCAGCTCAAGCTCTTCTGGCTAGTGGTCTAACCCTGAATTTTAAGATAAAAGGCAAGCCCCCAATACCCTTTTCCATGTAGCATGTGGAGATTTGGATGAAATTCACTCAGCAAACAGCTCCCAAGTGAACATATTCTCCTGGCATTTCCTTCTGCTTTCCAACACTAAACAAAGTGATAAGCATTTAAATTAGATAGGATGCATCCCAAAATACAGTCTTTGGATCTTTATCAGACCAAAAAAGTCACTGGCATTGTGTTGCAATCTGAGAAAGATCTACATCTCTAACAACTTCACAACATCTCTAGTAGATTAATTTTAATATGAAGAAATGAAAGTTTGTCAACACCTCAACATAATGGGCTTTATTTTCTTCAAGCACCAGTTAGCACAGGGTCATTACTGTTAATATACTTTGTTTTTCTTATGCAAGAGGAGGTCATGGATTTTGAGGTATCACAGAGTTATTGGGATTGGATGGTTTCTGGGAATCTGGGGTGGGTTTTTTTTTTTTTTGGTTTTTTTTGGGGGGGGGGGGGAGGGTTTTTTGGTTTTGTTTTTTTTGGGGGGGGGAGCTTTTGGGGGGCTTTTTGTGTTTTGTTTTTGCTGAGTCACACCTTTGTTACTAAAAACCGGGTTTTTTTTTCTTCTGTTCCTGAAACATTGCTGTACTCATGATGCACAATGAGTGTTTCCAAAGGACTGAACTCAAATTTAACTACAAGGTCTCATTTGATTTAATGGAAAGTGTGCAGCTTAATCCTATGCAGTCCATTTAACATTAAGAACATGGTTTTCACCCAGTTAGCATTTCAGTGAAGCAGATTTGAAAACAACTTTGTGACAATCTCTGTAAATCCTAGCAACCAATTCTTAGCTAAGTAGATGCTTTCTAAATAGGGCCTTTAACACTTCTATGTACTTTTAGAGATTTTCATATTTTTAAAATTGAGAAATGCTGGTGTGCATTTCTCACCTGCTTAGCATTAATTTCTGATTTATAATCCCTCTACAAACAACAGGTTTATTGATTATAAAACCTCCCACAAGCCATTTTTGCCAATGTCTTTTCTATGAAAACATGGAAAAAACCCAACTGCCAAAAAAAGTTTACTTGGAAATGAGCCACCTTTATTTTAAGGGGTTTTTTTGGAGTTGACATGTTGTCCCAGCAACCTAGGTTCTTACTGTCTGGTAGAAGAGAGATTTCTTTGGTTCCATCATGTTACAAAGCTGAAAAAAGGAAAAGAGAGACAAGCAATGAAAATTCACCATTTCATTATTCAAATATGTGAATTACCCTGAGCTGTAGCCAAGCCATGGGGCTAACCCACAGTGTTCTTCAACTCCTATTCAAACCCTTCATTGCTGCAATACTTCATTTCCATTAATTAAATAATTACACCAAACTCTCTGTAAAGATAGTGTTCAACTGAATTCAGGCATTCCAAAATAGTTATTCAGTACAGCTTAAGCTCATATCACTATGCCAGGGCTTGACAAAGATCTTGTTTATTTCCCTTAGCAGAGGTATTTTAAAAGGCCCCCTTAATTAAAAAAAAATGAAAGGAAATTGTAATTGATGACATTTCACATAATGAAAAAAAACATAGGTTGGTATCCAAATATCTTATTTCTTTATTTAATAGCAAAGTTTTTATTAAAATCTAATGTAGTTAATGCATTGTAAAGATGAAGTCTGATGAAGTTTAAACAATTATTTTCCTTGCATATATAACATGAATCCCATCATTATTATTGGAAGAAGGTAGTGCTTGAGCAAGTTTACATAATAAGATTACATTTCAGCCTTTTTTTTTATGATCCACCTTTGGTATATATGTTTACAAAACACTTTGCTTTCTGTCAGTCACATGGGCCAGAAAAAAAGCAATGATTGCTGAGAGAAACAGCAGCATAAACCAGCTCCTTAAATGACCAGTTGAAAGGAACTGGCAGGAAAAGGGAGAAATTAATATGAAAGCATATTCAGAAGAATGAAAAAGAAGATATATGTGTCTTGCAATAGAGTTAGTGATGACAATCAAGGGAGTGGTCTACATGATGTGCAGGATTTGAGATCTGTTCTTTAGTCTCTAATGCTCTCATCCATCTAGATGTATGACACAAATAAAAGGCAGCCAAAATATCTTTGTGCAGTTGGAAAATCAGAAATGGAGGATGTCAGACAATAGAGGTCACAGTGGCATAGCTTGCAAAAAAAATACAAATAGGGCAGCTTGTATACTAACCCACAGCTACCCAACACCCACTGTGAAAATGGGGACAAACTGTCTCGAGATGGAGAAGAAGGTTTGTTTCACTACAACATTTCATTTTATTCACCATTTTTTTCTACTAGATGTGCCTAAGAGCAAAGGGATATTTTGATAGGAATGGAGGACCTAGAAAAACCTAAAATAAGATCATGGAATATATTTATAGGCAGTTAGGTAAATTTAAGCTTGCCTAGGGAACTAAGAAGTGCTATACACTGTGACACCAACTCTGATACTAGATGTCAACACCATTTTCTGGTGTACAAAATTTTACACCTCTTACCATAATCTGAATTACAAACACTTCTCTTTATGCAAAATATGCCACATTTTTTGCAAATATGTATTATTCTAACAGAGCTTTTGCTTTCATCTCTGTCAAACTCTAAGATGCAAAATCTAGAGGAATGTAGAGCAAAAAGCACAGGCCAGAAAAAGAGGAAAGAACTGTTAATGATCATGGGAGAGACATAAGTGGCACAGAGTTCCCCCTGTCATGCAAACCTTGAGGTATTTGAAAATCCTTTTATATTAAGAGAAAGCGGGAGATTTGAGCACATATCTAATGTATTATTGTGAAAAAATATTGTGACAGAATAGTGACGATACAAGGTTGGTAAAACATGTAAGTACTGAAGGTGAAATTACTGAATGGAATGAAAGTTTGAATCATATAATGAGGAACTCAACAGCTCTGAGGATATCAGTTATTTCAGAAACTACTGCGAAATATGTTATAAGCACATATTTTTTCTCATAAGCTCCTTCCCTTCCCTTCCCTTCCCTTCCCTTCCCTTCCCTTCCCTTCCCTTCCCTTCCCTTCCCTTCCCTTCCCTTCCCTTCCCTTCCCATTCAAATCCTTCACATATTTTTTATCCTATGGTATTTCTTAGTATCTTAGAGAGCATCTTAGATACTATCTATCTTCATTTTTAGTTACAGTAAAGCTGAGGGCCTGCCTTGCATATCTGGATAAATACAATGCATTAGAGTTAGAATTTTTCAGGCAATGCATTGCAGAATTGAAGCTTCATGGCTAGGTTTGATTTAAGTCACTGTAATGAAACTACAAAAACACTTGTTCACTCTTATTGCTCTGTGCTTCCTGCTAAACAGTCTAAGTTTCACTGGATAAAGTTGTTTCTTATTCAAAAGAATTGTATAGGGCTATTGTTCTCTTTAGAACAGTTTTCCTCCCAGGGACTGATGCATTTCAAAAATGAGTAGAGCAATCCACTGGGACAATTATTGCTAATATGTAAACTCAGCAGAAATCAGATTTCTGATCAGCAGGTAACTGGAGCTTGTGTCTGTGTATTACTGTTGTGCATTTGCTGCAGATGAAGTAGATGTGCTTGTGGGCTGTATTAATAAACAATTTCCTGTAAAGACAGAGAAGCATAAATGCCAAGAGCCTGGAAGGACGCTGCTGTGTAAAGTTTCATTCACCTGTCTAAGAGATGATTTCCAACCAGAAGAAGTTCAAAGGAGGACAGATGGCATGATGAGGGAAGCCTTTTGTCCAAGACTAGATAACAATAATACAGGGTTTTTTGGTATAGCAGAACAAAATTTGGGTAGAGGTACTATTACCTGTATAAATCCATTGGTGAATAAATATCCTTGAGAAAGAAAGGTTATTTAAATTAAAGGATAATTCTGGAACTAGAAAAAATATGTGACTGAATCATCCAAGATTAATACATTCTCAGAACTAAGATCTCTATCATAGAATCATAGGCTTATAAAGGTTGGAAAAGATCTCCAAGATCAAGGCAACCATGCCAGCTGCAACACTAAGTGCCACATACTGTCATTTCTTGAACACTTCCAGAGATGGTGACTCTACTACTTTCCTGGGCAGTATTTTCCAAAGCTTAATGACCCTTTCAGTGAAGAAATTCTTTGTGATGCTCAGCCTGAATTTTCAGGCACAGCTTGAAGCCATTTCCGATTGCCATGTCACTAGCTGCCTGGGAGAAAAGGCTTCTTGTGACATCCTCCTTTCAGATAGTTATAGAAAGTGATCAGGTTCCCCCCGAGCCTCCTTTTCTCCAGGCTGAGCATCCCCATCTCCCTCAGCCTCTCCTCATTGGACTTGTGCTCCAGACCCTTTACCAGCTCTGTTACTCTTCTCTGGACTCACTCTAGCAGCTTTCCTGAACTGAGTGACCAGAAAATGGAGAAGGTACTCTAAGTGTGGCCTCTCTAGTGCTGAGTACAGAGGGACAATCACTTCCCTGGTCCTGCTGGCCACACTAATCCTGACACAGGCCAGTGTGCTGTTTGCCTTCTTGGCCACCTGGGCACGGGCTAGCTCATATTCAACCACCCCCAGGTCCTTTACTGTCAGGCAGTTTTCCAGGCACTCTTCCCTGTGGCAGTGCTGATGCTGTTGCGACCCCAGTGCAGGCCCTGGCACTTCACCTTATTGAACTTCATACCATTAACCTTGATTTGTGCATCCAGCTTGTGCAAATTCCTCTGCAGAGCCTTCCTATCCTCTAGCAGACCAACACTCCCACACGACTTGGTGTTGTCTGGAAACTTACTGAGGGTGCACTCAATTTCCCTATCCTAACCTTTAGGGAACCCCACAGGTGACTGGCCCCAGCTGGATGCAGCACCATTCACCACCACTCTCTGGGTCCAGCCATCCAGCCGGTTCCTAACCCAGCACAGAGTGCTCCTGTCCCAGCCGCAGGCTGCCAGCTTTTCCAGGAGTGTGCTGGGAGTGTCAAAGTCCCAGCTGAAATCCAGATAAACATCCACAGCCTTTCCCACATCCACTAGGCAGGTCATCTGCTCCGAAAAGTAGATTAGGTTTGTCAAGCAGGATCCACCTTTCCTAACCCCTGCTGGCTGGGCCTGATCACCTGGTGGTGCTGTATGTGTTGTATGATGACTCTCAAAATGATCTAACTGTGGTCACTGCTGCAAGTCTGTCACACTAGGTATTTTGAATAGAGCATTAGAACTTCTGCCATGTGTTTCATTAACTTGTCCTGTTTTTCACAGTCTCCTCTTCTTGCTTTCAAAATAACTTGGTGTTCAGTCTAATATGAATCAAAAAGTCCACCACCTCCACAAGGCAGCATCAGAGAAAACAGAGGTAATTTATGATTATAAAACTGGAAAGAAAGAGTGGAGGAAAAGGTGGAGTTCTGGGAACAAGTAACTGTGTGGGAAGATGTGGAAATTCCAAAGATCATCTCTGCCAATTCCCAAAGATCATCATCTACAGATGAGGAGTAGTGCAGGAGCACAGATAAGAAGGCATATGAGAAGATAAGGATGTTGACCCTGCTGTAAGGGAAAAAAAATGAACAAAGTTCATTGCTCCACCCTTTCCTTTTTTTAATTGACATGGGTTATTTCATGCTTCTCTCTGAACACATGCATCATGTCCTACACATCAGTGATAAAGTATTTTGCAATTACATGCTAAATGAGGGCTAAGCATGCTAAGTTCATGCTCTGCTACACAAATTAGTATTGAAAAATGTGAAGAGTTGCATTACAATTTTCAACAACCAGATAATACCAAGCATGAAAAATAGGAGACTTTATACCTCTTTAGTACTTGGATCCCATCCCCTTAACTCAGATACTTTAAAAAGATATAATTTCACCCTGAATTTGCTTTATTACTCAGGAGAAAGGATAGATAAATTGTTGACTAAATGAAATGTACACAGAGCAATTTAAGTCTCCTTGTTTAAGAATATTCATGTTTTATGAGAAAAAGTTTGAACTGGAAGCATATTCAGGTACAGTCTTGATTTTAAAAGACCAGTTTGCAGCCAAATATTGTAGAGTTCATCATTACTCTTGTGCTTTGCTCTTGAGCTGTATGGCTGCTGGCAGCAAAAATCCCAGGGTCATGATTAGAAGGATAATATGAAAGTCTAACATTTTGAGATTTTGTGGCTTTTTAAGTGTTCTTTACAATGTAAACAAGGCAGAAATAATGGAAAAATAATTTCTACATGGAAAGCAGTCAGCAAATTCATAAGTCTTTTGGACCTTTAAGGTAGTTTTTTTTAATTTTAAAAATCGCTTCAGCCTTTTGGCCTGTGAAAGCCAGTGTTTGTAGAAGCTGATGGATTTTTTATTTCTTGACACTTTAATAAAATATTATGCCATATAAATGCCTTATTGTGTATCTTATTTATTGATTTAGGTACACTTTCTTCCTTTGAATCCTTACTAAACAGATCTCTTGTTTTCTGAATTGATTTTGCTGTCTCAGCCACATTGAGGCATAGACACTTTTTTGGCTTCCATCTGAATGAACAATTTCCTAGTTAGACACACTGGATTTGGAGTTGGGTCAATAAAAGCTTTACTGTGTCCTTTCTCTTTCCTCACACAGCTCACAAAAGAGAACTAAATTCCATTCATCCTTTCACTGGCCACTGCGGAATCTTTTAGCAGTGCAATTCTGCCTGGGATGAGGAAACATGGCAAGAAATTGGAAGAAACACAAATAAGAATTCTTTATTTCCCATGCTCACTGCCCTGAATATTTGCTGCCACTGGGAATGCATGTGAATTTCCTGGACTTTGACTACTTGTCTCGGCCAGTGAATTACTTTGGAAGCATAACACATCAGATATCAAAAGACAATTTAACTTAATCCTGCCAATTCTGATGTGGCTAACTGTAAGTTATTTGCAAAAAAAGACTATTTGAGTGGTTCTTGGCAATATGAGCATAAAGGATCATTGAACAGTTTTCATGCGAACCATACTTCTAACTTTTGAATAACAAGTTTATTAAACCATGGTTTAATAAAGTGTTTTCACCTAATCCTTGTGGACAGATGTAGATTTCAAAGATACTGGATTATTTGTAAGGATGTACCAATGCATTAAAATTTACTTGGCTGTTGTTTTTTGCTTGCTTTTTTAATGTTAAATAATGCATTTAGAGATAGTCCATTCAAATTAAAAACTACTAAGAAAGGAAGATATATATATATATATATGTGTGTGTGTGTGTGTGTGTGTGTGTGTGTGTGTGTGTGTGTGTGTGTGTGTGTGTGTGAATCAGCTCTGGCCTCTCATTCCTTAAGACTTTTTTCTTCCATTATTTCTATGTTTATGCCACATGCTAATACACAGGAGTTATTAAAAAAAAATCATTTTGCAGCATAGTAGCAGTTTTCCTATAAATTTAATTGTGGCAATAATTTTACTGTAAGTTTTTATGTGAGCAGGTATCAAACATGCAGATGCATGGGCGTGTGTAAAAAATTCTTTTAGGCATAAATCTAGGACTTGCCCAAAGCCAGACTGTTGTGTTCTTATGTGACACAGTAAAGAAGCCCAGGGGATCTACTGGAATGAAAAAAAAGGATGACAAAAACCTCAGCAGCTTATCCCAAGTCCTGACAGTAGACAGGAAAGCAAGGTTTTCTGTACAGTTCCTATATGCAGTTTTTACTAGAGATCAGTGTGGTTCACAGTGCACTTGACCTGCTCTGACCCACCCACCCCTAATGGGCTGAGCACTCACAGCAAGGCTGAGTGGAGACCATCAATTCATGCTCTCTGCCCACAGGAAGAGCTGCAGAGAATTCATTGAGACAAAGAAGTGCAGCAAAGTAGTCAAAGAATTTCCATTTTAAAATGAGGATATACAAAACCATACCAGATGTCATTTGTAGAACTAAAAACAACAGAAGAAATGGAATTAAATAATAAATTTTAAGTAATATCTCTTTAAATATAAATCACATGTTTTGAAATTTGCTAAAGGGTTGCATAAATGAGTTTGCAGACTGAAAAAAATTTATCTATTTGCATTATGCTAAAAAATTTATCTATTTGCATTATACTAATCCTCTGATTAGGAAAGACACAACCAGCAAAGGTTACTTTGAAGCTGATATTTTGGACATTTTCTTTCATCATATTTGATATGAGTTCTTTTTAGTGGGATTTTCAAGCCATTAGATAAATCACCAAATGTCTGTGTCACAGCAGTTCTGCTGAGTGAAGGCTATTTAACATGTAACTAGTCAAATTAGGTATAGAGTTTATTTCCTCTTCTTTTTCACATTTTTATGACAAAAAAAGACCCACTTTGAATAAGAATAGGACTTTGAGAAGCTCCTGTAAGGTTATATTCTGCTGCAGAGCTTAAATTCTTAGTTTACTAAAGTTTTTGTAGCATCATTTCTTGATTTTAATTAGCACAGAGAGGATGATTCTGAATTTGAAAGGAGAAGACAGGAAGAGGAAGGAATAAAAATACTGTTGTTTTGAGGTTTAGAGTGATTTTTTTTTCGTGCCCTTATGCTTCTTAAGTAAGCAACAGATCTGTAAGAGCTGGAAAGAAATAATTCATATCTTACACAAGTAAATTTCTGGAAAGTGAGTGTTCAAGAATCCATAAAATGCAAGATCACAAATGGAATATGACCTGGATTCTAGATTAATTGGTTTTTAATCTTTGCACAAGAAATCAGTGCACATGTGTTACTGGAAGAACAAGGATTCCAAGGTTTTCTCCATTATAAGAAAGAGGTGAGTAGGAAGGGCAGCAGGACCCGCAGGACCAGTGAGTGTTGCGTACTTGTTATGTATTATCTATATTGGGAGGTGGCTATTTCAAAGGTATATTTTTCAAAGATAGAAACAATAAAAATCATTCTGATGGGACAAAGTAAGGAATGTGTGAATAAATTCTCAGAGAGGTTATCTAGTCAAACTTCTTGTTGAAGATTTATTAGAGACGTGAACAACATGGAAAGGTTTCATTTTTTCTCTTAATAATACAAATTTGGAGGGAAGGGGAAATCTTGACAACATAAAGTAGAAATACTTCAGAAAAGTACTAAGAAGTTTGAGAAAGGGTTTTCTTAATTTATTCTGAAAAACCAGGGTCATATTTGAATAAATTTCTTACTAATAATCATATATATATATATATATAGTATTAAGATTTATACAATGTTGCTATACCAGACATATTGATTGAAGACCATATTCCAACAAAAATTGTGTGAAGTCAATATTTTTACACAACAGAACCATGAAAAACAATGACATCTTCATGACCAAGCATAGAAAAAACCCATATACAAGTGGAAAAAGAAAAAAATATCCTGAATTAAGTGATGATGATCAGATTATGGTAAAGTTATACGACAAAGAAAAATAAAAGCAAATACGTTTTTTAACAATTTCTATTTTAATAAGAGAATTCTTGAAAAAAATCAGGAAATCAGTGACAGTTGACTGGATTTGTAAAGTTTAAAAGCTTTTCTGAAAAAGAATCTCGGAGCTACTTTAAGTCACAGATTGAAAGCCAATACTTGTACTGCAAGTAGAGAGAAAATGTTTGAGAGGAAAAGATACAAGACCTAACTAGATAACTATTCATTCATGCTGAGAAACATTTAGTAACCAAGGAGTGAATAAAGTCTCCTGTGTGATGTTTCCCTGCAGCTGTTGAGATGTGGGCCAATGCTATATTGCTGAAAACAGATATCCATTTACCCATTTTTGACCTTGATCACATCAGTGCAAAAAAATACTCATTTACTGGAGTAAGTTGGGAGTTTATGTGGAGCAGCAAGAACAGACTGACTAAATAAAAAGATATGTCTTGAAGGTCAGAATATGTAGGAGAAAAGTAAGGCTTGCCAACTATCAAGCTGAGCTGGGCCTTGCAGAGGAAATTAAAACAAACAGTAAAAATATTTTTAGCCACAAAAATAAAAAAAAGAACAAAGAAGGAGGAAGTGGTGTGGTAATTCAGCAAGTATAGGGGCAAAGATTAAAGTTAATTTAGATACTGCCAAAAAAAACCTTTGACGCAGATTTCTGTAACTGCAAATGATGTAGTTCATGGAGGCAAAGTCAAGGGGCTAATGGAAATAAGAACATGAAAATGGAAAATGCCATAATTGAGGAGGAAACAACATTGAAAGAGCTTAATGCACTGGGGTCAGTGAGCAAATAATCTCCAGCACTGGATTCCAACTCGTGTAATTACAAATCCAGAAGCAAAGCCCTTTTATGCCTTTACCAAGTCAGACCTATACCCTAAAGAATAGTGCACTTCAGCAGATTTTCAAGAAAGACATTTCAGTGCCTGAATGTAAAAATAATAGCTCAGGAACTTCAGGAACAGAAACCTTCAGTAGGAAGGAACCTTCAGTAAGAGAAATCTAGTTCAGTAAGAGATGGTTTGCTGGAATACAGAATACACAGAAAACAAAATTTAGAGGACCTACAGTTGTCCAGCCAGCACAAGTCTCAAGCTCTCAAGCAAAGACTGATACTCCCGTGAATCTCTGGTCTTGCTTGGAACAGTGACTGGATTGCATCTGATGACAAGATACAAATTCCTAAAATGCTGTGTAATTAACCAGATGAATGGAATTGTAGGATCACAGCATCATTTAGGTTGGTATGGACCTATAAGATCATGGCGTCCAACCCAGCAATGCCAAGTCCACCACTAAACCAAGTCCCTAGAGGTGCCACATGTACTCATGGCATCTCTAGGGATGGAAACTCAACCACTTCCCTTGGCAGCTGGTTTCAATGTTTGACAACCCTTTCAGTGAAGAAATTTTTCCTAACATCCAGTCTAAACCTTTTCTGGAACAATTTGATATTATTTCCCATTATTCTGTCTGGTAGACTAATAGTAAGTTCTAATACTAATATTGCTCTTCAATAGATAGAGAAAAGACCAATGAGATACTAAAACTCACTTTTGAACAGCAAAAAATTACAGAACATTGGTAGACATGTAGCTGTCAGTACACATGCATATTCCTGCATACTTATCTTAAATGCAAAATGCTGCAATTTTGTATGGGCATCAAGTATTTCACTTTAGGAGTAAATCAACATGTACTGCAAGCTGTACGCATTCATATTTCTATGCACTGCTATAAATTGTAAGGCTATTATTATTGGCTCATATGACTAAATCTTCAGTGAAATTTGGAGAAAGTCTTTTTATCTACCCTGTGCTTTCTTCCCTGAATTCAAGATAAGGTTTAATCTTAATCAGTCCAAAATCTACTCTTTCCTTTCAAGGCTGTCCAAGAATTTTTGCATGGAAGGTCAGAGAATAATCTCATTAGTGGCTTGTAGAATTTCAGGTATTACAATGACAAGGGCCAAAGTCATCTGAGTAGTTACATTTGAGAAGAAAAAGAAACAACCTGTAGGACTTTAAAAATTTATATGCTTTTATTTTTAGATAGTGGAAGAAAATTCAGAACTTCACTTTTCCAAAGATGATCTTGACCTTCTTAAGGGAAACATTGAAAAAATAAAAAATTAAAATATAAACCATCTGTTTGGCTAAGAGAAAGAAAAAAGGTTTCCCCAGTGACAAATTTAAAATGAAGAGGAAATTGCCTCCAAAGCATTATGGCGGAGAAAGCCAACTTGATTTTATCTAAACGTAGCTAAAACTGTTTAAGGGAAAAAGGAGAGGTAAAAAGAATGTCTCTAAGGGCCAGGAGGCCACAAAAACCATCCAAAAGGACTAAAAAAAAAAGAAAAAAAAAAAAAATTAAAAAAAAACCAAAAAAAATAAAAACAAAAAAAAAAAACCAAACAAACAAAAACCACCGAACCATATATAAACCATATATATAATGTAATCCTTTTATAAATAATAAGTTTCTATGTTCTCTTTTAAAATGTGAGATTATTCATATATCTTCTCTGAAGAATGTAAACAACCTGGTTTTAAGATGCAACACAGGAAACAAACAAATGAATAAACAAATAGATGAAGGTCTAATGTCTTGCCATGCTGTCTTTAGGGATCTAAAATATCTAATCCTGAGCAGGATAATCAATATCAGTAAAATTGCACATCTAGACAGACCTCTTCATATGAGTAACTAACTAGGTCAAATGAGATCTACCCTTTGAACACTTTCGCTTGTCTACAATGTGAGCCTAATCTAACTTGTTTAAGCATATGCACTGAACTTTTAGTGGCCTAAAATTGGAACAGATAAAATACATCTCAACAAAGTAATCTACTGAATTAAAGGAAGAAATTTCTTTTTAAACCTAAATGTGCTGACAAAAAAAATGGAAGAATCAGCTAAAGATTAGTTACACGGAGCAAATGGAAGTCAGAAGCTTTTGACAATACTACTATAGAAATTACTTGAAGCAATCATCTAGCCCTCTCTTCTCTGGCCCAACACAGAGCCTTGGCCATCAGAAATCATAAATTATAATCAATTAAATAATTGATTGATTGCTATATCTATTAAGTTCCAGGCGTGAGGCTAGAAAAAGGAAGCTCTTTTCATGTGCTGTTGTAACTTATCTCTTCAGGAATTTTATATACAAAAAGGCAAGATACACAACCTTAAACCAGGTTCATTTGTTCCTATTGCCCTGTTCTGAAAGGCTCTCCAGCATGTGTTTCACACTCAGATGTCTCCAGATATTCCAGCAAAATATTCCTGAGCATGAAATATCTAGATTCATTTTCATCTTATAATTTATACCTGTCTCAAGTGCCAGCAAAGCTGACACATTATACGAGATAGTATAAACTAAAATCAATGCCCCACCTTTCTCTTCCCTGACCAAGCAGAAACAAAACCAAAACAAACAACAGCAGCAACAACAAAAAAAGAAAACCAAAACCAAAACCAAACAAAACAAAACAAACAAAAACAAAAAGCCCACCCCACTGTCTATCAAAGTATTCTAGTGCCCTGTGGCAGCCCAAAGGGGCTGTTGGCCCAAGTGCTGTGTGGTTTGGCCATGGCATATCTGTTCTGTGGATATTTAGCCTTAAACAGGGTATGTGGATGCAATCTGCATGTCTTTGGAGCCAGGAATTATTCCCTAGGGTGGATGTATTTAGAACTGTAGAAATAGCTTATATCTTTCTTATGCAGCTGTAAAGGGAGATAATTGGAACATTAAACAAAAAGATCTAAGCAGAATCAATAAGAGCGTCCATTTGGACAGTAGACAAGGGCAAAGATCTATTTAATTCCTGGCCTTGCTGGCATTTAATTTTTTCAGAGGTCACTAAAGAACAAGCAGTCTGACCAATTTAATCCACATTTCATATTCTGCTTGTCAGCAACTTTATAGTCCAAATTTTTGGAAAGGTTTCCACTTTCTATTTTTTATGTGTTTTCATGCTATGCCTTTCCCATTCCCTATAATTTATTCATTTTTTCTAATTTAACCTGACTCAAAATCAGGACTTAAATATTTGATGCAATCTGCTACACTGGAGAAATGGATTAGGAAATGCTAAGAAATAAAAATAATTCTGTAAGTGCTACAGTCTTTATAAAGAATTATCAATGCTTAAGCCCGTCATTATGTCCCTTGCTAAATAAAAGAGTTTCTGTATTTATACATTCAATTAGTATTTAGATTATAGACATCTGATTATAGTCTTTAAAACTTGGTGTAATATAAGTAAGCATACTAAAAAGAATAAATCAAAAAAACCTACAATCAGAATACCTCTATGCATTTAGGACCAATTCCATGCAGGAAGCAGAATCAGAGTGATCCAAAACCAGTAAGAAACAACCTTCAGATTCAAGACTCTTTAAATTTAAGAGGTATAACTATCTGTGCTATAGGAGTTTTGTACATGTGCAAACACTAAGGATTGTTTCTTAGTACTTTAAACTAGACATATTTGACTTGCCACAGATATCTGTCTACTTACCAGCCAGTGTAGGACTCTCTTCTTTCCCTGTTCTCTCTTTCTGCTCTTTTCCATTTGAAAGCCTCCATTAATTTCTGCTGCATATGCTACATCTACATTTTTAGCTTTCAATTTGTTAAAAATATGGGCACTCATTCCTATATTGTACACTTTTTTCACATCTTACATTGAAATCAAGATGCTCAGGATGAGTGACAGAGCAGTAAGCTGAAGAAATGAAAAGAACTGCCTTCCATATACAGACTCATAATTTTCTTCAGCAATTCAAATATGGAATCTTAATGAGAGCTCAACACTTTTGGAGATAGCCTTTGTGATTAAGCAAATTTCTAAGTATCTTGAGAGGAAAACAAACATTTTAGGAAAAAAAGAAATTACATTATTAATAAAGGACTTGGAGTTTCTTAATGTCCACTGTCCTAAAGGAACATTATTATTTTCTCAGGACTAAGTGGTATCCAAATACAATAATTTTCCTTAAAACACAACAGCATTATTACTTCTGTACCTTATGTTCCTCTTTCAAACATGCAACACACATATGGTAGGAGAAATTTAAAAGGAAAAGGACTCATATGAGCAGTGGCATTAGTTTTATTTTGTGAGAAGAGTGACATTTTAATGTGCCTGTCAAAGCAGATGAACACGTATGAACCCATATATTGTTTAACACCTTCATTGATATATATATATATATATATATATATATATATATATATATATATATATATAATCATAAGAGAATATGAAAAGTATATGGCAAAAAAAAATGTCTCTTTTAAACTCAAAAACTATTCATAATGCTTCCAATTACTCCTGTGTAGGTTGTCTGCATATCTATGTACTGTTGCACTGCAAAATTCAAGCTTGACTTAATTTGCATATATATACGACTGATACATTCCTTTATAATATGTAATTTTAGATACCAATACTGTAGGAGTCAAAATCCAGTTTTTTTTGTCACTAATGTTCACTTATGAACATATACATGACCTTCACTTAATATTCAGATACAAAGTCAAACTGTCATTGATACCAGTAACTATTTCTATTCTTGGTGGATTTAAAGAGAAGAAATAACTAAAATTTAGGATTTCTTTTTAATATTAGCTAGCATCATGGTTTAATCCCCAACCAACAACCAAATATCACACAGCCACTTGTTCATTCCCTCACCAGCATGATCAGATTAAAAATTGGAAGGGTAAAAGCTAGAGACCTTATGGATTGGGATAACAATAGTTTAATAAGGAAAGCAAAAGCCTCCCACAGAAGGAGAGCAAAACAAGGAATTTATTCACTGCTTCCCATGGGCAGGCAGGTGTTCAGCTATCTCCAGGAGATGAGGATCTTGTCATGTGTCCTGGTGACTTGGGAACACAAACACCATCACTCCAAATATCTTCCCCTTCCTCCTTCTCCCTCACCCCCATTTTTATAGACTGAGCATAGACTCATATGGTCTGGAACATCTCTTTGGTCAATTTGGGTCACTTGTCCAAATTGTGTCTACTCCCAGTGTCCCAGGCATTCCCAGCTTCCTAACTAGTGTGGCAATAGGAAAAGCCTTGGCTCTGCGTAAGCTCTTCTCAGCCATAAAAAGACCATGTTTTAATCCACCCGACAGCTTCTATTTACCTGTACTTATAATGTATATAAACTACTATAATCTAATATAAACTAAGGTATGGGATATGAAGGCTTGGATTCTTGTCTCACTTAGATCTCTTCACTCTATATTCTGAACACTTCTCACTATGTTCTATATCCAAACAATGGAGAAAAAGTGCATTTTTTGTATTACTCATCTTATCAATAGCTGTGCATTTTAGGGTGAGATTAATCACTTGCATAAATATTTTTCTCCATTGACTAAAGACTTCTACGTCTTTCCACTGATCAGATGTAGTTGTTAACATTAGGCTTTATTAATACTTCCTGGGCTAGTTAGTAATTAAAAAAAATCATATTACTGAGTTCTGGAGTTACCAAGCCTCTAGAAAGACTTTAAGATGTGGCCAGGAATAAGCAGAAGGCAATATTGATTTGACACATTAAAAGCCAGAAAAAAATAGAAAGAAATTATATTTTAAAAAACAAAAGAAATAACAACAAAAACAAAAGCAAACAAACAAACAAAATGCAAAACACCACACTACACAGTCTAAACCAACGACCAAATAACCCATAGAACCTCTCTGCTAAGTCTTTTTCCCTGCCCTAGAGGAATGGCTGACAAAATTCTAGTCCTTGTCAACTGCTCATACAAAATGTCCTTGTATGATTTCCAACAAAGAAAGAATGGTCTTGCTCTTAAAACCTTTCCTGCCCCTGTGAAAATGAGCTTAGGGTTTGTTGAAAACATCAGGCTTTTTCTTTTTTACTGCCATACTTGTTACAAGACAGCCAAGTTTGATTTATATTCTCTGACTAAACAGCATCCAGATTTAAACTGTTATAGAAAACAGTTTTCCCAAACATCTAATTTGGTCAGCAGCCAGCCTATTTTAGACACAAAGGTGAAGCAAGTACTTTCCTATTGAACTATATAACTCATTTTTATGAATAAGAAACCAAGAACTTCAGCTTGACACTTTCAAAAAGTACTATATGCAATCAAATATATACCATATAAAATCAAAAGAAATTTTGGAGACCTTCTTTGCAAATTACAAGAACATTGCCTGCAATGTCCTCAGGCCTCACACCAGTGTCTTTCCAGTTCCCCTGAGTAAGAAATATGTTTACTTACGTACTCACACATTTCTGCTCTGATGTCTACAATTAATTTTGAGGCAAGGTCAACATTACTTTGCTGTACCTTGACACCTATAGAAGGGAACTCTTGCTGAGTAACTCCAACACTGAACCCATTAGTTCCAGTCACTGGTCAAAGAATCTGCCAAATGAGTTATTGTAGACTCATTTATTATTTTCCAGTGTCTGCTAAATAAGCTGGTAATTGGGGGTTTTTTGTTTGTTTTGTTCCTGAAACCAATATTAGAGGTAGATAAAAATGCATAGTATGGATAAATTCAAATTTTAAATGTTTTAACCAACAGTTTTCAAGGTGCTTATTCTGGTTTGACTCCAAGATGAAAATTATGACAGACATATGAGACTATAGTGAAGAATAGGAGACTATATCACTGAATTCCTGGGCTGGAGTTCTCTAGGAATAATATAAAAATATTTTTTTTAGTTTAAGACAGAGGATAACCAGGATGAAGGAAATTTTCAACATGTTGAGAATAATGGAGACTTTTTGAAATGAAACTTGTTTACAGCAATATCCTTTTTCAACCTTTGATGGGCAAAGTAAATCTTTGCTTGTGGTAGATGGAACTTTACTCCTTGATGATTGCCTCCAGTCTGCCTTTAAGAAAACTATCTACAGTAACATCTGTTAATGTCAGCAGGGAAGCTTTTTCTGCTATAATTTTATCAAGGTAGAAGAAAAGTTTATTAGATCATTACATAAATTACTCATGTCTTCCTGAACACATTGAGAGTTTCAGTCTTCACTTAGAGATAATTTGTGGGACACATGTCTCACCTTTTCTAAAGCATTAATGCATCAAATACTCTCAAAGGCAAATATTTTTGGAAGCCTTAGAAGTGCATATTAGTTTTCAGTAAGCTAATAAGCATTGTAATAGATTGATGTATTGTGTTTGATTTCAAGGAATTGAGTTTAAAAATATCGTTCTGTGTTACTTAAGTCATTAAACAAATTATAACATCTGTATTTTGCCTTTGATTCAGGCACCTCTTGAAAAACACAATTTCAGCAAATCAAACAGTAACTTTATTAACAAATATTACATTTTTTTCCTAGTGCTTTAACAATTATTTTATAATTTCCTTCAGTAATTTTTTTTTATTTGGAATAATTCAGCATAAATATTCTACAGACAAAGGTAGGGCCCAAAATTAAGAAATCAAATCATAATAGTCATTCAAGTTTTGAACTGACTTGGATTAGGCATTCATGCCTCATTATTTTATTCTGTTATGTGTCTGCACAAAGCTAACTCTTGCAGTAAGGTTTCTAATATGATCAATTTCTCCACATATAAAAAAGCAAATAAATAAATGTTCTTCCACATACTACACTTTACAGTAGATCTGTAGAAAATTTCACTCCTACAAATTTCACTCCTACAAATTTTCAGCATCGAATTTCTTATGGCATCCACAGTTTCATGGTACGATACAAGGCACGGTTCCATTGGCCAGAACAAACAATAAACCTGGTTGGAAACCAGTTGTGTATGAAACAACTATGGTATTTGTATATCTCTAGTGGGCTAAACCAAACTTTTGGATTTATGCCTCCTGAAATTACCAGGTTTAATTCAAAAAATACTTTATAAAACTCTTGCAGCTTAAATCCATTTTCAGCCAGCACATGTTAGTCATACCAAGCCCCAGAGAGAAATCTAGCCAGTTACAGAAGGAAACTCATTAATATTTCTCCTTATAATCTGATTGTTTTTCCTTTATTAATGCTAGTTAATTTAGAATGAGACTCCAAGGATATTAAATGCCCATGTGTGAACCAAAATTGGCAACTTGGATTGTAAGTCCAGCCACAAGCACAGTTTTTTGCTTTTGAAGTTGCTCACAGCAGGGACAAGCTGAGCTTGCAGCCAAGGGAAATTGTGTATTTGGAAACCAATAAGGCCAAAGTATGCTTTCCTGTATGACTCTAAGTACATTAACAACAGTTTTTGCATGTCCTGCTGCATGTCCTTAACTAAAATCATCTTAGACCCCAAATGTCAGAGTTTGGAAACCAGGCATCAGTGGGCCAGGACTGACTAAAATATAAATGTGGCATTTGCTGTCATTTTATACCCTAAAGAGTTATTTAAATTTACTCTAATCAAGTAAACAGAAGATCTTTTATGAAATTTTACTCTGTTGTCCTCAAACAGAGAATATTTCTTCTTATATGAATTATCTTTCCTACATTAAAAATGGCTGTTTGTTATTTTGTCTTTTCAGGAATGGCTACATAGATTCACAGAATATTTTCTGTTGGAATAGACTTCTAAGATAATGGAGTTCAGTCATTAACCCAGCACTTGAAAGTGCACCACCAGTAAATATTATCCTGAAGTGTCACGGGTACATATCTTTTAAATAGCATTAGGGAGGGTGACTCAACCATTTCCCTGGGCAGCCTGTTCCAATGCATGACAGCCCTTTTGGTTGCTAAAGCTGTGATAATGAGCAGATTTGCTGCTCAGCTTCTTCTGTCCCACTTCAACAGGCAAATACCTGCAGAAGCCATTGCCACAGACTTGATCAGGGCACCCAGCTGGGTGTACTTGTGCAAACATTCACACCCCTTGGCCTCATGGGCATGTCCTGTCATGCTCCTGTGTGTCTTCTGTCATGCACATCTTCTGGGGAATATTTCCTGTTTCACAGAATCACAGAATCAGCTGAGTTGGAAGGGACCCACAAGGACCATCAACTCCAACTCCTGGCCCTACACAGGACCATGCCCAAGAATGTTCTCAAGAGTGTTCTCCAAACTTGAGCTCTGGCATGTTTCCCGCTGGGGGCTCTTACAAATAATGATTTTCCTTCTGATTTTCCTTCTGATATTTAAAGATCATATCTTTGGAAAGAAAGCATAGGAAATCAAAGGAAATCATATCTTGGTCTCCTGAAAATGAAAGCCACTCTGAGATAATATATATAAGAACATACTGGCACTTACTGAGTTCCCTTATACGAGGGACAGTGTTCTGTCTATATGCCACATTGCTTTGTTAAATACATATAAAAATTATTATGAGATGGAAAATTATAAACTCTTCTGATGCTTAGATAGATATGAATATGAAAAGTAATGTCCCAGCTGGGCCAGACAGTGAGTGCCAGGCGGGCAGAAGTGCCATGTTGGTGCTGGGGCAATCTATGAACGTGCCCGTGCTCTTGAACAGAGGGAGTGCTTTATGCTGCACCAGTGGCCTTCTGCCTCTGCCAGCCCGAAGGGAGAACAGGACATGGCTGTCTGTGAGTCCTGTGGGCAGCCATCTCAGTGAGTGAGTGAGTGTCCATGGCTCTGTGTGTCTCTGGGATATTGCTCAGTTGCTCTACTGATTGAATTTTCCAATGGGAAGGCAGCAGCTGAAACCTTTAGCCTGAGCAGAGCCCCACGTGTCCAAATTAGTCTTCAGCAGAGAGGGACAAAGGAGACGCAGGCTGGAGCTGCTGCAAACAATGGACACTTGTAACATCCCTCAATAGTGACAATCTGTTAATTTACCTCAGTTCCTCCACCAACATTCAAGATAGCTGTAATCAGGCCAGTGAATGGAACTTAAACATATAAACAATTTTTCTTAACTGTTAATTATGGCCCATTTTAACTAGGAGAAAATATTGCATCTGGGAACAAACCACCCCTTTCACCAGTAAAGACTGGATATCACCAGGCTGAAATGCAGTGGCCATTGATAACTCCCAAAAGCTAGAAAATATTGAATTACAATAATAGTCAATAGTTTCTACACTTTTAGAAGGGTATGTTGAACTTTTCATTTCCTTACCTGAACAAGTTTTGCTGAAGATGGATTCAAAAATTTTTCAGGGCCTGAGAGCCCAGCAAACTTCATTTTTTTTTTCCATTTTGGGAATTTCCTTATTTTTCAGAGATTGTTGTGTGAAATGTATCATAATCATTATTGAAAATGTATCAAGCCATTTTTTGCACTATTTTGCATCTTAAATATAAAGGTGTGGAGGAGGAGGCAATTCTTGTTTATAATGCCCTTTTAAATAAACAGAAAAATAACCTGGACTCTTAAAGATTTAGTGGGTTTTTGGCTGGCTCTAAATTCATGTAATGTGCAATAGATATTTTGCCAAAAATATTTTATGGGTTTTGAAAACAGTTTATTCCTTCCAAATGTTGAATTTAACAGTCCTACAATATTTTATAACTTCCATTCTATTCATATGGCTTGTCTTTAGCCTAGCAACAGAAGTCATAATGATTTTGATTGCTTCTAGAACATTTTATGAATTCAGAATTGATGTTTCAGCAGTTTTGGACTAAAAGTCACCATTTCCTGATGAACTGCAGGTTCATATAGTTTGAAATAATGATGAGTGAATCTCATGCACACCCTTACTATCAAGAGATAATTTAGAAAGCAGTTCATTTTACATTAAAACAGTCTTGTTCCAACCAAGTCCTAATAGCTGACAAATCTAATGGATTAAATATTCCACTTTAAAAACATATTTATACTTACTTAGATAATTTTTGTAACTCAGAAATAAAACAGAGTAAGATGCATACTCCACTTCAACAGCATTTGAGACTTAATAGTAAAAACTGTTGACCAAGAATGAAATGAAATTATGCAATAAACATTGCACAAAGAATAACTGTGCCAAAACCATTTTAATAGATTATGAAAGGAAGTAATTTAAATGTGTAGTTGATTTACAGGCGGAAAGATGCCTTCACATTGACAGAATTTCTGGCAATTCAACTTTTTTTTGGCAGACCTTCAACTTTTCATTACACAGAGGAAGGAAGAACTATCTGTTTCAGTTATGTGTGGTTAGTACATTTATATACCCTAGGCTAGGGCCCTGTTTGCACTACTCTCGCAACACATTATTTGTCTAAATTGCCTCAAATAGGAAGATAGATGTTCCTTCTTAAGGGAGATATCTTCATAGGCCAGCCTAACTTTAAATGTTTTGGCCGAAAGCAAGGTTTTCTGAGGAGCTTCTATTTTCCTTGTAAAGAACTGAATGGCCCTTTTGTGGTGACACTCTGTGCTGCTGCGTGCATCCCTGGTCACAGGGGTGTCAGAGGGGTGGCCATCACACACTTGGCTCCAGAAGGGCAAAACAGCCTCCCAGGAACCCTAACCATTCAGTCAAAGTTTGAGCAGCCTTTGATCTACTCTGTAAAGAGATCCCTAATTATCTCTATAAATGAGAAAGCAGAAAGCAACTTGGAATTAATTTGGCTGGGGCTTTCTCCCTCACTTGTGCTTTGCAAATAATTTTCAGAGCTCTTTAAAAAATACTCATTGGCTGCAGCTCTCTACAATAACTCCCTAAATTTTGTTCTTTGGATCAGTTAAGCAAAAAAAACCCACCCCAGAACTTCCGTTTTTATTCTGGTCTTGCTTTTTTAGCTTTAATTTCATATGTTCTTGGAGAAGCCTTATACAATTTAGCTTTAGAATAGAATTATAAAAGTTAACACCATCTCATTTCATTTTCACTGCCTACTCAGTTCTGCTGTGGCACATAACAAGTTCAGGGTTTTACTATAGGGTTCCAATTGCAGGTTGACTTGCCCAAATTTGTAGAGATGGCCAGCTCTGAAAATGTGAAATTATTTGTTTAGTAGTATCTCTTTCTTATTGTTATAAGATATAGATTTATCTAGAATGCAATTTAGTAGGCTTTGACTAATAGAAATGGAATGTGGCTTGAAAATCTACAAATTACCACCCATTTATCTAATTTTGTTACTGGAAGAAAGTATGGTGCATCAACATGATACTGAGCCTCCCTTAATTAGTGCTGTTGAGAGATATGGTTATTAGCTCAGCTACAAAATGGAATTAACACTGATATATAACTTTTAGGATCTGAGCATATATCTCTATATGACATTATGCAAATCTTACAAGATCGTCAATTTTCTAGGGACTCCATTGTCCTTCAGGCATGGCCAGAGTATGTCAGGGACAACTTAGTTATGACTTACACTTCTAAAAATCTACTCAAATATTTAGAGGCAAACCATTAATAGAACTGAAACTGACGACAGAATAAATGCAAGAGCAAAGAAACCTATGCATGTGTATAGATAGATTATGCACACAGAATTTATACAGTAGTTACACAAAGAAGTGAAAGGAATTAAATGAACAATATATAGCTATCATACTCTGTGTACGTTTCTAAGATGCTTTCATTGAGAAAAATTCCTGTCTGTACAAAATTGCTCTTGCCTCAGGGAAAAAGACCAGTGTATTTCCAGGTGAAATGAGAAATTCTCTCTTTTTCTATTTCACAACAAATGATTGATTTAGAAAAATAAGTTAGTCATCTTATACTTACCTCAAGCACTGAATGTACTCTGAACAATTAAAATTTTTGTTCAATAAACTCATAGCTCTCAAATTTTTGGCATAAACAATTCTTACCCACATTGTAGAAAGAAGAGAATGTAGATAGCTGATATGCAGTTTTAAGAGCAAGTCCCCTATTTGCAAATGTATTGAAACAGGCTAAACTTTTAAAAATGAATTCTATCATAAAAGTAGAAAAAATGAAATAGAATGTGATTTGTTTTTTTCCTAAAAATCTTGACATCTCTGATGTGGCTCTAGTGAATCAAAGGATAAGTATGTTATGAAACGAATATTTTGAACATGCATACAAGAATAAAAGACAGGAATTTGGGCATCTTTTAAAGTCAAACATGGGCAAAACCTCAGCAAGGACCAGATGTTCTTATGCATATAAATAACTTACAACAAACACAACAAGTTTGTCCTGGTAAGTTGGATTTTGGGGGTTTTTTTTCCTGCATAAAAGTTTTACCGTAGGCAAAACAGAACAAAATGTAAGGCATTCTCCACAAACAAAGAAAATACTTAGTTTTGCTTTGGCTTTGTTTTGCTTTGTTTCCAAGAAGAATTATAAAGAAAGAAAATATTCAACTTTGGGGAAACATGAAGAATTTTTGTTTTACTAAATTAGAGAAAGACTGAATGCCACCTGTGTGACTCTGTAATTATACCTGAACAGCAGGAAAATCTGCTACTACTCGTTGAGCCTTGCTGCTGAGAGAAGTTGAATAGATCATTCATTCCATGGTTAAGGAGAGTCATTTTAAATCTGTGTACCACATGTAAAATTAGTTCTGACCTTGTCAGCCTCAAGCATGTCGTTCAGCTATGGATCATTAAATTCAATCCTTAACACTCCAGGGAAAAAAGCTTAAAAAATTAGGGGTTCCTTATATTTCATTCTATGATCTCTTACTAAAACGATATATTGACTTTGATTTTCCAGATGGAACCATCATTTATATCCTTGATGCATGAAAGCTGCAACTGGTATCTTTCTGAAGATGACTTTCTCAAAACAAAGGAGGACCAGTTAGTCTGGCCCATGCTGAATCTTTATCTTCATGGTAGCTCATGCAACGAGACAAACTTACAAGAGACTAGTATGGGGCTATAAGTCAGTCCCTGAAGCATTCCCTCCTGTGCACCTAGATTTTTCATTTCAGGCTAACAATGTGTCAAGAAATGAGTGCTTCCCAGTTTCACTATATCTTCCTCTTTAATATATTGGGACCACTTATTCACAGAGAGATGATTGAGCCTGTACAAGCTGCTGAATTTACACCCAATTGTTTGTGGTGTTCATAGTTCACTCTAATGTTCACTCTAAGACTGCAAATGGGCTTTCCAACACTCAGCACTTATCACCAACTCATGATATTTGTGATTTAGCTAAAGGCTCAGTCTATGTTTACACCTAAGGCACCTTCCCTCTCTTTTAGTCATGAAAACTCAGCCACTGGTTGAAATTAGCTGTGTGGGCCCTGATCCCTGCTGAAAAATAGGTGCTTTCAAAAGAGGAGTCCTTCAAGAGAGAGGCTTTTACTACCTCAAGGTAGACACCTATAATGCTCAGGATAAACAACTGCCTGAAGCAGCCAGTCTATCCTTACAAAATGTAAAAAGTTGGATTTGAGCAAGATATCCAATCTAAATTTATGTGTATGTTACCAAAGAGGATTTAAGGAGATACACTGACCCAGAGATGCAAACATCAAATA
The DNA here is from genome assembly GCF_028018845.1 of Melospiza georgiana. NCBI lineage: Eukaryota > Metazoa > Chordata > Aves > Passeriformes > Passerellidae > Melospiza > Melospiza georgiana. The sequence continues at coordinate 39,395,837 of NC_080431.1, forward strand.
CCTCTAGTGTAACTCAAAATACAGTATCGTCTAAATAATTGATAAAAATCTGTTCTTATTTGCCTCAGTGATTAATGACAGAAAAAGGTCCAACAGAAGTAAGTGTGTAGAAAATAAGTTAATTTGTCTGCTTGTCTCCTGCTCTATGTTACACAGTCCTGGTACAATTTCTCCAGTTGCACATTTCACTAGGCCAATGCATTTCAGTTTCACCATGCTGAGCCAAGATATTTTTACTTTTTTTTTTTCTTAGAAAATACTGAAACACTGGCAGTTGACCTCTTTGGCAGGTCTTCCTGTGCAAACACACTTTATAGTCTGCTATAGAGACCCAAACCCATTTGCTCCAATACTATAATAATATTTCTCATGATCTCTCATTCACATATGCACATTACAAAGAGGATGGGAAAAGAATTATGAAGTCTAGCCTGGCATGTTCATTAATAACTAGATAATTCCCCTACAGTATTGCACTCTTACCATGCACAAGTTCAGAGGAACAATTTAATATGCTTGGGGACAAATTATGGACAAGGCCTGATGACAGAGAATCACTGCATTACAGTCACAGCTCCCTCTATATCCTGAGAATGGGATATTTTGTGACATCATTAATATTTTTTGAAGGTCTAAACTAGGAGTCTCAGTAGTAAATTGCATATTTAGTTGGCTTGCCTAGCCTACTCACCATCCATGGATTTGAAGCAGAGAGAAAATGCAGTTAGTCTTTTCTGAAAGAGGTAGGAGGTTCACATTGGCTTCTTTATGTTGATTTGTCTGTGTCAAACTAACTCCATGTAATGTGAAATGTTCACCTTTTTTTTGCAATTCATATCTGGAAGTCTTAATTTTTTTCACTAATAAGGGAACGGAATTTCTATTAACTTTTTTTGGTAAAAGGTAGATTCTACAGCATTAAAAAAATCAATCAGTTCAACTTAAATATTTCTAAAGTAGAGAATATTAAATAGTCTTGGTTGATAATTATTACTGCAGACAACTGAAAAAAGAGTTAGGTAAAATTTGAAAAATGAGATGGTCAGTTTTAACAAGTACTACATGTAATTTAAAATTTGAAAAATACTGTATTTGGCTCTGCGTCAGTGGGGCTGGAAGAATCATTTTATCATAAGTTTCTACCCTCCTGATGAGAGCACTTTGATTTATTTTATCATAAATCAAAACTCCTGCTGGGCTATGAATGAAAGATTTGTAAGGTTTTGGCCTTTAAAAGTGGTTGGGAGCGTAAAGGAAAGAACATGAGAGTTTGCATTAAGGGAGGTAGAAAACCATACTGGCCAATAAATACATATTGCAAAATTAACAACTAACATAAGAGAGCACAACCAAGTAAAATTGCATTCATTTATGCCAGCATTTGATCTTCCCCTTCAACACAAAGCTGAAGGGAAAAGCCTAGCCCACCTAATTCAGTCACATAGTATCACAGATAATGGTATCAGACAGTCTCTCGTATGTATTCATCAAGATATGTCCAACACACGGATGTGTAGAAGCATTGACCTTGAAAGTGTAAAACCTTCGATCCACAAACTGTTACTCATGGGAATTTAGTATACCTGAGAAGGCATCCAACAATATTTAAACATGTATGAATATTTTATTACAAGGTGTAATTAGGATAGTGTGACAAAGATAAGAACAATGCCTTTAAAATTAATACTCTTTTCACCATATGCTAAAAGGGAAGCATTAACCTCTTCAGCAGTACATTGGTTAACCTTTATTCTCATCTGTGACTTTATAGCCCTAAATTATTGTAATCTGTTTGATAATTTCATCTTGTTCCCTGTCCTTGGATTCTAGATAGGCCTGAATATAGAACAGGAGATTGAAATCCTCTACTGCACACAGGGAATATCAGATATAGATAAGGCCATTTTTACCACAGGGAACTGTAGCAGGATAGAATATAAGAAAATAAAGATCGTGTAGAAAGTCATCTTACCCCTAAGGAGTTGTAGCTGGGGCAATAATCAAAGATTAGGAGCAGGCCTGACTTTAACAGGCCAGAGCTGTAACCAATGAGAAGAAGAGTGCTATAAAAGAGTGGGGTGGCTGGTTAAGAAGGATACTGGAGTGAGCTGGCTGCTTTGTGGAGAAGAAAGAGTGCTTGGAGGAGATGCCCATGAGAAACACCAAGGAGGTATGAAACTTTAACATTAAGGAGACAGCAGTATGGAATCCCTGCAATAAGATGACAACAGGGAACTTGTTGTTTAGCAAAGAATGACCATGACTGATCATCCCTTCATGTCTTCCAGGTTTGAAACAGCTTCAAGTGGGAGTATAACATTCTTATTCTGCCTATCCACTTGGATTTTCAAAATGTTTTTAGGAAAGCTTTTTCTGTGCAAGAAGCACAATCAGATGTTGGGGTTTTTTTGCCCAACACTAATGCTTACAGTCTTTAATGATAAGTATGTGTTGTTTTGGTTTTGGGTTTTTTGAGTTAGTTGGTTGATTATTTTTGTTCCAGTAGTCTTGTTTAATTAATACAGAGAGTGCCAGAGTTTAGAGCTGGTTGGTAATTTTTAGATTAAAAGGCTGACTTGCACAAACAACAGCAAAATCTACACCTATTCTTAGGATTTCATGATGGACTTTTCCCTTGAAATGAGATATAGAGGAGAATGTAGTAAAAGGAATTACAAAAAACTGTGTACAGTAAAGAAGAATTTAAATAAGATGCACAGAAGGGTGGAGATCTGGGGAAAAAAAGATCAGGAAGGTAGATGAAATCGTATGAACAGAAACTAAAATGAGCAATCTTTGTTTAATCTAGAAAAATAAAAACTGAGAGAGGGAATGGTTGCTCTCCATATATAAATAAAAGATAAAATATAGGCAGAGAAGAAACAAAAGAGTACTCTGAAACAGTGAGACAGTAAATATGGTCACATATAGAATAATTTTGGAATTAGAATTAGATCTCTAACCATATCTAAGCCAAAGAATCTCTGAACTTTAACCAAGGGTTCAAGGTCAGCTTTGGATCATATAGGTCCTGAAGCAATCTTGAGAGTGAGATTGACTCAGTTTAATCAAAATTTGTTCCTAAATAGATTTAATTGAGCTTCAATTTAATGACCTACACAGGTCACATTTAGCATAAATTAATTTAGGTTTTTGTTTAGGATGAGTTACCTACTGAGATCTGTCTCTATGACCCAATAAGTTCCCTCCTGACAATGATGCTATTATAGCATTTCAATTTCTACTTAATTTTCATTGGGACAGTCTTCCTCCCTCCAAATGGAGCTGGCAATAACCATCTAGGCAGTTTTTCTTCACATTTTGAGAATGCCCCCTCAAACTCATATTTTGTCATTCTCTAACATTTTCGGTTTGTGTCTTAGCTACCTCACTGTACCCTTGGTATTCCCTTATTGTCAGTGATGAAGCCTACGCTAAGGCGCAAGCCTGGTGCGCTGTGCCTGTGAAGCTAATCTCATAAGCGTCCAGAGTGAAAGACCTAGCAGAGCATCTCTTAATTCTCTTTCCTCTGAGGTTTTGATCATGACCCAAGTGCCATTTCAACCTACTGTAGCTGTAGGTAGAGCACTTCAAAATCAAAGGTTTCCATGAGATTAGAAAATGACCCCAAGAGATTTTAGTTTTGCCAAGAGACTATTCCCTGAGGTGACATCATTCACTATCAGATTATTAGAGCCATGCTTTGGCAAATGACTATTGTCATTCAGGCAGTGATAAGGAGATATGGATTCAAACTTATAGTGCAATCTGTTGTAAAAGTTAAGTGAGCCACTTTCAAGCTCAGCTATCATAAATAAAATGTTTCAACTTGTACAGTTTATTATTCTCATCTTCAATTATATTTTAAAGGGCTTCCAAAGACTACTCATTTATAAATTTTATCTCTAACGTTAACAATTTTAATATTGTTGTGGATACATCCTTCTCCAAATGGTTCAAAACAATTTTCTCAATTAGATTGTTTCAGTAAAATTTTTTTCTCAATAATTTTTTCCCATTATCACAGATTCAGTAATTTAGATTCTGCTTGTGATGCATGACAAGTGCAATTTTGAAGGGTCCAGACACAAATATATCCTGTAAATGTGCTTTTCAGGTTCTGCATTTGTCATTCTGGTGGACAATATCAGAACAGAATTCAGAACCCATTAAAGTTTCCCTTGAGACATTCAAGTGTTATAACAGGAAATTCTGTGCTTCAATCAAGGAGCTGTATGAAATCAATGGGAACGTGAAACTCAAATAATTATTCTAAATAGTACATTTATTCTCCAAAACTAAGGCAATTCTCCATTGCAGGTTTTATTCAAATTATTTACAAAATTAATTTTTACTCAAAATTAAGTTTTGACCATAATCATCTGAAAGCATTCCTTGTAAGAGCTACTAGGGCCTCATAATTTTTAGTAAAAGATGCCTAGGAGTATAATGATCATTGTAAAACAGAAGTGATGAAGGCTTTCACTCAAAAAGTGAGGTTTAGCTGCTTTGTTTCAAGAATATCAGACCATGTTTCTTCCCTTCCAGGTGACTTTGCAATGTAGTTCCTATAGCTCTGAAACACTTCAGGAATCCTAAATTCATAGGACCTCCTCTTAAACATTTTCTCACTTAATGGAATTTTTTGACAAAGGTTATAGAGGAGGCACTAGCCTACCCTTTACCGGGTTAGTGAACAAACGACAAGTGTCTTCTACCATACACTATGTGTTAGGCCCAAGAAAAGCTAAAAAATGGAAACTATCTGGCACAAATGTTCCTTAACTACACACCAGATGCTACTCTAAGGACTTGACTCAGGCACACTTCAGTTCTCAATACCATTTGAATCATTCTCATGTATGTTAGATTTGGAAATGAAGCTCGTAGGCATGGTACAGTGTGGGTGGGACTTATGGCTACTCTGGGCCTTCCACAGAATAGCTGGAGGCCAGGCCAAATATCATAGGATTGTTCAAATTGCACTGGAACTTCATGTGAAGGCAACTGAATCGAGATCTGAGTCTCATTTTGGGAAATTATCTTCAGTATGCTGCAATCAAAGAAAATGGTGGACACCCTGTCCTTGAGATGGGGAACATATGTGCATCATCTCTTCATCTAAGACAGGTGATGAAGAGATTAGGGACAAAATTAGATGGAAGAAGTGGGAATTGAGACAGTGTGATGGGCATGAAGAGCTCATAGAGGGGAAGAATATTCAGAGAAAGACAGCATAGTCCACAATTGCTCACAGTAATAATATACACAAAGAAGAATTTTCTCTTCAGGGAGGCCAAAATCACCACCTAAGTTTATAAGGACAAACAGCTTCAGATCAGGTCTTGAAAGCAGCAACACAGGTGCTCCCATTCACATGTGTCTGATGATATAGCCCTGGAAGGTACGGGTGAAACCACTGCCATCTGTTTAGGGACTCGCTGTTCTTTTTTCTTTCTTTGTAACCTCCTTATGTTATTCTCAGAATGATTTTTTTTTTATCCGGCTTGAGATGTTCTGCATTTGTATTCATATCACTGTAGACACTTCTGCTTTTTCTAGAGACAATAGGAATGTTCTTTGAGGCTCTAGAAGCAGTTTTAGGAGGAATTTTTTTAGTTTACCCATAGGAGAAACACACACAGTGTACTCCACTCTTGGGATAAGAGACACAGAAAAAAGATTAAAAAGTGTCTGAAAAACATTGCTATCTGTCAACATGCAATCCATTTTGCAAAGCACAATTCTCTAGATGTTGTTCTCAGGTGTATTTCCTTTTTATAGACAATTGTGGGTTGTTTTTTTTTTTTTTTTTACTTCTTAATTCAGTAGGATTAACTGACAAGCATTAGTCACTAATGGAGAATGGAACTAAAAATATAAATCTGATGGGCACTTGACAGCTCAGGACTCATTGATGCATTGATAGTAGACACAGACCTAAGAGGAGGCAGCACTGACACATTTACAATGCTCCAACCGTGTTTAAAAGAAAAAAGTCAGAAGTACAAGCATTACCAAGAAGTCAGTGTTAACAGGACTTAACAACATTTTGCTCTCTCTTCTATATTTAATTTATGTGTCACAAGATCATTGTCCTTTAAGGCTCTGAACAGCTCTGTCTACATATTGTTTTCAATTATTCTTTTTGTCTTTTCCAACGCTGTAAATTCCCTTCTCTCCCAAACTGGAAGTACTCTTTGGTTAAACAATTTGCTGTTTCCTTCTCCTTCTTTTGTCTTCCATAGCCTTAATTTCAGTCTGCCTGCCCTATTTACAAGTTTCTTCATCTTCCACGTTTCAAACAGTTTCCATTCCACACCCAGCTGCCTCCATTGTGTACACGTTTGGGGCACAGAAGACTTTCACTGCAATAGGCCAGAAGTACAATTGACACATTACCTGTGGTCAGTGCATTTGCTTTTCAGAGAAATACCCTGCTATGGTGACATGGTACATGAACAAAAATTCATTGCTTCCAAGGTTAGCTCAGTATGTGTTTTCCTGGTTTTGTACTCTGAGATCAAAAGTCCTGCCGGACTTGAGCTGGGTCCCCACGGGACAACAATAACTCTCAAAAACACATTGCACTACCTGTGTCACCCAAGATCTCTCCTTCCCCCACCCTGGAAAATGAGTAGGACTGTGGTGTTTTGATGCTCTGTGTATATCTAGCCCTATCTTATTTAAAAAGGCATGCATAACATATGGGATGCATTTTTCCTAAATTTGCTTTGAGATGGAGACAGACCAAATAATTTTGTAGCTATTTTCCACTGCAGCAGACTGAAGTCTAGAAATGAAAAGGGGGAATACAGTTAGACACTTTTAGAGGATTTACACTTTCCTCATGTAAAATCAAAAAGAATATTTAAAATCAAAAGTTTTTGACATTTTTTGTATCTTGCTAATAAAACACAGACAGGATTCTAATTGCAAGGAGTGAATCACTCCCAAAATGTTTTACTTTGTTCCATCTCTCAGGTCAACTTTAGCTTGGGACTTTTCTTATGGAAATATATTAATTTTGCAACATGCTGTCATGAAATATAACTGTGTTGTAGCCCTGAGATTAGGATCTGTTAATTCCTGAAGATCCAAAAAATCATCATGACAGATTTACAACACTGAAACACTGAAGGAAATTTATTGAACATACTTAAACAGATCTTGAATTACCTGCTCCCTAATTAGAAATGGCTCCAAAGCTAGCCACTGTAATAGACTTCTCAGTAAATTGTTTTCAAACCCTAGGGCAGGTTGTAGTCATTATGTTTTCTTTACACTCGGCACAAGATGGTCTTTGTTTAGTAGCCTGCATGTTACATGTATCCTTTCACATTTTCCTAGTGTTTCTATTTATTTATTTAATTTTTTATTCCAATGCTATTCCATTTTTGAAGCATGTGGACAATTTTAGGATGGCTGCTACCTCTGTCTTTACTGACTCCTATCTAAAAAGCTGGTACTTCCTCTTCTTTGGGGAAAAAAACTACAAAACCAAACAACACACACTAACAAACAAACAATCCCCTCCCACTCCCCAAAAAAGAGAGAAAAAAATATAAGGAACAAGACTGACAGCTAGGGAGAGAAAGGGAAGAGGAAGAGTAAAAGATCAAATGCAAGAAGAGAAATACAAATACAAATCTACAAATTCCTAGACCAGGAGAATGTATCAAAAAGGAGACAAATATACAGAAGATTTAAAGTGTAGTATATATATATACACGACTTCTCAAAACTTTTTTATAAGCTTACATTTCTTTAAATTTTAGGAAGTATTTAAGCTCTTGAAAGATTAATTCATGTGCAAAAGAAGTGTGCAAAACAGCTAGCAAGTTCTTTCACTAAATAACCACTTTCTGGAATGTTAAAAGGATAACCCACTGTGTGTTGAAGCCCTCTCATCTGCAGTTGTCTTTTAGTAAGTTCCAGATGTGAAAAAATATGAGCACCTGACTGGATATGAACAGCAGATTGCCATTTTTTTTTTCAGTTAGCGTCACATATATTGACCAAGGCAGAATAGAGTCTCTACTCTTTTGGTGAAGTCCTTTATCCCATGACACTTGCTCCCAATCTTTTTCCCACTCTGCCCTAAGATTTCTTAGTAAGTTTTCACTTGCACTTGTGTGTATACATATTGGAATCACTGCCAGAGAGAGGCTGAATTGTTCAGATCCAACCTGTACTTGAACCAAAACCATCTAAAACTGCTTCATTCTTCTTAATGTCATTCCAAGTGAAGTTCAACATTGTTCAGTCTTAAATTTGGGTGGAATCCTCACTCTAGAATCCTCAGTCTTTGGGTGAAATCCTCACATTTTAATAACAGTTAGATATTTTTAACTTGTTCCAGTAAGAAGCAAAGCTGTTTAGGAATAAAAGCATGCTTTAATAATTTCTGTAAAACCTTAGTATGGTGATTTGCCATTGGTTCTACTAGTTTGTATCAAACATAAGCCTTGCCAGGTAAATTAGAAAAGTCATCTTTAGAATAATTCCTTAAAATACAATATATTATCAGTCCTTAAAATCAAACTATTTGTGCTTCTTATCACTGATATCTCATGGAGGTATTCCTTTTCCATACAAGTTTTCCAGTTAGTTCCAAGCACATCTGAAACAAATGTCGCATCTTTCTAAAAAATCCTTAATTATCACTGAAAGAAATTTAAAGCACGGCTAAGCATGAGGGAACAGAAAGGAAATATCTGCTTCTTGCAACAACTATGAAAAAAGTTTGCAAATCTGTGACATCATAAACTACTAATTATTTCCACACTTAGGAAAGTATTAGAATTTATTAGGGTCTTTCAAAGATATGGAAAATACTCCACAAGTGAGGCAACTGTAATTCAGGAGAGGTGGAGTCCAAAATGAATTATTAAGGTCATTTCTTCAAGAATGAATATAAATATTTTCCACACTTCACTACACCAGCCACAGTATATGCATGAATATACATCTTAAATGCTGGCATTCATGGGAGCTGTGCATATGTAATAGCTATCCTATCTATTTTAGGAATTTTGAAGGCACACGTTTCTTTGGCATCTACCTTTCATATTTATATAAGTTTAAGGGCTGAAAGAAACTTAATATATGTCTTCCATCTTTGCTAACACAGAAAACTGAAAACTGTATGCAAAGACTTAGCCATGACAAATTGATGTTGTTATATTCTGAATATTTATATTATTAAAGATAAATGCCACAGAAAAGGGTGGACCTGGAGCATTCCACAATGTTCTTATGTTTGTCCTAAGAATCAAGCTAATTAATGTTTTATGAGCCTTGATCTTGACCTTAAGGTTTTACAGAACTGGATAAAACCACAATACCAGAATATTTCTTTTTAGAACATGTCCCCCTAAATCAAAGAACCAGTAATAGTGCCAGAAAAACATACAGCTGTAGTGTCTTTACTGTGATTGCTATTTCCTTTTTCATCTATAAATGTGTTGGTTGGCCTGGTTACAAGTCCCAGCCTGTGCTGCTGCTTCTTGCCATTTCCCCCCTGTCCTGCTTTTCCACAACAGGCAGGCAAACTCAGTTTGACTGTTCATGGTCAGACAAAATTACATGTTCAGTGGAGGTGGCTCATTGGACAGAATGCAACAGCAGAAACACATGGATGAGGGCAATGGTGGTATCTTTAGCCACACAGTTTGATCTAAAAGAAGATCTATGAAGAGATCTTACTGTCTTTCCCCCTCTATCTACTTTCAGTGGATAAGATTGTTTCATTTAGACTTCTACAGACCAGAGCATATTGTTCATGCACAGCAGTCAGTACAAACAGGTTTTATGCAGAAGAAAATACTGGTCAAATAGTAGAGAACTGTCACTTAAAAATCTATTTCCCTGATGAACAGTCATCCCAAATTCTTGATGAAAGCATGCTTAAAGACAGACAGCCACTTGCTGAGAGCTCAAGATAAATATACCCAAACTCATTGATCAAGTATGTTAACTATGCCCCGGACCATCCATTTGCACCCAGCTCAGCTGGGAGAGAGCAGCCTGTCTCCATACAAACTAACTCTCTCCCTCCTAAACAAGGAATCTTTACCAAAGGCATCTGCAGATGATTGTCCCTATCACTCTGAGACATGGTCATGCCTTTTTCTGGAACATGTTCATTCAGTTCAGGCTGAAATTATGCCTTCAGTAACAGCAGCTGAAGTGTGCAGGAATTTGATTTTCTTCCTACTGTCCACCAAGCCCCAAAATATACAGGTATCTTCCTGAAAGACCCAAAAAACAAGTTCGTGCTGTGCATAAACTGGAAGTCAAGTGCATGTCCCAGTATGGTTACTCAGTCATGGCAGCCTAGTGCCCGCTGTTTTTCCTGCTACAGAGACTGATGGCTTCCTTCTGTGCACACACAGCCATTCTCTGTCTATAACAAAAAAGATATTTTCAGAGAAGCAGAAAAAAATTGACTGAAAAAAAGAGGATTAGAACTAGGAAATTAAAACAAACAGAAAAATAAGTCTTTGATTAAAGGAAGAAAGCAAAATTTGGCAAGGGCAGAATGGAGAAGAATGGACTTTTACATTTTTCTTTTCGTCCTCTAAAAAACTTAACTCATCAGCCTTGTAAAAGCCATGAACCTGTAGTAATAGCAGCTTTGTGGATTTTCCAGACAATCGGGCAGCACAAAGTCACCTGATCCATCTATGAGACCTGGTGAGAACCAGCAAATATAATAGGTTACAAAACACCTGAAACTGCTGGCATTGCAAACACTTCCTGCCTAATTCTGTTGGACAACAGACACAAAGCCGACCCTGTAATTACATCCCACTCCAATCTACATTTGCAGTAATGTAATTAATACTTCCTCTGTAAAGCAATGGAATAATTTAGAGAGCAGATTTTTAACCTTAGTCTGGGAAAACTGAGAGAGTGCGAGCTCTGCTTGGGCATTTTAGCTACAGGGAAATGCTTTTCTGGTTCCATTTGCTCACAGAAACTGTAATTAGATGCTCAGAGCTCTCTTTGTGCTAGGGCAGAAGAAAATGATACTTCCTCCCTGTTTAAAAGCCACAGGCAAGAGCGGGTGAGAAGAGCTTTTACTTATTCAGGGGACTTTATGAGAGTGATAAATGTAGATGGCCCTGCAGACTCAGCCAGCTGAGAAAGTGTTGTGTTATCCCACACAGGGAAGTATTTAGCTTGTCCTTGTGTAGTTAAAATGCTTCATCTCATAAATTATTTGGTTTTACAGTAGGCATAACAAAATCCCATATAGTTGCTATACAGAAAACAAACACTTTTCTGTTTCTTATCGTGCTACCCCATGATATACTTTCCCAGAGTTGATTTTTTTATCTGCTCCAGATTTTCTTCTCTCTCAGTATACTGCATACAGAACAGGAAAAATGACTGTGAGGCTTCTAAGATACTTCAAAAAGAAAAACTACACAGAAAGAAGTGTAGAAGTCAGGAGTATGGAATTGAGGAATAAGACAAGGATTCTCAGGTTCATAATTTTGGCCTTATGTTTTGCAATTCTACCTCATTCCCCCTTTTGGAGAGTGTCACGCCCAAGAATATGTTCTAGGAAGTAATGACTTACAGATAATCTCTTTTCTTTGTTCACACTGTAGTGAAATAGCAGTTGCTTTAGCATACTGGTTACCTGCTTAAGCAGGGAGAAAGCCTGGTTATAGTCAGAACTTCAGACAAAACAACAACAGATAAACAGAGCAAGCAAACTCTAAAACAAACAAAGACCCTAAAAACAAAACCCCCAAAAACAAACCCACAAATCAAACTTTAAATATACAGAGAGTTGTCCCTAGTATGACTCCCTTCCTGTGTTTTATGTGTTTTAGTGACAATATCGTCCAGGCAACATGAAGAAGAAATGACTGACAGCTGCCTTCTTTGAAATATGCTCACTTCCATAGGCACACAGGGTGTGCATAGCTGGCCTGAATTTAGATTTTTCAATGAAAGGGCAATGAAAAGCCTCTCAGAGGTTCTTGAAGCTCTCCAGGCTTCAAGTTATTCCTGAAGCAAAGATACAGTCTTTGTCTTCTCAAACATATGAAGCTTTCCACATCACAAGTGTTTAAAGGTACAATCCAGTACTTCACAATAACCCATAAAGCACAATTTCAGTGGGATTCAGGCATTTAAGTCCCAGAGCACTCTCCAAAAATCCTTGGCCAAGATCCCAAGAAGCACTTATTCCAAAACCCAAGTATCCTGTTATTGCACATACCTAGAGAGGACATGCTTTTGCTGATCCAAACAGTTGAGTACCTACTCAACTCTGAATTTACAAACTAGGTAGGTCCTTACCAAAGAAAGGACACCTTTCTTTCCATGTTAAGATGAAACACTTGTGCAAAGAATTTTACTGGTTGTAAAATCTAGACAGGATTTATAATAATTTTCCTACAGTTTTAGAATAATTTTATTATGAAAACAGTTGCCTAGGAAGTCAAGTGTCTAGACTCAAATCGCTTGTCAGCCTGTAGACACTTGATTGTCTATGCACTCTACACACAAAGCCAAGCAGGAGTCAGGAGAGATGTGATCCACCTGTTCAAATGAAGCCATGTATCTCTGGACAGCAGTGAAAAGATAACTGAGTAAGAGAGGGATTAGCAAAGAAAAAGGTGCTGAACTCTGCATTAGACACCTGTTCCCTCACTCAGCAGTCTAAGTCTGTATTTTCATTGCTATAGGAGAAGCAGGAAGACAAAAACATCCTATTCCTTCAGTTGCATTTGGCTGAAATTCTAAATGGCTTTGGTGATATCATTCATTCAAGATAAATAATTCTACTGTTTTAAAATTTACTTCCTGGCCTAAATTTAGAGCCATGCCTTGTAACAATTATTGTATCAGAAGAAACTGCCTACAGGAAATTGGCATTGCTCAATTGCTCATCAAATATCAGGTACAAATATCAGGTAACCTAGCATGGCTGTATTCATAAATTTGTTTTTCAAAAAACAGATAAAAGACCCTTATTCTAATTCTTCTGCTTGGTAATAAGATATGCTTGAAAAAAATATTATTTCTTTATGAATTTCAACATAAATTTTAATTATGCAGTCAGGTAACTAATTGTGTGTAAAGTAATAATTGTCACGGGCTTTCAGCATCAGTTCAGGATATTAGCATCTGAAATCAGGGCACTAATAGTCTACCCCAAATGAAATGGATTTACTTTCAGACTTCTTAAATTTTGAATGGATTTTCCATGATAGACTTTGCAGTATCACATTCATATCTGTCTTAGTGAGCTCATTCTAATGTTTGATTAAACAATTAAGTGTTTGAAACAAAAAATATATCTGGTTTTGAGCTTTTGCTCAAAAAGGTTTGAAAAAATATATTTTCAAAAGTTTCAGAGGAGTTTGGCTAATAGTATATTTTAAGGCTGGCAAGAATAACTTGGTGTCTCAAGACGCAACAAGACAGGACAGAACATTTGGCTATTGTATAAATATTTCATCTTTCCCATTTCATTGGCCCTTCCCTTCTCATAATCTTGTGTGCTGGTTTTGCAATTTTTAACTTTTTTAAGAAAAAAAACATAAGCACTTAAGCAGCCCACTTCTCAGAAAGTTAAGGACATTTTCTTATTAAAGTATAAATACTGTGAAAGCAAAAGCAATGGACCTGTTACTTTCAGGTACTTTAAAGGAGAGATTTTGAGGTAAGAAATAAAAATATTGCATAATCACTCAATAAGTCATGTAAATTTTGCTTCCTTTATTTATTTAAGGCTGTTGGCTTTCATATTTACTTCCTAGTCACAAGTAAGTCACACTTATATCGCATATAAGCAGCTGATAGTTTGAGGGACTTCAGCTAAACAAGGAAACAGGAATTCACAAAATGGACGTCATAGAATACTTTTAATCCTTTGGTAGGGAAGAATATAAATTATTGGTTGAACCATCTGATTGTACATTCTCAGAAGCTATTTCCATTTTAATGTTGCGAGGAATAAAATTATTGGGCATATTTTCTTCACTGGCAATATTTAAAAATTTCTTCCACAAAGTGCTTTTTTGAATTATGGAATAGCACATGCTAAAAAGGATTCCTTTCTTCCTTTCTTCTTGCAATGTAGATATTGCATAATCAGGATAAAATTGAATATTGACAGAAAGAATACATATAAGAGTATGAAACACACATTCTGTCAAGTTCTATACTGTGTGCTGGAGCCCCTGCTACAGAACAGGGAGTGAACCTTTAATGTCTTGATCTCTGTTCCAAAACGTGATACTTTTTACAAAGGTATGAATTTAGCATAGAATTCTCTATAAAACTGTCACTAATCTTGGTTTCCTTGTACTTATAACATCAGTAAGAGAAAGTTTCTGTTTCTGCCACCCTCCCGATTTACAAAATTTAAGTTTATAATGGGAGATCAAGAAAAGATGGAGAGAGAGCTATACGGCAGTTAATTTAAAATTAACATGTTAGAGGTAAAATGGAATAACAATTTAATTTGTGTTATGGATATCAATTTTTCTAAATCACCTAGGGAAAGGAAAAACAATACAGTGAGTACCACAGACTCACACAGATATTTTCCATCCAGTGAAGCGCCCTGTACCCATACAGTAATTACTTATGTGGAAAATAAGTATTAGAAAAGTATGACTAATGCAATTTAGCAGATGAAAGCAGGAAAGAAAGATGACACAGGGTCATCAGCCAGTTCTCAGCATACTGCAGATAGAAAAATAACTGACTAAATAATATTTCACAGTCTATGTTTACACTGGGCCTGTTTATGTGTGGCAGATGGAGTCTCACCTTTTGTGAGCAGTTTCATCAGCTTCTTCACTCCACTATTCCATTGCACAAATCTCATGAAGCTAGAGACACTGTCTGACCACCAAATCTGTTGGAACAGAAGAATATTGCAGAGTAATGTTTTACCAATAAATATCTCAGAATCACAGAATCACTAGTTTGGAAGAGACCTTCAAGATCATCAAGTCCAACCCATGCCCTAAACACGTCAACTAAACCATGGCAACAAGTGCCATAACCAGTGTTTTCTTGAACACATTCAGGGATGGTGACTCCACCACCTCCCCAGGCAGGCCATTCCAATATTTTATCACTCTTTCTGTTAAAAACTTCTTTCTACTATCCAACCTATATTTCCCCTGATGCAGCTTGAATGATCTCCTCCCAGATCATTCTGTAGAAAGGCATCAGACACTAACAAGAGCAAGATAAACCAAAGGAAAAGCTTGATACAGTTATCTTCCTTTGAAATAAATAAAAGATTTTGTTTGCATGTCATGGTCATGGAAATCTCTTAAAAAAGTTTTGCCCATGTCTGAAGAAGGTCTCTGCACTTCTAAGGGAAACCCAAGCTCTCTCTGATCCCTAGGAAGTGTCTCAAATACATGTGTGCTTCCAGGATTTTGATCAACCACCATATGGTCCCAGTGAATGACTTTCCCTATCTGTTGTACCAGAAATACATGATTTCACTGTCAAAATAATTTTTCATTAGATTTATTAAAGCCCTATGGCCTCCAGATTTCAGTTTTTCCATCCCATAGTGGGTTCTCTACTGGACCTATAGCAATCTTCTAAATGAAATGTTCTAAAGGAAATGCTAGATATACTGATCAAAGGAGACAAGTTTATGTTTTGGTTAATAGCCCAGTAAAGGGGTTATAAAAAACAGATATTGCAAGCCCCAAGGCAAAGTTCAGCTACTACTACCTAATGTACTGAGTGCGTGACTAGAGCCATCTGACAGGGACCCAGCACTCAGCTCAGAGGAAGTGCTCCTGAGGCTGTTAAATACATTTAAATGCAATTAAAGCCGTGTATACTGAAACATTTCTACAGTTAAGGATCGTACGAGAAGTCTGCAGGTCCTTTCGTCATCTTATATTTGGAACATCTACCATGTGCCTGAACAAAAGAAGATGACTTCCCGGGAAGCAGCTAACTCTATCCCATTCAGAAGATGGAAAATCATTGTGAAAAGGAGTGCCGTTCCCAAAGAAAGTTGTTTTCCTTTGCAGTCTCTCTCATCATACTCCTTTGCCCCTAAGCTATATCTTAGGAGGCAAAATTTGAAGTACAGACTCTTGAAAGCCACAGGGGCATTGTTTACATAAACGTCTGCACAAAAATCTGATTTAAATCAACAACCAAAAAAAAAATCTGGATTAAGCAGATGATATTAATTAAATTCTTGCCAGTTTATTTTTCATCTGACATTGTGCATATGATCCTCTTAATGCTTAGAGAAAACATTCCTCTCATCAACTAGTCTCATCCATCTGACAACTCATCTCTATCATGTTATCTCTCCTGTTTAAATGAGCACATTCTGCTATTTACGTTATAGCCATTTCCTTGCAGGGGCACCAACAGCCATGGGCACTGAGAGATCTAGCTTGCACTCCCTCTGCTGGTTATCACATTGGCCGTGTGGCTACAAATCAAAAAATAACTGGGGCCAAAAATTCGACTAGTACCTGCGAACCAACCCACTGCTACAACACAGAGGGAATGGCCTCAGTGGTCTCAAAATAATGGGCAGGACCAGAAGAGCAAATGCATACAGCAAAATATCTATTTGCCTATTTTTGTGGAAAAAATATTCCAGGAAACTATGCAGAATTCTGAGGCAATGAAAGAGGAAGACTAACTTGAATCGTGGTGTGGTGAGAAGCAAATCCAGCTCAAACTAGAAGAGAGCGACACCCTTTGATGGTCCTAGCAGGAGCAGAGTATCAGCCTAGGAGCTCTGAATGATCTCCTCGAGATGTCTTCACTAATTCTAGCTGGATCATTGGGAAATTGCTAATTTAGGCACACAAATGTGATACCTGCAATTTTGTGCTTAAGACCAGTACTGAATGATAGCTCCTACATTGCTGGTGCATAATTTCTTTTTAACTTGCATATTTTGATCTCTTTCCTTTCTGGTTTCAAATTATGACTGCAATATTTTTAATATTTTGTGTTTGATGACGCTGATGGAATCCTTCATTCCTGAGTTCATGTTTCCCTTTCCAGGATATGCCAAGCTGCAATCTCTGCAACTCTGCAAGACCCAGTCCTTTTAAGGGCAGGCATACCATCTGCAATGCAATCTATTGTGCGCTCTGACTCCTATGGCTCGTGAAATTACCCGTGTTTATGACACTCAGAACGGCAGCAGATGAAGCTGAAGTCAGACGTGGAATGTAAGGGTGCCAGATGTCTCAATTTTCATGGGACATTCCCACGTTTAAACAAAACTCCCCCATCCTGTTGACAGGAACCATTGTCCCAAGACCTGCACAGGCAGAACCCTCCTCCCCTCGCTGGCAGGGTGGGAGGAATCCATCTGGCACAGCCCCTCCCCAGCACCTCCCTCCCTCCCAAATTCCCTGTCTCTGGTTGCAGGTGCTGCAGCTGCAGCAATCAGCAGAGACGCTCCAGGAGAGGTGGAGTGGGGTGGAGGGAAAAGGGGGCAATGTAAGTAGAGTAAATCAGGCAGAGAAGGAAGGAAGAGTAGTTTAGGCAGAACAGCAGGGAAAAAAAAAAAAAAAAAGAAGAAGAGAAAGGAAAGAAATATGTGAGGCAATTGAAAGAAACAGAATAAATATTTCTAAAACAGAAATACAATTAAAAGAAAATGAGGGAGAAGCCCCATAAAATCTAAAGCTCTGCTCTCCCTCACACAGGTAATTAATACAACAAGCCATGCTGTCCCCCTGTTTCCACTTTCACTACTTCTTTCCGGTGATTTTCAGAGCCTGCACACAGCTTTGTGCTGGAGCTGTGAGCGTGGGGCGCTGCCAGGAGCACGCCTGAGAGCCCTGAGCAGCCCTGCACGGAGCAGGAACTGACATGGGCTCCCAAGGCCGCCTTGCAAGCAGCTGCTATTGGAACAGCTATGCAGTTTAATGATTTCTTTCCAGATTCTGCTGGATAGCACAAGAGTGAGAGAGGGGGGGACTGGATGGGAGGCTGAAGCTGAAGGTGCAAAGAAAGGCCAGCCAACTTTTGTAGTGTATGTTGCACGACCATACAGCCCCTTGTGCTGACATGATTAAATGCAGCTCTTCCCCTGGGCTCCCCTGGACTTCTTTCTTGTGTAATAATCAGCATTCTGAAAAAGCATCTTTTGCCTTCTTATTGTCAGTTCAATTGTATCCCCCCATGAGAATCCCTGGAGGACACAGTTTGCTGAAGTCCCACCTGCTTTACTTGCCTTTCCAAAGTAAAGGATTCATCCCTGAGAGAGATGTGGATAGAGATAAACCTTCAGCTCTGCACAGAAAATGTGTTCCATCTTTGCAGACCCAGTTCACATCAGTTCAAGGCTGCCAGCCCCACAAACTTACCAGTTTTCCCCAAATATCCCTATTGTAAGAGAGCCAGCTGGGCTAAAGAGAGCAGCTGTTGCTTCAAAGGAATTTTGACTTCTCAGTTCAGTCAGAAGAAAAGAAGAAGAATATAAAATCTGGAATAGTGGAGAATGAATATGAAAGACCTAACATTTGCCCACTGCTAAATAAGGCGAAGAACTTGTTTTGATGGCTATACTGATGGATATACTGAGCTCAAGATTAACTTTGCACAACCATGAGGCTTGGGTCAGCTGCATGCATTCTAAGCCTTGCTCCCATTACCCTTTCTCCAGCCCCACAAATCCTGGCATTTCCTGAGACAGTCAGAGAGCCAGATGACTTTCTGCAGACTAGAGACCAGTGTGTGGGCAGCATGGATGGCAGAAAAGCTGCAACTCAAAACCAGGCTTGCCCCCCACACTTCCAAGATGCTATAGACCTGCCCACTTCTTATTGTTCACACTGACACGTGGGAATGGATGGGATGAATTTATAGATTTTTATTTCTTCCATTTGTCCTTTTCATGAACTAAGACAGTGGCCTCTTCATCTGTGAGTTCTAGTACATGCCTGCCTAGCAAATTTTAGACATCACCTTCCCTCACAGGTTTGGCTAACTCTGCTTGAATGAAAGAAAAACAACATTAAGTGCATGTAGCCACAGACAGCTACAGTGAGACTGCGTGGAGTACAGTGAGTATAAGAAAAATGTCTTAATTTTTGTAAACAAAAGACTTGGATTTTGTGGAAGTAGACAATATGTTTTCATGAAAACTGTGAAAGGAGATTTGCAGGTCCATTTTGAAAGCTCTCAATTTTTTCCTAATTTTTCAAGGTCCTGCTTGAAGTAAGGATATAAGAAAGACTGTCTCTCCTAATTTTTCTAGATTGCAATTTTTCAGATGTCATATGAAATAAAGTCAAATACAGTACAAGCATAAATTTCTGCTATAATAGTCAGCCTGAAAAGCAGGCCTATATATTTATTGAAAAATTATCGATATCCCTGAAGTACATTGACTAGATTTAATTACGTTTAATTATTTTCTGGATGCTTCATTTGTGACCCTCTTGCTCAGAATTAGTATGAAGATATGCGGGTCATAAACTTTCTTATAAAATGCTTCTCATAAAACACTTCTCATAAAATATTTCCCATAAAATATTAGAACAACATTAGCTTTGTTTCAGCATCCTGGAAAGTCCTCCATTTTGTATGCCTTGTTTGAAATCAAGAGGAATGTCTCAAAAACCTCATCTGCCAATGCCTTTAATACTGTTGGTTACAAGTCATAGAATCTACTGGATCCAAAATTCTTTCACTCTTTATTTTGTCATTTAATGTCTGTTACAGCTACTGATGAAACACAATGTACTTCATTAAGATTGCAAGATATGAATGAATTCTCCTCCTTCAAATACAGACATTTTTTGCTGAATATATCTGATTATATTCATGACTCCAAATGGCTACTTTTTAAATATCCTTGCCTTTTCTAAATGGCTAAGATAATTTTTTTCTCATGCAAAATCTATATCTTAGCTAGGATTATTTCTAAGAATTTAAATAATTCCTGTCATTTCCTGATACAAATGAAGTATGTAATTTTTCAGAAATTTTATGGCTTTAGCTTTCTTTATCCAGTGCTTTTATTCTTAGTTGCAGTCTGCAGTGAAGCAGATATTCTATTTTATTTTATTTTATTTTATTTTATTTTATTTTATTTTATTTTATTTTATTTTATTTTATTTTATTATCTGTTGGTCTCTCCAAAACAACCCATTAATAGGAACTTTTTCCTTTATTACGTCAGCAGTTGCTTTCGAGTTCAGGAAAATAGCTTTCAAAAGAGCCATGTATTTTCATCACTGGGTCATTATTTGGCTAAATATAAAATATTAATCCAATTCTTATTAGTTATGTTAAGAAAATAATTTGCTCTTAGTTGAGTGATTAATTCACTATTTTCCATCCAAAGAGCACAAAGAGTAGGACTGACTGAAGTCACTTAATGTTAAATCTCATTAAGTAACTTCAGTCAGTCCTACTCTTTGTGCTATTTTATTTCTGTAACTTCCAGGAAATCACAAAGTCATAGAATCAATTTATTTGCAAAGGAAAAATATTTATCCAAGATTTTTCTGCCGTGGCAGGGACACTTTTCACTAGACCAGGTTGTTCAAAGCTCCTTCCAGCCTGGCCAGGTGTTCCTGGAGCAGTGCACTGGTGACTCCATGAGACCTCAAGGCTCCCTCCCCAGGTGACTCAAACCCCACATGAGAATGTAACTGCTCTTCTCACACATTATTGGAAGCTGTTTGAGGGACCAGCAATGTTTTATCTATGCTGATCTGTGACATAGATAACTATACCAAATCAATATGTAATCATATGAATCATCAGTGAATACCTGGACTCATAAGCACAGAACCGCTTTCACTTGATATTGATTCACTTGTTTCAGATTTTGCAAAACATGTTTTTAAAAGAAACCAGATAGATTAAAAATATATATTTCAAGTTCTGACAGAATGTTACTTTAAAAGATTTTTATAGGAGTTTGACAGGGAGCCTCTTTTTAATTCAGACTGATCCCTGTAACAAACTAAGGTCAAAACAGTGAATAAAGAAATTACACCACCTTTTTCTAGTATTTAAGTGTTCTCAATTTCAGTCTATATTTTCGCAAAATCCTAGATCATAAGAGCTTATTAGCCACACAAATATAATGTTGAATAAGCCAACAAAATTCAGTTGTTTATGCAACAGTTCAAGTTTAATTTGTAGTCAACAGGAAAATTGTATTTTATGACTCCTCTTCCCATTATCAAGGACTGCTTGGAATTGACAGTTCATGCTGGCAAGTGCTTAGATCTGCAAGAAATTCCATTAAAGGCAATGGGTTGATGGTGCAGTCACTAAAATATGAGGAAGGACTCTAAACATCAGGTTGTATACATAAATAATTTATAAACTTTAGATTATGCATTTACAAAACATTTGCTTTGTGTCTTTAAGCTGCCTACATCGTGTAATATGTTATCTGTTCCCTGAGAAGATGACAGATTTCTGAAACATAAAATAACAAATAGTGAATTATTTTGTTTAAGTAAAACTATTTCCGTTGCCTAGGTATACATAAAAGAATAAACATTTCCCAGATATTCAAACTTACGCAATCTTTTCTCATGACTATTTATAAATTACTAATAGAAGATCATGAAAGTGGCCAAATGAAAACAACTGTGAAATTTTCAAATTAACATAATTTAAGCCTTGTGTCTACAATAGTACTGTTTATTTTCACAAATAAGTTCTTGCTTGGAAAATGATTTTTTAAAAGTTTATATCTGCTATCACTTCAAAATTCAGTGTAATTTCACAGCATTGAGCACTGTTTTTCAGACCTCCCCCCAATGTGCTTTTAGATATCTTAATTAAAATACAGAGAATTCTATGAAAACACGTACAACTAAACTAATAAATGGAGTGAGAGTTAAGAGTATGCACGTGGACTGTCATGCTTTGCAAGCAAAGACTTGCAGAGCCATTCATCATCAAAACAAATCCTGCCAAGCATGATAAGATCTGTCATACTCCAGCCAAATTGGTAAAATAAATGTAGAAAGCAGGAATGTAAAATGATGTGACTAATCCCCAATACAGCAGAAAGGAAGGTTCTCAATACAGCAAGGAAAAAAATACTCATGATACACTGAAGGCTGAAGAGGGAAACACTGAAGATTTCTCTCCTGTATCTTTTCTTACAAAGAGTTTTGAAAATGCCACACTTCTGATGTTCTTCATTAAAAGTAATTTTTCTTTTCTTTTTTTTTTTTTTCTTATGTCTCAATTTAAATTTCCTGAATAAATCACTTGCTGCTTTCAGGTTCAGATTCTTTAGGGACCTAACCATTTAGCACTTGAGTAGAAAAGCAGATTGTTTGAGAGCTGCAAAATGCCAGGTGCTGCTCTCCTATGGAAGTCTGACCACTAGCGGCACAAAATCACCCTCTTGGAAATGCATCCTCCCTGGGGGGAAGCTTGAATGGCTGGAACATTATTTAAGGTGGCCTTTGAAATTATGCATATTCATAGAGTGGGCAGAGCTAGAGGTTCCTACAGGGTCTGCTTGAACAAAGACCAGACAATCCAGTGGGATCTTCTGCCCTGAGGGTCTCCCTGAAGCAGGATACGCCTGTGTTCTTTGGTGGGCTCAGGGAGACATCCCATTCCCTGGAGTACAGGTCCTCCCTTCAGGGAATACCAAGCCATTCCTTCTTCCTAGAAACAGCTTTATACTGCTGGCTATCCTCACTGCTTTTTATAAATATGATAAAATGAAGATCCTAAAAAAAAAAAAATAAAAACAGAAAAAGGAAAAAAAGAAAAAATGGGCTGGAGCAATAATTTTCTCTCAAAAGTCAAACCAATACATCAATATACATAGTGTATTTTGATATTCACTTTTCTAGAAGAAAAATGTCTGTGGAAAGAGAAAATTTCACTTAATGTGTCTGTAGAGAAGTTTTCAGCTGGATCTGTTAGTTTAATTATAGATATTAGGCCTTACTTCATTCATACAGAATAAAAGCACATTTTAGATGACTTGTAACTATGTCATTTTTTCTTCTGTTGGGTCCAATTGGCATCATTGGCAAAATATACTTAGGAACTTGCTTGGTTGAAATTCCTAAACAAGGAGATTCAAGAATCAGCTGAGAAGGCTGGCATACATAAAATAAAAATAGAGAACTATTCAACCTGAGGTTTATCTAGGTATTAGCTTTTTTTAACACTACTCTTTTGAAATAGTACTACTATCAAATGTATTCCATCTTTAATGAAAGAATCAAATGCATTTTATCTACCTAGTTCATGAGTTTTCCATCAGGATCTATGAAACAGCGAGTAGGATAAAACAGACCCCATTACTCAAAGAGGCTGAACTCCTTTTTTACTGGAGCTGGTCATAAAATCTGGCACAAGCTTATTACTATTAATATTCCTTTCTGTTTGCACTTACTTTTAAGCCATAAATCTTCTTTGTGGAAAAAATATATTTTTATGGAAAAAACTACAGCGTGTGTGCACATGGACTGAAGACACAGCCAATTATCCCGGAAATTTATTTTATTAATTTACACTGAATTAAATATGGACAACTACAAGCATCTTGCAAGAGTTCCTCCTCCTGAGACTACACATGAGCAAGGTTTCTTAAACTGGAAAACTGAAAGATCTGGGTTTGCAGTCTGTTGTTTGAATGTTCTGGTTGAAACAGGTAGTAGCAGCCTGATTGATGGCCCTGTTTCTTTCCTTATTGTCACAAATTACTTTCATGATGCTAGTAATAACACAGTGTTAGACTTCTGTAAAAGGTACAACTCTCCAGCTGGGCTTTCACCATAAAGAGTTTTGTCATATCAGTGGAAATCACTTTGCTGAACATTTAAATCGTGCATCCTGTCATGCAGGAGACTGGCAATAAGAGCAGAATAAAGAACCTTTCAGTCTCTGTTGCTATCTAGAGCTCAGGCTCAGTAAGGCAACAACTGCTACTTCTACACAGAGACTTTTTAATTCCCTATGTAAAATGAGTTTAGGCTAACTACTTGTTAATGATTAGCCTGAAACTTCTTTCATTAATAGTGCTATAAGTACTCTGAAGAGCACTTCAGAGAGACATGAGGACTGCAAAATTCAGGTTCAGAACAAAGAGGATCTGATTTTTCAAATATCTCCTTCTCACATGATTCAAAAAGCAAGTGGGAAAAGAGACATGGCAAGGAATCCATCAAGAGCAATTAAAACCAAAGACAACACCTCTGTCCAACTCCAAGTGGTTTTCCTTTGGAAGTATTTTTTCATATTATAAATGACATTCATCTGGAACATCCTAGATTGCTTTAGACAGGTAATATAATGCAGAGTACATTCACTTAATTGCTTGTCATGTTCTTGCCAAGGTGTCTAATGTCTCTCAAAACTAACTGCAGGATAAATCCTTAATTTGACCCAGTGTGGGTAGTCTTGTGTTATGTTTTTACCTTATGTTGTAAAGCTGAAAACAGCAGCCTTCTTCACTGTAGACTCAAAATGTGGGTATTACAAAGCTGTAATTTCAATATCCTAGAAATTTCGAAATCTTTACCCTTTCTTTCTTTTAAAGTAGGTCCCTAGTACCTTCCTCAGCTTTTGAAGACATTGTGGAAAACACAGCAAGTAAAAATTGCATTGGCTTAGCTCAAAGATTGTCACAAGCTATGTAAAGACTGATTTCTGCAGCTAATTTATCTGTATCTTTGTCTCAACATCCAGGCAGGATATTCTGATGATAGCCTGAGATGTTTATAGAAACCAAATCCCAGCTTCATGCTGGTTACAGTAGTCAAGTGCACATCAAATCCTACTTTCCCTGCCCCTGTGTGACTGCCCTGATTCCAGCCAGGAGAGGGTCAATTTTTGCAGTAGCCAGAAAGGGGCATGGCTGGGACATGGAGATTTCTGCATCACCTCACCTCATTGCCAGGGGCAGGGGAAGGGGAGTATCTTCCAGGGAGCAGGGGCTCTGCTTGCTCAAGAAAATGTGATTAGGGAGCTGTCTGGTATTGTCTATTATCACAGAGTTTTTCTGTGTGAATAATTTTTTTTCTTATACTTTTTATTATTAATATTATTGCTGTTACTCATTTTCCTATCCCATTGCATTTCCAGTAAATTCCATGATCTTTGTCTTTTTTGCCTCCAGTCGGAAGGGGGGGAGGAGGACTGGCGTGTGATTTTTAGTGGGAGCACTAAATGGGAGAATACCCTTCCTAAATCAAGACAGTGACCATGAGAAAAATGAGAAGCATGCATTTCATGAGGGAGAGAAGCGGAGGATACATAATCAGAGGAGCAAGGCCCATCCACAGCTCATCTGTGCTCTCAGGCAGCTGCTCACTGATGTAGATTATGAAGTCCTGGTAACAGGTTCTTGGATTTTCTTCCCAGGACTCCAAATAAATAAAAAAATTTCAGGACTACACATACCTTGGCAATTACTCATGTGACTGAAATTGTTTTGCTCTCTTCTGCCAGCAAATAAACTGAGTAATCTTCTACCTAAATCTAAATGAAATCAAAGAGTAGAAAAAAAGTGTGAACACCTGATTCAGCTGTCTGAGCGTAGCTACATATTCCAATATATCTTGGAATATCATGCTGCCTTTCAGGTCCTGCATCAGAAGGGTTTGGGTACCCCCCTGGTCCTGTGTGATACCTCCTAGGCATGTGAGCATGTCCCATGTACCTTATTTCATCCCAAATGCCACCAGATACGTGAGTTCTGGTGTCTGAATTGAGCCAATAAATTATTAATATGTAGGTTTTGTAGAAACGAGCAGTTTCATAAATCTCATTCAAAACACTTCTGCTTTTGAATCTTGATTTTGACCCTTCTTTCTGCAGCTCTGAGGAAATAGTTTGCCCTCCCCTCAATCTCTGAGATACAGGATTAGTTCTGCTCTGTATTATAGTTTGTTTAGTAAATATGTATCATAATTAAACAGAAACCCTTCTTTTAAATTTGAATACATTTTAGCAGTATTACATGACTATCAGTGGAATAGTATCTTTTTCTGTTCAACAGGATATATGCAGTCTTGAAGACCTCCTAAGTGATATGCCTGCTGTCACAAGGAACAGATGTCATAGTGCTGAGAAAGACCTGAGAAAGTCATCTTCATCTCCATCCTGTAGCACATAATATACAACACCACAGATTTTTAATGAATGCCTCAGGGGAGGCATAAAACTGTACCACTGGAGGTAACATCTGCAAAATGCAGAAAAGAGCAAACCCTGCCAGCAGCATTATTAACTGTGCTCCAGGAGTCATCAAGCAGATGTCATACCTGTTAGGGAAATGCAAATCACAGAACAGTCCAGCTTGCTTTCCAATAATACCTCAATCTGATTCTGCCTTGTTAAGGTATCCATAGCAAATTATTTCCAGACATCTCATGATGCCTTAGAAGACCAACTAAGATATCTGTAAACAAAACATAATTTTGTTGGACTTGAAGTCCTCGCAGTCAAAAGTATGCTGTAGATCTGCAGTAAATGGAATATTCCACTGGTTTTGAGATAGCATAATTATCTCACAAAAGTAAGCCAATATAACAAACAAGATGCCATAAAGCAGTAAGAATTAATATACCATAAATTGTGAGACAAATTCAAATAACAAAAAACTCACATAGATAAGAAACAGATTAAGATCTACAGGAAATAGCCATAACATATTTTGCTGCATAAGCAGACACTGAGGCCACTTTCACATACAGGAAAGCAAAGGTAAGTTTCTACCTTGAGAGTTTGCAACTTAAAAGCCTCATTCTTGCTTGAAATTAACAGACTGCCAAACCAGCATTTTACCTTCACCAGGACACATGTGAAAACAGTACAATAATTTTTTAATTATTGTTATTATTTACTTTAATATAGATTATTTGCTGTAAATACAATGTATCTAAACATTTGTACATTTACCATTTGAAATCATATATTTATATTGATTTATATGTTTAACTTACAAGGGACAAGAATTTTCAGGGGAGATACCTAGCTGAAATGTTTTGGTTTAATGTAGGAAGAAAAAGCTTTCTTTCTTCATCCATTAAAATGCCAGGAATCAATGTATAAATGACAGTTAAGACACTAAGTAGCAATTATTCCTATATCTGCTCATTTTAGGCAACCTCAGTGTTATCTCTCACTTCCTTCAAGATAGGATAAAATAGAGCCAGGTATTATAAGCTGAATCTATAGATTTTCTTCCAGCACTTTACTGCTACACTTAGCACTAAAACAAGTTACAGGCAACCACAGCCTGTAACTTGGGAATTTATGACCTTACAAATGGAGACAGCATGTGATAAATACCACACTATCAGTTGTTCAGGTAAGTAATATGTGCTCTTGTAAAATCTGTACTGAAAGCTGAGTAATTTATGTAGTAAAAGAAGTCTGGCTTCTTTAACCTCTCATGCTAATTTACTTTAAGATAACATGAGGATAGACTTGTGTACCACCCTCTCCTGGTATTTTTAATTGCTATGTCGTCCCTCTTTCATTAGTGTATCCTATTTCTTTCATTCATCATGTAAAAGGAGCAAACGTTATTTCACCTTTAAAACTGAAATCCTTCTTCCTGATACAGGCTGATGGTTCACAACCTCTTTTTTTTTTTGAAGGGGAAAAAAAAAAGAGGAAATTGCTTTTCTGGCCAGCAGCCATGCCAAAGTTGAAAACATGTCTTTTAGTAAAGGTAAAGCATCCTAATGAATGACTTGCCTTTGAAAGAACAAGACACAATCCTTGCAGTCATTCAGGACAAACACTAACACACACACACAGAATAAAGACAACTTCCTGTGTGTACTGCAGCACATCTCGCTCTTTGGTTTCAACCAACCAGTTTTCTGACTCTGGTTCACTAAAAGGAGAAAACTCTGAGGTCCAAACTACATTCAGTTGACTTGTGAATATCGGGAATGTCCTTTGGTATTGTTTAGAACTGAGGCCTTCAGTGGATGGGCTATCTCCGAACCTTGTTTTTCTTGTGATCTTAAAAGCTTAATAGAAATTCTTACATTCCTGTAGCAACTTCTACCTCTGGAAAGGTTATTTTTCTATTTAAGCAAACAAGGCCAGTTTAATAAAATACATTGTCATTAACTCCAAACCTGCCAATATTCTTGGATCAACACATGTATAACTACACGTTACCTACACTACAGACACTACAGAGAATACATGCACTTTTGTCTGTTTAGAAACAGAATTTTCCTTTCCAGCTGCCAAGATTTTATCACCAAATAATAATGACTATTATTGCATGTACATGTACATGCAGTCCATAGTCATTTAGCATTAAGACCCGGATTATGTATAACAAAGTTATTAATGCCAAAACTTTTAGAAAAGCAAGATCTGCTTCTAAGTACAGCAGCCCTTTTCCAGAAGAAACTGCACCAAGTATTCACAGACCCAGTTCTGCAGCTGGTCATAGCATGCAAAGCTCTTTGCAGCCATCATCCCTGGTCTCTCTGCTGGAGCTGCTGCCCACCTCTCAGCCAGCATTCTCACACATCCTGTCACATTAAAAATAACCCTTAATAGAAGTCTCAGTCTGCAGCACTAATAATGTCATAGACTATCTCATGCCAAACATCCAGGCTGATGGAACTCAGAAATGCTCATACATGAAGTCCCTCATCTGTAAATCTGACAACGATATCTCTGATATTCTATGGCATCCCAAACATCACTTTGCCTACGTTAAACAACCAGTTTATATTATACCCAGTTGGTATTTGCAAAGAAATCTGTGGAGGACTCAGAATCAAGTTTCAAATAAGCACATACAGCATATACAGCCCTGATCAGCTGTGTAGTGCTTGAGACTCCACTGACAAATTCTCAAGATGTGTACTGATTGTAGCTGAAGTTGGATATTTTGTTCAACATCTGGACACAATTAACTGACTACCACCTGCAGCTGAATCTCAGCCCTAGGATATTTCTTTGTTATCTACTGTGCCTCAGAGCTGAACCACTGTCCCTAGATGTGGACAGCTGGATACTTTCCCCCTTTCTAAGTATTCCCCATGTGAAAGTCAGCTACACACTCCTAAATATTAAAGAAATAAGTCCTTGAGGATTCTTTTTGCTCTTAAGACCCAAGACACACCAGTAAAGTAGTTCTGCAGCCACTGATGCAGGATTTTGCACTCTAGGATGTCAGATCTGTTGAACGGGTAAGTACTGCACCCACAGGAATAGAAGCTCATACTGCAAGATGATGCCTGGTATCTTGTCCCTCCACCTTCTGCCTGAAGAAGTGCCATGACAGAGTCTGAGCACTCAGCATGCTGTTCAGGGCACTCCATTCCTGCAGCAGAGAGTGTTAATATTTATCTGACAGACTACAGACTAAAACAGCAAGTGATAGCTGAGACAGTTATCCTGGCAGTGAGCAGTGTGCTGAACCTCTTAATATTTCTCTACCACAAGCTAGAAGTTATCTGTGGTTCCTCCCTACTCATTTCACATAGTATTAGGGGAAGCTGACATGGCATTTAATTAGCTTGGGATTTATCAATAGTCCTTTAAAAGATAAGATGTGCCTAAAATAATGTATAGGTAGATATACGTACTCTGAACTGCTCCTGTAATTTTAAACTGCAGATATGGTCAGGAAGAAATTCAGCCATGCACTGTAAAAAAGATTAGACAGCTTTGAAAGTTGTGCCCTTAAGCATGTGTAAATACAACAGTCCCTGGCTACAGAGATAACAACAGTGAAAGTACCTAAGGCAGGTGCCATCCAATTCTTCTGTCACCTAGTGAAGGGGGAATAAGCTATCAGAAACTTGAGAACGAGGATGAATACTGACTCTGGCTCAACTCCTACTTAAATTGGTCCTGCAAGAGGATCATTCTTCTCTTTAGACCACTTATGACATACTGGTAGAGAGGAGGAATGGAGGAACTATTTTTCTCTTTTTTCCTTTTTGGTTTTCTTTGTATTTTTTCTTTTTTTTTTTTTTTTTTTTTTTTTTCTTTTATTCTTCCTTCTCTTTTTCTTTTTTCTGAAATATTGCCTATATAAAACAAGAGTTGATCAAGCAAATGTAGAGGGTGAATTATTCACATTATCACTCATACATGGTAGAAAGAAACACTATACTAACTGATTTAGCACATTTTAAAGTATAAAGATAATTTTATCTGCTTATCAAATTGTGCTGTTAAAAGATAGGACTTAGCAATTCCCACATGCTTTGTTTGTAAGTACATAGTGAGACAGTATATTCAGTGAGCACGCAAATACAGAGTTACAACTGAATAACAGCTGTAAGAAATTTATGCATACTTCAGGAATGACACATGTTGCCTACCTGGCAAAACAGGGGAAACTCTGTCACAATAAGCAAAACATGTTTCTATGGAAGTATTTTTTTTCAAATCTGTGGATAGTGAAATAAAATATTGATACCTATGTACTAGTAGCAGCCATATACTCGTCTTGTAAAAACAAAAACAAAACAGTGACATATAAAATCAAAATATGCTCATTTCTTTCTCCTCATCATTCTTTTCTCACTCTAAGGACAGAAATTCCTAATGGCATGGGATTGAATCAAAAAGAGTGGTAAGAAGTAAATTTGGTGTAGGAAGCCCTAGCCCACTCTGTGTTCTCCTCTCACCAAGACATAACATCCTATGTCTGTCGCAAGACATGTTTTCTTCTTCCGAGCAAAAACATAGTATTCAGTAATTTTTCCATATTTCCAGATTACTGATTGTCCAATGGGAGCAGCAGCACAGAACAAGACACAACATCTGGAAGAATTTTGCACTTCTCATGCAAGGTTGACTGGCACATCCTCAAGTCCAACACATTCTAGGCACATGGCTTCTGGGGCATTTGAGCATCCCAAAGCTGCGTTAGGCTTATTGTGTTCAGGTGCTGTGAGATAAGGACATGCCACCAAAACTGCTGGTTATGGAAAATGACATTTGTCTCCTGAAGGGGGAGATAGGAAGGAGACAGGTCAGAAACGGGGACCAAAGGATATTACATTTGGAAGGAGCAAATATTGAAGCAAAAGACAGAATGAGATTCAGATGGTCACATTACTCAAGAATTATTTAGGCACAGCATTCTACAAAAATGACAATAGAAATCTTTCTCCACCAAGTTTTTGTTTTATGCAATGTGTTTGAGGCAATTCAAAATGTCTCTAAGGCATTCTAAAATGGCTTTGGAAACATATGGTCACTGTTGTCATGTCCTTCCTATAAAACCAAGCTATCTTTGTACAAAGACTGCTACTTTTAGGGTTTTGGACCAACAGAAAGATGAAGATTATTGTTTTCTTAAAATCTTTTTAAGGAATTGCTAAAATTTTTTTTCAATCTGTTAGAATGTCATAATCTATCAAGATAATATTAGCCCCATGGAAGAAAATTTTAAAAACTTAAAAAACTAACACTCCCTTAACAGAAGTTCCTTCTCCTATCAAAAACATAGGTTCTTTTTTCAGGATAATGAGTTTAAATAATGTCACAATATTATTATTTAAGAACATTGCAATGGGTAATAGCCCAAATCAGAAGCTGTACCCTTAGCAAACCACTTAAGTTCATGTTTAGATCCTGTCGACTTTGATGGTACTTAAAAACTGATTCAGCATTTTACTAAATTGAGGTCTTTTACAACATTATTTTTAAAGAGTTCATTAAAAATTTATTTTCTCTCATTACTCTACAGTACTGTTCATGTCATTTGGAAACCTAAGGTTAAAGCCTGAAAACAGCATTAAAGAGAAGTCATCATTTATTTGAATTTTTTTAGCTTTCTGAAATAGTTTTGCTACTATCAAAAATGAGCATAGTCACACTGAAAACTCCATGACAGTATGTGACAGTGGCTTGGTGGCAATCTGATCAGTGACCAGAAAAAATTGCTGCTCAAACACTTGTGAATTTACATGAATCTCATTGATGACAGAGGCCTTTGAGTAAACAACACTGCTTTCTTTCATTAAAAAGAGGGATAGATGGCACTCAGAAATGCTATTTAAAGCAAGAAATGCTATTTAAAGCAAAGCCTGTACATTTTCTCCTTTTAGCATGCTCCTTGCCTTCTTGGACATATCTTATATTTGGATGCATCTGGAGATTTATTTTATGTGAAAGACATGCATCATTTTGACAGATACTTAGTAAGGAAAGTATACATACCATTTATACAGTAAACCATGAGAGACAAATCTATAAGAGCTAAAGGTTCACAAGTTCATGAGATATGTTTTATTACACTAACACTCTTGCTTTAAAATTTCAATGCACCAGACTTCTGCCCTCAGCTAAAGCTCCTTCATGGTTTACAAATAATGGCAAATCCATGTCTTATGTGATTGCTGCAATGTGGAAAAAGAGGAAGGAAGACTATCCTGGTACTTTAAGAGTCAGAACAAAACACATTTACCAACCAGAAACCCAATCCTCAACAGGGCTAGACTATGCTGTCCAGATTCTACTCAAATGCAATAAATCAATTTAGTGGGATTTCTATTTTTTGTATCTCTTTTCAAACCAAGGTAGTACATTAACAAGGCTTTCTTCTTCTAGTCTATTTCTGTATATCATAAACTATTAATGGATATTGTAAAACTCAGCTATCCATTAAGACCAGTCTAAAACACCATTGCAGATTCTGATATTTACATGCAGAGTCCTAGACACAACTACATCAGCATTCTTTCAGCTAGCAAAGCTTTAAAAAAAAAAAAAAAAAAAAGCCAAAACCAAAAAAACTCAGCTTTCAGAATTCATTACTTCCTTTCTCAGCATTAAGATGTTGGCTCATGCCCTTTTTGAAGATCTCATCCTCTTTCCCTTTTCTTTTTCTGCCCTCTCTCTTTCTGTCACATGCGTCGGCATACACATGGATGGAGAAACACACTTGCACATGCTTCTGGTGATTTTTATACAAGACTTTCTTAACACTCCTTTTAAAACAATTGCTATTCTCTTTCATTTTCAGAAGTCCAGGCAAGAGCAATTTCCCCTTGCAAGCAATTCTGGTTCAAACATGCAATGATTGTGAGAGAAAATATGCAGATAGAATAGGCACTGATCTTTATTTCAGACTTCCTCTGACTGAAGTTTATTATTTCCTCACCTATATGTTAGTGTGTTGATTGATAAATACTACTTTTAAATTAAATTACAGAAAGCCTGAATATACTGTACTGCATCCTTATCAGCAGGAACATTTGGACTATAAGGGATACATTAACCCAATGAAAAGTTGCTATACGTTGTAGGGCTTATAAGAAAAAGGTACTGGACTCTGATCCAGAAAGTTTTCTTGGTCTCATGTTGCTGCAGTTTTGAGGAGACTGATCAGTTTGGGCTGTGGAGGACAATCAAAATAGCAAATTGAAAGTACATTGATAACAAAATGCATTCAGGAAATAACATTGGCCCGTTACATGATGATCATGATCACCTCTCAAACAGGGACAAAGTCGAAGCAGCAATGTTTAATGCTTTCCTTGCTTTGGTCTTCAACACTGATGATGGGCTTTGGGAGCCTCCCAAGCCCTGAGCTGGACAAAAATGACTCCAAGAATGAGAAACTCTCAACCAAGGCCCAAACTCGGGTTGGATTTGCTGCTCCAGCTGGTTCCCTGTAAGTCTGTGGGGCCAGGTAAGATTCATCCCAGGGTACTCAAAGATTTTGTAAATGTCATTGTGAAACTTCTCTCAATGGGTTTTTCAAGAATGTAAGGGATCTAAGTGGTCCCAGGTTGCTAAAGGTTGGCAAATGTCCCAGTCTTGAATAAGGACAAATGGGGTGACCCTGGTCACCACAAGCCTGCCAGTCTCCACTCAGTGCTTGGCAGAATATTAAAGAAGATTATTCTGTGAGTTCTGGAATAACACCTGAAGGCCTACGCAGGCATTGCTCACAACCAGCACAGGCTCACCATGGGAAAGTCCTGCTTGACATGCTCAATTTCCTTTCTTTCCCAATCTCCTTTCTTTCTAAATTCTATTAGCTTGGATACTTCATCACCTTCCTATCCTTTAAGCAATATCTTCTCAGTTACCAAAGTTCTGTGTCTACCCCTCACCTCTTAAGCAATGAATTTTCAGTGTGGAATTAAGAGCCACATCCCTCCTGTGAATTACATCAATATGTCATGTTGTCCACATCTTGCATTTGTAGGAGACACTGCAAAATGTGCAGAGTTTTATTTCCATTTGAACTGTATTCCTGTAGTTTCCCTTTACACTCTAGAGCTCAGGGGCATTTTGTTCTTCACTGGAGAGGCTAATATGGCTGGTTGCCATTTTTGGGATGAGGTCCACATCATTTGCTGTAAGAGAAGGATTAACACATGGCATCAATCCATATTTAGTTAAGGATTTGGGATGTCACTGGCTTTCAACTTCTACCACAAACCCTCTGACAAAATCCTATTTAATGCCTTGTATGAATTTAGCCTCTTTAAAGTTTCATCAGTACGATTGTGAGCAATTTCTGCCTGAAGTATCAAATGCACCAGCGCAGATATTCTGCTTTCTGCTCTTCCATGGCCATATTCAAATCGCTTATATAAATATGCCCACACCTAAATCTGTCCCATCTTGTTGATCTGCATGTAAAATTCACACGCTGACTTATGTAAATGCAACCCAACCATGAAAGCAATTTGCTCATGAGTCACACAACTTTGCAAACATTGAGGTAGCTGCAAAACCATCCCTTAGATTGAAGATAGGGTATTAGATTGAAGATAGGGTATTAAATTCTGATACCATTCTGAATTTAGCTTAAAAACAAAATTCTTAAGGGTTTTGTTCTTTTCTGGATGTTTTTAAGCACTGACTAAATGGTTCATTTTATCACTATAAAAAGATAAGTAACGTTAGTTCTTATTTCATCAGCTATTATAAATAATTTTGTCTCCTGCTGTACAATGGCAAATGTGATCACTGAGATTAGCAATAGAAGGAATATGACCAGCTGAGACCAAAAGGCAACTTTAGAAGATAACCCATTAAATCTATCAGAACAAATCTGTTCTTTGTTTTCCATTTATGAGGTCTCTTTTCTTCTGAAATTAGCATTTGTTGACTGACACTTGCCATTAAGGTTGGTCTGCTATGCCCAGGAAGGAAGCAAAAAGTATGGACCTCAAACTTCAGTGTGAAAATTAACCCAATAAGCTTTAAGCTGCCCAGAAAATAAAAAGTAGCTCTTTTTTTTGTGTGTATTTCCATAACAAAGCCTTTGCATCCAGGCAGCCATATTCTTCCAGAAGCTTGTTTGTGTTCTTTATTTTTTTTTTAAGTATACAGAAAAAGAAAGTTTAAAATAAGAATTTGAAGAAAGACGACTGAGTCTTTTCAAGTGAATGAAGAGAGCACTTTCAACTACCAGGAGCAGCAGGTGAAAAATATAGATGAAAAATATTGCTTCCTTGCAATTGTACCTAATACAAGGAAAGTTTTAGTGTTGTAGCCAATGGGAGAAAAAAGATCTATGTCCAGACACTAAGAGAGATAGAGAAATTTAGAGAGACAAGGCTGTGAGATACTTTTATTGAAGAGTAAGACTTTGCATTTAACATGAGACAGGAGGTAGAAACAGTGATAGTATGGCTAAGCAGCCACAGCCTAGAAAAAATATCTTTGGTGGACACTTAAAATAAAATACCTGAAATATATATTTTACAAGTGTTTCACTGCCACAGTGATACAGTTGAGTATTATATAACCATACACATGGAAGATGCAAATACTTTTGACTAAAGCACTGAGTAAAAAAATGTCTGTTTTAGTGAATTGCATAGGACTGCACAACATTACATGTGTTTGCACATCGGTTTCTGAATATTTGTGAGACAGAGGGAAGTATGGCTCTGCTCTGTGTGTCTTCAAGTATTCTGGCTATGGAAGAGGCTATTGTGCAAGTTTAGGCAATGCATGAAGTAATGTTCATAGGTCCTTACAATCAGTGTCAGGTTTTTTTTTGCTGAACTTGTTACACGGACACCACTGTATGATAAACGTGTATTTTAGTATACACTCTGAGTGCATACACTCTAAATGATAGTAGACGATTGTAGATTCTCTTTAATGAATTCCACCTTTCCAAACTCATCCTATGTAAAATAACTGTATATTATGTAGAAAGATCATCCTTGGCATACACATGGCATTGCAAGAGTCTGGCACATTATGTTTCATTGCATTTAAGCCAGATAGCCAGAAGTAGCCAGAATTTTCATTTGGATACTCTCCAACCATTGTTAATCATAAAATACATGGTACAACAAGTTGGCATTCATATATGTGATTCATAGTGTACTTTAATTATGTACAAAAATCCTAAATTAACAAGTTTTGTCTTCTTATAAAGTTCCTCTTCTGCATCTGTTTCAACCCCCATTGAAGTCAAAGGAAAGCCTCCCACTGATTTCAGTTGAAGTCAGTTGAGTTTTATGAAATTCTTTTGCATGATGTCTCCTCACTTCCTTGAAGTCTGTTGCAAATTTGGTCGACATGCAAAGTGCTTGCCTCACAGCCTGTAATTACATAAAGCTGTGCTGAGGACGCTTACTTACCTAGAAAAAAAAAAAACTTCTGATAGAACAGAGTGACTTTAAAAACATTTTGTAGCTGTCCAAGAATTAGAATTAAGGGCCCAATTAAATGCCTAATACATCTGCTGTCTTACATTAAACTGAAAAGAAAACATTTCATGCTTTTAAATCAGGAGAGCAAGTGAAGAATGTTTCTTTGAAAGCCTCTTCCCTTCTAATAAGCCAATATTATGCCATCGTTAAAAGCTAAGCTAAGAATTTTGAGAAATATCAGTGAAATAATTTCTAGAAAGATTCTTTTCTGAAGTTAAAATATATGGTTGCAAGTCTTAATATTAGTTCTATATGAGCATTCTTTGAGTTCATTGCAGAATAAAAACATTTAATAACTTCAAAGCATATATGGAATAAAACATTTAATTATGCTCAAGTGTCCTAAATTAATTGTGTTCGCATCTTAAAAAGTGTCCCTTTTTCTATCTGATTCAATTCTTACCAAATCCAAAGCTTAAGTATTATCAAAGATGGATGCAAACTTCATACTGTATGAGATAGGTTTAAGTGGATATAGGAATAGGCCAGGTAGATGTAGAAATAGATTAAAGAAACTTTATAAAAGGCTTTATATGGCTTTGACAAACTATCACTTCATATCCTGTTCAAGAATTAAATAAGCTGCTATTTTCTTCCAGAATGGATGTACTGCTTCTAGCACTTAACTTTCAATGCATTTTGCCTTATGGATTGACCAAGTAGATGTCTTTTTTCTCTCCTCTCCTTTCCATCTATATGGGACGTGCACAGCACACTTCTTTAAGCACCTTTGTTGGTGACAGGCACAGTGGTATTGAGTGGACCCTCAGCAAGGCTCCCAATGACAGCAAGCTGTGCAGTGTCATCCTCACGCTGGAGGGAAGGGACACCGCCCAGAAGGACCTTGGTGGCATTGAGTGATGGGCTCATGCAAATCTCATGAAGTTCAATGAGAAGCGCAGGATCTTGCACATGGGGTGGGGCAACCCAAGCACAAGTACAGGCTGGGCAGAGAATGAATTGAGAACAGCCCTGGGGATAATAAAGACTTGGGAACAAGAAGTTTGTCATGAGCTGGCAACATGCATTTGCTGCCCAGAAAGCAAACTTATCTTGAGCTGCATGGCCAACAGGCCAAGGAAGGTGATTTTGCCCCTCTATTCCAGTCTTGTGAGATGTCACCTGGAGTACTGCATCCAAATCTGGGTCCTCCAGCATAAGAAGAACATAGACCTGCTGGAGTGAGTCCAAAATAGGAAGACAAAGATGCCCAGAGCGTGCAAGCACCTCTCCTGTGAAGACAAGCTGAGAGAGCTGGAGTTTTCAGGCTGAAGAAGAGAAGGCTTATGGAAATCTCATTGTAGCCTTCCAGTACCTGAAAGGAGCCTATGAGAAAGCTGGAGAGGGACTATAGAGGGAGTGCATAGCAATAGATTAGGAGGTAATTTCTTTAAATTGAGAGAGGATAGGGTTAGATTAGATATTAGGAAGAAATCCTTTACTGTGAGGGTAGCAAGGTTTCTACTCTAGAGAAGGTAATTACAGAGAAAAATTGAACGCTGTCTCCCAAACCTCTGACTCCAAGACAGCAACAGACAATTCACATGATCATACTTCCACTTCACAGTTCTGAAAATGGGCAGAATAATCCCTGCTTTCCACAGATTCTCTCTGTGTTTTTGATTCATCCCACAGGTTTAGAGCAACGGGTGCAGGGTCTGGTCTTTCTACCTAATGAAGCACTGACATTATCTCCAAGAAATGCAGCACTAATTGTGATGATGACAGTGACCATGACTGGTGAACATAAGGGAAAAAAATCCAGCCTTTCTCCTTGACCTCAGATCTGTCTCATCTCATCTCATCTGTCTCATCAGATGCTCCTTCATGATCCGGACTTTGCTGGAGCTGGCCACTACCTCTGAGTCTGTCCTGCACACCTTGCTGCTCCATGGGTCTGGGATGTTCCCTTTGGCTCCTAACTCTTAAGGTTGTCAGTGAACGTTTGGTTGTCAGGTTTGAGAATAATTTCAATCTTTATGTTGAAACTAAAAATTAAGAGGAAGAAATTTTAAGTTGCATGTGCAGAAAATTTATACAAGAGCAAAGAGGGTTTAGAGGGTAGCACAGTTTGCTTATTAGGCATTTGCTAACTTTGAATTAGCAACTGTGAACTGATTGTGGAGCTTCAATTCAGGTTTTCAATACAGGAAGAAAAAAATTTTATTTTGTGAACCTAATAGAATAAAAATGGTTGTATTGAGTAAATTGATGTACCACTGCTATCCTGATGCCTTGTTGTTCCCTATGTATGACACTCATTAAAAACTATACCTAGGCATATAAAAAGTTGTTAGTTTTTAATTTCAGAATTTGCGTGCCCTTATGTTTCATGAGCATAATTGGTTTGTTCTTTTTAAATTTCTCATCAAACTCATCAACAAATTTCAAATTGAAATTTGTTTTTCAATTTGACTATTGAAAAACAAATTGAACATAGAAAGTCACAATATTTATGACTTGCAGACAAATTCTCTAACATCTTGATCTCCCTCAAAGAGGCAATGATATCAAGATTGCCTTAAACTCTCCAGAAAGTTTCCAGTGACAAAGAAAATGAATGAATTTATTTTCCTACAACCAGAATATAAATAGTGTGGAAGCATCTGAAGATATTTTCCAGCGGCTGAGTGCTACAAGTATTTCACAACCTTGTAATAAGAAGTTCTTGTTATCTAAACAGCAGTGTTATTAGAGATGATTAATCTTATCCTTGCTATTCTACCAAACCATAGATTGATTCTTTCGTCCTACTTCCAGACAATATTGGACACAATATAAAATGCACATGAAAACAGCCTACAAATGACTTCTTGCTATGTAGGTCATTAATACTGTAGCAGAAAACTTTGTAGATGAGCTAAATGGTGGTGTTAGTTACACATTGCTACATTCCTACTGAAAACTATGCCTTGAGTCTCTGTTAGTCTTTTTTTTTATTGTTGGAATATAAACCAAATTGGATATAGCCAGAGTTCTGGGAATCACTCATGTTGGGATAATTTATTGACCAAATCTTAGGTTTTTCTAAAAGTGGTCAAGGAAATTGGTCATTGCCTACCAATCTGTTATGCGTCTTGAAGTATTTTTATGAAGGAAAATGAACTAAAACATATGGGCCTATATTATGGCTATCAAGCAAACATTAGGTAACCCTTGTCTTTTAGGGCTACTCTATTTTGCCTTTCTGCAAATTTCACACAAGTTTAGCTTATCTGAAAAGTAGCTGTAAGGAAAATATCTTATTCTTCTATAGAAGAGAAATAGGAATTAGTATACCAGCACTTGCCACTGGTCTTTGCTAATTAAAGGAAAAAAATTACAAAGAAACAGTTTTTGACCCTCATTAGGCTGCCTTTTTGCAACAATTAAAAAGTTTTTAAAATTTTTCCTCCTTGGTATTTCCTAGCCAATTTAGCAAAAACAAAACCACTCTTTTATAAAAAACAAGAGAGGATAGATAATACTGTGGAGGAAGGGCTATAGTCACATACAATGATTAGTAAATGGGCTGATAAAAGGAGACAGGGCTATGATTTCACAGAAAATTTCAAAAGTGCAAAAGTTTCTGAATCTAGAATTAATAAAACTCCCATTATATTTTTTTCAAATATTGTCCCAAGTCAATTTTCTGCTGTTGCAGAAAATAAAGTAGATAATTTATGATTTTTGTAATGTTATAAATATAACACATACTTAGGGGACGAAATTCTCAGAGTAGTTCCTTTAGATTTCCTGATGGAGGAAAAAAATCCAACATCAAACTAACAACTACCCCCTCTCCAAAAATCCCCACCCTCTTGTTTTCATAAATAGGCTGAAGGTAGTGAAAAAATCTTACTTCTTGGCATCTTTGTTTCCTTTAAGAATTTCAGAGTGATAATTCAACAAAAAATCACCAGAATTAACTTATCAAGTTTCTTGAGACCTCCTGTTATGTAAAGCAATCCTTTAAAATCCATCTCAGCAAGTCTATATTAAAATCCCTCCTCCAAAGTATTTTTTATTTCTATAAACACACTGTGTCATAAAACTAAAACCATCAGCATGACGCAAGTCTAGAACAGAGTCCTGAAAGACAGAACAGGATTATCATCAGCTCACACCAATAGTTGACTGTGTGCCAAAAGGCTCTCTAGCCCTGACATCCACTGATGTGGAACTGTCCAAGTCTGTTACATTCCCCTTCTTTCTGAAACACCATGGCCACAGCCAGGCTGGAAATTGGAAATGGTTCCTCATCTGTATGGATACCTGTTCTTAAGCCTGGGAAATGACTGGGGGATTGAAAACTGCTCTGCCAAAACCATGAGTGGGAATGCAGCTTCAGAGAAGAGCTGAATTCCAGTGCCTAGGAAAATTCTGTTACTACGTAATTTGCTAGTACTTTATAATTGTAACTGCAATGTGAATGCAATGACTAGCAAGTCCTTGAGAAATGCTCAGAGACAGGCAAGAGAGGGGTAATATTTAGGCTTTTACACATGCAGACTGATGATGGACATTCATATTAAGAAATGTTTCCTTAAGGCATCAAAACCAACTGTCTCAGGGCAGCTATAACACCATATTTAACAAACAGCTTTTTTGTGTTAAACACCCTTGATGGGGTCATTTCCTTCTCTGCACATGAAACTTTAACAATATGGGAGCAATAATAAAAGGATACACTCGTTTTGCACAACATCAGTTAACCAAGATAGATTATTATATTTGTACTTTAAGCCTGTAATTAGAAACCAAGACTGCTTTCACCAGGGTGAGTGAAAATTTCATCAGGACTGGTGCTCATTCTCAAGAAGATAAGAAGTGCTGTGGCATGAGCATCTATCTGAAATTTTGCTGCCCACCAAAATGGGAATCAGTTTGGATACTTCATTTGTACCAGCAATAGTCTCTGCTTGGTGGAACAGCAGCCACAGTGTGAGATGATATTGTGAAAAAACAGCATAAAAACAATATTAACCACCACTAGATAATTAATCTGACATAGCTGATTGCACATTCTGAAGCCACTTAATTCTGGCACAGGAAGGATGTCAAGATCATGACTTTTATATCCTAAAGACATTTATGAAATCGCCTCTGATCTTGTTTTCTCTTTGGTCTTCTCTAAATGTCATATTTTCAGATCTCCATTTTAGCAAAATAATATAAGCAATTTTAAACAAATTATATAATTTTATTGACATTTGACCAATTAAAGTACATTTGTAATCAATGTTGGAAAAAGAGCTTTAAGTAACATGACATATCTCTAACTGATACTTTTTTAATCCTTGGTCTTAAAATATTTACTACATAAATGACAAGCAGGGTCAAAGCAAATTGCACTTTATAAACTCAAGTTTAAGACATCAAACAAGAATTCATAAACCCAATATAAATGAAAATGCTTAACTTCAGTTTGCTCCATCCCTGGTCTACCCTATGGAGATAAGAAGGGAAGACTGCAATTTTAATTGGTCCAATAAAGCCAGCTTGTGTTATGGTAAAGGAACATAAAAGCTAGATCAAAGGCAGCCTGCCTAACGGGGCTGTCAATACCAACACTGAGACAGCAGCAGCAGCCCCTGCAGCAGAGCAGGCAACACCAGGAATGCACGTTGCCATGTGCAAGGCAATCTTTAGGCACTTCTGTTTATTGGTTTGCTAAGACCTTCCTCAGCTCAAGTTACATCAATGTTAAGCACCCTTTATAGACATAGGAAAAAGCAGAATCTATGGTAAGAGTAGAGAGAAAAACAAATATCATTCCTTTCCTTGTGTGTAAATGTTGAAATGGAGTTTCCAGCTTTCTTTGCCATAAATTCTTCCTTTCATTTTTTAATCAAGTTCTGAAGGATTTTATTACCCTTTGTGCTATCTGCTGGTTCTGTCTTGTTTTACAATGATTTATAAGTGAAATTTAAAAACAAAGTAAGATGGCAATGTATCCCTGGCAGGTAAGTAGGAAAAGGAGTGTATTTGAACACCACAAATGTTTCCTTCATTCTGAAATAAAGAGAAGCGTTTGTACATGATGTACCTCTTCATGTCTTTCAATGAGGTCATCTCCTTATTGCCTAAATCTTGTTTCTAAGAACAAATTTGGCTCTGAACTTGCAAGTAGACCTGCCTGTAAACTGCAGAGGTACTCTGAATCAGCTCTGGAAATCTCCCTGCTGTGGGAGTCTCTGCATCCACATACCTAAAGAATGTGTAAAATCTCTGTACCCAAAGCATGGCAGCACCTCATAACTCTGATATAGAAGTCCTGCAGTTTTCATTTTACTGGTGGGCAAAATATTTTCACAGCAACTACTTTCTCCTAGGTCAGGGAGGAATTCTGCAATAGAGCAGTAAAGCAAAACTAAACTGCGAACATCTCAGGTGAGCAATGTTGCTAATGAATTTGTAAAAATGGCTGAAGCTTGTGTGCACTCAACATAGATTAGCTTCTTGGAACCTGTCTTCCATATGACAAAACTAAGTCCAGCTTGAGATGTGAGGAATACAACCAGACTCCTAAGGCTTTGTCTGTACTGGTAAATAAAGCCAGGCCAGAAATCAGCCTCAAACACTGGACCCATTGTTGTCCTCCTCAATTCATTATAGCCTTGCTCCTACATCTATTTTGGACTACCCAAAGCAGCTTCCTACATGATATATCTTCTCCCAAGAGAATTGGCCCTGAGCATCTACACTGACCAGACCAACCCACAGCTGTCTTTGACTTAACATTTAGACAAAGCCTCAGTGAGCAGTTCCAGCTTGATAAAAAGCTTTTCACTCTATAAGATAATAAGGACACAAGATTGAGGATTGTCTCCTCCCTGTCCTAAAGTCCCCAAATACAACAAAATGCTTGATTCTATTATCAACCCCTTTGGTATTAACCGAGTCTCCTTGAATACTTCTCACCTACAAATATATACATTTCTCTGCTTCAAAATACATTTAGTTCTTTTCCATTAAGAAAAATTTAACAGTCACATTCCAAAGCTCTTATATGGTTTCAGCAGTCATGGCCCATGCTTGATTGCTGCTCAAATGTCTGCTGTGAACAGTTGCAGCATGTTAGCAAGGAGCCCTTTCCACTCCCCAATCCAGAAGACATGCTACAGCTCCTGCAAGGCTGCAGCCTACAGGTATGCCATCCCCACTTCCCATTTCATTGCAAAGCAAAGCTGTGCTCACAGTCTTGGCAGGAGCAAGAGCAAATTCTAATCAAAGAACAATCTGGGTAATTGGTAGGTTAGGACTTCAGCCTACACCAAAGATGCAACAGAAAAGAGTGAATGCAGCCTTATAAAGCTCAAAATATGGAAAAGTCTGGTAAAGCAACCAGAAGGAGAAGCAATAAGCTCTTACTTTATGTGAGAAACTAGGACTTATTTGTAGAATACATATTTATGTCTATTTCAGAGACAGTTTGTGCAGTGCTCTCAGAGGTCCAGATTAGCTCCTTTTAGAAAAAAAGACTGTGCTTGGTCTGGCATCGCTGCCTTTATTTTTTAATTATTTTAATGAATAGAGTTGCAGCCAAGCCTCCATCATAACACAACAATGACATCAAATGAGAACAGTAAGGAAAATCCAGAAGAGTGAGTGAAGCATACAAATATCTTTCCGGTTTGTTTTGAAGTGACACCATTATTCAGTCACTGAAAATCTACAAGGTGAAACTACCAAATGGCTAGAACAACAGAACAGGCGCAATGTTCAGAATTACCAAATGCAGGACAAAAAAACAAAAAAGTGGAGCAAAAGGAACTGACAACAGATGAACGTAAAGCAAAACCAAACCTCATGAATAAGTTGTTCCAGTGTGCAGAGTCCTAAGTGCTTGAGCCAGCTTCAGCTAAAGTACACAAACAGAGCAGTCATTGGAGTTCTTCAACAGTCAAGTCACTAGGAAAAACACAAGCAGCTATAAATCAAACAAGCCACATACTTGTGGGCATATTTCACATAGAGGGTGCATTGAGATAGACCTGCAAGGACATGATTACAATAGCCAAGAAACTGAGCTCTTTTTTTATAATGTTTGGAAAGCACCTAGAACTTTTCAATTGCTACCCAAAAACATGTAGTTACAATAATAACTGCAAACGTGCAAAGACTGAAAATGAATGCCAAGATAAAAACAAGAGAAAAAAAAGTGGAGTTAGCAGATATGAGGCACTGGTCA
Source organism: Melospiza georgiana (assembly GCF_028018845.1). Lineage (NCBI taxonomy): Eukaryota > Metazoa > Chordata > Aves > Passeriformes > Passerellidae > Melospiza > Melospiza georgiana. The sequence goes on from NC_080431.1 coordinate 39,440,648, forward strand.
TGGCACATAAGTATGTAATGCTGGAACATGCTCAAAATCAAATCAAATTTTTATTTCTATAGGCTGTCACATTGGTACATAAATATGGAACGAACAGTGACAGGCTCATTTCCACTTCTGGGTTGTGAGTGTTGATAGCTGTATGGTTCTGATGGATAACTGCAGATATAGGATAAGAAAGTAGGGAAAAATATTTACTACAATATATCACATGGTAGTCCCCAGAATAGTATATTAACCTGAAAGGAAAACTTGGCAGGACACATTTCCATAACCATGAAAACAAGGCAGATATCAGCAGACTCTGCTATTGTGGTACTGCTTAGAAAAAAAAGGCTATACTGTAATGATTAAATTTAAAACCAGAGGGACAAAGATGACAAATGAAAGAGCTACAGGTATTAAAAAGATAATATAGTTATTCAAAGTTGTGTTAAAGTATTTTCTCCATTGTCCACAAAGTGATTGATTCTTCGCAGGCACAGCAAAGAAAACGCTCCAGGAAGCTAAAAGTGAGAAAAGTGCTGTTCTGAATTACAAATGTCCTTCCTACCTACCACCTGAGCTCTGCTTCTGACCACAGCCTAAACTAAAGGGCAGCAAATTAATACATGTAGAGGCAACTTTCATTCTAGCTCGAAGTAGAAGTCTCACCTACTTTGTTACAAAACATTATACTCCTATCACTTATAGTTTTGCACAACAGTGTGGCATTTACAGCACTCACATCACAGATGGGAAATGTGTGTCTAACTCCTTGTTCAGACTAAGAGGATTTAAACCTTCATCTTTCACCTCCAAGGCACCTGCACCAATTTTTAGACTAGACACGCTCTATCTTGTCCTTAGTCATCCACTGAAATAAGGAGTTGAAATCTTGTCATTTTAATTTAGTAAAAGCATTTCAACTGAATCCTTGCAGCCAGGGCATCACCCAAACTGGCTGCACCTTAGAAGTCCCAAAAAAAAAAAAAATGGAAGTTTCAGCCAAAGCAACTAAACAAAGCTAATTTATTTTTTCAATTAAAACTAAAATGCTCTGATCTATATAATGTCATGCAGGGAGATGCCACCAAACTGGAGTATGGAACCTTCAGTTTGTTCAAAATATTTTCTTCCTAGGGCTGAACTGTGGAGGTTGCGCATCAAGATTTTAGAAGAAATCATGCCAAAACTATCACTAAAGTGCCGTACTTAATAACCCTCATCTGTGCCCATTCTTCCAGATCACAATACTCTATCAAATCACCAACTTTGATCACTGAACTCCATTACTTGTTCCTATCAAGGTATGACATATATAGCATGATAGACAAAAAATTCCCAGTACTTTTCTCATTTGTCATTCATATTTTAATCTGTTCACAGAACAGTAACTGTGGTCTGTGAGTCACAATAGCAACACAAACATCCATGCCATCAACAATTCTAGGTATGCCATTTCATGAAACCACTACTTAAGAAATCTGAATAGGCAATGCTTGGCAAATGCTTGGACAGCTAGAGGGAAATTGGTGTGTTCTAGAAAGCATTGTTTGTAATTCAAAGAAAGAAACTTAGATATTTGTGTTTGAAAAAAGTGAGCATTTGTTGTAATGTGACGTTTCCAACAAGAATGGGTGCAATGTTTAATATAGTTTTAGAGTTCATTTTCTCTCCTCATTCTGGACATTTCCACAAAAGCTGAAGACTTCAATCTGACTCCACCAGAAAAGTCTAATTTCTGAATTACAGCCAGAAAACTCATATGAGTTTGCCAAAAAAATAGAAAATTATCTTTATAGTCCAAATATAACAGAAACTATGAGGTAAGTTCTGATAAATCCTATTACATGATCTCAAGTGAACTCTGGGTAATAGGTAGAGGTTATGCTCATGCTTGTTTTTTATAAGAAATAATTTGTTGCAAATACTGCTTATGTGAATGAGTTTCTTTACTATGATCAAAGCACACAATAGCAGTGATGTTACTCCACTGTTCCTTTTACTCTTACCCTTCCATATCTTTTCTTTATCCATGAAAACAGCATACGCTTCATTTCTGTTTCCCTTTAACAAAACCCAGGCTTAACCCCAATTGTTGTCATATGCCTTCACTTCATTTGGTACTGATTTTGTTTTTCTTGGACCCAACAATATCTAGGCATACTGAAACATAGCTTATTTCACGTCAAAATATATTGTGCTGCACATACTAGTTGATCAGGAGTTGCTTTCTCTAAACACTGAAAAGATTTCCTCTTGTTGTTTCAGGATACTTCTAAAATGCTTCTCTGAGCTTAGGGCTAGAGTTTGATTAATGCATGATTTCCTCTTTAAAATTAGAAACAGGAATCATGAGTGATGGTTAATAATTTTCATTTGCTCTTCTGCTCTGTTTTCCAAGCAGTCTAATTAAGGCCTGGTTCCCAAGCTTGATTAGGCTTCTTTTACATCTGACTGCAGTTTGCAGATAGTGCTTCCAGGCAGGAACTCATGCTTATTTGCAGTAAATGGAAACAATCTGGGAAGGAACAAGAAGATTGTTTTGGGTTGTTTTCTTTCCCCCTCCTTTAATTAGAGAAATTGTAACGTCTCTTGCCGGAATCAACAACATCATTTAACTATAAATGTCAGAAGTGGAGACACAGTAATGAGGCCCGGAGTCACATTTGCTGAACGGCATGTTGCAGTCATGCCATTAGAAACAACTGTTTTACACTTTTACCAAGTCTGTGGGATTTTTTGCTGGGCACTCAGGCTATGCTGTCTGAACTTCACTTGTACCATGGAAGCTGTAAAAGGTCTGTACAAACATCCAAGTTGGTCACTGTTTTCTGACCTGGTGCCTCCTTAGGATACTGAGTACCGCTGCATCCTAGCAGTGGGGAAGGTGTCTCTCCTGCTGACTAACACCTATCCCAACAGCAGCTCCTACAAGAAGTTCCTGTGTTACTACCGTGGAATACATGAGGTTCTATGGGGCACAGAACTGTGTTTCAATTACTACTCCTCAGAGAGATTTTCTCCTCCCCACTCCCTCTGCAAAGGAACAGGACACATCCATTTGCTGATTCCATGGACTTCTCCTTTTTATCTGCAATGAGATGGTTCTCAGTTGGGTGATCCCTGCCATCAGCCAATCTTCTCAGAAAGTGGAGTCTCTTTGTTCCCTGCCTTACTCTGACTCCATCATGGTGTAATGCTCCTGGTACTTTTTAAAAGTTGTTTGCCAGTGATGGTGTATGAATTACATCAGGACCTCTACCATGATTTTAGTTACATGTATTTTGTTCTGACACAGACATAATATATTCTTGTTAATCCTGTGTGGGGTTGTTTTGTTGGTGTTTTTTTTTTATTTTTAATGTCGTATCTTAAGACAGGTGCTATAAGTTGACTCAGTGAAAAAGAGTTAATATAAGTACATTTTTTTCCCCTAAAGGCACATGTTTAAAGGATAAATGCACTTTAAAATAATTCTATTGGTCACTATGCATTAAAGGTATTATAAGCAAAGGAAAAGCCCACAATTTGCAGATGTTAGATGTGTGATTCAGCATCCCTTATGACTAGTTATAGTTTCATGCTGTAAATCTAATGAGCTTTTGACAGAAATTAAATTAAGCACTGTCAGCATGAAGGGATCTAGATGATACAAACAGTGTCCATTAATGCTACTTAAAGGGGTTGTTTGCGCAGAAAGATCTAGACAATATTCCTTCTACTGATAAAAGCAGGCTGGGACAGATTCTGAGGCATCATGTCACAGAGGCAGCTCAATTCATGTCTTTAGCTTCTACAGTCTTCTACCCCAAAGAAGTATACAACAAACTAAAGTGAGATTTTAGGACCCTTATTTTAGATACGGAGCTTTGGCTTCAAAATAATTTGTCTGACCACTTTCCCTCTACTGCTATTACACACAGTGCTAATGAAAGAGGAAAGCCTTAGGTTTCCCACTTTCATCCTGAGGTTGCTGTTAAGAGTAAACCCAGAGAAAGAGGAAAATCAAACCCTGATTCCCATGCAGTTTGTGCATTTGATCCAGTAGGACAAGCCATAAGCCATGACACAGGGCAGTACTGACTGAAGGAGCAAACTCTCCTTTCTTCTTTACAGGATACAGACTAAGCTACTTCTTGCTTTTCATCTCCCATTATCTGAACTGAACTCAGGGCTGATGAATGAGGAAGGTTTAAGTGTATCTAAGAGATGAAGCCTCTTCTTGACTTCAGTGAAGCATAAATGAAGTATGAATTACTCAGTTTTCTCTCTTAGGTGAAGGTCATACTCAAGGACAGTTTCTTTCTCTAGGACAAAGAAGAATAGAATAGAATAGAATAGAATAGAATAGAATAGAATAGAATAGAATAGAATAGAATAGAATAGAATAGAATAGAATAGAATAGAATAGAATAGAATAGAATAGAATAGAATAGATAGAATATTCTCATAAAATCTGAGGTGGAAGGGATCCACAATGATCATTGAAGTCCAGCTCCTGGCCCTGCACAGGACCAGGTGTTGTTACATTTCTAAGAGTCTCTGAAGTTTACATATTGTTTGTGAGACAGAAATAGGAGATAGGTGCCTGAAATCCACCAAAGCTGAACAGAATTCAGACCTCCCCCAAATCTCTCTAAATGCAGACTGGCTATGAAACATCAGTATTACCTTAAACTCAATTTCCTGTATTTTTATTTCTATTTTTTGCTTAACTTCTCTTTTAATAAATAAATACATGCTGTTTAATTTATTTCTATCAAAAATATAGTAAAATTTGTTTTTACAGATATGAAAACTATAGAGCTATTTCACTGTATTTTTGCATAGAAGAACAAATTTTATTATGTCTTCATATTTATCAACTTATTTTGGTTAAAGAACAGCATGACTACCATGACAGGACTATATTTTAGAGAAAAGAACAAATGAAATAGGAAATTAAGTTCTCCTTGTACTGGAAGGGGAAATTAAATGAAAAAGCAGTTGTTAAACATTTTGAGTGACTTGCTGAAAGATTAATAAATTATGTTATTGTGTTCAGAACTTACATTTGCCATCTTAATGTCTAAGTGGTTTTCCAGCTAAAACTTTGGAGTGTGTTTGGAGAAAATAAACTATCTGACTTTTGAATGACTCAAACACATAAGTTCTAAGCAACAAAGGTATTACATACTTTATCAGTGCACATCATACTCTTCAGTCTCCTTCTCTCCAAGAGACACAAATTCATGATTACATTTTATGCTTTGTTATTAATCTACTTCATTCTCTTTGCATCACTAAGCCATAAGTCGGAAATGCTTGTTATATCTGGAAGAAGACTATGTTCCTAGTTATTTTTGGTCCTTTGATATGAAAGGACTTATTCATTTAAACTAAGTATTTTATCATAGAGCTTGGAACATCAGTTAGGATTGGTACTGGGGTGAGGCTGGTAATTTTGCTTCTTATTAAAGTTACCCAACACTTCTCATTATAAAGCCTGTTTTCAGCTGCATATCGCTTTGCCAAACCTTAAATGTTTGGGCTGAAATTTTCCATGCCAGGTGTCTGCCTGAGGCAGAAATATTTCAGGAAGTTTCATCCAAAATGGTACAGCTGTTTCTGAGAATGAGGTTAAAGAAAATTTGTTCTTTACTAATGTTGAAAAAATACTGGCAACCTTTTCCTGGAGAAGTCCAAGTGTTTTTATGCAGAAAGTAAAAGTTTGAAGTTTGGGGTGACAGGAAAATGGAGAGGGGGAAACTGACTTTCTGTCTGTGATGTATGTCTGCATAGAAACTTTTGCATTTAAAATTTTCAAAAGTCAACCTTTTTAACATATTCAGCAGGGAATTGTAGGCTCAGTGTGTTGGACTCTAACCTCTGCTGAAGTGCCTTTACTTGTTTCTCATTCACACTTTCTGTGACTGAATGCAGCCAACAGGAAACATTACAGAAAGAGACTTATGAAGCACTTAGGCTAGGCAAAGCAGAGCTTAAATTCAGGCATTATGGTTCCATGACCATAATGAAGGGGGTCCTCACTGGATGTGACACAGCTCCTCTTTACACTTTCTGCTCATCCAAATGTACTTTCCTGAGAGAAGAAAACTAGAACTGAGGGAAGAAAAATAGAACTATAGGGCACAGCTTGAGTCTCCCTGGTGACTGTTTCTTCCATCCATGCAAGATGTGGACACAAGAAAGGGCACTGACAAAATTTTGGTGCTGGTAACTTGGACATGGAAAGCAGGAGCAGCTGGGGACATCCAGGTGCACACTGGTAAGCCACAGGGTGAGGAAAACTGACCTGCCATGGAGCCTGGGAGGGGATGTGGAGGTGTGGAAAGAGAGAGATATGGGGACTGGAAGTCATGCAAAAAGCAAGGTAAGGAGAACTACAGGAGAAATGGCAAAATTGGGAGGAATAGAGTGAGGGGGGGAAAAAAGGAAAAGGAAACAGAAGAAACAGAATAGGATAAGAGCAGGGAAAGAAGCTTGCTGAAGGGAAGGAGTTAGTGGGAGAGCTGGAAGGCTCATCCTGAACATGGAAAACAGAAGAGGTGAGTGGTGGAGATTAAGTATAGAGACAGGCCTGGAAAAAAGGGAATTTTGGACTAGATGTTGGCAGTCCAAAGCAGGAAAGAAAGTGGCACACAGGCATGGCAAAGGGCACCAAACTCAAAAGGAGATAGAAAGAAATGGGATAGAAAGAGCTGTAGGTGCTCAGCAGTGTTTTCTTCTGAAGGAAATCCCGGTCCAGCCTGCAGATGGACTGATGGCTACTGCACGTGGCAGTAAAATTCAAAGAGACTGGACATAAACTAAAGTACCATCACACAACCAATCTACTTAATCATTACTAAGTACATTCCCTGAGAGTTTTGGTCTCAGTGCAAGTCTTCCAGACCATTCCCAGTTTAGGGATAGCCACAGATTGCCCTCAGTTATTGCTATATATGAAGACAGCCTCCATAGAGGTAAAAGAATATTTGGTTACATGGGCACAAATTGTGCCGTGCACACACCCAGAACCAGAGGATGGGCCTTGGTTCACATTATTTACTAATATAGATGTTGCCTAAAGCTATAACTGTACTGCTGAATGAAAAAGGGCCAGGGAATGACTCAAGTACTGAGCTGCTGATTGCTCATACAGATTAAGAGTTAGCTCACTCACAGTCTCCATTTTGGACCACTAATCCTAGGAAACATCTACTTCAGAGTGGTCTTTGGTAGTATGAATGTAAGCAACTCTGTGTCACTTTGTCTAGGGCACAAATCAGCAGGCTCTTTTACTCGGTGCTTTTTGAAATGAGTCCACTGTCAAAAAATACAATCAAAAAAAAAAACCAAAACAGTTGAGTACAATGGTCACACTGTCAGAATGTACCAAGTAACAATAATTACTGCTTTACAGTTTCAATATTATCGTCCTGTTTTGACTAAAAAAGTTGGATTAGTAAGAGAAAGACTTATGAAAATAAGAAGTAAAAAAAAGGCAATCCTAAATGTACATTTTAACAGACAAAACTGAGGCTCTATTTTTGCTAGAAATAGAGGAAATCAAGGCACATATCAACAGGTATTGTGCAATGACAAAGTATCCTTTCAGCCCTTGACAGCAAATTGCAAGTGACATACTGTCCTGGGTTTTGTAAATTGTGACCTTAAATTATAGCTAAGGACATCAACACCTGCTTAGCTGCTCTTGTATTAAATCCAGGTAGAAACTGTCAGAACTTCATTGCAGTGTAGGCAGGCCTATGCAGGAACTGAGGAGTGGCCTGTGCAGGCTTTTATGGCATATTAAATCAGTGTGGAAAACGTTCAGACCACACTCCTCTTTTTGCCCACTCATATGAAGCATGTTTGGCAGATCAAAGCTAATATTAGGGGATGAATACCAATGGTTTTTTTAGTAGATTGGATCTCACAGACCTGGTGAAAAAATATATACTGTGTTCCTGAAAGCACAGGTACAGAAAAAAATGCCAGAGGGCATAGAGGAAATGATGCATGTCAATACAAATAACTATCACTCTGGGTGAAATTCCAGTCCATGAACTTCATTAATTTGGTGGTAGCTTGCCAGACTGCAAATCCCCCCAACAGAAATGTAATAAACAATAAAACAGAGAAATCAGTCACTCTCTGTTGAGCTTCTCTTCTTCTTTGTTTCCCCTATTCCTTTAAGCCACAGTTAACGTACATAACTTTATTCTCATCCTGAGCTGTTATCATGAAGTCTCACCTTATACCATAAGGATAATACACAAAATGCACAACCTTTGGAGATTTCAGCAATACTCAAAGAAAAAAAATTAATGCTACATTTAATACAGCTACCAGCCAAGATCAGTCATTCAAATATGTAAGTACAAAGCTATATGCATTGTGATTCATGAAAGCTGCACCAAACCTAGAATAACCTCTGAAACATATGTGTATCTATTTAAAATTTGGTGCAAGCTAAGTCTCCTCACTGATCATCTCAGGGGGAAAATACATGCTGGCAGTTGGCAGAGTAAAAGGAAAGTCATGGAGGTTGAGAAAATAAATACATAAGTGTTGTTTAGATGATATGCAAAAGTCAGCTCAGCTTGTTGTTCACTTGCTTTCCATGGCTTGCACTAGCAAGATAAGCAGGCTAACAACCACAGCACTAAATTAAACAGATATATCATGGTAATAATAAGTGTTTGAAAGTTTACTTTGCCATAGCCCTAAAATAGATTCTTCATAATAGACTAAATCTATAACTTATTAAATATTTCCAGTCACCAGGTCGTGGCTGCTAAGACTTTGAAAGGAAAATTATGAATATTATCAAGAAAAACAACACAATGAAAGTTTCAAACAATAAGAACTTTTAAAAATCAGGCCATTTACCAAAGAGAAAAAGGACCTTGTGGCTCATAAGGTTTGTTTTCCTGCTGTTGCAGACATCCATATCGTAGGATATCCTTCATGAACTTATAAAGTTGCATTTAGAGAATGTTGTTTGTTTATTCAGTTCTGGAGCTTCAATATTCTAGCAGTTAAAAACTTTCCTCTGATTTGCACATATTTCTGGTTATTTTACATGCATCTAGTATTCATATGAACATTGGCCCTCATTATAATTTTTGCCTTTTTGGCAATAAGCCTTAAACACATTTAGAGACAGTAATGAAATCCTCATCCCAGTCTTCATTTCAGTAAGTTAAATACCATGTCTATTCAGTTTCCTCTCAGAAACTATATTTCCCCAGCTATTGTCTTTCCTGCCTCCAGCTTAACACATTTCTAAACATATGGATGGTCAAAACTGTAAGTAATGTGAAGGAGGCCCCACCAAAACCCCATCTGAGTCTGTATCTCTGATATATTCTGTGTGTATTATGCCTTTTACAGTACTGGATTACATTGCTGTGATTAATTGGCACATCCTGCCTTCCCTCTCAGGAAGACATCTTGCAGATGATAACAGGAATTATTAGAATCCTTTTCCTTCAGGTTTGTCAGTCTGTCTGTATCATTTAAATGTGTTGCCAATGACTCATTTTTTATCAGACACACTTTATCAACAAAGCACAAATTAAAAGATTAAATAAAACCACTCTCAAGCATGATATTTCTTATACTTTATGAGGTATACATTTTTGAGGTAAATACATTTTTTCCCTTTTCAACATTACAAGTTTAATTTCCTTAATTGATCCCTCCCCAAATTCTTAACTTTACTCCTTAATCTCTGACAGTTTAACCACATCCTCCCTAATTTAGTCCACATACTACTGTTCTCATTCCTCTTCCCTCTTTCTTTCTGTGCATATTTCTGTTCTCTTGTACTCCTTTATCCATAGACTTGTATCTAAATTAGGTGTTGATTTTCTGCAATTCTATTTCAGCTTTTTCTCATCATTTTGATAGATATTGAACATATCTAGTTATCAATTCAGATATTTTACTCCAAATTATTAATACTGAAGAGTCACAGAATCACAGAACATCCTGAATTGGAAGGGACACACAAGGATCATCAAAGTCCAGCTCCTGGACCTGCATTGGACAGCCCCAAGAATCACACCATGTTTTTGACAGTACTGTTCAAACACTTCTTGCACACTGTCAGGTTTGATGCTGTGACCACTTTCCTGAGGAGCCTGTTCCAGAGCTCAACCACTCTCTGGGTGAAGAACATTTTCCTCATGTCCAAACTAAACCTCCCCTGACACAGCTTTGTGCCCTTCCCATGGGTCCTCTCATTGGTCACCAGGAAGAAGGGATCAGTGCCTCCCCTGACCACCATGAGATTCCCCCACAGCCCCCTCTTCTCCAGGCTGAAGGAACCAAGTGACCTCAGCTGCTCTTCATACAGCTTCTCCCTCACCATCCTAATGGCTCTTCCCTCAATGATCTCTAAAAGGTTAATATCCTTGTCTGTGCTACTCTTTGTGAGGTGACCATCCTCATCAAGAAACTGGCCAATGTAATCTCTGGACTGTCTTTTGCTATTAACATTCTTTTTAAAAAGCTATTTTTATTTTCCCCCCAATACTGGCCAGCTTCAGCTTTAATTAAGCTCTGGCCACATGAATTTTCTCTGCACAGATGTGAATACCATCTGATCTCAAAAACCAGCCTTTATTTTTCCTTGAGCATCATTACTGTGGTGTTACAATGGGAAAGTAACAGGAATGTGAAAAGGTTGTCATTTTCTGAACTAGGAACAGAACTGGAGATTGTGAAAATAATGAAAAATGCATAGTTTCACCCTATCCCATACCTGATTGCAGAAACTAGAATGCCTTAGCTATGCTACCTTTAAGCTATTCAGTACCATCTAGAACTTTGGTTTGGGTTTGGGGTTGTTTTTTTTTTTTTCTTTTCTAATTTGGGGAATTATTTATTTACATACTTATTTACTGTTGGCTGTTTGGCTTTTGGCAATGTCTAGCTGGCAAATGTTGTCATTCTTTTGGCATTTCACCTGCTTAGATTTCATCTATGCAACAAACCAGTGAGCTATGCTACTCAGGAGAGGTTATCATTATTTTTTCTAAAGGCTACAGAAACACTCAACCATGCTACATTTCAGTGGTAAACACAGCCGTAATCACTCTATTCTTTTTCTAAGAAACAGGAATGTGAAATGAAATATAAAGTTATTAATACAGGATTAATTGTAGAAAATTGTACAATGCAATGCAACATAATAATAAAGCAAAACAACATCAAAAGAATACATTTAATCATTTCTATGTCTTCCAGTTTATGTGTGATCAGACTTACTTTCAAAATGAGCAAAAACATCATTCTTTGAGTTCAATCCCATATGCCAAATTTCAGTCCAGAATAATTTTTTTACAACTAAGTTATAAATCCCTGAAAACAGGGGGAAATAATGGAAACACTGACTACAATATCATAAATAAAAGCCTTCCTCTGAAGGATTTCCAAGATTTCCAGTTCATAAGAAGTTTAATGTTTCAATTGAGACTTACACCAAACTTCAAATAATGACATATTACAAATTTGTACTCTAAGCAGTACAAATAAAGTAAATTTATTCATGATGTATTACTGGTAACTGTTTATGTCCCAGAAGTGAAAAACACTAAGCTCAAAGGCAGCATGATTGCCTATATCCTGTAAAACCACACATTTATTTCCAAAACTTCACTACAGCCGGAACTCAACCAATGCCATACTCTTACCAGTAAGAATGTTTCTATTGTAAAATAAATAGTATCTTTTTCATACTACTGGGGATTTTGTGTGTGCATTTTGCATTTAATTTTCCTCTCATAAGATAATTTTGTATAAATTTATTCTTTTTTCCCCTTAGCCTTAACCCGCAGAAACAGCTGTTCAATTTGTGTTTTCCTGCGTTTAAAGGACTGTGCTTACTGAACAAATACAGTCATCATGTGGGAGAACTTGTATACTTTTTTCTGTTCTGGAACTGTTTTTTTCTCTCAGGTTAAGTAGAGTACATGATAGTCACTAGTAACAGTTTTCTGAAATTTTTAATTTTCATCCACTACTGCAAGGCAGGCCTTAATAATTAACATGCAGATGTCACTAGCTCTATTGATTTTCTGTGGAGTGGGGGTTTAATTTCTCTCTTTTTTTGGTAACATCTAAACCAATATGGTATTGATCCTATACTGTTGGCCCTCTGTAATTTGGTACCATTCACATTATGCCCTGCTACTCTTACCAGTATCACATTACATTTGGTCCAACTAAAGTAAAAGTAATAAGAAGAATTTGCAGCTTTTGACTTGGAAACAAAAACTCTGAACTATTCTGCCTTTGGCAAGACAGTGCTTAAATTTGTCTGTTGTAACAATAAGGCTGTTTTAAGGTGTCAGTAGAGAAAAGGCAAACCACAGCCCAGTTCCCCACTCTGCATAGAAATATTAAAGTTGGAAATGCTCGCTAAGACCATCAAATCCCACCGTAAACCAGCACCACCATGTTCACCTCTAAGCTATGCTACCAAATGCCCCAGACACACATTTTTCAAACACTTCCTCCAGTTTCCTGAGTATGCTGTTCAAATGCCTAACCACCTTTCACTGAAGAAACTTTTTCTAATATCCAGTCTAAACTTCCTCTGACACAGCTTGAGGCCATTTCCTCTTGTCTTGTCACTTCTTTCTCCTTCTTCAAACACTCGCCATGGAGAGAAAGCCAGTTAATTCTGAACATCTGTCCTTTGCTACTGACAAGACAGGAAACGCAGAGCAACAAGATTCTAATCATGAGAACTTCAGCTAAATATCTAAAAAAGGTGGAGTGACCTTGAGCTCACTGAGCTCAAGTGGGTGATTAGAGAGGCACTAGAGCAGCTTCCGAGGAGTGTCCCAACATTAAGAAGGTATTTCAACTCAGTGGTTAAACAAACCATGCTGGAATGCCAGCTGCCCTTTAGCTTCTCATTACTCTATCTTTCTCTATTTCCATTTCAAGTCCCCAAAAACATTCATACTGTCATGACTGATTGTCATTGTGAGAAAACTGACTATCCTTATGCTGAAAGGTGTTTCACAACAGCATGTTTGGAAACCAAATGAAGTGGTCTGAATAGAAATCCAATGTACTTGGAGTCAGCTGGAGAGTCCTTTTATCCATGTCTTTTCCTTTCAGCATTTCAAAATTAAATGCAACCACTTCTCCCTTGAGATGTACAATTATTCTTTATTGTTATTCATTGCCTTTTATCAGGATCTTCAAGCAGTTTAAAGAAATCAGCATTTCCTAGCATTCCTGAGGTGTGCAGGTAGGATTTTCAGAATTCTGGCAGATATCTTTCCTGTTTATCGCTAGAGGAGATGACCAAGTCAAAAACCCTATGTTTCTGACTTGGTCATCTGTCTTGGGTCATCGCCAATATTGCAGAACAACAGAACAGGATATGAATCTGTGCCTCAACTGTCACATTTACAGCTCAGTTTATTAAGGAGCACATACCTTCATTGCAATTTAATCTAGTATTCTGTACAGCAAACCATAGCGACTGACACATGGCTCATATCCTATCCTTCCTTGCCTCTGGTTGGGGAAGTAATCCTCTGAAAGGAGATAGCAAAGGCTTCTGGATGCTGTAATGTTTTAAGCCACAACAGCTAAATCTGCCCGTACTTAATCTCTCAGTGCCCATTGAGTTTGGTGGGGTTTGGATTAGCCCTTAAATAAGGAAATTACAGTAGAGGGAATTTATTTCATCTTTCTGACGTCACACAGAAGCTGATGTAAAACAAAGGAAGAATTGACAGAATAAAAAATTGCAAAGGTAGTAGTTAAGCAACCATTTACTTTCCAACTATATGAAGAAAATATTTTCTAAACAGTACAATATTTATACTGACATGGTTAAAGTTTGGGGGTTTTTTTAATGCACACAAAGGTAAACTTTGTCTCTTAGTTAATAGTATCACTAACAATATCATTTAGTTAACCACACATATATATCCCTTTTTTTTCAAACACAGAGAATTATGTGCAGCAAGGAAAGAGTAAAAATTACAGCTGACTTTGGCCAAAGCTTAAATTTCTAACTGAAAGCTGAAGCATTGAAACCTACCCTTTCACAAGGATTTATCTTCTGCAACAAAAGCAAAATTCTCCACTTTTAGCAGTACGCCCTTCCCAAGTAATTTATAGAGTAAACATACCTTACTTTATTTTTGCTAAAATATTTCCATTCAAAATATCCTTTTTTTATTCTAAATTAAGCCATATGCTGATGGTGATTAAGAAAAAGTTCCTCCTCCAGCATTTAAATAGATGAAAGCGAATGTTCATGTATATAAATAACTGTAGAGTTGCTTTTTCTCCAGCTGATAACTTCTTCCTATGTAGATCTGCTGTTCTGCTTCTGAGAATATAACTTATTGACAACACTAAAGGGGGAAAAAAAAAAGATATCTTTCAGCAAGAGCCTCCACTTTGCCAAACATCTCAGGGTTTGTCTCCAAGGGCTTTAAAAGAAAGGAAAGAATGAAGAACGGAAACCATAAAGCATGCATTACTGCTATCATCTAATTGCTGAATGAATAGCACAGTTGTTTAGTCTGATTGCACTAAGCTAGTTATCCACTGCAAGCCTCATTGACAAAAAGGGAATCTACACAAATTATAGGGAAATTCAAGCACTAAAGGAATGTTTTGGTTCAGAGGTTTGCAGGGACTATTGGCTTTGGTTCCTGGCATAGTTTGCCTTTGCCATATGAACTCTGTTGGGCTGGGTCAGCCCAAAGCTTTCCAAAAAGCCTGAGAAGAGGACAGACTTCCTTGTCATCTGTATCCCATAAATAAATTAAAGTGATGTTCTCCAGTTAGAGTTTGTTTCTTGGCAGGCTAATCGGCAATCAGAGAGAGAAAAGCTCCTCATTTGTGGACTCTAACTAAAGGAAGGAAGTTTTTGTATGTGTATTCACCAGAGACCAAAATATTAAAAAGTGGAAGAGAAAAAACATAAGTTGCAGTCCCCCAAAAAATAAATGGATAAAAAATTGCATTAGAAACATGCCCTCAGTTGATGATGTTCTAAAACAAAGCATTCCTTTAAAAGGAGCAGGCAAAATAGTTTTACCACTACCACATTATTACAGCTTAAGAACAGGTTTTTCAGGCACTTTTTCTTCCAAATTTATACCCTCTATACAGAAATAGCAAAAAAAAAATGAACCAAGATTAATATACCAAGTTCCAGTGGGCTTGCATTCTCCCTCTTACCATATTGCAAAATGTATGCATGCAGAATGACAGGGATATGGATCACATTTCCCTGCTATTTTAAGACATCACAACCAAGAAGTAATTGCAGCACATATGAGCAGTGACATGAGTATATTCAGCACACTTTTCTGAATACTCTATTTCAGTCAGAAAAGACATCGCAGCTCACAGCAGCTACACTTCTCCTATTGCAGCCTACTGCAAAACTCCATCAGATTCTCTTTCCATGTAACTACCAGCACTCAGGGTCCTCTCTCACATTCTCAGGGATACCTGTGTCACAGAGGCTGCAGAGTGGCAGGTGAGACAGGAACTTCATCAAATGAGTCACACAAAACAAGGATCAGAAATGCTTAATGGTTATTGACTAACAATGCCAAAAAAATCTTCTTCTAGCATGACTTCCTGTGTCTGGAAAATGAGTATAAGCTTTGCCAATGAAATACCTGTTTAGCTGCAGCTCCAGAATAGCCACAGCAGCCACATCAACAAGCCATTCTAAATACCAGCAAGCTTTGAGAGCTGTTTCTCTTGACATCTCTCTCAACCACTGTAACATACCTCTAGGGATAAGTATTACTTGAATTTTAGTTGCATCGTATTTGGAAATGTTTTATCATCTCAAATTTGGAGCCTCTTTAAACAACATTATAAAATGCATTAAAGAAAACTGAGAATTAAATTAAATCAAATTTAGATCCTATTAAATTCAAGTTAATGGAAAATGCACTACTGGCTTTACGCAGATCCCAACAAGACCGCAGATGTCTCATTTTCTTTCCAAACTCTATTGTTAAAATTTAGTTTCTCTTTATTCCCACAAACCAGAAATAACAATCAAAGTATAATGATTATAACCAGGAACTGACTTTATGAACACAATGAATATACAACTACAGAGTTACTTTCCTATGTTTCCATTCACTGGTTTTTGCAGGTATATTCATGTCAGTTCTCTTCTCTATATCCAGTTGAGACAACTCTAATTTAAATATTTATATCCACCAGAATCTTTCTATGTAAATTGTTTGTCTTTGAAATTACCTTGTTCATTCAAACAGAATTTCAATGGGATAGGAAAGCATGGCTGTGAAGGGTCAGGTATGGAAATTCAAAGCAATTAGTTGTAAGTTCTGGCTTTCCAGACCACCAAGCACATATTCTGCACTTAACGAGGAAGAATTAATAATTAATCTTAAGTTTTTGGCAAGATACAATCTAGGCAAGAGCTTAATGCATTTGAACCACTGCTCCTCATCTTGGAACAGGAAATTGGATTTCTGTTTCTCTCTGGCTGACACTGTGGAGTCAATAATATTTCTCAAGGAACTAAAAGAAGTGCTGGTGATGCTGGTGTTTTCAAGAGAAGGGTCTGATGCAGACAATCATGGTTAGGATATATCTCCTGTGCTGCATGACATCATTTCCTCATGTGTAAATCCTAAGTTGCCTGACTTTACCCCTCAGCAGTTTGAGGTTAGCCGTTTCTTTAACATGCCCTGGCTCATGATCCCAAAGGTTTGAGGCTGAAAGAAAGGATATTTTCTGAAGGGTTTTCTGTACCTCTTACAGAAGCTCTGAGTAACATTTTGTACTGTCTTCATGAAAGGCTGCTTGGTACTTTGGGGTATATTTCTCAGTCTCAAAATCACTGGATCCTGCTAAAACCCTTTTGCTTAAAATCCTCTATCAAATATTGAACCGTAGTGTTTGACTGAAGGTTAGTTTTACCTTCCCATGGTGAAAGCAAGAAACACAATTCTTTGCATCCACAGTGGCAGTAGAATTACTATTGCCTTACCCCTGGCAACCTGCCTCCCAAAAGAAGAGACAGAAAGCTGCATGTCTATGGAAGGAGTAAGAGGTGGAGTTCTGGGGAATTCCATCCTCTCTTTTGTCTCCTGATAGCTCCTCTGGGTTGGCTCCATCTCCTGAATCCCTTTCTCCTCAACCTCCTGTTTATATGAATGTGCTACACAGGAATTAAAGAGGGGGGGGAAAATCCCATTATGACTAGCAAGGAAAGGCTTCTAGGCTTGCACAAAGTGTCAGGGATCACCATTGCCTGAGCGCTTCATTTTCTGTGCCAGTCTGACTCTGCTGCAGTGCCCAACTTCAGGCTTTTCCTCCCCATGTTTGCATTCCCATTTTAATGGTGAATAAAATGCTTCTCAGAATAACCAAAGTAGATCAGTAGCACTACCATGACAGAAGCAAAAACATCAGTCTCCATTACGTCACATAATGAAGAAACCACTTTTTTTTACATGGACTGGGCATCACATGAAAACTCACTTTGATAGAGTACTAGGAATATCCTAGTACTTACCGAGTACAGTCCTTGCACATGATTTTACACACAAATATCCTTTCCACTAAACCTTTTTGCTGTTCAAATTCATCTGGAAAGCTTGACTTATTACTTTGTGGTATACCACATTTTGCAGTATACCATATTTTGTAGAATACCATATTTCTCACTTTTTTTTTATAAAAAGGAACAATAACAGAGTATGTACAGTCCAGAATTATATACAATTTTCACAGAACAAAGTTTCTATTTGCTATCTGAGCTACAGAAAGGAATATACCACTGACAATTTTGGTCATTAGTTAAGTGCTAGTCAAATTTATAAACTCTGTGATACAGAATTAAAAATCAATCCATTAAACTTGATCCTTTCCAAATATTCAGAGAGCTTTTGCTTCTAGTTCTGAGTAAATTGAAGAGAAGACCTTATTAAGTTAAATATATATTTTACCTAATTGTATTCATTCATATCTGATACTAAGATATTTAGTCTTTTTGTTGAGGCCTGTGACCAAAAAACTCCAACAGCATCACTTGAAAACAACCAAAGAGGTCAAACTTTCCTGTCTCAGCAGTTAAAGACCTAATTTTGACAGTCCATTTCTGAAGAGCAATGTCACTTGGGCATGTAGAGTAATCTCTGGCACCACCATTTTCTGATATGTTTAGTGTTATCCACTTCTAGACTCCCTTGAGACTTACAAACAAGAAAAGATGTAGCATGTATGTTAGTTATTACAGATTTAGAATTATAAATAAAATCACCAAATGAAAAATTGAAGTATTTTGGTTTTTCTAGTTAGTGCTTGTATTCCAACCTGAAACTATCCAGGGCCACATTTGTCCAAGATGCTATCTCATATTTTGCACATGAAAATGACTCCATGATGATAGATCAGATATATTTTGTGTCCTAAATATGAAGAATTGCATTTATCTAACTGATTCAGCTCTCAGTTTTGAGTCTGGGAGTAACAAAGCCAATATAAACTTAGTTCATAGTTCAGTAATTAATTGTTTGGAAACAATTCATTGTAAATAGTTTTGTATTTATAGCTACTATGAAACAATGAAGATAACATCTAAGAAGGCTCCAAGTGAAGCAGGAAGACGCTGCAAAGGATGTGCCATTGTCATTATTAATAAAGCTTCTGTCTGACTGCAGCACAAGGTGAGAGATTGGTATCAGCTGTGTCCCTGGAGGGACGAGACAATGCAGAGCTGCAGTGAGAAGAGTAACACACCCTTCTGAGACAGAGTACGTGGAGGATAAAGCGTCTCCGTGGTTCGTTCAGTTCCATTTGCACAAATGTCACGGCAAAAAATACCTTCACTATTCATTTATAAAAAACTTGCACAGCATGTCTATAATTTTGTATGGATTCCCAGGAAAGATCTTTTGGCCAAAATGTATTTATTCAGCATCAGAAGAAATGCTTTGTTTCCTTGCACATTAACACCACAAGCTTGCATTGTGACTTCATTAATGAAGGTAAAAATGCTCTTTCATGCAGACACACTGGACAATAAATTCTGAGTAACTTGCAGCCCCTTCAAAAAACATCTACAACTGCATTAAAGAATGTTCTTATAGGACAAAACAACAATAAATAAACCAAAAATAGCAAGGCTGATGAGTATCTTTTCCTGATTTTCCAAAAATGGGAAGATTTAGTGAAACTAAACCGGATGACAAAACCATTACTATTTCTGAGAATAAACTGCAGTCTAGCCCCAATATGTAGAAGCGGAAATTGCTGTTGCTGTGAGTATACATTTTTCTACTCTTTGTATAAACAAGCCTTAAAGAGAGACAGGATGTGAGCACACCCATCCTCTGGTGAGTACACTAAATCATCATGCAATTTTTTTTTGTTCTAGATCAATAAATCTCAAATTCTCTAGACAAATAAATACAATAGGGAGGCTAGAAATGAGCTCTTAGGGGTGGTAGTTTCTTAATGCAACACAGTACAGCCAAACTAGAAAAACTCACTGTTTGTTCAGTTGCTTCTCCAAGGTCACCCATGCTCTGTCTACTGTGTCAAAATAAGGAGAGATCTCTGGTTTTATTGGCACTAACTTGCACCCAGATTGGTAGAGTGTCATCCTTACTATAGCACATGTATCTTGGAAAGGTTTACATAGTTAGGAACAGAGCCAAAGAACTATTGCAGACAATCAGGGGTTAATTTGAGATAGGATTGTTAAGGAATAACTGCTCTGAAGATGTAATAATAATGATTATAAACAAAAAAGGAACTAATCATTTGATGTGTGCTTTGTCTATAAATACCAGTCCAATAAAGTCATGTTTCAAAGGCTAAAACAAGCCTGAATTATCATTCAGTCTTCTATACACCGCTCTCACAGAAGCCTATAATTTGCCAAAATATAAATATTTATGCATAAATATATAGATACATGTACTGACTTGCAACAAAGCATTCAGTTCTTCAATGTTCTCTTTGGCAATCCTTTGTTTGGCTGCAAAGAAATAATGTTTGTTCTTCTGAAAGTACATGCTTAAGATAAAGTATGGTACAAAAACTGACAACATCTACATGAGAAAAAGATTTGAAAGGACAGTTTTTTTAAAAAGAGCGTATGGAAATATGCTGTTTGTACACACTCTAATGTGTATTGCAGTGTACAACTTATCTGAGTTTTTCCATTGCAAGGTACCTTCTATTCCCATTTGACATACCTAATTTATAATTTACAGGGAACATACTTATCAATACATGACATTCAAACAAGAATTACTATATCGAAATTCTTGATTAGCATGGAAGGGGCTATCTCATATGACAGGTTATAAAAAATCCTAGTATCTTGTCTTATTCTGCTCTCCTATTCCTGTGCCTCCTTCTCCTTAAATTATCAGTTATTATCATCAATCATCTTGCCTTCGCTATGTTTCCAAAGTCCCCATTCCTGTGGTTCATCCTCCCTACTGCACACTCAGTCTTCCTGTGGCCAAATTCACTTCCCCCTCTTCTCTTGCATTTCTCCAAGTCATCGCAAACTCCCTCCTCCCTACACACCACCACAGCCCAGTCAGCTCTTAAATCCCTTCTTTCCCAACTCTCAGCCTTTTATTGACCTTCCTACAGGAACTGTTGCCAGCCACCACTTCCCCTTCCCTCTCCTCCTCTGCCTGTTTTGCTGGTCAGTCCGGGTGGGAGAGGAGGAGCAGGAGATGGAAATGGGAGCCAGCCTGTCTCCCTGCCAGGTGGCCGTGAGGAGGCACGGGCTGTGCGGTGCCGCTGGTGGGGGCTGGAAATCTGCTGAACACATGAGAAGCTGGGAACACTCGGGAAAGGAGGAGATCCAGAAGGGGGCCAAATGTAGACAGCATCAGTGCACACCATTTGGCAAACTCGTAGATGCTAAAAATTGAAAAGCAGGGGGAGGAAGCTAAGTTCCTGCTAAGTCATCTTGCGCAAAATATGTGTCAATCACTGCCTCATTCTAAATCACTACCTGGTCCTAACAGTAGCAGTTTGGAGCTTTGCATTTAGTTCTCCATACTCCAAGAGAACCCAGGCCCATGAAATAAGCATATTCTTATAATATATATATACATTTACTTTAACACATTGTGGTTACCTCTTTAAATTTCTGAAATGTTTTTTTACCTACCTGTCACTGAAAATTACACTGTGTCCTTTTCCTCTAACTGAAACATAACAGGCCTAAGAGGATTGAGAGTCAGTTTTCAGGTTTATTTATTATTCTTTTTGATGAGAGGTGGTTTGAAATGAAATAACTTCTGACAAGCTCTTTCCTTTTCATTTGTTCTTATTTGGTGAGGGTGAGGGAGGTAGGGGGTGAAATCTGCATCAGTAGATTTTGTTTTGACAGTAAAACCTCTTTCCTCAAATGAAAAAGAAGGATGATGGAAATTGAGATTAGCCTCACATGTGTGGACAGACCATAGAGTTATCAAGAATTATTCCATATGCAGAAGCAACATATCAATGACCTAATTTGTTAACTGGAACCCAGTCAAACCTCAGAGCCACCCAAGGTAGGAAAAAATAAAACCAGCTTGTGGATTCTTAGGCAATCTTGCTTTGTTTTTCTTTCACTCGGAGGAAAGTCCTTTCAAAACCACTTCATTTCTCTGCAACATGTATTCATATTCTCTTTTGATATTCATTCAGTTGCATAGCAAAGAATTTTATGCTCAGCCATAACAAAACGTGTATAGACAAGCTCAGCAGGAGTTTTCATGTTGTGCTGTCAACACTGCACAATGCCAGCCCTTTTTAAAATAAAAACTTTATGCAAAAAAATGTTCAGACTTTTGGATCAATTGATAGCTAGTGTTATCAACTGAATTGCAGCCTTTACATTACTTTATAAGGTTGATGGCTTGCAGAAACACTGATTCTGGGGTTGGAAGTACCATGAATACAAACGTGTGAAATACATTAATTTCTATCAATTATTAATCCCAGAGCTATGATTTTGATATCTTCTTATATATTTTAATTAAATACTCTTGAACCTGTCACATCCCTCCACATACTTCTTCTTAGGTAGGTAATTGTTTGATACAAATGATTAATCTAGTAAAATACAGCTACAAAAAAAAATTCTTGAGTGTGAAATCCTGAAGGATATGATTTGCTGTGCAGCACCTTTGTCAAAAAGGGTTTATTTCTCAACATGCCCTAAATATTCTCTGAAGTCAAAAAACTCAAAACCAAAATAATGGATAATTTGACCAAAGTTCAATTCTTTTGCACAAAAGAATAGGTCACTCCTCCCACTTACACTAAAGCAAGAGATTTGCCATGATGTTCAAAAGAGCTTTGGTGGATTGTTGGTGAATATATTTGTGATTGCTGTGTACTTGCTTCTGAAGAGCATTTGCAGCTCAAAAATGTTCCTCATAATATTTACTGTCCAGCATGTGCTCATAAGTGTCAGTAAGAAAACCTTTTCTGCTATCACAGGTACAAATTAATTCCTGATTACCATCTAAGTACAAAAATGAAAAGGATCTATGCACATTAGATAACAAAACATTTGAAAAGGTCAGTAGGAAATACAAAGAATGGTAAACTTCAAAAAAAAGCAGTTGAACCTTAGACTAAGTATGACTGTAAGAGACAGGTTAAGTCCTACAGCCATAGTATACCAAAAATAAAGAGATGCTGCTCAAAGCCTGGTTTGAATGGACTGAGTAGCGTTATCCTCTCTGTAGTGGACAAACATTCCCCCCTTTCTGAAGGAAAATATGTGTAATTTCAAGCAAAGACATTCTGAAATTCTGGAGAAAGTAATTTTCCTAAAACATTGTAAGGGTGATAATACCTGTAATACTTTCCATTGTATATCCCAGTGCCATGAATGACTACACAAACAGGTAGTGCTACCATGTGTACTTTTCCTTTCCCAAAAGAACTATGGAAACTATCCTGTCCATTACATAGACCCCACATCAATATTTATGTTTCTCACAATAATACATATTTTCTTATGCCAATGCATAATTTTAAGATCACTGATTGCAAGAGCTTACTAGGCCACTTTCCAGACCTTCACAAAGCACAATTACATCCATTAAAGATGTGTTTCTCAACTTGCCTTAAAAAGAAATAAAATAATCTTAAACTTTGAGATGTATGCTCTGCCTCTAAATCAAATTTGTTTGGATGCTGTAAAATTCCTACATCTTAAGTTGAAAACCATAATTATTGCATTTTAGGTTTCTAATAGAAATTAGTATAAGGCAAGGTATTGAAATACATTTGAAACTTTTTCTTCTGCACATACTTGTACTGGCTAAGCCATGCTAGTGAAAAAATCCTACAGACATGAAAAAGAAGTATGAAAAGGAACTTAAATCTGTTGGTTTTTTTTTTTTTGTTCAGATCAAAATTTCAAACAATGACAAAAACAAAATCAAAGCATAGGTAATACTAAAACCCCCACAAACCCCAAAAAAAAACCAAGAACAGAATTTATCATTTCTATAAAACAGAAGATCGCAGACGTTTGGAGCTTTGGATGTGCCGGATGGAGGAAATATAACAGGGCAGATGGAAATTTGGACAGGCTAGATTTTGAAGCTGACGTTTGATGAGGTGAAGTCACTGAGAAATAGAATTGTCATGAAAAGTCTCATAATATCACGTGCCAACCCAAACCCAATGGCTATGTCTATACTGATAAATAAAACAGGGCCAGAGAGCAAAACAAAATGTGAATGTTTCTGGAGATAGTCCCTGGAAAAAATTAGACCCAGAAATCTGCCACATATTGACTCAGAAACAGTTATTTGGAGAGATCATCCAAGAGCCTGGGACTGAGCCAATAGTTAAGCAGTGTCTACAATAAAGTATCCAAAACTCTACTTCCCTCCCTTCTTTTATTTAGCACACAATGGCAATTTGTACCATCTGCCCAAATATTGCTAATGGTGGGAAGTGGTTATAATATATCATCCCTAGGATAGATACAATGGAGTCTAATGAAGGATTTCTTTGAGATTCTAGAGCCTTGAAGACAGTGCTATGTTACAGACAGCTTCAGCTGTCATTTCTGTTGGTTGCTGTTGATGCAGCAAACGATGCAGTATGGCTGCACACTTAAAGTAAAGATTTCCTGGAGCCTTCTGGCCAAACCTTGTGCATGTTAGTTTCTCATTTCAGCTGGACAAGTGCCACATTTGTCTACTTCAGTTTTGAAAAAGTTGAAAGAAATACCAGCCACATTAGCAAGGTATTGGAGGACATTTATAGAAGCATAATTAGATAGTCTCTCATTTCCTTCCTTCACTCCTGCTTCTCTGATTGCCCATGCCAGCAAAGTAAAGAAAGCATTTTCACAATGATTTTAGATTGCAAACAGACAGGACTAAAGACCTTTTGCTAATGCTCTCCATATATAGTCCCTAAACCAAAACTTTCTTCTTCCTGTTCAGTTCAAGACCTTTTCATAACTAGGTCTTAATCCTTCATTGCTGGCTTGATGCCCTGGGGTAGGGATCTAGAAGTTCATGGAGGATGTCGGGCTTTTGTTAGATGGAACAGCTTTCCTAAATTGAAGATTTAAAGTGGAGGCTCTGCCATGTCACTGAGAGATCCATCTTGTGCAACACAAAGGCACTAGTTTTGAAACAATGCCATAGGAACAGCATCTTGTGCCAGACACTACATTTATTCAGGGTTACTTGAGCAGAAGTAATGAGAAGCATTAAAGCAAAGTTTACACAATGAAATGCAATATCAAACACTCTATGTACATTAGTGAGGAGAGCAGAGATTGAGTTGTTTTGAACAAAACTTAGTCTGCTTCTTCAGAATGGAAAATTACTAGCAGACTGCAAAATTACCCTCTCCCCAATTTTAATGTTATTTTGACCTAATATAAATATGTTTGATTGTGGCCTATTTTGACAAAATGACAAAAATATCTTCTAAAATGTCTGCTATATTCTTTTTAGTAACTCTTACTCAGCAACCTGATCTTTGAGAGGCCTGTAAAATATGCGATGCCATTCCATAAGATGAGGAAAAAAATATGATGAAATAAAAATGCATATCATCCACAGAGCAGAGTATCAACAGAAGACAACAATACAAGATAGCAAAATTAGATAGCGTTTTTAGAAAATTATATTCTGATTAACACCCTATACAGAGAACAAGGCTAAACACCTTTGTCTCCTTAGGAAACCTGCTTTGCATGGAAATGGGCTCAGATCTCCCTTAAACAAAGTGCTTTTAACCCACGTCATGACTTCTGGTGAGGAATTCATGCCTGAAGGGAGTCAATGCCAGCAAGTTCACATCAAAGAATCTGGAGGGCAAAAAGTAGGATTCAGAGCCTCTGTGACCTATATGCACTTTCTATGGAAGACCCCATAACCCACTTATGCAAAGAGGTACCCTAGGAACCCCAAAATTGCTTCCCATAAATCTTGCTCAAGCCTAATTAGCCTTGAACCAGGGAGAAGTTCCTTATATTTCTACCATTCTCTGCTACATGTGGCAGTAGTATGGCCATATGGAGAATATTACCTAGAGCAAGGTAATTTATACATGGGTACAAGAAGGATGACAGTCCTTGCAGAGAGGACTGGGCCTGTTCCAGAGGGAGGCAGGCAGCAGCTCTTTGCTCTCACCTGAACACCTCCAGGAGTGCAAAGCAGTTGAGGTATGTCTCAGAGCATGATATAGAGAAGGAACCTGCTGGCTCTGGAATAACAGTGCCTGGGGCTTTTTCCTTACTTTTTCATTTATTGACCCAAGAAAACCTACTGTTTCTTCACAGGTGCATGGGGGAACGATGCTCATTCAGAGGGGTTGGACTAAATAACTATTAAAGGCTCCTTTCAACTCCAGCCATCCCGTGATTCTGTAACCATGACATTGCATGGGGTGGTCTGTCCTCAAACCAAATGGCTGTACCTCTTCCATAAGACCATGATTTCTGTCCAGAAAACAGTATTTGAAAGCAAAGTATTATGATGACTGTATGGATTATACACACATAGCTCAAGGATCTTTTCCTTTTCTTTGATTACCCATGGTTATAACAAATCTCCCAGCATTTGACAGCAAAATCTGCCCAAGCTAAGAGAAAGCTGTGACCAGCCTCCCAGATGGCTGCAGCAGGAAGATGAGTCTCCCACTGTGCTGCATCCTCAGGAAAACACAGGTCTAGTTTTCCCCCACTTTTCCCCCTCTCCTATTTCCAGCCATATGCATGTGTGTAGCTAGGATCACCTCAGGCAAAGGGTGGTATGGCAAACCAAGGCAGAAAACTGGGCAGTGTCAGGAATCAGCTATAGGATGGGTGCAGCTCATGTAGAAAGATTGCAAAAGGCGGTGACATTGCAAACCAGCCTGAAGAACAGGAAGAAACAGCTGCTCAAAACTATGTCCATGACCTTTCCATGGACAAACCCAGTGGGGAATAGATGTATTCTATGAATGATAAGGGAACAGCCAAATGAAGTGCAAATGGGAAAGACAGACTGAAACAGGGCCTGGACAAAGACCAAGAGAAGAAATTACTAGGGAAAAAAAAAATGAAGAAGCAATTAAGACCCCACATATAGTAGAGGAGAAAAGCAAAGCTTTGTGCCAAAAATCCTAAGAAAGCCCACAGGAAAAGCAGATGGGAAATATTTGTGGAAACAGTGCTAACACCTGCAACAGGTGTGTTATTTTTTCAATATGAAGAAAGAGTTCCAACCACATATGACTGCAGCACAAGCACTGAAAGAGACCTGTCAGAAAGACAGAGAGGATAAGCCATCCCAACCGATTAATTTGCATACAAGGAAAGTAGTTCAAAATATTACATAAGCAAAACATGATAGAGAGCCAGGATGAAAAGGACTGTCATAACAAAGGTGTTGCTAGATTTATTGAGTAATGCTCCAGAAGTTCTAATCATCATATTCCCTAAAGAAACAAATGACACCAATAAAGTATATTTATATAAAATACAAGAAACTGTTTCTTCAGACAGTAAGGAAAAGAAAATCTTATCTGCACAATGAGGAACTGTGCTGATAAGAAACTTGCAGAAGACTTCCCTGTGTGAAGCACGGGTGAAGAAAGTAAAATGCTGGAAGCCAACCAAGGAAAGATCGGATGGGGTAGGCTGGAAGGGTTTGAGTGCACAGATCACTGGAATGCCTCCTGCTGCCACAGCCAACTGTTTGGTTTACACTGTCTCCCCTCATGCAGACAGGTTGCCAGCCTCTTGGGCTCAGAACTGGCAGAGCCTGTTAGGCAGGCTGCAAACCTTCAGGAGAAGGAGGGAAAGGAAAAGCTTTCACTTAATTTGGATAATCCGGCTTGTACTTCCAACATACAAATTAGGCGAGAAACTAAAATTGTTCTGAAGCAAAAGATGAAGGATAACATGAATATAATGCCTGACTCAAATGTGTGGGGAAACAAGCAACAACTGGAAGGTGCTGTACTAAATAAAGGAGATTACGATCTGGAAAGACTAACTGAAACTTAGTGGGATAATTCCCTTGTGTTGAAAAGACAGGATGCAGTATGCATGGGAGAGGCAGAGTAGAGAAAATCACGAGGTGTAAAATATGTTATATAATGCTTTCAAAGTACATATTTTATTATTTTGAGAGTGACAATACTAAATGGTAAAAATCTCAGGTAAGCGTACAAAAAATTACAAAAATACAACAACAAAAACCCAAAAAACTCCTACAGCAATAATTTCATGCATACCCCTTAGGCTAGTACTCTGAAACACAGCCAGGGAAGGCGCAAACCTCTGATTGCATTTTAGTTGATCGAGTCTCTAGATAGTGCATACAGATGCAAAATTGTGAAACAAATAGAGTGAATTCCAAAAATTAAAGATGAAGAGTTGGGTCAAAGTTTCAGCTGTTGGGAGGTGGGGCATTGAAACTATGAAATCAAAACACTTGAATCCAATACAGGAAGAAATTAATTAAATTAATTCAGTGAGAAAAATGGTGTAAGGGAATCAACTCCACTTTCAGAAACATTTTAGGAAACATAAAATATTGAATATGGGATATGAATAAATGCTTATGTTTAAAAAGAAAACGAAAAAAAGAGAAAAACATTCCGGACTTCTGGGGAAACTGCAAAAGAAACTCATTTGTGGGGGGAAAAAAAGGAGAAGGAGATACAAGGCAAAGCAATGGTCAGAGTGTCTTCAAAAGGGCTATTCAGAGTTCAAAGTACATATACAGGAAGGAGTGGTAGGAAAAGAATCCAAGGACTCTTAAATCTGAATAGTCCAAAAAGGGAAAAGGAGAATAAAAGGACTTATATAGCTACCAAAGGGGGAAAAGAAGTACAAAGATCAAAAGAGACTCTACCAATGAAAGGAAAATGAAAGAAAATGAAATTTAAAGTTGAAAATTAAAAGAAGATACAACTTGAACTGTGTATCTTTTTTAGCATGAAAAGAAATACTACAAGCAATTTAGAGCCAACCCCTCCAAACTCATCCTCAACTGTTTGGAACGGGTCCCGAAAAGGACCACGTTGAGACCCCTTATGTACTTTTGAAGTATTCAAGAATCAAGAGTAATCAAGAGACTTATCTTTGGCATAGAATGTAGGAAATTTAGGGTGTGGTTTACAGGTTCTATCTTGGGCAATAAAGGCACCAATATCTCTGAGCCAATCACTCTAGGTTTTTCACAATAGACAAACAGGAAATTACCTGTCCTGATTTTAGCTGGCACAGAGGTTTGCCTTTTGTTGTTTTGTTGGGTTTTTTTCCACAGTAGCTGGTACAGGGCTGTGATTTGGTGTTGTGCTGTAAATAATGTTAATAATAATAAATGTTTTCATCATTGCTGAGCAGGGCTTACACAGACTCAAGACCTGTTCTGCTACTGACACCGCCCCAGCAGCATGCAGTCTGGGAGAGAACAAGCAGTGTTCAGGGGACACAGCCAGGACAGCTGACCCCAAATGATCACAGGGATATCCCATAGCATACGGGAAAAAACACGGGTAAGGAGAAAGAAAAGAAAGATGT
This sequence comes from Melospiza georgiana, assembly GCF_028018845.1. NCBI lineage: Eukaryota > Metazoa > Chordata > Aves > Passeriformes > Passerellidae > Melospiza > Melospiza georgiana. Next base: position 39,469,689 of record NC_080431.1, read on the forward strand.
TCAGACTGATGGCTTTTGTCTTCCCAAGTGTGCTGGTGTTGGCTGGAGTAGAGTTAATTTTCCCCACAATGGCTGTATGGGGCTATGCTTTGAATCTGTGCTGAACACAAGGCTGATAATATAGAGATGTTTTTGTTATTGCTCAGCAGGACTTGCACAGAGCCAAGGCCTTTTCTGCTTTCCATACTGCCACACTGGTGAGGGAGTTGGGGTGCATGGGAGGCTGGGAGGAGACACAGCCAGGACAGGTGACCCCAAATGAGCAAAGGAATATCCCAGACCATATGGAATCATGCTCAGTATAAAAAGTGAGGGGGTAAGAAGAAGGAAGGGGGGATGTTTGGAGTGATGATGTTTGCCTTCCCAAGTCACTGTTATGCGTGATGGAGCCCTGCTCTCCTGGAGAAGACTGAAAACCTGTCCATGGGAAACAGTGAATTAATTCCTTGTTTTGTTTCGCTTGCATGCATGGCTTTTGATTTACCTGTTAAACTGTCTTTATCCCAATCAACAAGTTTTCTATATTTTACTCTTCTGATTCTCTTGCTTACCCAGTGGTGGGTGAGTGACAGAGCAGCTGCCTGGTAATCAGTTTCTGGCTGGGGTTAAACCACAACACCAAGCCACTGTTACAAACGAGGGAGCCCTGTTTTCCTGGAGATGGTTGAACACCTGCCTGCCCATGGGAAGTGATGAATGAATTCTTTGTTTTGCTTTGCTTGTGTGTGAAACTTTCGCTTTTCCTATCTCTGCACATGAATTTTCCCTTTTACCCTTCCAACTCTGCGCCCCATCCCACTGGAATGCTGTGTGAGTGAGAGGCTCTGTGAGGCTCCAATTCCAGCTGGGGTTAAACCATGACATAAACTCTGCATAATAATGTTAGCTTCTGGAATAGCATCAGACACTTCACATCCACAGACACCTACTTTTCTCCTGGGGGTATAAAAAGCATCCTAATTTAGATTTAGAGATCTAACTTGGGCATGCTTCAAGTCATATGAGACAAATGTCACCCTTCCTTTCTAAATATTACAAAATCTAGAAGGATGAATTAATGCATGCATGTAATACGTGAAGTTGATTCCAAAATAGAATATTCAAAAATTCAGATGACAATATTTTAAGTCTGTTTTTTGTGAATGGTAAAAATAGCATATCCTCTTTAAGGACAATATTAACAAAGATGAATGTTAGGTCCACATTAGGAAAACATAAAATACTGAGTTTTAATACCCTCTGAAATATAAGTGAAATAAATATCTTACCAGAAATGCCTAATGTTGACTGGTTATGACAACAGAAAAAATAGCAATATTGGTAGAAAATGTTAATATTGGCAAAGTAAGAAAATAAAATACCTAGGAGGTATTGTCATGGTCTAATCTCTTCAATCAGAAGGGATGAAATAGGAAAACAATCCTTGCTCTCAGAAGTTTTGGATTGTATGTGCCACAGTGATGAGAACTATTGAAAAAGTACATTTTGAGAAGTATTGCATAGCAGGAAGAAAATAAATGATTTTACACCTTTAATGGCACCACCATAGGAACACGAGGGAGCCATCAATATAAATGAAAACGTGGTGCAATTTTATTGGAAGATATAATTGCTGCCAGCTCACTGTCACCATGGTGGGCCCTGTCATCTCCAAAATGGAGCAAACCTGCTGGGTAGAAGCTGCAGGAAGAAACGTGCAGGAGGCCTGTCTCAGGCTGACTGATGCTGTCTTGTATGTGTGTGTGTGCCATGCTGTTTTCTGATTCTACACCAAACTGCTTCATCTTCCCAGCAATCATTCTCTTCTAATATAAAGGATAACATAATCCATTTACCAGCAGATCTGACAGAAAAATTGGTAACATCCAACTTTTGGAAACCCAGTCTAAATTTACAAATTTTCATTTCATGCATTTTGCTGAATTTGAAATGAACTTATTACAACACTGCATTACTCAGCACAATAACTGTTTAAAAAAAATCTAAGCTTTATAAAACTCTATTTCTTAAGGAAAATACTATTTTTTAAAATAATTTATAATATAAACCATATAGTATTTACCTTGCAACTCAGGTAACACCTGCATGATGAGCACTATTCACTAGTAACCAGTAATCTAAAACTAACCATTTCACTGTGGACTCAGAAAAAGGATAAAAGTCCATTTCTATGTGCCTATGTTTATAAAATACTACTGTGGCAATTATATATTTCATTAGCAATGTGAGCCCATGAAAAACATAGAGAAAAATTAAAATTAATTACCATTATGAGAAAATAGATTTCTGTGCTTTTATACTTTTATATCTGTGCTTTCCATTACAAATAGAACATTTACTTCTTTTCTTATACACAGAAAGTGCCTTTTTATTTCTTTGTTCCTTATTTTTCTAGTTACAACAACTCTAAAAGAATATTTAAGGTAGTAACTGTCTCAGTGTTACAGCACTGTGGGTGAGAGGGAAGACCTCCCAAAAGACAGGAAAGAAAAATGAATTATAGTGTCTTCTCACTCATAAATATATACTGAATTTCTTTACAGTCAGGCAAGACTTTAACCTCTACAGCTGTGACACCTACAACTGCCACCATTTGCAAACAATTCATAATCAGCAGTGTGAAATAACTCCTAGGAAATGTCAAGCAAGAAGAAAATCAAAGAATATAATCTATGCTGCATATTAAATGTGTCAGAGGCCCCAGAGTAAAAAAAAAAGCATGTAATCATATGATTACAAGTTGTAGTATAAAGGGAGTGTTAAGGTTGTCAAGAAAAGAAAATTCCTTTACTTTAGCAGGCTTAATTTTTGTTCCTTGCAATTTTCACCACTGGGGCTCTTTTTCTGGGCTTTGTTGGCTTGGGTATTTTTGGTTGGGTTTGAGGGGGAAGAAGAGGTTAGGGGAAACTTTTTTTTCCTTTTGTTTGTTTTGTTGTTGTTGTGGGTTTTGTTTTTTGGGGGTTTTTTTTAATTTTAAATGTGGATTTTTGGACCACTGTTCCTCTTCTTGGAGGTCTGCAGCACATGACTTCACTGGCAGTGACCCTGGAGAACAATGAGCTCTGCAGTGAAGTTATTCTTGGAGACCAGGCGACAGGATGTTCTCATGTAGGCAGTATGCAATTATACATTGTTATCTGGGGACAGCTGATCCAGCAGCCAGCACGCTGCAACACAAGTCAGTGTTGTTTCTCATACAGAAAGGATAAACCTCCCTGCAGAACAGAGGTTAAATCTAGCAAAAGTATCCAAAGGAATAATCAGTTTCTCCATCTGCAGGTGTAAAGAAGAGTTTAATGACCCCAGTTGCATTATTATTCCCTCTAATATTATCCTAGAATATATTAATTGCTCCAGTATGTATCTCTGGTACAGAACTAACTTAAAGAAATACCTTTTGTCTTTTCTGTCTTATGGATACATATTGCATACATACAGCAATCCAATGTGTTTATATGAAATGCCAGTTTAGCATCTGTGCTCTCCCAATCCAAGGCTACGAAGAAACTTAGAGATAGAAGTTGGATTACAATGATTTACATCTGAACTAATAAAGACAGCTCTGTGATGCAGCCATCACAGTACTTAAAGATATCTACCCCCAAATTAGTCATCCTGGTTTCTTTTATAGCTACTGGAGAGCACTTGCAGGGTGTCTCTCATCTTAACCTGTAGCAGCCACTTAAAATACTCTAAAAGGGCATGCTTCTGTCCATTAATCATATTCTCCATTAACAATAGTCATACGTTTCTGAAGATAAATTCCACCTTCCCAGTGTAGCTAGAGATGAGGCTAAGTATCTGGGAGATTATTTATGCTATTGAAATTGGAGAAAAAATGGAAAATAAGACAGGAAGATAGAAAAATTCTTCATCATCACTAATATTAGGTTTGTTCTTGGAAAGGCAAAAGTGCTGTCACAGTCCATCTGCCTTAGCACAGCAGCAACTTCCTTCTTATGTGTGCAAGCATTTAAATCTCATTTTTGGGCATACCACTGTGTAAATCCAGTACCTGGGTAAATGTTTGTACAAGGGTTCTCATAGATGTAGCTAGCAGGACAATTTTCAGCAGGACTGGGGTCATCCTTCATCCCTTCTACCCATAATAAACCCGTTACTTTTTCCAGTGTGCACATCCAATGCATATTATTTGAGCTGTTCAGACTCCTAATGCTGATTCAGCTTCATGCTACCCAACTTCCTGACTACTGTGGGATGGGTTATATCACAGATGTTTTCTCAAGGAAAATAATTCTTATCTGATGTGGTAGTTGTCCAGAGGACTAGAATGGCCCCTGGGCCACAATATCCCTTAGATAATCAGTTGGATGGCTTTGTTCCATGAAGTGGGTGCTCCTAATGAGTAGCACACAAAAATAATGCTAGATTAAGTATCATAACAAAATAATGTATTGTCTATAAAAGTCATTTTCATGACCCTCTGGGCTCAATGAATGCAAAACATTTTATTTGAGATTATGCTTGAGCAGCTACAGCAAACTGCAGAATGACTTCAAAATCCAGTTACCAGAAGAGGAAGGTTTTGCCTTCTGAATGCGCATGTATAAAGGTAATTTTTTGGTTTTGGTCTAATTTTGTGAGATGTAATGCTATCTGACTTTGAAACCTGTGTATGATCATGTTTCCTCCAAACTTTGGCACAAACCTTTGAGACAGACTGATATTTGATCCAGCAGAATGGTACCTGTGGCAGTTGTACAACTGATCAGGCAGCTAAATAAAATTATGGGACTAATAATTTGAGGAGTTATGTTTGCAATTTAGTAGTTGAAATGAAATTACCATATGCAATGGGCTGATCCTGGCTGGATGCCAGGCACCCACCAAAGCATCTCTATCACTCCCCTCCACAGCTGGACAGGGGAGAGAAAATATAATCATGGGTCATTTTGTTAAAGCTATACAGAAATGGGGAAGGAGCTTTTTCCTATCAGAAAATCTTCTGTGGGATTGGGACATTTCTGATCAGATTATTCATAAGGAATTCTCTCAGCTTTAAACAAAAACTCTTTCAATTTAAGCGGGAGAAATAGCATTAGCTGCTTCTCCCCCAGAGAGACCTACAGTCTCCCAGTACATGGGAAAGTAAAAATACCCACTCACTTCACTTATTGTGAACAGTTGTCACATCCCAACTCAATACATCAGAGCTGAACTACAGTCTTCTCTGAGACTCTGCAAGAGGCTTTATCAACAGAGAACTCTCACAAATTTTTTCCCTTTGCATTTTGCATTCAGAACAGGGCCCTCAATCACATTGCTTTAAACCTGCGGTTACTAAAGGAAATTGTGTATTTGGTCCATTATTTGGCTTAAATTCAGACCAACTTTTATACCACCCTAGTTCTGATTTCTTCATTAGCCTGCATCCCCCAAATTAAATAGGAGCTTATACGATGAGGTTTTTCTTTAAGTTACATACTCTACCAGTCTCAATCTGAGTTCAGACTGCACTTTTCTTCATTTTACTATTCTTTGTTTAACTGCTTAGCTTCAAAAAAGATCTTCCACCCACGTTCTCTTCCCTTGTCTTCCTCTGCTTAACTGATGTGCAGTTCTTCCCTTCAGTCCTTCTAGGTCCTAGCTAATCCCCTGAGCAGACAGCAATGGGGAAGTTGCCAGAGCAATACCAGGGCTGATTCAACATGAGTTACTGGAGCAGCATTTTGAAGAATCACAGCACTATGTGCTTGCCTATTGAAAATATTTTGCTTGGTATAAATTAATACATCTTTTGAGTGTAAAATCTTATTTGTTTTATTTATTCAGCAATTATCTTTGAGAAGGTGGGAGGGGTATTTTTTTTGAATTGTAAATATAAGTTTAATTGTGTCGTCCCACTGTGGAGCAGGAAAAACATTCCTTATCATGCTGTAGTTACTTATCAGAAGCTGTTAAGGAAATGAGAAAGAGAAAGAGAAACAGAAAGAGAAAGAGAAAGAGAAAGAGAAAGAGAGAAAGAGAAAATACGTTTGTGGAGAGTGCTGAAATTTGTTAGACCCTTCAGATCTAAGGATAGATAAGCCTCAGGGAAAAGCTAGATATGCATATATTTCTATAATTGGTTTCAAATGGGTTTTCTTTGAAGAGTCTCTGTACTAAATAAAGATTCTTTTTCAAGAAATTTTTTTGTTCATAGTGTCAATCACTATCATTGATTTTAGAGAGAAAATAATAAGAAAAACTTTCAAAATCAGTCATAGTATTCTGGGACTGTGGCTGAAAACATTGTTTGAAGCTGAGAGCGTCCCAAATTTTTCCAAGACTTACAAGATCTGTACTGTATGTGCACATTGATATTTTGACCTTGGCCAACCTTGAGGTTGGCTTCAGCCATGCCTGTCTGCATAAGATGTGCTTTCCCCATCTGTGCTACACCAAAGCCTCTATATTATACCAAAGTAACCCCTACTGTATTTTTTTTTTCTGAAGCAAAGCTGTTAAAGATCTCCCCTCTGACAATACAGGTATTGTTCCAGCTATATTCTTCCTTTGCAGGAAGCAAAGTGGATGAAAAAGAGGCAGAAAATAGGAACAATGGACTGCAGTTGATGGGCAGCATCTTCATCACTTCTCTCCAGTAAGGACAGCACAGAAGTGTCATTACAGAGCCAATGTCTGCACATCCCTCTCACTTCTGATCCACTCCTCAAGGGGAGCTTTGCACTTCTTCGTCAAGAGTACCTGACCAGTGATGCTTGAGTTGTTCAACCAAAGGTTTTGCACTGTTTCCATGCTAAAGTTAGAAAAAAACATAGGTCTTGTTCACTTACACCAATGCTTCCACTGCAAACAAAAGCATATCCAGATAAGAGAAGTAATAAATAAAATAATAGTGTGCTGGCATTATTTTTTGTCAGGATCATCAAGAAGCATTGCTTAAAAAATTAGTTGGAAAACAATTCTTTCCTTCAATTTGACAGTTAAAATAGATAAATATAATTTCACAAATGAGTGATTTTAAAAGTCACAATAGCTAAAAAAAAATAAATTATCAGTGATAAATTGCAGCTCACTAAACCAGCTCAAATGATCATTTACTAAAGTAAAATATTACCATGTATTACCATTTGTTAAAGGAAAAGCAAAGACTTACTTAATATTCATTGAATAATTAAATTAAAAGGTACCTATGTTAATAACATAAGAACCTCCAAAACAGCTGGAATGAAAAACAGAAGTCATAGAACAGCAACACTCAGCCTAGGTATGACTCTCATGGAAGAAAAAAATCCCAAAAAAATAAACCCCAAAAAACCTGGAAATAGGAATATTATAGTGCTATTTGTCTGTTGTCTATCAATGATACCCTAGGTATGTCTTTTTCCCTATTTGTCTGTAGCTTATATAACAAGAAGCACTGTATTCAGGCTAGGCATAAGTATGAATGCAGAATCATGCAGCCTAGCTATGCTTTCTGTTTCTTTCTCAAACCCTTGTTTCTGACAAACAGAATGAGGGGAAAAATCTCAAATAGTTTATTATTTATTACACTTAACAAAAGCAGTGCCACTAAATGTGTAAGCTTTTCGTGCTGAAATAGTGTCTGTCTAGGAGAGGAAGGACTGGCTGCCCCGGTGCCAGCAGAGGGAGCATAGAGCATTGCTTTTTGTGGGCTCCAAACCTGCGAGGAGAGCTTTGTCCCTTCTCGTTCCAATTTTTTCCCCCAAATTAAATGTTTTTAAAACTTAATGATCGCACACTCCGTGCTAAAAGCACCTTTTTATGCATCACAAATACAGCTGCGAGGAAACACAGGAGTCAGGTTGCTGTAGGATAATTAACTCCTAGCATCTGGAACACCAAGGTATGCACACATAAGGAATTTCACCAAGATGAGACCTAAAACATCCCGGGGCACGGTGGCTGTATTGTGTAACAAAAAGGTATCTCCAAATGATCCCCACGTAGGGGCAGGACATGTGCTCAGGCACAGCAGCACAGAGGGGAGATGCTGCTGTGCCCAGGGCATGTTTGTGCACAGCCGCATGTCCAACACACCTGTGCCCCGCCACGGAAGGGGTGTGAGCTGGGCGTGGCGGGAATCAATTAGCTAATGAGCCTTATCTCCCTGTCCTTGCTCAGGTAAAGCTTCCACTAAAACTTCCACGTGTCTGAAGCCAAGCAACAGCAGAGCTTCTGAGGATGAAACACGTGATGTGTGCGCTGCTTGCAGGCTGACAACAGCAAGGCCCACTCACCCCTGACTCCAGACAGAGGGAAAATGTGTGTTAAGCCCTTCTATGCATTAGAAGATCCATACAAAGGACTCCAGAAAACTTAGAGTCAATTAAGGCCTTTTCTTTTCCTCATGATTCTCATTATTGGATTCTCACAAAATTGGATCCCACTTTGCCATGCCTTCAAAAGGGACTCTTGTTAAAGCAAACAGCAGCACTCAGCATCTTGCAGGTTTCATTCCCAAGTAAAAATCTCATTGCAAAATGTAGCAGACAGACAAATGCCTTGGCTCCCTGACTCTCTCTAAAAGAGTCTGGAACCATAAAGCTTCCAGAATCAGATTTTCATAAGTTGAAGCCTAAGGTTGTAGAGGATCTTCTCATGCACAGTTACAATTGCATATGCATAGCTGGCTTTTGTACATACAAATAGAGCCTGTACACCAGTGCATGGCTCAAAGGAATCTAGACAGCCACACAAAAACACACATGGGTCTCAGTTTTTGTTTTATGAGGTGAGTTAAATGAAGGGGGAAGAAGAAGGTGATGGGAAAAAGATGAAATTCAGACCTCATCAAAGTCAAGCATAGTTTTCCTATAGACTTCAAAAGAGTCAAAACTTCATCTGTTGCATTTATGTCCTACTGAACCCAGAGATATGCTCAGAAACAGGTTTCAACCTCAATTCATTTGGCAGCCCAACTTCTTCCTGGTTGAATGGTGGAAGCACTGACAAGAATCTCAAAAGAAAATTTTACTGTGATCTAAATCAGTAGTTCCCAATTTTTTCTGGCTGTCTGGGCAATTACCTCCTTTTAAGAGCCAGTGGGAGCTTTACACTTACAACTCACATAGCCCAAACTAGAGTGTTCATGGAATTCTCCATTGGGCTAGCATGCAAACTAGCCCCATGTTTCCCAGAAACAATGAATTTGCTCTGCAATTCATTCCCAAGCTGCTCCTGTAGCTACTCCTAGGAGTAGGTTACAAGCTGGACAAATTCAGTTTGCAGGCTGTATTTAGCCTATACTTTGCAGAATGGGTGTTTTTCTTCCAAGCTCACACTGTTTACACCGATCTGACTAAGGACCATTAACTGGCTTTCAACAATGGCTTACATCTTTCTTGTGGGAAGAGGAGTGGGGGGGAAATGTGGGAAAAATTCCCTTCCTGTTCTCAAATTTAACCTTGGTCCCTGTAATTCCAACACTGCTGACACTGCCAGACTTATGAACTGAGTACAATCCTGGCCACACTAAACTTGATGGCAAAACTCCCTTTGACTTTATTAGAGTCTAGATTTCACAACAAGTGTTAAGGGAGTGGGACTGCAAGACTGAGGCAAAGGCAAAGTGAAAGCAAGAACAGTTTCTTCACTGCAATCCAGAGAAAATGCATGGTTCTCCAGGGCAATAAGGCAAGCAGTAAAAATATAAATAAATATATAAATAAATTAAATGGATCCTCTCTTCTGACAGTTGCTAGTTCTTGGCATTTTTTTCTCTCATCTTGTCATCTACACACACCTGTCCAGCTGCACTTTTTTCACACTTGACTGCCCAGTTAAGCTTCTCTGTCAGCCTTGCTGTCACTCCTCTTTCAGCACATGATGTCAGCTTTCCTGCCATCTTGATGTCACTTTTTCATATGGCAGGATTCACAGCCTTAGCTGACAGACCTGTTTGTGCATTGGAAGAAAAATATTTGTCGTACTTGATTCCCATCCCCCATTAAAAAAGAGATTTTCCTAAGTACGAAAAGCCTGTCAGGAAAGTACTGACACTGAGTTTGTCTGCCAGCAGTGTTCCAAAACACTGGATTTTTTTCTTCTGCCTTCCCAAAGAGATGAGAAGAATTGAGAAATGAAAGGATTCAGCTCTGCTAGGGAATAAGCATACATATGCTATAATGGCTTTTCAAGTGCTCTTTCACATGTAGGTCAGTGAAAAGCAGAGGTTTTGGTCCTAGTTATTGCTTGGTTGTGGGATTCTTTTTCTCCACTGATCTAATGGTGGCTAAGCAATCATTTTGCACTTCTGGGCAAAGGCAATAGCAAACTTATTAACTGGGCATTTTTATACTGCTCCCCAGCACAAGAGACACACCTCAAAGCCCCCAAGGTGGCAGGTTCTAAAATGTCATTCATTGTAACAGCAAGATATTGCTATATTCACTGTGCGAGCAGACTTTAGGTGAGTTGGTATAATGCAATATATGAGAATGTGTAAGTCTTGGTCACAGTAAAGAAAAGCAAGAAAACAGGTTTTTACAGCAAAAACTTTCCATCATGGGTTACCTTTGCAGGACATGGATAACCTCTGACTTCCATATGGTGCTGGATTCTCAGAGGATGAAAGTGAGCAATGGTAAATCACCCCAGATGAGTATCTCCTCCTCAACATAATAAGCAGTTTATGTATCTGGCTGCAAAAGTGTTCTAGGAAGTTGCCAAACAGGAAGGAGATCCTTGCCTGGAGTAATTTGCGAGCTAAAGGCTGGATCCTACCAAAGAATCTGGTCTGAGGTTTTGAACAGCTTTTACTCCCGTAAGATTTCAAAAGATAGTTAGGAGGGCTATGTCTTACAGCATGCTGTAAGGTTTGGCTAAAATTGCCTGTAAACTAGTCTCAGGCACTTAGCAAGTCTATGTTACCTCAGCCTTTAAACCACAGCAGAGATGTGCTGTGGATAGATGAACTGAAATTACACCCACAAGGAGATGAAATTATATTAACACACAAACATATCATAGTGCAAGTGAAAGACAGACACTAACAATACTCAAAAAAATTAAAAATATGCAAATCCTCCTTCCCATGGCCTGACCTACCAGTGCAATGGTGTTAAACTGATAGTTTAATGTCATGGAGTGAACTGTACAGAGCACACACTTAAACCTGCTGCCACACACCTCCTTTCTCATGACCATTTTTTTCAATTAAATGCCCTCTGACCACTCACAAGCCAACAGTGATATTCTTTATATCTTGTTAATAGGTGTCATGATAAAGAAATAAGAACATATATCCTCTGTTTTGTGAGTAAGGAGAATTTAATGCTGCTGCACATTAGTTAGTTCTTCCTTTTTTGCCTCAATTTTCACAAACCCCAAACCTTCACAAAAGTTTGATTTTCTACTTACTTCATCCTCCGGCTTTTCTGTCAGTTTTTTTTAAGAGTTGCATTTCTGGCTAGAATACAACATTTTAGTCACAATGCACGGACATTGCAGAACATTGCAAAGAATATTTGACCCCTGCTTTTTATTTCCTAAGTGTAGTATCAGTTCCAAGCACTGAATATATTGGCAGAATTGGGCATTGCTAAATGGCAACACTAAGTCTAACAGATCCGGATCGTAGTTAGTTAGCAAGCACTAACTACCTCATGTGATGGCAGGAAATGACAGCTCCAAGGCTGAAATCAGATCCAGGCAGGTGGGCTCCTAAAGGGGGTTGGTGCAAACACAAATGTTGGCCCGTGTGGATCCAGCTGCAGCAACAGAGCTTTAGGTTGCAGAGGCCTTAGGAGAAAAACCTGTAGTTGTGTTTAAAATTTAATGCATCCAACACATTATTATGCACACACATCATATATGAAGCATTACACATGGTAATGCATCAATACTGCCTGTATCAGACAGTTAAGGGCACCAAGTACAGAGGTACAGACTTGCCTACAATGAGACACATCATTAATCCTCAGCTTTGGGGTTTTCATTTCCCAAATACAATCGATGGGCTAAATCCACGACATCTTTTTGAACTCCAGGACACAGAGTTCCTGTGAAAGAGAAGAATCAGAGTGAACAGCTTTTCCTTGCAAACCACGCAGATCGCTTCCCTTGCTGTAGGGATGACAAGGGATGAGTTATCCCAGTCATTGGAGCAGATGCAGAAACCAGTGGAAACGTGGAGACAAAAAGTCAAAGCCCGAGGATTGGCTAATAGAGAAAGAAGTGTTGTAATTGCTAAATCACCCAAACCGCTTTGCCAAACTTTGACATGCTTGATTTCCTGTGCTTAAATAATTTTTAGGCTTAAAAAAAAAAAGGGCGGAGGAAACGGGGGGGGGGGGGGGGGGGGGGGGAAGGGAGGGGAAGTGCAGAAAAATAACCAGCTGTTCCTTGTATAGTGCAGGAAACATGTATGATTTATTGCTTTAAGGTTATTTTTGAAGGGGCTGCATGTGGCAGCCGGAGTGCCGGAGAAGTCACTGAGGCCTGTCCACTTGAAGGGCTCAAACTGTTTCCTGAGCAGCCCTTCTTCACTCGTCACCTCCGACAGCTCCCATTGACAACGTGTGACTGGGGCCCCGGAGTGTTTTAAAGCCGCGGGGGGCCGGGCCGGACAATGGGGCTGTCAATTACCTTTTCCCCCGTTGTGAAAGGGGCCGGCGAACAATGTGCGGGCGGCGGGGGGCTCTGCCGCCGCTCCGAGCCCGCCGCCCCCGCCGGGACAGGGTGCCGGAGGTGCCGCCCGGCCCGCCCCGAGCTGCCGCCGCCGCCCCACAGCCCCATCCCCATCTCCATCTCCACTCCCCATCCCCGCTCCCCGTCCCCAACCCGCTCCCCATCCCCGCTCCCCATCCCCGCTCCCCATCCCCATCCCCGCTCCCCATCCCCGTCCCCATCCCCGTCCCCATCCCCATCCCCGTCCCCATCCCCGTCCCCATCCCCATCCCCGTCCCCATCCCCATCCCTACTCCCCGTCCCCATCCTCATCCCCATCCCCGTCCCCTCTCCCCATCCCCATCCCCATCTCCATCCCCATCCCCGCTCCCCATCCCCGTCCCCATCCCCGTTCCCATCCCCATCCCCATCCCTACTCCCCATCCCCATCCCCATCCCCGTCCCCTCTCCCCATCCCCATCCCCGCTCCCCATCCCCTCTCCCCATCCCCATCCCCGCTCCTCATCCCCATCCCCATCTCCCCATCCCCATCCCCTCTCCCCATCCCCATCCCCGCTCCTCATCCCCATCTCCCCATCCCCATCCCCGCTCCCCATCCCGCGCCCGCGGGGGAACGCCCAGGCTGCGCTACCTAGATTGTGCCTTTAAAAACTTCCTGTGTGCCTTGATGGCTTGCTGAGAGGACTGTCCATCATACAGGCGCTTTGTCTGGCAGTCACTGCCATTTGAATTTGACTGACTGAGGAAGCCCGAGTTATTTGTAAAGAACAACAAGGCTTTTCATTCATAATTTCAGTGGGGGGACAGGGTGCTAATGACTGAGCTTGAATAACCAGGGAATGCGGTATTCAAGGCAGGAAGAAGCCCAACTGGCTGCCAAATGAGAGGAAGGGAGGGGAGGGAAGGGGGATATAGGTGAAAGTGCTTGCGTGAAAAGGCAAACAATGAAATCGGGATCACACGCATGTATACAAATACAAATCAGGTTCTCAAAAGGTGAGACAGGCAAAGACAGAAGCAGGAAGGAGAGCGGAGGAAATTCCCGTTTCTATTTCATTGACTTGCCTTCAGAACCAGCCTCTGCATTGCTAAATCCGAGACGCTCTTCTCAGCAAAACGCTCTTCCCTCCTGCCTCCCTCTCACCACAGAGAAAACGCTTTCCCTCTCCCAGTCCTTTTTATTGCAAAAAAATCCTTGGGTTTGAAGTTGGGCTGAATGAAGATTTTGCCTTTGCAGCTTAAGCTCCAGCTTCAACCAAACCTGAAAGTACAACTATTAGCTAGGGCCCAGCATCTACCATCTGTACATATAATTTTACGTATTGAGCATCTAATTTAGACATATACTTACATATATTCTCTAACTCTGCAAAGAATTTGTCCTCACAGAAGTCAAACTTTACCTGATGCAAAAGCTATTGAACTAAATAAGGGTTTTTGTCTTTATTTCTATTGTCTACATTGGGATTTCGACTAAGGTGTTAACAGAAATTTCCCTAGCTGAAAGGGATTTTATAGAGCCATAATTTGTGTCCCTGTGGAGAAAACAAATCTACAGAGCTAAGAAAGAAAATGGAAATTGAACAGCACATACTTTCAAAAACACAACTGCTTTGACACAACGTAAACCGTCAGAAATGAATATAATTTATGCCAATTTGAATTGCCTTGTGAGTAAGCAACAATAAGAAAACTTAAAATATGTTAAACGGTTTAAACACTTAACCTCAAGAATGAAGGAAGTTTTCCAGTGGGCTTATTTTGCAAGCTTGTTCTGTCAGATGCAGTGGATTTATTGTCTATGTTTGCAACGCAATTTCCAATGCTTCCTTTAGCTTTCATTAATTAGAACACCATCCTAGGAGCTGCACTGGACAGCTGGATTCCCTCCCTGGCCTGAAGCACATTAGACTTTCACTCAGGCTCCTTCTGGGAGTCAGGGGCATATTTAGGAGGAACAGCTCCAGGATTCAGCTTCTCTGTTAATTTCTGCCTTTGTATCTATGGGACTTTTTTAAGTTATAGACCTCCTTAAAATACAGGAAAAGATGATTACAAAACCACAAATGAGATAGGAGTAACTACACCAGATGCAGAGATGGAAGTTTAGAGAAACTCTTTAATCAAGGGATGGGAGTGCACGCTCCTGCAGAGATAACCTTGTTTAGATAACCAAACATTTTGTCCTCTTCCCTCTCAAAGTAAGATAATTGTCTAACAGTTCATAATTTTTTTAAGTGTTCTGATTCTATCAGACCCAGATTCTGAAATTTTGTTAGGGCAGAAAGACTGGAGGTCATGAAGGAAATGAACCCCTTGGGCCTTCATGGGAAGCAGCATGTACACAGCACAGAGACTGAACTGGGACCTGAGAGTCCTGTCCCTTATTTTGAGATAAGTTACCTCTTTCTTTCTTCCTTGTTTTTTCTCACCTCCAAAATGGGCAGTGACATGTCCTGAAAGCTAGTTTGAGATCTATGGAGAAAACTGTGATAGAATATCCAGCAGTTTAATTATTGTCATTGATATTGCTATTATAATCAGGGGGATAAAAGCACAGATCTGACAGCAGAATCAGGGTATATTACAATCTTAATTTTTTTTAATTGATGTAACCATATAAACAGTATTGTATTTTGATTGTGTTCTGATTTTCAGACAAGTGATAGAGAAAGAGCAGTTTTTATCTTCTTTTTTGAGCAAAATGCATTAATCTCCAGGAAATTATTCTGTCCTGCATACAACACCTCTGCTTTCAGGATGCACTTGTATGCTTGTATTCAGAAGAACATAAGTCTTTCACAACAGAGGAAAATAAAAATAATCTCAGTAAATAGGATAAACATTATACTTTTTTTAAACCTTTGCTCAATCTGCTTCCTTTTGTTTCCAGCAAAATCTGTAAGTCTGACTTGTACATATGCCTTGACTGACATTTAAGGTTTATGTTACCAATTGCTCATCTCTAGGAGTTTCTCTAGGAATTTTTTGAACTCCAGCCTCCAATGCAGAAAAATACCTTATGTTGTGGGAGCAGAGTGGCAATCACAGCATGGAGGTCCATCCAGGCTACCTTGCACTTCTGAGAAGAGCAGGCTTCTTTCAACTTCCCTGCTCACAGTACCCAAGATATTAATTTACCTTTCTGTTGCTTATTGCAGTTTGGAGCTAGTTCGGGTATCTCTACATCAGTGGTTTTCTAACTGTGATCTGTGAATTCCTATCGACCACTTCTAAATGGGAGGTCTCGTAATTTACAATTTTCTAAAAAACTCTATGCTTCCCCTATGTTTTTTTTTTTTTCTCTTCTAAAGCACAGAAAAAGTCTACAGACTGAAGAAATTTGAAAACTACTGTTGCAAACCACAGCAGAGATGTGATAAGTCTCTTCATAAAACCTCCTTTCAAATTTCCCATAACTTCTAACACTGACTTCTTCCATTTATTCTGAGTCACTTTAATCCCAGGTCAACACATAAATGTCTGCATCCTGCTATAAAATATTTTGGGAATTCCCAAACCAGTGCTTATTAACATTTTAATAGACAATCAGTTGATTTTGCATAAAATTCTAGTGGAGTCAAGCCCAGTGTTATCAAGCCTCTAACTGAATGAATCTAGAAAATGCAGTGTTTCAAACACTAACAGACAAGGCCAGTCTGTGCTGTCATTCTTATGATTATTTCTACCAAAGAAATCAAAAATATTAGAAGAAATACCCTACCAAAAACAAATACACCATATACACCATAAAAAGCCTGCTACAATACCAGCTTAGCACATAAACTTCACTTAGTCCCAATACATGCCAAATTGTCCAACTTACGAAAATTTGGTCTCAAGGCATTTGAGAAGAGAAAGTATAAAATGCATTGTATAAGCTAGAAAGGTTTATAAAGTTGAATAAAAAAAAATGCTGATTTTATCAAGGACACAAATATAACCAAATAACATTGAATGACACATAAAAGAGCATAGGAGCTTTATTAGAACAATTTACATGCAAAAGCTCCACATTATATTACCAGTACTAAATGTATGTATCCTTCAGTATAACTTCAGAAGGTACAGGAAAGAGATTTGTTTATTTTTTAAGTTTACATAAGTATATTTGGTATTCAACAAATACTGGCAACTGTCCCTCTATATACTGGGGCAATCACCCAGATGGGATAAAGTAACACAAGATCTGGCCTACATAATCTTTAAGAAAGGTGTATATCATGAGCTAGATCTGAAAATAGTAGTTTAATCAGAGAAGATCTGGGCATCACTAAAAGCAGGAGACTAAATCTCTGAGCAGCTGTGGAGCTTGTGCATTCCCAGCCAGTGTGGCAGGTATCAGTTCTTTCACATGTAACAGTGCTGATCCTTGTCCCACCAGACTGTGTTCCTAGAACTCAGTGTTCATTTTCCCCCTTTTCTCAGGGAAGAGAATTCCAGGATTTCCTTCAGGTAAACTACAACAAAAATTGCAAAAGCAAAAGTAACAGTACTGAGTCAAGGACCTAATTTTCTTTATAAGTACATCCACCTGTTTACAGTGCAGTGTGTTTGACTTCTCTGCTTCTCTCTACAATTTATCTAAATGGCCTTATCTGCCCGGAGAACCTCAATGAAATATCAGTAGACAAAAAAAGCTTTACACTTTTAAAATGCTCTGTAATTCCTTTATGTACTTTAGCTTATTCACAGTCACAAACATGGAAGATAATCAATTAAAGGTTTAAGTTTTGATGGAACTTCTGGGCATTAGAAGCAATGTGCAGCCAAACTTAGTCCTTTTAGGATGTGAAGAATCAATATTCCCATATCATTGCATTAACTCATGAGATAATGCATGAAATGTTCTCAAAGTCAGCAAAGTACTGCACTTTCATTCCCTTGCAGGAAGAATTCCTTATGAATGAGCTGCCCTCCCTTTTCAAAGTAAAGGGGGAAACCACTTGTTTTCCAGTCCTGGTCTGAAAATTGAATCAAGCAAAAACTTGTGGGACAATTTCAGGATGAAGCAGAAAAGTTTCAGCTATTTCATATGGGTGTCTGTCACGTCATATACTTTTCAAATGTATATTCCCCATTTTTCACCTGAAGCCACTGGAATTGCTACTATTCAAATATATCATGAACACACAACACCTATACACATATATAAATACATGTGTATGTTGGTGTGTACACAAATATATATATATACACAACAGTTACATTTCTCTGCTGAGAATAAACTCAAGAACTTCATCTCAAAAATAAGGCCTACTTGGCTTAAAAGCAAAGAAAAAAAAAGGGAAAAAAAACCCCAAAAAACCCAGAAAAACAAAAACAAACCAAAACCCAAAAAAACACAACAAAAGCATGCAGTGGTTAGAGCAAACCACTAGGGGAAACATAATCACATGCATTAAGCCATTCTCCACGACAAGAAATGTGAGCGATACATTAAACCCTCCAAAAGCTGGTTCCAAGGTACCATCAGATTAAAACTCTGAGAAATCGGCATTGAAGCTCCAACATGAACACACACAAGCTCACACACAAAAAGACCACACTTAATTTTTTGCAGATTTATGCACTACTGATTGTTTACCTTTGTGCCAGTTAGCACACAAATCTTTGCACACAAGTCTTCTCTTTCAAACTCATCAGTACCAGGATGCTGCATTCTTGGGGGTTTTTCTGGCTTTGTTTTTGGCTTTTTTGGCTTTCTTTTTTTTTTTTTTTTTTTTTTTTGAGCTATAACACATTGAAGCTTCACCATTTTGCACGCATGACTGGCAGTGTAAATAAAAATAGCTTCACTGTTTTTAGATCTGTCTTTGAGACTACTCACTTTATTAAGTGTATACACCTGTAGTTGAGAACTGGTGTGGGAATTGATGATTGCACTACTGACCAAAGCATTTTAAAATGGTGTTATGAACTTTCCAGCTTAAAACACTATTTATGTACTCAATATAAACGATGATAAGTAATTTAACAGACCTTTCTCATGTGTATAGGTTTGCACAAAAACTTCTTAACCTATTTTTGACTTTGCTGCGTGGAAGGAAGTGAATTTTGTCTTTCTGCAGTGAGACGAATATTGTGTTTACTGCTTCCCGAATATTTTAACCCATACTTGTCTCCCACAGCGGAACACCGTGGATTGCCTTGCTGACACAGAGCGCGCAGCCTTCACACAGGGCACATCTCCGAGGATGCTCATGTCGCTGCCCGGCGCATCCTCACGGAGACGCCAGGCCGTGGGTGTCCCGTCCCGCGGGGAGGCTCAGAGCAGGCCCGCGGCTCCTGCAGCGGTGCCCGGCGCCGGGGCTGCTGCCCCCGGAGCCGCCCTGACCCGCTGCCCCCCGCGCCGGCGCCGCGCTCCCTCTGCCGGGGACAGCGGCCGCGCCCCGCCGCTCCCCAGCCCCGGGGTAACCCGGCCACACCAGCCCGGGGGTAACCCGGCCACACCGGGCTGCGGCTCCCCGAGCCCCGGGGGTAACCCGGCCACACCGGGCTGCGGCTCCCCGAGCCCCGGGGGTAACCCGGCCACACCGGGCTACGGCTGCGGCTCCGGCCCCGGGGGTAACCCGGCCACACCGGGCTACGGCTCCGGCCCCGGGGGTAACCCGGTCACACCGGGCTACGGCTGCGGCTCCCCGAGCCCCGGGGGTAACCCGGCCACACCGGGCTGCGGCTCCGGCCCCGGGGGTAACCCGGCCACACCGGGCTGCGGCTCCGGCCCCGGGGGTAACCCGGCCACACCAGCCCGGGGGTAACCCGGCCACACCGGGCTGCGGCTCCGGCCCCGGGGCAACCCCCGCCCCGCCGGGAGAGCGCTCCGTCTGCGGGCCGGGGGTCGAACAGGGTGGAGGGGGACGGACGGCCGGGCTGCAGCAGTTCTGTGCGGGCTAGGAAGCGATGGAAGCCGCTTGAAAGGAAAGAAGCGAGGCCCGTTTAACTCCGGCTGACCTTATTGTCACCCGAGTACGGAAAATAGTTTGCAGGTTCAGAATATTACTGTGGAAGAATGGATACTTGAGCATAAAACCACGAAAACCCGAAGGCCGTCCATGTGAGACACAGCACTCGTTATTTACACGTTTTTATGGGGAATGACCACCCCCTCCACAGAGCGGTGACCAGCAGGTGTAGGAGAGGAAGTGCCTGCGAAATCGCCTCGAGTAGTAGAGGGCTGGCCGGGGCTTTGCACGGCGGGCTGTCCATGTGAATAGCGCAGCGATTCCTGCCTTACACACGGTGTGTATTTTAAGCAGTGCCACACGTGACACGGGAACATTGGTGCTCGGTGCGCGCCTGCCCGGGGACAGGGCTGCGCGTACAGATACGTGCCGGCGCAGGATGCCCGCGTCCAACCAGCCGCAGTGGCCCCGCCAGTGCTTCCAGCCCGTACCAAGGGGACCGAGCTGCGGCCGTGTCAGGAAACGCCCAGAAGACAAACAGTCACGTTCGCGAGCTGCTCGCAGACCGTGTCCCCCGCACGAATGGCAACTGACTAAAATAAAGTTGGGGAGGGAGGGGAAGTTTGCCGGGCTTTTTTAACTTATTAGAAAAACCCCCACACATCCAGCCCCCCCCCCCCGAACAGGCGGGGAGACCCCGCTGGTGCCAGGGACGCGGCGCACCCCGCGGGCAGGCGCCCGAGGCGCGGGGAGCTGCCGCCCGCTCCGCCCCGCTCCGCGCCCCGCGGGCCCCGCTCCGCGCTCCCGCCCGGGCACGGGGGCGCCCTCCGCGCCGCCTAATCGCATTAATCCGCGGGACAATGCCCCAAGTAATCACCGTTCCTGCTCCCTGCGCGGCCGGCGACCGGCGGCTGGAAAGGGCGAAGCGGGGGAGGGGAGGGGCAGAAAGTGTAAACTTTTATTCCACTCGGTTAAGAAAAACGGGTGGGAGGCAACGGGGAGCACCCGGACGCGGGTGTCCCGAACGGCCGCCGCGGCGGGGAGAGCGCGCCTCCCTCCCCGCGAGAAGCGAGTTCCCCTCGGCTTCCCTGCAAACCTATCGCCGCCTGCCTCTGAGTAAATACACGAGCACAAAAGCAACCCCGGGCGGCGTGAGACCGCGCACGGAGCAGCCTCCCGTGAGCACAGGCTGCGGCCAGGCCCCGGAGCGCGGCTGCCGCTCGCCCCGCGCAGCGCGGGCAGCGCCGCGGACGGGCCGGGGCCGGGGCTGGGGCAGCCGGGCTGGCTCGGCGGCGGCAGCGCTGCCCTTTTGAATGCCTCCCGCAGCTCTGAGTGCTGGCAGGGCGCTGGGAGCGCCAGTGAATGTAGCCCCGCAGAGCCAATGAGCTGGGACCGGATGCGATATATCCTCTGGGACAACAACTGCTCTGTTCCTCCTCAGATCCACATGACGCCATTTACTGCTGCTTTTGCAGAGAGATCACCCTACCTCCTCCGGAAAGAAAAAGAGAGAGAGGGAGAGAGCGAGCGAGCAGAAAAACGCCGAGCCCCTACAGCTCAGATCTCAAATCTTCCTCCTCCTCCTCCTCCACCTCCTCCAAACACACAACAACCACCACCACAAATCCGCTGCGCTCCCAAAACACCCCCCCGATTGCAAACCACAGAACTGCCTGCAACACACACGCTCGCAGAGGGAGCGAGAAAGCTAAGAGGGAGAGAGGGAAGAGGAGCCTGCAGCAAGCAGCTTCTCAGCAGAACGGCTACATTGCACAAGCTGCTTTTTTGGAGGAGCTCGGTGGAAGAAAGCTCTGGCATTTTATTTTAGATCCACTTTGTTTTGTTTTCTTTGGCTTTTCCCTTTCCTCTTGATCAATTTGCAACAGCAACAAAAAAAATGTGACTTGGTGTTGGCGATCCGGCCTCCTGTTCATTGAGGAAAAAAAAAGGAAAGTGTGTGTGTGTAAGACTGAGTGATTTTTAGTAGCAAAGAAAACCCACCCCGATCCGGAGAGGTGTTTTGATTATTATTATAGTGTATACACGCACACACGAATTTATAATCCATCTGGGGAGAGGCACCTAACTTTTCTGTGGACTTTTTTTGGTTCTTTTTTTTTTTTTTTTTTTACGTGGTGATCATTCTTTCTCTAATTTGCAAGTTGGACTAAAGCAGAGTTTGGAAAAGAATTTTTTTTTGCTTTAGGGCTGGATTTATTTGCAAACCGCAGGAAGAAGAAAATACAAGAGAGAGAGGGGTTTGGTGCAGCGCCGCGATCACGGTGAGAGCCTTTTCCTTCTTTGCAAAACAAGCTTTTCAGTAACCTCCTCCCCCCCCCCCCCCCTTGGTTGCTCCAAGAAAACTCGTGGAAATGTTTGAGGCCGATCCCTTTTCCATTCGTACAGGTTCTCCCTCTCGCCCCCTTCCCGTCTCCTTCCTTTCTCAGAGAGGAGCTGGAGGTGGGATTTCGGAGCGCTTTCTCTCCGGGGAGGGCTGGGGGAGCTCGGCGGGCTGCGCCGCGTTCGAGCCGCGCCGCGGAGCCCGGGGCTGCGCAAGGCTGCGCGGGGGGCGGAGGGCTGCGGGGGCTGCCGGCGGGCCGGGCTGCGCTCCACGGAGCCGCCACAGCTCCGCCGTGTTCTCCGTGCTGCTGCTGCTGCTGCTGCTGCTGGCGCGGGGGGCCGGGCACGGGAGGTCCTGCGCGCTCCTGCCCCGCCGGGAACGCGTGGGTTTCCGACAAGCCCCGGGGGAGGCGAAGGGAGGGCGCGGCGGGGCCGGCGAGCGCCGGGGCCGGGGGTGCCCCGCTCCTGGGGGAGAAGGGAAGGAGCAGCCCAGCCCGCCTTGCAGTGCGTGATTTACGCCTGTCTCTAGTGGCGTCAGGAGATCCGTGCGATTCGGAAGTGAGTGCACGTCTGGTGCAAATATATACGTGTGTGTGCGTGCGTGTGTGTAAGCTTAGCTACTTCTCCTCTGATGAAATTAATTCGATCTGTAAGACGAGGAAAGTCCTTCCCCAGGTTCTTCTATGCAGAGGGCATGTGTGGAGGGGAAGGAAAAGCCATAATTTTCACTTTTTTTTTTTTTTTTTTTTTTTTTTTGGTGGGTTTACTTCGTGACAGCCCCCTTCCCCCATTAAAAAAGAGGGGAAAAAAGATAAAAGAAAAAGCAAAAAAAAAAAAAAAAAAAAAAAAGCTGCTGGTGTTTTCAGCAAGCTGTTTGTGTGTCACTTTGCCCCACCCCGATGGTAAAGTCCCTTTTGCCCTAATCCATAGTCTGATCACACACTCGGCCCTTAATGGGGGTTTCAAAGCACTTTGAAAGAAGAGGAGGTGGTTGGTGTGTGTGCGGTGGGAATGGGGGTGGGGGTGCCTTGCACAGGCTCCGGCCACAAAACAGAAATTCACGGGCAGAGAGAGGACTTCTCTCCCTTAGGCTTCGCCCTTCCCCGGCCAGCTGTACACGGGATTTTTCCACAGCAGGCAAGAAGCCCCTCGAGTTTAAACCTCCCCAAATGTGCCGAACGCGAAACCCGTCCCCCTCGCTCACCCTTTTGCCAAGCCCAGTTTGAAAGAAAAGAAAAGTTAGCAATCTGGCACTTGAGCTCGGTGAGAGTGGACTTTGGCTCTTAGAAGTGGGGAATCGTGTTATCACACACATGCACACACAAAAAGGCAAATCTGCTTCTCTCGCTCTTGGCGGATGCAAAGGGGAGAAGGACTAGGTCAGAGGAGGGAGAGGTGTGCCCTCCCGTCAGGATTTCCAGGCAAATGTAGGTTTGCAAATAAATGTGCCGGTTCTTTGCATCCTGTCCTGTTAGCGGATCTGTGACGGGGAGAAAGCCCGGGGAGCACCCGGCTCGGCCCGATGCCCCGCTGGAAATGCCTCCCGAGTCCCTCCGGGCTGGGGCGGAGCGGGGCGGGCTGAAGGTCAGGCAATTTGCAGAATATGCGTAAAATAAGAGGAGCTTTTCCAGCGGCTGGCTTTGTGAAGTTGAGTGGGTGTTTAGGGCAAGGCGAGAGGGGGTAATCTGCCTTTTGCCCAGCTGTCCCGGAGGTGTTGCCTGAACCGTCTGCAGGGCGCCTGGCACTTCCCGGGAGGGGAAGCTCCTTTAGCATCTCCTGGGGGAGGGCGGGGGGGAAGAGTTAAAAGGAAACGTGGGTTTGACTTTCTGATAAGGCGGCTGCGGCTGCCCCCTCCCACCTCCCGGCCCGGAGGATGTCTCCTGGTTATCTCCAGGTTGTCTGCACTCTGCGGCGGGCCAGGGGCTGTCGCCTCCCACCTGCTGCGCGCCCCCGCCCGAGACGGAGCTGGAGGCGGGGAGGGAAGCGGGGGCCGGAGGCTGCTTTTCCAGCTCCCACCTTGGCGTCTGAGGGGGGCTCCGACACCGATCCCGGGGTCGTCTGAAGCGCCTTCAGGTCAGGGTCAGCTTTGCTTTTGCAGTGGGTTGTCATTTCTGGAGAGGCAGGGGCTGAGCCGGCGTACCCTCCAGGCTGCCCGGGGCCGGGGGAAACCTGGACGCGGAGGAGACATAGGGCTGCCAATTCCTCTCTAGAGTGGGGAAAGCATTTTATTTTCTATTATTTCCTATCTCCAGATAGTTTCAGAGGAGGTGAACATCTACTTAGGCTGTTGGTTGAAACTTTTGGTGTGGCAGAGGTTTTAATTTGAAAGGAAAAAAAAAAAAAGTGTAAGCAATACTTCAAGCCAAGTTTGCAAGACTTTTTGGGAGGGATATGGACGGCGGGGGGGGGTGGGGAAGGAGCACCGTAACATACATCCTGCGTGCAATACCAGGATTTAGCAATATTTAAAATAAGTGGTCACTCTTAAGAGTTAGAGATTTGTCTATATGTATTTATTTTAATTATTTTTTTAAGAAAAAAAAAAACACTTGAAGGAGGGGAGCCAGGAGTTAAAAGGTTAAATGTTTTACATTGGTGTTAGAATAAAGACTGTGTCTTGAGATACTCTTTGTTAAACTGTTTGGCTATATTTTACTATTCTGCAGTACAGTATTATTGTTGGTAACTGATGTGTACAGAGTAACACTATGGTGCTCTTTCTAGGTATAATTGAAGACATTGTGTGGTCCTTGTAAGAAGTTTGGTTCCTGCTTGGGTTTTAATTGTAGAATATTGTTCTGGATTTTTGTATAGGTAATTGGATTTTGGAGCCACTTTAAGATATGATAAAGGCAAAACAAATATTAACTAATTTAGAGGGCAGTATTTGAAACTTGCGCATATTTGAGTGTGGAAGTTATTTACAGGTTCTCATCTTCTGTGTCTTTTACTGGCTTTTCATTTAAATGCTATAGTCTGCATTGCTACTTTGTAGTTAACGATCCTTTCAAGTAATATTCACAATCAAGTAGATGTCTTGGATGCTGGCATTATTTGATTCTGTTATGCATGCCTCTATCCCACAAGCCACTCTTGATAATAGTTACAATTTGAAATGTAATCTATGGAATTTTTTACACATAAAAAGAAAACAACAACCAAACAACTGTGGTAACATTGCTTTTGTCGTTTTGAGCCTTAAAATAACAATCACAGTGGTGTGCACCAGTATGACACACACTAAAATACTGGGGAGAGATATTTTTACTTGTGCTGTTGAAGTTTTTGGTAGCACTAACTCATTTAATGTCTAACCTCAGACATTTTATTGCTATTTAGTGTTTTTCTTGGGACCATTGGTATTAAACTAAAATTTCCTATTTACATCATGTAAAGTTTAATGTGTAAAGAGACTAGCCTACCAAAATATTATCCAGTTTGAAACAAAATTGGAGAATTATATGTCTGTCATCAGCAGGTCACATTACACTTGCTAAATACTTGCAGGATAGTTTGTTTTGTTTTGTTTTTTTTTTAGTATAAGGTTTTCAGTAGCCTGATGTGAAAAGAAGTGTCACTTCAAGTGGCTGAAATGTAATCACTTTAAAGGCCATGGTCTAACCAGAAGATGGCCTGAGAAGCCTCAGTCAGCAGGAGTAATACCTAGACTTTCCAGAGCCACAAGTTAAGTTGCATGGTCCTAGGAAGGACTCCTAGGGATTCTTAAAGGTCCTTAAGCTCTCCACAGCAGTAGGCAGAACAGGCCAAGGGAATTTGGTCACTCAGCTGACCGGTGCCAGTGCTTGTCCCAGACGTGACTGCTTTATTTAATGGCTGATGCATTACTTGATTGTCTGCGGTGCTGTGGGGTCCTGCAGGATTGAAAAGCTGCTGGAGAGAGCATGAGATGTGTTTCAATAGTGAATCCTCTCTTTTTTGCTCCAGGATTTCAGATGTGTTCTAAGCCTGGCGGGGTGAGCAAGCTTCTGGGCACTGATGGAGACTCAGCACGGCAGTGGGTCGCAGCCCTTACTACAGGCTCGGCGTGACAGTGGGCGGCCGCACGGGGAGCCCGACCTGCGGGATGTCCTGATGCAGCAGGTCCACGTCTTGTCCTTGGACCAGATCAGAGCCATCCGAAACACTAATGAATACACGGAGGGACCTACGGTGGCTCCGCGGCCGGGGGTCAAGTCTTCTCCTCGGGTAACAGCCCAACCCAAAAATGAAAGGCCCCACGGCTTGCCTGAGCATCGCCATTTCAGCCGGATCCAGCACGCGCAAACACACGCATCTCCTCGAGTGCCTCTGTCCCGGTCCATCAGCACAGTCAGCACGGGCTCACGGAGCAGTACGAGGACAAGTACGAGCAGTAATTCCTCAGAGCAAAGACTTCTGGGATCATCTTTGGGGCCAGTTGCTGATGGGATAGTCCGGATGCAGCCCAAGTCTGAGCTCAAGCCGAGTGAGCTGAAGCCACTGAGCAAAGAAGACTTGGGAGCACACAGCTACAGGTGTGAGGACTGTGGAAAGTGTAAGTGTAAGGAGTGCACTTATCCAAGGACCCTGCCCTCATGCTGGATCTGTGACAAGCAGTGTCTTTGCTCAGCCCAGAACGTGGTTGATTACGGGACTTGTGTTTGCTGTGTGAAGGGCCTCTTCTATCACTGCTCTAACGATGACGAGGACAACTGTGCTGACAACCCCTGCTCCTGCAGTCAGTCACATTGCTGCACTAGGTGGTCCGCCATGGGTGTAGTGTCCCTCTTTCTGCCTTGCTTGTGGTGTTACCTACCAGCCAAGGGTTGCCTTAAGTTGTGCCAGGGCTGTTATGACCGGGTAAATCGGCCTGGGTGCCGCTGCAAACACTCCAACACCGTTTGCTGCAAAGTTCCCAGCGTACCCCCCAGGAACTTTGAAAAACCAACATAGCATCGCTAGCCAGAAATACTAAAGTAACAAGGATTATTATTTTAACGTACATATGCAACCAACTAAGCAGCTATGGTCTTGGCACTGTAGTAGAAGGGTTGGGGATGTACTTTGCTGTTTGCAGTGAAATGCTTTTCTGTGTGTGTGCCATCTTAAGTGATACGCTTGTTAGAATCCAGCTAGTGGCATACAGGGGAAAAAAAGGGATGCAGTACATTGTGACCCACATATTGCATAAGCTAAAGCAACACAGACACTCCTAGGCAACTCTATTGTTTGTGAATAGTACTTGCAAAATTTGTAAATTAGCAAATGACTCCTTTTTTTTCATTGTTTTCTGCCAGAGATAATGTGCTATATTTTTGTATATACAATAATATTTTCAACTGTGAAAAGTAAGTGCTGTCATAAGACATGGCACAGTCACAAAATATTATACTAATATGTTGTACATTCGGAAGAATGTGAATCAATCAGTATGTTTTTAGATTGTATTTTGTCTTACGGAAACCTTCTATTACAAGACTTTGATTTCCCTTTGGACTTCATGTATATTGTACAGTTACGGTAAAATTCAGCCTTTATTTTCTAATTTTTTCAACATATTGTTTAGTGTAAAGAATATTTATTTGAAGTTTTATTATTTTATAAAAAGAAATATTTATTTTAAGAGGCATCTTACAAATGTCACCCCTTTTTATGAGGACGTCATGGTTGCTGCAAATAAGGGGTGAATGATGCATATGTTCACTATAAAATAGAAAATATATTAACGTTTGAAATTAAACTGGGCTACTTGTCATTTTTTCCCATTTATTGTTCTGAGCTGGGAGAATTGATACTTATAATTGCAAACTTCACAGTGCTATAGTCACAGTGAGCCTAATGTGAAACCAAAAAGAGATTTTTAAGTGTATTCTTTTCTTCTTGTTTACTTCTTCACCTGAAAACAGTGCAGGATTTTTGCTCCCTTCCTTTCCACAAATGTCCCATATACTGTTCCTACAAGAGAAAAGGAAAATGAACATAGAAAGATGCATTAATTCATTCCAGACTAGGACTAATAGGCACTGAAAGCTTGACCTATTCTATAAATGATGAGCTTTTGTGCTTCAAATAGGAAATAAGTAATCATTCACAAAAAATGTTAGGCTTGCATAGCTTTACTCAGTGAGAGAGAGGAGGGAAAAATGTAATTAATACTGTCAATGCAAAAAGCTTGCAGGATTATTTGTTAAAGTTAGAAGAGTATGCCACAGGGAATGATAGATCTGAATGCAGTCCAGCCTTATGTCAAACATTTGCCTCACTTGTAAGAAGAAAGTTGCTTGATTTGTCATTTGTGGCAGTTACCTTCCACTGAGGTCAAAATCCTTTCCCTGCCAAGTTTCCCACCGGAAGCCTAGAGAATGATTTACCTTTCTTTATTAACAAACTATCATTTCCTGTTCTGAGCATGTCTCTCCAAGTTTAGAGGTCTTAATATTCAATTTTATTTATACATTTCTTAAGCTAGCATTTAAGAACAGTTGTAAGTATTTTTAAGCTGATGCTTAAAAAAAGTCTCCCAGCCTTTTCTGAAGCCCCTCCAAGATAAACAAGTTATTACTAATAAATTAAGAACTCACTAAAAGTTGAAAACCAGAGCATTGAGTAAATGTTCTGTCTTTTTGCCCCTTAATTTTCATCTCAGGTCTGGTGTTTGGATGATTTTACATAGGTCTGTAGGACTCAGAAATCTTACACTGTGTGTTTGTGCATATTGGTTATCAATCATCAAGTGAAATTAAAAAGTGCTTGTTCTCTTACTCCTTTTTTTTTTTTTTTCCTTACCTCTCTGGTGAAAAATGTAAGCTGGTTTACTTTCTGCACCAGCTGGCTGGATACTCTGGTATACAAAGACGAACAGTATATATTTAGCTTTCTGAGTGGAATTTGCCAGAAAGAGGGTAGCTTATGTTACATGAGTAGTTTGTCCATATTTAAAGCACATCAGTATATTGTAACTGAGTAGTGGACTGTATATGTGAGATTGTGCTTGGCTGTTGATAAACAGAGATTTTTATTATTTAATTATGGGGTTTTTTAGCAATTTTGTTCTTGAAGGCGTTAATAACCATCATGTGTTTCCATTCACTGAATGTAGTTCTTGAATTAGGTTAGGTCCTTGTGCTTAAATTGTCCTGGGCTAGTCTTGCTGATTAAAACAAACATTAGGAGAATCTTTAGGCTCTGTCTTGGAAGCTGCAAGTCCCACTGATTTCAGTAAATACAGTGTTTTCAGTGGACTGATGAAATTGACAAAACTGAAGGCAAGCCCAGTCTTTTCAGTGATTTATGTTTCAGTTGAAGATGACTCCACAGAACGCTGAAAGTAAAACTGGGAAACTGGGATGGCTGAGCAGCACAGCAGTCAAAGTGGGTGCAACTCAAAAGTCCTACCAGCTAAAGCCCAATACTAAAACCGTGGATGTGTTTTCTTTTTACAGTATAGTAAGTTCTCTGTCTGCCTAGTTAGGTTCTCAGGGAAAAGGAAAACCATCTTCTTGTTGGCAGTGAAATTAGAACTGGTTTGAACACTGAGCAATGGTTGTGACCTTCCACTTGGTTCTTAATGAGGATAAAATAGTGGGTCCCACCCACCCCAGGTAAGCCCATTACCAGAAATTGGGCAGGATGTGTGACTCTTGGGAG
The DNA here is from genome assembly GCF_028018845.1 of Melospiza georgiana. Taxonomy (NCBI): domain Eukaryota; kingdom Metazoa; phylum Chordata; class Aves; order Passeriformes; family Passerellidae; genus Melospiza; species Melospiza georgiana. The sequence goes on from NC_080431.1 coordinate 39,499,175, forward strand.
CAGGGATGTAGGGAAGTGTGGCCTGTTGGGCTAACAATGGCACTGGGGTCCAGGCTTCAGTTAGTATTGATTGATGTTTGTGCCCACTGGACTCTTAAAAGCTGGCTTGCGTATATTAGTTAACATCCTAATATTGCACTTAATTAGATAAGGTTTAGTATTCTAAATAAAACCAAAATCTTGCCTCAAGCAGATTAGATTGTTTTAATAAGAATTAAGAGGGCTTTTCAAGTGGATTGAGATAATGTTATTAGGGCATGCCTACTTTATCCTTTGAGATAGGAAAGCGGAGGTCCAAGTAAGGAAAATTTTCCATGCACAGGTTTCGAGGATAACCATGAAAGTCATGCTTGATATACATCATATAGGACTTTAATTTTAGACTGCTAGGAAGTCGTGAGAGAGAGCAAAACCCTTATTATTGCTCCATTTGTTGTGTTGCTGCTTCAGAGTTTTGATCTGTTAACTTACAGATTCCTTAAGGTTTGTTTAAGGTATAGAGATTTGCAGGATCAAACTGAGAGTTGACACTAGTAACAATGGAAATAAATAGCATTTTTTCAGATTATTTTTCTGTATGATGCAAGCTACAAAAAAAATACATCAAATTTAGAGATATTTAGAAATTCCTCTATTAATATCCTCAGGATCTTCTTTTCTTTCTTTGCTCTTTATTGGTTTGAAACTTGATTATAATTTTTTTTTTTTGAGATAGGGATCATAGCAGTATAAAATAGGGGGAAAAGAGGAAAAGAGACTCGGATTTAAGTAGAGAATAAAAAGTGCTTTGGATGGAAATAAAATGTGTTACTAAAGGGTTCGAGATCATATTCAGGTGAGTATTTACATTCAACAGATTTATCAAATCAGTCTTCAAAAGCCAAAAATTCTCCCAAGTGCAGAAGTGAAATAGTTAAGTTGCTGTGGTGATTAAGATAGATTTTTTACACTTTCTTACTAAACTCCCAGCATTTAAAGATACAATATTACCTGTATCACCATTTTCACTTTTGGTAAAATGCAAAATAATTAATTTTTGTAATGAGTGAAATCTTAGGTCTTGTTCTCAGGTGGCAGGAAGAGAGCAGAATGCATTTCTGTTCTACAGTGGAACGTTTATAGGAATTAACTGTTGGGAAAGATGGATTTGAACAGTCTGTCTTGTCTCAGATGTTCCTAGATGGGTGCAGGTACAGCAAGTAATAATGATTTCATCTGCTGAGACTAATTTCTCAATCAGTCACTGGAGCAGAGTGCCAGAAAGAAATCGGCTGAATGTGAGAGCACGCTCGATTGAGTAGCGTCTGTAAGATTAGTATTGAATAGATGTCTTGCTGAAAATGTCAGCATTTGTCTTGTTGGGTCATCTTAAATAAATTACATGCTGGGATTGCAGGTAGGCAGCACAACAGATGTGGGATTGCAGGTGACAAAGTGCACCAAATCCTTAATAATGAAAAGACTTGGGTGTTTTCCTCTTTATGCAATCTGATTTTAAACTAGAATCTTAGAAATAAAAAATAATGTCTCATTGAAGTCAGGACAGTTTGACTCAAAAAACACGTGCATATAAAGTGCAAATATATATAGTACTTTTCAATTAAAAAATATTTCATGTTTCAATCTGTGGAAACCCCTATGTGTTATTTCTCTTCACATGTATTCTTTCTGGTCCCTATCCCTTTCTTTGACCTTTCCTAGTCATAATACATAATACATTATTGCCACTTATAGAACAAAAGGGGAAAGAGGAGGATGAAACATGCTATTCTCATTAGTATTCTGTACCTGAAAATTTAGGACAAGGTCAAAGAACTGATTAACTTACTGCAGGTAATTTTTCCTGCATTTTCGATGATATAAAAGTTTTTTTCAATTCACGTGACATTTGAATCCACAATTTCAGAAAAATCTTATTTTCATTGTTTTGGTATGAATTTTATTACTCAAGAAGGTTTTATGTGTCTTTGTTGGCACTGTCACTGGCACTGTGCTTCAGGTTAAATAGGAAGAGGTGTTGCTACCATAGAAGCATGAGCTGCTGCTGTTCCTCTGCCACAGGGATTGTTCAGTAGAGAGCCAATGTAGTTGCTTTTGGAGAGGAGTAGCAATGATTTTGTTTGAAATAGAGTGGGAGTTCAGTGTTTTGAGCCTTGGGAGAAAGCAACAGAGGCTGTGCTACATATCTCAAGTTTCTCTTTACATGTGGTGTAAGAAACTTTTTTATTTTTTCTTTGACTTCAATGTGAATGCTGATTACAGAAGCTTAGAGCTAAAATGTTCAAATTGCTAGACTAAAATGGGTTGGTTCCCATTTCAGTAGAAGTTACCAATAATCAGAAGCTTTGACAATGTAGTCTGCTATTATGTAGGATTATTTATGGATATTTTAATACTTGGGGGTTTAAGTTACATTTTAAAATGGTCTTGCCAAGGGAGATAATCTGTTTCAAAAAGGTAAGGAACTGTATAATCAGAGGAGCTCTGCTTTCCTGAAAGACTGCTGTGTAATTACCAAACCACTTGGTGCGCCTGAGATATGTTACGAGAGATAGCACTTGGTGCCATTTAGGAGCTGCACAAGTTTCATTTGGAGAGTCTGAGCCAGAACACAAGGGTGTGTTAGGAAGAATCACCAACTTACAGACATAGAGAGCCCCTTGGGCAAAGGGAGTTTTTTACTTTTTCTTTTTTACTGTCACTTTATTTTGATCTAGAAGCGTTCTATATGAATGAGTCATAAATCGTGTTGTTGTTCTTCTGTTTAATGATGAAAGTATGTGTTGATGCTCTCAAAGTGTGCTTCAAAAAACCGCAACAGAATGGAAAATCTTTAAATGACCAAACTTACCACAGAAATGAATGCAAACATCAGGGCTATAGCAAGCTGTGTTTCGAAATTAGTTGCACTGTAAGTAAATTGCACTAATTGGTTATGCTAAAACTGTTACTATAATTAGACACAGTTCAGCTTTAGGTCTCAAAATCAACTCAGACCTTTGTCAGCTTCCTCTGTAGTGCAGTTTCATTAGTTACTGATTTACTTAAAGTGTTGCTTCTTGTAAGACACATATAAAAGTTGGTTTATCACAAACTGTCAAATGCATGAAGTCAACAGTTTTTCTTCCCTCTCATTTCCCTTTCATAAAGCATTGCAAAGAGGAGGAAATTGTGAAATAGTTTTATTTGCTTTGGGTCATTTTATTTATGAATTTTGTTTAATTATTGAAGACAGAGTGCTAATTTGATGGATTGCTGTTTTGTGATTCCCTTCCCTCTCTCCCCACCCCCCTCACAGTCACTCCCCCAAAGTATATGGCAGTATGAAATATATAAGTACAGCAGTTAAGGGACCAAGAATTCACTTTGTGAACTTAATCTTTAAGTGCAGCTGCATTAAATAGTAAGGTGAAGCAGGAGCATCCTTGCCTTCTTGCAGAACTCATTGAATGCATTGTACCTTTCACCAGTAGGTTTACTCTCTTCTACCTCTGCTGCTCTGTAGGTAGAGATTATGCAGTTGTTTATCATGTATATGTTTTTGTGCCTCAGTGTCTTTTCTTTTTTTGAGAAACATTGTGTTCATTCTTTAAAAGTAGTGCATGAGGATCCCATAATACCGTTACTTGAAAAAAAAAAAAAAACAACAAAGCAACAAACTAGTGACATGTGAAGGTTATTTTAACTGCCCACTGCCTACTACTCTCTATACTGTTCTTGGGGATGAAGGCTCTCCTCAGATTCTTTCATCCCAAGTGGAAAAAAAAGACTGTGTGTGTTATTCTGAAGTGTGGCTGGAAGGCGGCATGGGTTATGGTATAAAAGGTGAACTTTCCATCAGGGCTGTGCCTGACCTGTTCTCTCCTGCGCACACACAACTGCAGTACAAAGCCTGAAAGTGTGCAAGAGTGTTTCTGGCCACCTCTGTACTCTAAATCAGACAGTAGGTGGAAATGTTCCTGGACAATGGATTGCAATTGCCCACGCTACTGAAGTGTTAAGACTTTGCCTGGTGTGAGTTATGTGCCAAAAAGTATTCTCCCAAGCTATTTCCTACCACATTTCAGGAGCCATTCCCAAAAGTCAGCTTGCCAGCAGCTCCTTCTTTTGGAGGTTAAAGGAGTTGCCCAGCATGGACACTGTCCTTTTGGGGCCAGCTGGAACACAGTGCCCAGGAAAATTCTTGGACAGATTCATTTGCAATCCAGGAGGAAAGAGATCCCTCCCACAAGTGTCATCTCAAGGGAGATTCACTCACAAAGACAGACATTCTCATGAGTTCAGATGACACAATCTAATCCTCAAGTAGAAACTTAATTGCACACACATGCAATTTATTTAATTTTTTAATCCTAATTGTCAAGGTAACTTTTTAGAATTTTGCAAAGCTTGCTCCAGTGTAGTTACATAAAATTATATATTGATATTTTGTATCTAATCTGAACTAGTACTTTTTTTGTTTGGGAGAATGGCTTTTTTTTTTTCAAAATTGTTTCTTAAGTATGTACTGACAAGTCATAAAAACAGACTTTGTCATATATTTTCTTTCACTAAAAAGTATGATTTAGTATGTCACAGCACATGATTTTTCAGAATTAATTGAGATGGTGTTTCTTGTTTTTGGAAATTACATATATCTCTGAAGAAAACAGTCACAAAAGATCGTTTCCTTTCATGGTAATCATTACAACTTCATCTTTTCCCAAGATATGGAAAGTGTTCTCTCATTATTGCTTTCACTTAGCCCCCAGGTTACAGAATGGGTGGCTTATGAAGCCTTGCAATTGCTGAGTGATTGTGCAGACTTTCATGGAGAAAAACTGGTGTAAAGTATTGCACTTGAGCTTAGCCTCTGAGAGGACAGATCTTACTAAAATATATTTCTGCATACATGCAGTCTGAGGGATGTGGTTGGAAAGAAATGTCACAATTCACCCCTTAAGGTCTCTGCTTTAGAAAAAGGAATCAATATCAACTTCTTTTTTAAAAAAAAAAGTTGATAAATTAAGCTAATATTAAACGAAAAGATATCTTGTTCAGTTTGTTAAATGTGTCCAAGATTTGTGCTGTTTACATTTCACATAGTTTTTATCCAAAGACCTCACTTCAGCTGCAAGATTGGTGGATGAAATGCCTGGCCTCACTGGAGGCAATGACAAAATTCTCCTTGACCTCCTTGAAACTTTGTATAGACAAGAGGTGAATTCCTGAATATGTACTGATTGAACATACACTTGAATGGATATCCTGGGAAAATCCCAGCTGCCTAGGGGAATAAAAAAAGTTTGTAATTGCATGACACACACTTTTGAATGAAGGAGTAGCTATCTTAGTTTAGGATTTTTAACCTTCGTTCTGATCCTACTTAACTTACTCTACTACGAAGATAATTTATTCCTACCACTGCTGTAGGATATATGTAGTTGCTTCCTTTAGGCATCAATCTTTTATATTTTGCTGAGAGATTCTGTTTTGAGGGTTAATTCCATTAAGGGTGCTGTAGACTCCTGTTAGGCTTTTTGCTGACAGACTTATGCAGATAAAAGCTTGTGTGTAGACTTTCTCCCTTTATTTCAGCTTACTGTTATCAAACAATTCTTGTATACTGAAGCTGCAACAGTTTGAATTCAGTTTAGCTCAGCTCTTGCAAAAGAGTCTAGGGAGAGTATTTATGTGGTTTAGCTGACAGTCTGGTTAATTGGAATAGGCTCATTCATACTAATAGTATCTGCACAGTGTTTTGTGACTGTTACTAAATCAGCTCTAAGCCCTACCTGAAGTTACATGAGTGAAAACATGCTTCAAGTGAAGCACAGTGAGCTGCTGTCAGACAGAAGTGTCTGTGTGTACTAGCATTGCTCTCATCTGAAATGCCCATTAAGATGGGCAAAATATTCTCACAGCTACATATCTACATTTTGCATTTTATCACCTGTAGATATAGATAAACAGAGAGATAGATAAATAGATATATGCACATCACAATTACATCTTTCTTAGGGGGAATGAGGAATTGCCCCTTCCTATGAGGAATTACCATGTTTCACTGTTACCAATATTCCTCTTCCAGAGTATCAGCTTTTGCTGTAACATTTTCCATGGTTTTTAAACAATACCATGAAAGGTGCTCCTTTGTCCCACCCCTGAGAGAGAGAGCATCTGCAGAGTGGAGTGCACCTACCCTGTGCTCTGTACATTGAACCTCCCAGGCGTGGCATGACGGTCCAGTGAACAGAACAGCTTTTTTCCACTTTGTACTTTCAGTGAGAAATGAGTGATGAAAATACGGGTTTTCTTATTGCTAATCATACAAATATGGCAACTTTCAAAGCCTTCATCAATTCCTGAAGCAGCTGATAGGCAGCTCTTGTGCAGATGCACAGATATGCAGAACTACTACTTTGGGAGGAGATATCACAGGATGAGTGATGATGAGAAAGGTGAGTGCACAGATGTGATGTACTATAGAAACCAACCATGAGCAGCAGTGGTCATGAAATAATGACTGATGGGTTTACTGTTGGTGGGACTTAACTGAGAGATTCAGTCCCACAGTAGTATAGACAATAAGTAGATACAAAGAACACTCATTTCTAAATTTCTGAATTTAGGGAATTGTCCTTGCTGTCCACATGTGATTCAGACATCTCATGTTGAGGGCATGAAAGGTATTGTTTTCTCCAAAGGTTTTTTGTTGGTTTTGGTTTGGTCTTTTTTTTTTTTTTCCTTTTTTTTCCTGGTTAGTATATGGAATTAGGATACAGCATTCATGGCAAGGAAAAAAAAACAACTAACCTGTCATCCTTGCTGGTAGGAATTTCAGAGAGGTACAATAAGGTTTACTGGGACAAGGAAATGCCACAGACCAAAAGAATGTTGAAGTCAAAGTTTTGTGCTGTTCTAGTATTTACTTCCTTGGCATGATTGGTAAGTTGTCGTGGTTGTAGTGATTTTTATCCACTGTTTGTTTTAGTCTTTCTTTGCTAACAGTCCTTGTCTTCTTCAGGCCTCTTAGGGTCTGCCAGTCCTGCGATCATAGATCACACATTTGCCTTAATGAGAAAACATCGGTTATGAAATGTAAAAACATAACCCTGTCTAAATCTATGTAACAGCATTGCAGGACAGTTGTTTCTGACATTGTGGGGAGTTTGTGATTCTTTGGTTTTGGTTTTTAGTAGTTTAACTGGGGCCCAGCTTCACAAGTTGGGTAAATCAACCTGGCACCACTACTGACAGCAATGTCCTGCTGATTTCCACGAGCAGAGTGTTGGTCAATAACTTACTACCAAAAAAACCCCATGGTGCACAGTAGAATAATAATCTTAAGATTTTATCAGCTTTTGTTTCTTTTTGTATCATTGTTGAACAATAGTTTTCACTATAACCCAAGACAGTTCAGATTCCTTATTTATAATACTTTAAGAGCTATTTTTTTACTACATTCAAGATGCTTGTACAAAAGGAATGCTTTCAATTCAGTCACTTAACTTTAGGATCCTGGGATCACTTCAGTGTTCCCAGACTTGTTGTGAAAAAAGCAGAACTGCAAAAGGTAGAAAACCGATCGTTTTAATTTACATGCAACAGTTTTTTAAGTTTTTAAAAATTACTTAAAGCATGCTTTGTGTGGTGGGCATTTATGCTGGGTCTATTTATTATGGAGTGAATAATATTTTTCAAGAATGATTCATCTGGGTTATTTTTGAGACTGCCTTGAATTCTGGTCATTTCTATAGATACTGCAATTCATAGTCATTAGTAAGCTAGTGGTTTGATCTAACCTCAGCTACCTGTTGCTGGCTGTCAATGGAAGAATTTATTTTTAGTGTGAAACCACAATATGAATATTTTCCACTCTGAAAGTATAAAAAACCCTTTAAGTAGAAATTTTACTCTTTCACTGTAATGTGCTGCAGCTCTGATGTCAGACATATTGGGTTCTTCTTACAGAAAATCCTTTAAAATGCCTTATTCTCTATTGAAGTTGACAAGAATTTCCTCCACTTAACCCCTTCAGTGCCCCCAGGCGTTCAGCTCACATCAGACAAAAGGGAGCTCCTCTACCTCCTAGATAGGGATAGTGGGATGTTGACAAATGCAAAATGAAAAATAAGGAGGCAGAAAAACCTGGGCCCTTGGAAGGAGGTTGGTGGGCAGGCTCACATAGCTGTGATCCGTGAGAGGCAGCGTCTCTGCGGGCTCTGACTGTACAACTGCACAACCACTGCCACTGCCCTGCTGATATGGAAACTTTCATTTTGGTGTCTGTTTGTTGGGCTGGGCTATTTGGGGATAATTCTGCCATTTATGAGAGATTCAGAATCAGAAATTATCTGTAATTTCGGGCAATGTCAGCTCTGATTGGTAAGAGCCAATGAGTTAATTGTGCTAGAAAGCTACCTACAGCTCTTGAGTGAAACCTGGAGTTTTATGTGGAGTTATGAAAGCTATTATTCAGTGTAACAGTGGTGAACTACTTCACCCACCATGGACTACATTGCAGAAGAATGAGAACCTGAGACCTATGTAAAGCCATTGGCCTATACACAAACTTCCCAATTTTTTATGTAAAACATTTGAATTACATTAGAGATTAGATGAAGAAATGACAATCAATATCCAAGTTCCTTTATACTTCATTTATAATTTTGCAAACAAGCCTAATCTAGAGTGCAGTTAAAAGCAAGAATATAAATTATATGAAATAAATTATTTTCTCTCATTTATAAAATAAATTATATACAAGGATATAACACAGTTTAAAAACCAGAAGAGTTTGTCGCTCATACCCAAAGCTAAAGGACAAGAAATAGCTCCTAAGACTTGACTGAGAGCCTGGCTTCCACAGAATGTAGGGCTTTTAGGTAATTGATGGCCTTTGTTGCTGTTCACCACCAGGTTTTTGCTGTTTCAGAGAAGCTACTGACCTTCCCTGCTTAGATTGCCACCATATTTCCACAGCTTTAAAAAGATTTCAAAAAATTTGTGGACTTCTTTGATGGAGGGAAATTAGTTCTTCCTTCATATTTGTGATGCCTCTGAAGTTTTCATTTTCTTCACTTTCTTAAGAGGTCAAAAGAAAGAAGTAGCCCATGATTTAATTCTGTCAACTCAATTAATTTATCTTAGGTGAAGAAAGCTGTTGTCTTTGTGTCCACATTTGTAAGGAAAAAAAAAAGTGTACGTTTTTTACTGCTTGCTCACACATGATCATTAGCACAAGATAAAATGTTCATGTGGTTACAGCTGGTGGAATTTCAGTGCATGTGGTTTGGTCATTCATGCTACCAAGAAAATGTTTACCGTCTCTAGCAATACATGTCAAAAGCTACAGTCATGGTCTTAGCACTGTGATTTTAACATTTGATAAGTAGAAAATGTTTGTTTAAAAAACATGAGCAACTAAGAACCATTGCCCAGCCAATTTTCTCTAGAGAAGATGAGACCTGAGCTTCTGGTTAACACCTTCAAAGATGTTACTAACCACCTTGCATTTCACATCTGTGTCTCAAAATGCAAGAGACCTTGCTTTTATAAACCTAAATATTTTTTCTCCTCCTGACTAGCTGCAAGGAGTTTTTACAGGTACTCACCTTCATTGCCTAAGCAGGATCTGTTTGATTTTTAGTCTAGAAGCAGAAAGGACAGGCAGAGCATTTCAAGAGATTCCCCCTCCAGGTTGCAGAGAGGAAGAAATAGCGGGAGCATACATCACTGTGCATCCTAAATGATGTGACAAGTAAACATCCTTCTGGTAAGCAAGCAGTCTTACCACAGGCCCGTAAATATTTTTGGTAATTACTTTTTTTTTTTCTTACTTTTTAGTGTGATTGTGAAAGAGCCATCTTTGCTTTCAGATTCCTGTTTGCCCTGCACAGAATGGAATCTTGGTTAAAACCAAGGTTAAAACCTGGATTTCACTCCCACCAATTTACAGGAACTATAACAACAGATTTTTCAGGAGTTATACATTTGTAAGGGCTGTAATAAACTAATATTTTGTATTTCCTTGCTAGATAAACACTAGAAAGAGCAGAAAATACAGTAAGGGAAGAGCCTACTGATAGGTTAATTTAGATACTTCATAAGAGACTTTTGAGAAGTGGCAGCCAGGCTGAGATGCATCCATAATCAGGAGCTGGTGGGGAAGATGTGTAAGGCAATCTTCAGGGACAAACAGCCTTCACAGTTAGACACAGTCTCATCAACACCTGTAATGATAACCACCTTCCACAGCCCAAGTGCAATCTGCTTCTGGGCAGCCTTAACCTCCTTCACTTCTGTACATTTGGTGTTAAAAGTAAGATGTGCACTTTGAGTGTATCTGTCAACTGCGCTTTATGAACCATAGATCCTTGAACACAAAGTAAAATTTCTATAGAATTTCTATAAAATTTCTATATTCAAGGTAAAATGAATGGGGAGCTTGGGTGCACTGTCTGCTATCCCAGTACAACAGTGGTGGATGTGAGGGATAGGAAGGGAGTGGACTGCAGACAGTGGCCATGTCTGCACATCATCTCTAAAGAGCATCTCTCTTGTCCCCATCAGAAAATACATCCTGGGCTGTATGAACAACTCTTCTAAGGCCATAGGAAGTCCCTGTGTTCTTAAGACATTTTTGAGAAACAGAAATCCATAACAAGTCAGAACTATCTTGGGTTTTCCTGAAGCAGGTGTTAGGGAATTATAATCACTGTCTGTGTGTCAGCTGCTGTCCTCTACAGCCTATCAAGGCTTAGGTGGCTGCCAGAATCTCCATCTGGATTCTCCTAGAAAATGTGTAGAAGTAATGAAAAAAAAAAAATCAAAAAAGGAAAACTCATAGAGTGGTGCTAGATCTAAGAATTTTTTTTTCTAATGTGAATGGATATAGCTGACACTGGGAAAAGATGAAAATTCTTCTGCTAAATATGTTGATAAAGTAATTTCCTACAGTCACCTTAGGGAAGATTTTTCACTAAAATTCAGCTTTTCAAGCATTTAAGTCAACAAGACACTGCATCTGGTATCCTGCAGGAAGCCCAACACAGATGTGAACACCAACTTTATGGATGGTTCTGCAAAGTTAGCAAGTTGGCTGGGTGATGCTACCAAAAATTTTCTGGATGTTCCAGAGTTGACCCAGGAGGTCAGCTCTGGAACATCCAGAAAAAGATATAACCACTGATACATCAGTGTTTAAGGAATAATAAAGTACTTCTTCAACCAAGAAACTTCCTGCATCCAATCTAGTGTTTTAATGACCTTTCTGTTAGTTTCTGAAGCCTACTGTCTCAAGCCATTTTAACATGTTTGCCTGCAATATCATTGAGCAAGGAGTTCCACTGTTGTACTCTAAATCTAGCTTTTAGCTGACCAAAGAAGGTAAGATTTATTTCACCCCAAAGACTTGCAAACTGATTTTTATAGATGTACTTCAGTACCTTTATAAGGATTGAAGTTACACTGACTGATCTCTACTTTGATAAATAATTCCTTGATTGTATTGCAGCATTTTACCTGTAGTATGAACCCTCAGGTGCAGCACAAAGCTAATTTATCTAACTGTGTGCATATGTTTCCAGTGCCCCTTCACTGTTTTCTGTAGACATTTATTAGGTTGCTAATGTTTTTGTTAAGTCATGGAAAAGAAATATTACCAGATGGCTTCCCTTGTCTTCGCAGCTCAAATTCCTGCAACAATTATCAAGAAAGATGCAAGGTACAAAAATCATGGCAATGTCATTGTTTTGTTGTAAGGCAAATGTATGAATAGCAGCTGAGTTATACCTTGGGAGTTTCTTCTCATGAGGAGGGAAACATACCTCAGTATTGGGGCATAATAAATTTAGATTTTTCTATCAGTGTTTGGTAAAATGTTCAAATCCCTCTGTATCTTCTTCAGGTTTGTATCTTTTCAGTTTTTTCATCTAGCAGTAAGAGTGTGGTACTCTTTGAAGCTTCCTGAAGTGTCTTGCAATGTATAAGGGCTTTCCCTGTTTCTGTGTCAGTTATTATAATCAGGATTATTATTATCAGCAGTAGCCTTCCCTCCTACCCCTCCTAAATCCAGAAAGATTAGAATTACATCCTGCTCCGGGAGGGATAGAGAGGACACCCATTATATATAATGTCAAGCATAAACCCAAAATGTACTTAGTGGCATGAAATACAGATAAGGTTAGATGCACTGGTGGAATCTGGCTGGTTAGGTCATGTTTATAACTCCTTTGCACAGCAGCAAGGAGGATAAACCAGTTTATCTGGTCTATTGATTTTTTGTTGCCCTGAATCCTGATACTTTGATTTTTTTGGCTTGAATCTTTATGCTGCAAAAAAGGGTGAAACTGATGCTTAGGGCCATCTCCCTGGGGCTAATATATGGATCAGGTATGCAGGTTGCTGGCTGAGGATTTTCTAAGGTAAGTCTGCAAAACATGCAGCTACAGGTCTCAGTTTAGGAAAGGTTTCAAACCCACCTCTCTCATTTTACATGTTAAATGTGGCCTAGAGGAACATCCACCCACACCAAATGGAAAAGCCAAATTTCCTTCCAGTTCCAAAAACATTATAGACATCTGCCAAATGACATTTCTAATTCTAGCCGTAAAAAATGGAAAGCTAAACAGAAGCATCACCCTTCCAATAAATCCATTCCAAACTCTTCCTGATTTATTCCAGATACTCTGCATATTGGTGAGGCTGTTAAATAATACCTGCTTTTGTTCTCCTTATGGGGCTTACCTCAGAAAGTTTTTTATATAGTTGTTCCTTCAGAGACTTTTAAAAATGCTCTAGAAATCATAAAGAGGCAAAATTTGACTTCTGATACATGTGTTCAGTTCCTATTGACTTCACTGGGGAATTTCAAGCCGGAATAAACCACAGTGTTGGAAATATTTACTTAGGCATGCTAAGGAAAATGAGTAGTTCTGAATAATTCTTAATATTTCCATCAACTACAACAGAATTTAAGCACATTAATTTGATTTTTTTTAATATAAGAGAGAGAGAAATCATTAAAATATGCCTAAGAAGTCAAAGGAATTGTAAAATGAAGAAAGCCACAAAAACTTCGTGTCGGTAGGGTCTTTTTAAGAACTAGTTAATCACAACATCTCACAATAGATGTATGATCTCTAAGATGTAATTAAACACAAAGCTATAACTCATTTTTTACTGTGGTGAGATTGTTGAAAAGCATCCAAATTCATGTTACCATAAAGAAAATTGGTCCTAAAATTTTTTCCTTCTACATTATAAAGACATTGAAAAGGCTGTGTTCAGCTGTCACTGCTGTCCATCACTTTGTTCTGAAGGCTTCTGAAGCCTGACTACTTGGACAAGCACAAGCCCAAGGTCCTCTGGCTGTGCCCTGACCTGGTCAGACAGAGCCAGATCCTGTCCAAAATCAAGTAATTGCACTCAGGTTGCTCAACCCTGCTGGTTACTTCAAAACACAAGTGCCATGTGAATGTCTATATGACTTTGGATCAGAGCTGGCTCATGTCTGGCCATTTGAAGAGCAGACAGACAAGCTTGCATCTGCCTGTACCTGTCCCTGGAGACATACCCTAAAGCTGCTAAATAGCTGATTTTTTTTTTTTAATGTCACAGTAAACAATGAATATGGAATGTCAAGTAATCACCACGGAGCTGAAATATCCTCAACAAAGAAAACAGGTAAAACAATGCAAATAAAATGAGATTTTCTTTCCTCCCACACCCATAAATTGTCATGCAAGTGCAATAGCTGGAATTGACATAAACCCTTTTTGAAACCTAATTTAGTAGTGGGCACTCACCTTTAATTTGTTAATTATTCTCTTATTTTAATGTTTCTTCTTATTTTAATAAGAATTTTGGTATTTCAAAAATTTGATCCAGAAATACTGGCTATTGGTATAGGAATTACAGAAGAACCTGCAAAAAGTTCCATTTTCTTTCATAAAATTAAAGGTTCTGGTAAACTTTGGATAAGATTCCATATGTTGAAGTTTTAAGTGTTGCATGAATGGGTCTGTTGGCAAAATTTTCCCAAAGTATATTGCTATTAAATTCAGCAATGTAACAATGTAAAATGGCCATTAAAAGGTCTGAAAAAACACTGTAATTAGTAATTTGAAAGAACATCCCAGGTAAAAAGAGAAGATGGATCTATAATCCTCACTGGCCATTTAGAGCAGTGCTGTCTAAAACTATTCACTTAACTTGTTATCATAAATATTTGAGGGTTTATAATTTACTTTTATTTTGCCAGTTCAGTTTTTCCTTTTCCATCTTCAGAAGCTGTCTTTTTGAGATTCTACTGGTTACTCTGCTGTTTAAGTTCTGGTGCAGCCTCCTGCCAAATACTGCAGTCCCTTGTCTGGGAATTCATCCTGCATGGCCTGCTACAAGCTGCCACAGTGATGGCTTATTTTTGGGGTTGGCTTTTGTGGGTGAATACGAGGGACTGATGACCACACTTGGTTTGGAAATACTGTAGCAGGAATAAATGGGAGAGGGGTTTATGGAACTCTTCCAGACACCTTTCCCAGGTTTTTTGAGATGCTCTAATAGCTTAAAGGTAAGAGAAAAAAGGAACTGAAGCTTCTGCACCTACCTTGGGTCCCTATCCATTCCCCACATTCTGACAGATCAGAAGACTGGTTTAAAGAACTGCTTGTCCTCAGTGTGATCAGGGAGCCATTCCATTTTACACTGGCAGCAGGATACTATATTCACAAATAATACATTTTAAAGAGTTCTTTTAAAGCTGTAACTCTCACCATGGCTTTAGTCATAGGTCTATGCCATAAAACAGAATCTTTTTCTAGCAGGGGACAAACAGTCAAGTCCAGAGGTGCAGCTGAATTAAAGGCTTTGCATAACTGAAGGACAAATAACTTTAAACATAGCAACACTTTACAACTAAAATATCTCCTATTTCAGTAAGAATCAGTACTATGTCCCCAAAAGCAGAACAGAACATGAAGTAGCTACAGGGCTTCATGTGTGGATATAAATTTAGAAGATCTGATGAGCCATCTCAAACTTTTCTCCAGCTGCTTTGATGACATCATGGGTTTCACTATCTACAGTGGCACCATTGTCAGATTAAACAATGACAGTTCTAAAACTATCCTCTCTGCTTTCCTGACAGATATTCATATGCTGCATAAGAGGGAAAAATAATCTTCTTGTCATCATATTTTTTGCTTTTTTTCTTTTACTTTTTTTTTTTTCCTCCCACATAATTCCCTTTTGTCCTTCAGGTCTTAATTGCAATTCATTATTATTTTTGTGAAGAGCAGCCTTATGAAGGCAAAGAGTTAAAGACGTCACTTTAAATGACAAAAGCTGAACACTTTACCCCACTTTCAGTCTCTCATCTATTCATCCTTTTCATTGTGAACTTCGCTATTTCAGCTTTCTAAGCTCTTCAACTACCTGCCCCTAATTTGTATTCCTGGGAAGAGGCCTAGGCTAGTTATTTTGCATTTGTGTGCTAATGGTGCTGAGTTTGCTTCTAAGAGGAGAACAGGGAGGGGAGGGCAGGAACCTCCAAAAGGGTTTAAGTGGGAGTGGGGGTGAAGGTGCAGGAAGGGTTGTTTGGGGGAGAGTCAGGCTGAATTTTAACCCTGAATGCTTTCTTATACAATTTCGCACAAAGCCCTCCTGATTGTATGGAAAATGACACACTGTGAAAACTTGCCTGTTCATATACACCTTTAAAACAAATAGGTTAGTCAAGTATCTGGAAAGCCTGGGAGACAGTTGGGTCATCTTTTTATTAATATATTAAATCATGACATACATTTTCTCAAAGCTTTTTTTCTTTTTTTTTTACATATACCCTTGAAAATTACGCAACCTATTCAAAGTATGTATAGTATTCTAAAATACATTTATTAGTGGAAACAGTCTGTACATGTAAATTATAGTAGTGCAACCCTGCTCTGCTTTGTTTGATAAAACCCTTACTTTCACAGGGTTAATTTTGCCTGTGTGCTTAGATGCCGTGTGAGATAAAATACCTTTCATTAGATTAAATAGGCAAACAGAGGCTTTTTGACTTATTGACTAGTATTTCAAAGCCTAGCATTTCTTATGCTAATCATTTTTATAACTAATTTAACAGACGTAAAAGAATGTCATTATGAATAATTAGCGACGTTAGTAATTTAGTTTCTAATTAACCGGGGATGTGGCAGACCATTACAGATGGGAATTCTCATTAGCCATGAGAGGCATGGGCGTTTTGCTGCTTATTATAGATTCTGCCTATATTTAAAAATGGTTTGGTTGTTCACAGTTTTTAATGCGAAGCACTTTCACTTCATGCTGCTGGGTACCTCAGCTTGTTGCACTTTGTCACACTGTAAACCAGACAACTATGCAAAGAGCCTGATGCAACAAAGCGTGTAGGCAGTCATTTTCCATTTCATGAATTATTGCATGACAGTAGTTCTCACCCCAACTCCACACCCAAGAGGTGGATTTGCAAAGGGGGCATTTTTCTTTTGCAGGTGTAAGTTGCTTGCAATACAATTAAGCACAGACATATTAGATCTTCAGATCTGTGCTCATGATTCATTTTCTGCATAGAAAATGAAAGGGAGCCTACCTGCTTATGTCTCCCTGTCTCTCTGAGCTTGTGACATACTTTTGCAGAACTATTACAGTCTCTATAGCATCTGTTCCCCCTGCGTAGGTGTCTGCACAACAGTTCTGGGGTAAGAAAAAGGCTGCTCCTTTACACTCTTATGTACCCTGTGTGAAATTCCCCACACCACTGCTGTTTCTGCTCTTATTACATTTTTTTTTTCTTTAGTGGTAATTTCCAAAATTATTACTTATTCCAAATGCTCAAATTCTCTTTCAATAAGACCCAATAAAAATACAAACATCTAGAGAAAGGGTTTTCCTCCATTCGAAAAATTTGAATATGTATTTACATGCATTTTTAGTTTCTCATATAACAATAATTTGGACTCAGTACAGTCAGCTTGCTTAGAAAAGACACTGAACACTGTTTACAGTAATAATAAGTAATTTTTCAATTTGTAATTTTAATTAGCATATCAGCAATATGGACCAGCCATTAAACTCTTTGAGAAGGACAGTCTGCCACATGATTTATTAGTCTCTGGAAAGCAGGACCATGACAATTGCATGGGGTACAGCAGCAAATAAACCTGGAGAAGAAAAGCTCCCTTCGAGTTCTGAAATTTGGGTTATAAAGAAATGTCCACCCCAATAATGGCAGACTTTGTATATAGAACAAAGACATGCACAGTTTTTCAAGGACGACCCAGTTAAACTGCTGTAAACTGTTTATTCTGAATATACATAACACACCTCCATCCACCATTTAAAGTAGCTTAACTAGATTAATTTAAACTGTCCCTTTAGTTAACCACTGCAACTTTCTCCAGCAGGAAGAAATAAAAGTGATTTCAAGTCAACTCATTCATTGTTTCTGTCCAAACCTGTTTGTGATTCCTCTCACTTGGGAACAAGTATGTCCCATTTCAATTCCTGTGTTGGAGTCTGCATCAAAAATATTAGAAGGTGAAAATTAAAATTGAAATTAAAATTAAAAACTGCTGTTTCAATTCAAGTGTTCACATAGGGAAGAAGTAAAGATGGAGATTCCTGATATGCTTATTAGCCTACTTATGTATATTGTATGGCCAGTTAAAGTTTGCCTAAGATACAATTGAACATACTTAGTCCGATTAGAAAGTATTTTTTTCTTTTCATAGCAGAGATTAGAGCACTAACCACAGCTATGGAAAATCAGTGTTCAGTGCCTGCTCTACTATAGATATCATAATACAAATGACCTTGGGCAAGTCACTTAGCATATATTTGCACTGCAGTCAGACAACCTAACCTTAAAGTTCAGCATTCCTGAACTTTTTAGCAGCACCACTAGACCACTGTCAACCACCCCTTGTTTTCAAAGGCCACTGTGGCCCCCTATAAAAATTTCAATCAAAAGCACTATTGTGACAACTTTGTTTTATATAGTTCAGCAAACCACTTACTATAAATTGGGAATTGCAGATGGGAATCACTCCAATGTCATGGCTTCAATGTGGGCTAAATGCTGATAGTCCCAGGCAGATTTGAGCATCCCAGGCTGCTTTGTCCATACTTCCATGAGTGCCTGAGTGCCTGAGCTGGTTGCTGCCACTAACACTGCCATGCTTGTGCTTGCTGCTGCCATACTTCCCCATGGCAGTGAACACAGGGCCTCAGCTGCTCACCTGAAAAAGGATCAGTCTGCCTCACAGGCAGACTCACAATCTGAACATAAACGTATCAAAATGACTGTGAGGAATGCATAACAGAGTATTTTATATATGCTCTAAAATACACTAAGTAGTTATCTTCTCAACTTTCCCTAGGAGCCTGTGGGAAGCCTTATTGGCTAGAGGTATAAGCAGCTTCCTAAAATGAAAGTGGGAGATTATATAGCTGTCAAAAATTATCCCAGTTCTGTTGGTTTAACAAGTGTCTGATTCATCTGACCTCTCCAGCTTGACTACAATGGAAATTAAAAAAAAAAAAACAAAACAAAAAAAAAAAAAAAAAAAAAAAAAAAAAAAAAACAAAAAGAAACCAGAAAAACCCAGACTATTTTAAGAGAACTGAAGGTATTACAAGAAAAGAGGTTGTGTTATAATGAGGACTCCATGGCCAGCAACAACCTTCACAGATGCTAGAATCTGATAGCTT
The DNA here is from genome assembly GCF_028018845.1 of Melospiza georgiana. Taxonomy (NCBI): domain Eukaryota; kingdom Metazoa; phylum Chordata; class Aves; order Passeriformes; family Passerellidae; genus Melospiza; species Melospiza georgiana. The sequence goes on from NC_080431.1 coordinate 39,517,889, forward strand.
GTTTGGCTTTGACCTCAGAATTAATGTGGCATACCTGAATATGTGGAATCTTCAGACTTGGCTCTGAAATCTTATGGTAATATGGACATTTCTCATTGAAGGGAGTGGGGAAGGTATCTACCTGCATATTGCTCCCAGTAGGTATTGATTAAGGGGCAGCATAAATGAAATTCATACAAATACCAGATTTGGGGCAATCAGAATACAGTCTGGTGGTCGTGGTCTTTGATCTTAATCAGTTTCTTCGTCCTTAGTTGCAAATTCTTTTCTACAGGACAAGCAATAGTAAGACTGCTTTCTAAGGGAAACTTTGCAAGAATTAGGTTAAAAAATATACATTGCATACCTCATCCCCTTAGGTTACTACTTTTTTTAGGCATAAACCAACTGCACAGAGTCATGAGCTTTTTCAGTGTTTAAAACAACCAAAAGAAACCCAAGCAAACCAAACCAGGAGTGGATCTTGCACTGAGCCAGTGACTATTTTGCTGTGGGGAAAGAGACCATTAATATTAATGCCTACAACTAGATCAGCTGTGCCTGTAAGTGGTATGAGTTCCCATTGCTTTCAAGTTCTAGAAGATGAAAGTCTACACAGCTGTCCTACTTTGATTGCTGTTTTTTTCTCTGCAGGCTTCTTCTGAATGCTCTTGGAGAAAGAGAAAAATCTTTCAACTACAGTAATCTAGACTTCACTGTGCAATGACTGAAATAGATATTGTTTTGTCACTTATAAGTTATTGCTTAATAGAAAGTTGTCTGAGCTAGTTTCCTAAGATTGGGTGATGACATATCTGAACATCACTTATCCCAATCATGTAAGCAGGATCTTTATCTTAATAAAAATCCTCTGTGCTGGGTTTGGTTTTTCTTTCCTTTGTGTTATAGATTATGTTCTGATGCATAAAAATGAATAATTTAGTCATAATTTTACCACCACAAGTTTATTGTAAACTGAAGCCACAACTGCAATTTTGGACGCCACAAAAAAAATTGCTATAAAAATTTCTAAATAGTTCTTTCTTCAGCTGCAATAACATACCATTTTGCATTACCAGATGTTAAAACTCTATAGATTATCTGACAGCAAATACTATATCAAAGGCAGTTCAAACAAAAAGTAAAAATTATTTTCATATTTTTAATCATGCCTGCAGATGGGTTAGGATAATCTGTCATAGTTCAGAAGTAGAAAAGAAACAGACTTGATGTAACTTGGCTCAGTGGTCTGTTTCAAATATGGTTCACACACAATGGGAAAAACAAACAGGTCTTTGCTTGAGAAAACAGATGCAGCAGGCAAGTGCAAAATCTTACTCTGCTTGTTTCAAAAGCAAAACACTAGCTTTTTAACAGAAAGACAGATCACTCAAAAATTCCATGTAAACTTTTCTTTTTTTGAGATTCTTTCTGTGCTTCCCCCTTCCTCTTCCCACACACACTGAATCAACAAACCCAGATGTTCACAAGAATACGTCCCTCGATATCCTGTCCTATGCCATGCAAGTGCAAGGGGAGATGCCTTACTGCAGATGCACAGGAATTCCTCAGTGCTGATTGTAGTGCTGCAAAGTGATGTACAGACTGCTCTTTTTATTTCTGTATGGGAAAAGCTTCACGGACTGAACCCACTTCAGAAGCCCCAGAGATCTAAAAAATCAGTGCTTACAAAAACCATGACTTCTGACTGTCAGCTTCGGGTGTGCACATTCTGGGTCCTTGTCTTTTTAGCAACATAATGTTCCTTCTTATTTTGGCACAGCACTGAACAAAAGAATGGGATCTGGAAGATAGAAAAGAGGCCTATACTAATAAAAACTGCAATAGATAATTATTATCTTTCTTATTTATGAAATTTTTGGGGACTGATGTTTCAGTTTGTACCCACCTGAGCATAGTCTTGGTCATCTGCTTGCCCGCTTTTGTCAAATATTTTCATTCACTGACACTTATTTTATTTTCAGCCAGTCTGTGATTAAAATGTGCGACCACTTGAGTCTGCAGAAAGCAGCAAGCTCAGGTTTTCTACACGGCGACTCTTGTGTCACCTTCACCTAGTTTAGTTATGCCTGAATACCTCCTAGCACCCTTCAACCAGCCTGTCTTGGAGGGGTTTAAAGCAGCAGCGAATTCATCAGGAAAGTACAAAAAAAAAAAAAAAAAAAAAAAAAAGAAGAAAAACCCCAAAACTAAACCCAAACCAAAACAAAAAAGCCTCAAGCCAACAAATGGAGTAAGTGGCAGGGTTGGGGGTAGGATGGTGAACCAAACTGCCTGGTGCCTGACATTAGAGGGGTTAAAAAAGAAAAAAAAAAAAAAACACCAAAAAAAAAAAAAAAAAGGTCAAGAAAAAAAATAGTCCTTCACCATAAAGAATAACCTGGATGTTTACTGTGCCTGGCCGCACACCCAAGAGCAGTGAGCAGTGTCTGCGTGGCTCCCCTCCCCAGGCCGGATGGCTCCACAGCTCAGTGCCTTGGCTTAGGTGCAGTTGGAAATGCCCGAGAATGGCTCTTTGTTGATTTTCGCCTGTGCGAGAGAGCCTGGTGTTGCTGCGAAGCGAAGTGCTATTGAATTTGCTCACTCAGGCAGAACACTCGACAGGAAGGAAGGAAGCAGCCATTCTTTCTGGTCCTATTGTCTGGCCAGCAGGCTTAGGCAATCAAACAGCCCTGTGGCCCGGCTGCGGCTCCCGCTCCGGCCGCTTCTGGTGGGCCCGCCTGGCGAAGGGGGGCAAGCGGGGGACGGCCTGCTCATGGCGCTTACTTTGTTTTCCCTGCGCCCCATCACATCTTTTCACGGCTCAGGGCCTCAGGTAGCCGCTTCCCAGCCCTCCGCCTTTCCCCAGGGGAAGAGGCTCAGGGAAGGGAGGGCTGAGAGTAGCCGCAGGCGGGGTGGAGCTGCTCCAAGGTGGATGATGGGGAAATGTGGGAGCAAACTGCAGGAGCCTGTGAGGAGTTCTTCCAGGGCTAGGACGTATTTCTGTCATGGTCAGAATGCATTGCTTGGGGCTGAAGGCTTTTTAACAACACATTGCTTGCTGGGGTGAGGTGGGAAAGGTTGCAAAGGAGCAAACCTGCCTTTTGTAAGAGGCTCATTCAAAAATGTAGATTTCTGATTCCCCAGTCTGTATGTCAGTTAGCTGCCTCTTCTCCCCGGAAAACAGGAAAGAATGAGAATCAGAGCCAAAGGACTGGTTTTGCGAGGCAGAACGCTGCAAGCCTGGCCTCTGCTTGCAGTAATGCCACGGGGGCAGGGTGAGTTCTGCTGAGGATTCCTGACAGAGGAAATGCAAAAAGGGTAACTGGTCTAAGCATCCAGAGCAAAAATCTGTCTGCCACTGCATTTTACCTGCCCTGTTACATCCCTGCAAGGAGGATGATCCTTGCAACACTTAGAGTCTCAAGTCAGGTGGCAGCCCTAACATTGCAGTGTGGATTTTGCTATGAAGCCTGTCTTGTTCTTACTGCAATGTGACCATGGGATAACCCCCTGCTATGGTCTGGGAGCTGGACCGCAATAGCTGCAGGGTTTTTTTTTTTTTGTTTGTGATGGGCTTTTCTCAGACAATAAGATCCAGTGGTGGATCAGGTGTGTCAATGATATCATTCTTAGTGTTGCATGACAGATAATAACATTAATAGATGACAATATCGCCCTGCAAATCCATGATGTACAGTGAGATAGTAGAGCCTGGTAAATGCAGAGGCATAGGACTTACACAATCCTATTTCTGCCAGCCCAAGAATGGTTTCAAAGTGGTTTAAATGACTCTAAATCCAGATTCCAGTGCTCCCACCCTTGCTGGTGTCCCTGGCTGCATCCTCTTAGTGAATGTTATTGCTTCAAGTCTTGCTTGGTTGCAAGGTGTGGGCACAGGTGGAAACAAAGGACAGTCCTCAAGCTGGTCCCCATGTCATCGTACAGAGGTTGGTGTTGGCAGACAGGGCAGGAGGGAGCGGGGGAAGCAGGCAGCATGGGGAGCTGCCACAGCCTGGGTTCAGAAAGATGGATATTGCCTTTTGGCGTGGCACCATGCCGAGACTTTAAGTGCCATGCATTTCTGGCATAGCCAGAAATATTTGCTTATACCCAAGAAAGCCTACAGGCTGCAGTTGCATGTTGTTAACTTCAACAGAAAAGTATGTGTTGCTTTTAGGAATTGTGGCCTTGGAGTATACCCAACTTCCCACTTTTGTCTTAATCAGACTTCTGCTCAACCTGCTCACACCTATCCTAGTGCAAATCTAAAACAGCCTTGATGAGTTAATGGAATTATTCCAGGTTTGTCAGTGCAACAGGAAGAAATCAGCATGAATAAGACCATTTTTTTTCCTTTTAATGGAAACAAGCAAGAATTACTAGAACAGAGAGTAATTTGTAGCCAAGAAGGACTTTTGAATTTGGATTTTATTACAAACTTGAAACTTTGGCCAGTTTTGATGGGATTTATAAACGCTTTCAACAAATATGGGCTGAGTTTCAAGTGAGGCTGGGCTCCGTTGTACAGGAATCTGGGCCAAGGTATGGTTTTGAGTGGAAAGCATATGAAACTCACTGCATTTTCCTGATTTAGAGTCTTGCTTTGAAGTACTTGGTCCATTCAAACCCAGAACTTAAAGCAAAAACCCACATGGTGTTAGTAACTGGAGCCAAAACTATAATAAAAAATTCCCTTGAAACCCCATGATTCAAAGCTAGCACAGATCCAGATAGTCCTTATAAGATGCTACATTTAGCATATAGATTTCTTAGTTCAGAAACTTTAAGTACTCTGAAATCTTTACTAATTTCTGTATTTTTGAAAGATCTCATTGTAAGCACTGCAGTGGAGTGGAAAGATTCAAGATTATTACGTTTGTTAAGACCTTGTCTATGAACGTATACATAATCAATTATTTTTCTTATTTCTTCCTAAATAAAATATGTTAGTGACCCTACTCTGTGTCTATGGGCTCTTTCATCATGCTCAGAACTACAGTATCTGAGCCTTCCAACAGTGCATGAAGCAACGTGAATAACATCTGTTACATGCTGTTTATTGTCTCATCCTTTCCCTTGAGATGCAGCATGTGCAATAGAGTGTCTTGTTCTGGTTGGGGTTTTTTTTGGTGTCATGATTTGTTTTATGATCAAGAAACCACCTCTTTGAAAATGTCTCACAGGGGAATTGAGTGGAGGATATTACTGGTTACAAACTGGAGGGAAAATTTCCCATGGGGTACTAATGACATATTTCTTTTTATTCTTGCTCTTTTTTTTGTTGCTGAGAGACATTTTCACTTTACTGCAGCAGTCACATACACAAGCTCTGTGCACATATTCACAAAGCTCGACAGAACTGCTTTCAAACAAACATTTTTGTTTGAACACAGCATAATGCAATTAGTGTTACTGCCCAGCATGCCTTTGATAGCACACAGTGTGCTACAAGATGACTTCTCTCTCCTTTACTGATGCACCACAATTCCATATGAGCAGCCACCCAGCGACTCGGCTGGCTTTTGCATTTCCAGTTAACTACCCTGAATCATAAAAGTCTGGGAAAGGGTCTGGGAAACGTGTTCCTTCAACTACTGCAATGCTTCAGCAGTAAGGCTGAGTTTGCATTACATGTGGAAAATCACATGTCAGTGTGCGTCATTCATTGTCCTGTGCAGATCTGTTCCATGTTTCTGAGAGGGGCTGGCTGTCCCCAGCTGCCTGCCTGTAGAACATGCACAGAGATAACGGGAGGTCTGCATGTGACTTGCTGACAGGATCAGGCCCTGGCGCTATAATCAGTCAAAATGTTTTGGGTTTTCATCAATAATCCCAGTACGAAGGGTCTTATTTCTTGCACAGCTCTGTAATTAATCCTTGGCTGCTTTGGCTGTGATCCCAAAGGTCCAGGCCAAGAGAAAGCAGGGACAGGGCAATCAGGATAGAGGTCACTTATAGCTCATCCGAATCAAGAGGTGGTCTTAAAAGTCACCTGGAAAGGGTACTGAATTGTTTTGAAGGTGAAAAAGAGAATGAAAAAGGACAGCTATGAAGATGCCATGATCAAAACTAAAGAGAGAACACAGAAGTAAAGGAACCAATCCTCATTTGCAGAACAACCAAGGATATTGCCATTACCAGTGAACTTTCCTAGGAATAGCTGCACAGGAACATATTCTGCAGTTACTTCTACTTCTCGCTGGAAATTCAGAAGAAAAACCCAAACATGCAGAAGGTTTCCAAAGTCCTGTCCCCATCCATTTTTCCTCCTGGCAAGTCCTGTTAATCCCTTCTGCATATACAGCAATGTGAAATAGAACAAGAGTTGGTTTTAGGGATGTTAGAGCAACACTGGAGAACACTGTACTGGACAACTGTCATAACACAATGTCTCAACTTAGAAGAGTGACTTGCCTTTATTTCACCTGTCCACATGCACTGGGTATTAGAGCTTAATTTTTGAAAAAAATCACACTTCTGGAGCATGCATGCCAGGTGAAACACCTCTCTGTACCAAGCTCTGCATAGTGCAGGAGGAATGAGGAAAACATTATATTCTTGATTTCTCTGACCAAGTACACTGGAGCTCAAACCAGCACAGCCTATGTGCAGTCAGAGCACTGATGAAGTGAGTATGTGCTTGCTCCTCTCCCTTTCCTTGACCTAACAATTTGTGTAGGGCAAACCCAGGTCATAACAGAGGCAATGATCTGGCCTGTAAAATTTCTTTGGACAGAGAAGTTAATGCTAATTCAGCGTGTTTCAGTTTGCTGAGCTCCACCAGGCTGCACATGATCCTGCATTGTGTTGTGGAGTTTCCTCAGTGTAGCTATTCTACATCTAGTTGGATAAAAAGCTGGTTCCATTCCTGGCTCCAAAGCTTTTTTCTGATTGCTGTTTTGATGTGAAAATATAGTGGACATCTGAGGTACTTGGATTTCTTGTCCCACTTTTCCCTTCCCCCACATGGATTGTAATGACTTTGTTAGCTGTCATATCTCGGAGATTAAGCTTTTGTGAAAGTTTTTTTTTCCAGGACAGACATGTGTAAAGGGGCCCTTTCAGCCAGAGAACAAGTGTTCCTTAATGGCCATACACAATTTTTTGGCATGCATCCATACACTGGCAGTATGATCAAACATATCCCAGCAGACAGTACAACAGAGATAGTTGTAGGTATAGAGATCTTGGGAGCACAATGAAAATTATGTCATCTCTATTTTCTTTGAGGACCTCCACCAAGACTGATGGCCCATGGTAAATGGTGATCCTGATTTCTCTGGAGTCAGCCTAAAGGACTGTCTGGAAAATTCCACACAAAACAAAAGGGCTGCTGAACTGCATTACTGACAAATTAACTTATCAGCTGGAGAAGTTTTGATTTACATTGAAATTCTCTGTGGGTTACTGAGAATCTCCCTTTTAAAATTAATGACCTCATAGTTGATGAATGATGAAGCAGGAAAGGAAGTGTGCTGAAGACTGAACAAAAATCATCAGGTGAAAGGGGCTCTCTGTGATTATGGAATAAAAACTAGTCATTAGGGCTTTAAAAAAACCCCAAACAACTGGAGCTCTTCTTCTCAGTGGTACTAGTGGTAGATGTTTTCTTGGAATAGAAAATGACTTCCCCCCCTCAGGATCTGTGGTACTATAAAAACAGGTCCCTTCAGGACTAACTTCCAAATCTGCTAACATAATACTCCTCTGAAGAAGAATAAGAATGTTTGGTTTACAGTTAATTAAGGCGTTTGGGTCAGGAACTTGAAATCTATCCATTAGGATATGGTTTTCTGGTTAAAGAGTCATAAATACACAGTACACTTTATTAAATAGCTGGAAAAAGACTGTTTAAAAAATGATAGATGCTTTGGTATGTTTAGCAATAGATAAATAAATGTTGAAAAAAGAGACGTGGTTCCCCTTGGCAGTAACTAGGTGTGTCATTTCTTTGGAAAAGTGTATTTGGTTGTCACCTGTGCACTCTTTTTCTTTCTCTTAACTGATTTGAAGATGGAGGGAGGCAAGATAATGATAAAAGCAGAAAAGTAGAGCAATATAACATGGGAATTTATGGGTTTTAAAATCCTAAAAGAACTGTTAAAGACAGAACTGAATAGAGCACCTTCTTTTTGCAGCCTTCTGAGGTAGGAGAGAAAGGCTGTATTAGGTGTCCACATCCTGCCAGCTGGGAGAGTCATTTCACGAGGAAGACATGATTAGTGGGGCAAACGAGAAGTCAGAAGTAACCATGAAGAGGGAAAGGAACTTTGGGGGAAATCATATAAAGAGACACATTCAGGTGCAAAATCTCAAAGCTCCTGTTGCGGCTCTGACCCCAAAGACATCTCTCCTTGTGTTTCAGGCAGCATAGGTTGGGGGTAGAGGGAGAGAAGCAGCAGCCAGACAGGTACCCTGGAACTGTGAACCATTTCTTTGTGAGCAGAGTAGTGTTACAGACAGTTCATCATTTCCAGGACCATTCTTATGCTAATTCCCCAGACTTAGGGGAAACTTAAATTCCTTCCCTTGCTGAATGGAACCAATCCTCCATCAAGAGTTAATTTTAAAAAGAGAGCAAACAGAAGGACTTCATGTTTGGCAAGCTTGGGGTTAGAACGTTCCCATATACACATACACATTTAGAAGAGAAGTGTCTTAGTATTCATGATACTTGGTGATAGAGTAGCAAAAAGCTTTCCATTAAGCATGAAAAACAAATATCACAATTTATCTCAATTCTTCAGTCTTTTATGTGCTGGAGGTATTTTTTATGTGAGTTTTTGTGAAATTTTTCACACTTTTTTTTTTTTTTTTGTGCATGTCTTTCATTTCAAGTTACCCTTGTTCTGGGTCTTTTTTTAATTCCCTTTGGCCAAAGCATTTCTGAATTTCTGCCAAGGAGTTACTATGTAAAGCCTGTTGTACTCAAGAGTTGGATTCCCATTCCTGGAATCATGACTAGCAACCCCAAAATAGAGTGCATTGTTGTTTCAGAAGGAAAACAAGAGAGGAAAGAAATCTTAGGAACAAACAGAGAAGGATGAAGCCAAGCGACAGTTACAGACTCTTCAGAAAGCTACTCTTCAATTAGACATTTAGATCGGCTGCTAAGGAATCTAATCTAGATGGTAGGAAAAACTGCATTTGAGGTAGAGACAAATAAAATAATGCATCTCTGCAAACACTTAAGGGACGGGACACTTTGGAATGTCCTGTTTCTCCTGCAGAATGCATTTTTGTTTCTGAACACAAAGCGTGACTTCACCAAACTACATTGCAAATTCATTCTCTCAGGAAGAAAAATATGGAACAATTGGTGCAAGGGGGAAATAAATAGAGAGCATACTATTTTTTTAAATGATAGATTAAAAAATGAGCTAGCAAAAATATTTATATATCAACAAAGAAATACTGAGAATTTACAAAAAGATTCTGTGCTAAGGGGATCTTTCAGGAAACATTCTTTGCTGAAGTAAGTATTTTCAGGAAATATCTTTTGTTAATATTACAGAATCCTAAGTCAAAAATTCTGTACCAGGTTATCATCTCATCAACCTAATGTGCTCTGCATTGCTAAATAATAGTCATTATTAATGGCAGAAACTTTTACAAGTATGGAGAGCTTGACTGGAGAAAAGAGAAAACTCTGAGCTAGCAAAGAGTATTATATTTATGACACACAAGTGAACAAGCCTGTTCCTGTATTTAGTAACTTATGATGAGCTCATCAATTCCCTATAATATATACAGAAACGAAATCCTACTTTTGCCTTAATAAAAAATTATTAATATTGATTAAGATGTTCATATGAAACAAGTCAAGACTAGACAAGAGAAGACAATGACTTTGGCCTTTGCTTTCAGAGGGTGTTAGCACCACAGGTTAAGTTTGAGAACCTGTAAAGGTCAGAGTATAGAAGTGAAAATCCACCCTGGGAAAGCTCATCTCCTTTAAAGTCCATCAGCACTATGCATCAAAGACCAAGTACAGCCCAAACCCACCAGCTCATTAGCAAGCATCAGCCTGCATTATTAAAAAAAATATATATTTGTGTATATGTGCAATATAAAGTCTATATTAAAATCCAGTTATAAAATATGCCAGAATCCCCAGGCTAGAAGTACATGGTGACACCTATCTAATGGATCACCTATTTTGTCTCTCTCCTTTAGTTAACTAATGGAGGAGTAGCACCAAAGATAATATGCACTATGTAAGGACATGGTCAACAGAACAGAATGACTTTGAGAGCCAGTGAAAGATTTTAATTTTTTGAGACTTAGGAACCCACTTGGGGAATTTGATGTAGGAGCAGACAGGTTCTCAGTCTGGTTATCTTCAAACATTGTAGATATTTTAGCACTTACCTTTTGGAGTGTGCTGTCTGCTCCAGCAGACAGCTGAAATTATCTGTTTTGTGATTGCATTAGATGAACTGAACCTCTCCTGAGCTAGGCAAGTTTTTGCAATGACATTGTATTGAATTTTTTTTTTAAATTCTGGTAAAGGGGTCATGAGTATAGAAATACACAAATTTTATTTTTCTCCTGTAAAGGGGTAAGCAAAAGGTGGCTAGGTTGCTTAAATAGAAATTCAGCTTATGACTCTACAAAACTGACTCCACATATAGTACAGAAAGCTTTACCAAGTTGAGATACACAAAATATTCCTACAAAAAGCATCAGTGTGGAGATGTGTGGCCAAAACACAAGGTGAGACAGTACCACTGAAATCAGATTGAAATGGGCACACACTCTTTTTCTAACCCATTTTGGTGCACACTAGTACATGTGTGTCTCTAAGTACACTACTATGTTTGCATTTAAAAACGTGGCTATGTCAGTTTCTGTAATTGGATCCTTTAGTGTCTGTTATTGATCCTTTCTGCATTTTTTTAGCTTACGCTTGTGAGTCAGAAAGTAAAATGCAGAATGTTACCACATACAAAAGCAATGCTAAAGAAAATGTCTGTCATGTCCAGCTTACAGAGCCAGACAGTCATGCATGGTATCAATCCAATTTGCTCATAGCCCACAACATAAAAATCTCAGACATTTGCAGGAAAAGGATGTTTGGAGACTTGGTGCTGCGTGATCCCAAGGAAAGGATGTTCAGGCAGTGGTGACACTGGTTAAAACTATGCTTGGTGTGAGTTCACAGACAGACACTCCCTAATTTAGCACAAACTTGGAGTGACAGTTTTTTTCTTAGGAGTGACAGCACGCTACAAGAATGTGGAATTGAATGTAACCCAATTCAGAGGCAGAGACTTCTCTCCTCCAGAGCAACGCGTTTGCTTTGCGTCACAGACAGAAGAGGCTAACTGGCTTACACTATGCAGTGCCTTATTGTGCCCTGATTTGGGTCAAGCCCAAGTGTATCACATTCAATTGACCTGCTAGATGTGCCTTGCAAATGCGTTGTGTTTATGGCTCTCCAAACATGGGATCCAAAACAGGGCGGATGTGGGCAATACAAATACTGGCTGTCTCCTTGTTCTGTTGAACCTGGACTTCAGCAGCAGCTGAGGAGAACACAGCAAGGATATATCAAATACCAAAAGCTGGACATTTGTAACTTCTAGGTAGATTACAGGGAAAATCATTCAAGTTTTCCACAAGTAGTCTCAAAATCAGAATGGTTTGATATTATGAGTTGAACTCCATGAAAGAAGAAATGAGCAAATGTGAAAAAAAATGAAAGTCAGTTTCAGTCTGATCCTCATGACTCTTTCACGGCTTTATTTCTTCATAGTACTCACTTTTGAAATGCAAAGGATTCAGAATAAAGTGAAGAAGGACACTAGGGATTTGATGCAGTATGTGCAAGTCGAATGAGAAACATCTCACAAGCAACTGAAGGATTTGATTGAGAATTAATGGAGTAAAAAATAATTACAAAAATTTTCATTTGGTTACTGTTGGTAATGATAAGAGACACTGATAATCATGTCTTAGAAAATGCATTTCAGAGTATGCAATATTATAACAATGTCCAAGAGAATTAAAAGGAGAACAAAAGTTTGTATCTACTATAGATCAATAGACAAAAGAATGAACTATACGACAGTGCTAATATAGGAGGTATATTTCTTTTGGCTCAGTTATTGATCTCGGAGATAATTACACTGTACATCAAAAGAAATTCAATTATATTCATGTGTTACTTTGTAAACAGCATTAGCATTGTTTGGACATGTAACCTTACAGCAGGGAAAAAGCTTTCAAAGGAAAATGTATATAAACCACTATGGTTTTGCTTTCCCAGATCTGAAGTATGCATTACAGCCAAGCAGATATAGTCTCTCGCTGATGTGGTTCTAACAATTTTAACAGAGCTATAAAGACAGCAGTATAAATGTCAATTACAGGCTACAGTTCAATCCACACAATTTTTTCTCCAAATTTGTACTTACAATTTAAGCATCTTCAAAGCCCTTTTACATTGCAGTGACTCTTTCTGTTCGAGGGAACATGGATGTTAGGGGCAATCTATCCCTACAAGAGCTAATTCTTGGTTCAAACTAGGTCACCCAGTTTTGTGAATGAGATCTCATATCACTTATCATTTTGGCAAGGATAAAGAAATTGCAGTCCTTATCAATCATAGCTGCATAAGACAGCAGATAGAGAGGTAAAAAAGATGTAGCAAGAAATTTGTTTTGTCAAGGATGTTGATGCAAAGGGCTGTATAGACATTCAAAGGGTCTGAAGTCCTTCCCATCCATAGGTGACATTAAAAAACAAAATTCTTTTCAAAAATGCTAAAAGTTCCAAGTGCCAACCGTCCAGCTCCTTAAACCCAGCAGATTCCTCCAAAAACCTCTTCAGGGCAGTTATTGTGGAGGTGAATAATCCCATCTGCTCTTGTGAGACCCCACCCCCATTCAGCTCTGGGGTCCTCAGCATGTGAAGGACATGGACCTGCTGGAGTGAGTTGAGAAAAGAGTCGCCAAGATGAGTAGAGGGATGGAACATCTCTCCTGTGACGAAAGTCTGAGACAGTTGGGATTGTTCAGCTTGAAAGAGGAAAGGCCTTGTGGTGACTTAATTGCAGCTTTTCAGTACCTGAATGGAGCCTATGGGAAAAATGGAGAAAGACTTTTTACAAGGGCATGTGGTTACAGAACAAGGAGGAATAGCTTCAAACTGAAAGAGAACCTAGGGTTAGGTTAGATAATAAGGAGAAATTCTTTAGACTGAGGGTGGTGAAGCACTAGAACAGGTTTCTCAGAGAAATTATGGATGCCCCATCCCTAGAGGTGCTCAAGGCCGGGTTGGATGGAGAGCTGAGCAACTTAGTGGAAGGTGTCCTTGCCCAGGGCAGGGAGTGGGAAGTAGATGATCTTTAAGGTCTCTTCCAACCCAAACCATTCTGTGATTCTGTGATTGTCAGTCCTGTCAAATGGCAGGCTTGAAGACATGGCTCTCCTACAGAGTTGTGTGCAATTCTTTGCTAGGAATGATATGTTTTCCCTTTTTCTCCTGAGACATATTGATTTTCTCTCTGAGAAGCATTCCAGAGAAGGATTGCATCAGCCACTGCATGTAGAGTGAGTTGAAAAACAGCTTTGTCCAATGGTCTAGTCCCTTCACAGTCAGTTCCAGTGGAGAACTGAGTTTGGCATCCTGCAAGGGATGCCAATCCTTGCCTTTCACACAGGCCGTCATATGGAGCTTCATGCATCACACAAAACAGAGTGATAAATATGTTGTCACTGCAAAAGTATGGAAAGTCAGATGTAAAGCATGAAAATATACAGTTGTTTGAGTTTAAAATCAATGTATGCAACATGGAGAATGCTTCTCTGATTCACTTATTTGCATTTTATATTACTGCATTCAATAAATCTCTCTGTTAATGAAAACTGTAAAGCACTTCCAGATGGCCTCCCTCCTGAACACAAGAATGGGCTGAACCTCACAGCTTTGCTGAGGAATTCAGGTTTATCTGTTGCAGAAGACACAGGGCATTTTCCCTAAAATCATCCCAGTGACATGCTGGGGCAAAAGACAGTATGAAATATAAGTATCAGTTCCTGGCTGGACAAGGGCTCTAACATTTCAATATAATTAAGGGTGTGGTTTGGGATGGCAGAGGTAATCAGGCACTGAACATTATTAAAAAGCAAATCCTTTGCTAAAGCCATGTAAAATATTTGTGGATACTCACTGACATTGTAGTAAAAACACTTTACAACATTGTTAAAAATCTTGATTCTTTGCCCCTGAAAGTGCAAGACAGTTCATGGGTTGTAGAGTTTGGGGGAATGTTGTACAACGGTCATGTGAAAGAAGAAAGAAAAGGATTGTACCTCAGCTTAGTTTTATCTGAATTTCTTTCTGAAATACTCAGTTTAAGATGTAATAGGAGGTTCACCACTGGCCTATTTCTTTCCTTACTTTCTACACAGCTGTTGTAACAGAAAAGCTGCAATCACGGTGAGCTCGAAGGAACAAAGGTATGATATGAAGATCTTAAATATATTACTCTGAGACACCCACATATATTAGTACCCAGACCTCCTGCAGAATCTCCAGAATATCAGGATTTGAATAAATAAGCCTTATTCTGTCCCATAAACATCACTTGTAAGCTAGACAAGGCGGGATTCACATAATTCAGGTGTATGTGTGAGGCAGTCACCTAAGGTTCCCTTTACAGGGGAGACAAAGGTACATTAAGGATAAGAGTCTTTTGACCTATTTTCACCATCTATTTTAGGATGGGATGAATCATGCTCTAGAAGTGCTTATTTTATTTCACTGAACATAAATGGGAGCACAGAGAGACTACTTCAGACCTTAACTACATCTACAGTAGGATTTATGGTGACTGAGATACTGATGTCTATATTCTATTAAATTATGTCCAGTCACATCCACCTATGTTGGTTTTCAATTAAGCACAATAACAAAGTTCATTTAGGAGAATGTCTTACATGCTATGCAAAAGAAACTGGGAAAAATAAATGAGATAGATATAATCAGGTGCCTGTTACAGTTTACGTGCAGAGTAACTGGTTGGATTAGTAATGGGCCTGAAATACTAGAAGCAAGTCTGATGGCAAATTCTTCCATCAGTGAGAAATTTTCCTCTGACAGAGAGTGAACACATGATTTAATTGTTTATAAAAGCAAAAGCATAACATGAGATGTCATTTGGGATTTGTTTAAAGGGAGAATCCAGAGGCAGAAGCTCTTCTAGCCTTATTGATACAATCCAATGTCAAAACATAAATTAGTTGATGACTGTAAGGGAATCTATTTCTTACACTGGTATTAGAGTTAATAATTACAGTAAACAGAGGAAGCCTGACATTTGTGTGGTATATGAGTTGTATTTAGAACTATATATTAATATATAATATAGATATGTTTATGAAACAAACAAAAAAGATCAAACAATTAGCATATGGAGAGTTCCAGTTGCCCTTTTTTTCTTGAGAAATTCTGTTTTGAGAAACAGGTGGATACAGTTCATGAACAGCATTTCTTTTTTAAGAACATATGTATGTGGTGGTGGTGTATGTGTTTCATGAAAATAAAAAAAGGACATGCCAGCCACCATATAAAAAATAAACAGTGATGTCCCACATTGCTGGGGATCAGTTTAAAATTCATATGCCTATAAATGCTATTTATTTAATGTTTTGGTAGGAGCAATATTTTTATTATGTTTATTTTATAAAATGTTCTTCAGAAGACACCAAGTACAGTTAAATTACTCTTCCTGCCCACTCCATTTTCAACAGGTGAAGTCCCTGGAAAATTTCCCACATCCATACTTTGCAGTCTTCCTCATTTGTGTCTTGGCATTTACACCTATATCTTAAATTTGTATCTTCTATAATCCTCATATATATTGAGAATATAAAACTTCCAAATGTTTTTTTTCAGCTGTAGAGGTTTTTATAGGTGGGCTTTTTTTAATGGATTTTTGTTTGGTTGGGTTTTTTTGAGCTTTTTTGAGTAATACTGTATTAGCAACATTGTATTGCTACTAACATTAACTTCCTAAAAATGCACACATGTCTGAGACATCCAGGTATTATAGAAGCGCAAGGCCAGACATGCTAAGATCCTTCCTCCCCTCAGGAATACCCTCTGGTGTGCAGTGAGAAGCAGCATCCAAATGTGTCCAAAAGTGAGCTCATTTACCAACCACGTTGGCAGAAGTCAAATTTCACTTTTGTCAGGGACTCCGTTGGTAGGCTCTGAACCATCGCCCACCTGCCTCTGTTTCAGTCTCTCTCTCTTCCTCTTCCCCCCAGGTGTCATCACTAAGAGCCACAGAGGGGGTTTTTCCCTCCTTGTACCTGCCCTGTTTCCTCCTGCAAGGCACTGATGGTGCTGGTGTCTGCCTGCTGGGCAGTGCCATGGTGTGTCCCTGGCATCAGGCACTTCAGTGGCACAAACCTTCCCTCCCTGGCCCAGTGGTTTCAGTGCAGCTTCCACTGCCATGACACAGTCATTATTTAAACTACTGCGGTTGATATTGTAACTCAAATGTGTCTCAGTGTTGGCTTGCCTCCTTAAGATCCCTCCTTAAAGCCCCGCTTTCAGCAGCTGCCTTTCTGTCAATATGCTCTAGGTTGGCACCAACCACTTCTCCTCACACCTGTGATTGTATCAGGGGAAAAAAAGACCAAAATAAATATTTACAGTGTACATGTGAAAAGAAAAGGGCTGTTTTCCCTTTTCTGTCATTGATTTCCTCCGTTCCTCAGTTACTGGTCCTGCTCTATTTATTTATGATACTCTGTCTAACTTGGACTGCATTATATGGGCAAAAGACCTTGCTGCTTTGCTGTGGTTGTTTGTGCTAGGGCTGCATATGATAACAAAGAAAGGGAAAAAAACCATGGAGAACACTCCAGATGAAAGCAATAGCAAACACACAAAAATTGGCTAAAAGACTCAGAAGAAGATAGCAAATAAAATGACTGTTTAAATGTCCTTTTTAAAATCTATTAGCCTTCACATTCATAGTGCCTTCTTAGAATGGCACGTGTTATCCTTTAACCTACTAGGTGTGTGAAAAAATACCAAAAACCCTGTGTAGAAAACACATTATTAAAATCAAGTTCTAAATGCTAAAGAAACAATAGCAGGCTTTGATTGTTGTTAACAGGGTTTTGCATTTTTCTCCTAAGTGATTGCAGAATTCTCGTTCTGCATAAAAATCTTGATGTAATGGTAAACAGCATTTCAAAAGAAAAAATCTTCTCTTTCTTACACTTCCTTTTGATAAGTACACCAAAATTTTCAGGGCAGTTTGGCTTACCTCTAGTATCTTGTATCTGCTGCAGAAAGCTGGATATGGGAAACCAGGCAGAGCTTGATCTTCTCCTCATGTGGAGACCAATAAAGTTTCCATTTATTGGGAACTTCTGTCCCCAAATCTCCTAAATACTCAGATTGCTGACAAGAATAGGCTTTGCAGGAGACCCCACTGACCCTACTAGGTCCAGAATTGAATAACAGTTATCAGGAAATAAAACCGTTCCAAAAAAGCTGAGTCATTTATATGCTATAAAATGTTGGTTGGTTCAGTTGTGTATGTTCAAACTCTGGAATATCCTAAATTCACAAGTTTACAAGATGGACAATGGGATAGTCCCATACATTATAGGCAGCGTAGATGCTGCATCTAGCAAAGTCTGTGAAATGCTTGTTGCCAGAAGCCAGGAAGGGCACAAGGGGATGGCTTTCTTTCTACCTGCATTCCTTGCCTCTTTTTTAAACATCTCCTACTAACATCAGCAACAAAAAAGCATACTGTGATAAACATACATTAATGTATGACTGGTCTGACGTTCCATTCTCATTACAAGGAATGGAAACCTTTGAAAGTTAATGGCTTGCTCTGTCCTAAAGGAAATGCTTCCTGAGTGGGGGGAGCTGCATCTTCCTGCCTTTGCTTTTATCTACTCTGGGGCTAATGGAAGACATCAGTTTCCTGTTCTGTCAATCATGCCTGTCAGGCAGACACTGAATTCACTTTAATCAAAGCCACAAACTTTTAACAAGATGCACACGGAAGGTGTCTCCCTTGCTTGTACAAATGTTCTGTACCTTTTGAATCATCACCTGTTCACTTTGTAGGAGGACCAGATGCTGAGGAGGTGAAACTCTCCTATCACCTATCATTCCACCAGCTTCAACAACCCTGCTGATTTGTACCAGCTGAGCTTCTCTCTGTGACTTACATTTTCCAGCCTCTCAGGTATATACATCTACAACTGAAGAAACAATCAAACTTCTGCTTTTCTTCAATTGAAACCAATAAACATACTTCTGAGGTATTATTTTAAATTAAAGTTTTGCTTGCTGCTTTTCTCAAACAGCTTTCTATCACCACTGAATCATTTTTTATTTAATTTTTTAAAAATGTTTTAAAATTGTTCCTAGTTGTTGGCATAATATTTTAATGTTAAAAAAGAAGAGAGATCCATTTATTTGGATAGAACTCCATCAGGTGTTAAATTACTTGGAATTCTTTCTATTTGGGATATTATCAGTGTGACCAGCAACTGAGGACATAGATAATGATGGCAAATAAATTTTAATGTAAGAAGGCAGATAAAATGTTGTTCCTACTCATAATGGCTCTGCTACCTTTAAAAGGCCAGAACTGAAAGACTTAAATCACTAAACTTCGCATGTTCCCTGTTTCAACTCTACCACACAGACAAAATCTCTTAAGACCCTGGGGCACTTGTAATTTGAGTATCCTGCATGTCCTATGGCTTAAGTCTTTATAGATTACTTACAAAGATCAGATAGTGCAAAGAAATTGAGAGCAAACCATGTTCACTTTGATACTGTTTTCATACCAAATGAGGAAAATAAAAGTTTCCTCTTTGAAAACCACATGAGCAGAATATATATTGCCCATGTTATGAAAACAGGAAAAGTTGTATTACAAACGTATTCTTACAAAGAGCTCATCATTTTAGCCCTTTTTTAGAATTTCACTTTTAAATTCTTATCTTTAAGAGAAAAAAAAGGTAAGAGGAAAAACATTCCAAAATGTTTTAAATTACCTAAGCAGAAAAGCTACAGTAAAAGCTAACAGATGGATAAAAAGTCTTTGAAGAACTTTTTGAGACCTATAACCTTGAATCTTTTTTCATTGAATAGCTAATAATCATGATTTAAAAGTGCAGAGCACAAGTGACATCTCACATTTGACAAAAAAAAGTATGGAAGTGTTTTTCTATTTCCATTTTCAATGTCATATTCATAATAATCATAACTTCAACCACAAGTTTTGCTACTCCTGATTTAGCAAAAGCAAATATACTTGCCTCCCCCAATTTATCAGGAGTAAATATTGCATATCAAGAACAGACATAAAATAAATATCGGGTCAAATGGAAGAGATGGGAATTGTTCTGCCAATTAGTAAATTATTCAGTGCTGGTAATGTTGCAGCTATTTAACTGTTGCTAATTGCCCAGCTATATTTACTGAATACCAGGAGGAAAATAAATAAATAAAAGATGCTCTCAATCACTGGTCTGTCTGAACCAAACCATCAAAGTGCACTGTTATGTTCAAGTTAGTTTCTCCAGAAGTATAAAAATCCTCTTGCTGCAAACTTTGGTTGGTAATGGCTTCTGTTCTCTAAATGCTTACGCACATATGTACATTTGCTCAAGTAAACAGTCCATGAGACTGTGCCCATGAATAATGTGACAGATACAACAAACTATGGGCCTGTCTGACTCCTTTAATGTTTACAAAAACCTGAATGTCTTGAAATCTGTTGTTAAGAGGTAGATAAATTTTGATATTTGTCTCATTAGTTTAATGTCACTTTAAGTTCTGTCATTGAAAGGGAGATTGAACATTTAATGCAAAATAAAACAACAGTCTGTACCTTAGTTTTTTTCATATTTTCTGAATCTTGAGGCTCTAAGCAATATTAATGTGAATTTACTTCTCATTGTAGATGATTTCAAGATCTGTTATAAAAGGGGAAATTGAATCCACAGACATTCCAAGCATAGGCCAGCACTCACCTATGCCACTGACATCTAATCTGTCTGATGAAATATAAATATTTTTACTTATCTTTATTTTTGCTTTTCATTTTGGAAAATAAAGCATGCTAACACTCTTCCTTGCTGATTTTGCAGTTTTCTTTGTGATCAGAACTGCCTCTTTCTCATTCTACTTCTCTTTCCCTGACCTCCCCATATACTCCTTTACCCTACCTGAGGTTGCCATGACTGCAAATCTCATCATTTGCTCCCTTAACCACCACCAAGCAACTCAATTGTTTTCTTTAGCAAGTGAGCTACAGGTACCTGACTTCAAAATGAGGCAATGGAGCCTGTGAGATGACAATAGGAAGGAGTGCAGGGAAGGGGGACCATGACCATCAACATTTTATTCCCTGGGAATCAGTTTGTCTTACCTTGTTTGTCCCCAAGTGAAAATGACATTGAGTGTTTTTTTTCTTGTTACTCCCAAACCCCCTCCATTTTTGCTGAGCTCACTTCAGTTAAGAACAGCCCATGCGAGGGCATCTGATCTCATCAACAGGAACATGGACTATGAGTAGTATTAGATTTGTGAAAGGAAATTTTCCCTGCTTTCCTCAATACTTGCAAGTCTTTTTATCACAAGGGCACAGTCACCCTATTAAATGCCCTAGATTATTGTCTTGTCACAGCTGCATGCAACAGCTAAAACTCTTCCTGCCATGGCACTCAAATGGCCAATTTAAAGCACTTTTCCAACATGCAGTATTATCTGTGTGATCAGTAATGGTAACAAAAAAACCATTTTTGTCTTTGGTGGCCAGTTCAAATCCAGAATATGAGTGTTGTAAGGCTGGGTTTATGAAGTGATGGAAGGAGGTGGTGTCACACTGATCTCAGTGGAAATGTGTGTGTGTCTGGGACAGTGGATGTTACTTGGCACTCGTCCTGATGGTCCCAACAGGCAGCCCCAGGAGAAAAACACTGATCTCCTCAATGCTGGTAATGTTACCCCTGAGTAAAAACATGCCAGCAGGGTGATGTGAGGAAGCACATGCTGTTTGCTTTATGCTGTATCTCTGTAAAGCTTGTTCTAGCTGCAAATACATAACTCCTGTGAGTCCTGGAGAGGATAAAAGAAAACCAGATTGGGCAGCTAAGTGAAAGCCTCCTACCTCTCCGGCTGCATTAAGACAGTGGAGTTCATTTGAAGTAGGTTGACCTACATGCAAATCAGTAATGCACAAGGTAATCATATAATGCAAGAAATGGAAATAGAAAAACAAAAATGGCTTTGGATCCAATATTTCATTTGAATTTAAATTAATCTTGGTGATCTTTTAGTACACAATATACCAAGAAAGGCAAAGAGTATATTAAATTACCTACAGACAGTCCACAGTCATAAATTGTTTAGAAGAAAGCACTCCTTATGGCACTTCCACTTTTTATTTCTTCACTGACTCCATTAAGATATAAAAAAATAGAATACAAATGTCTTAGTCTGACAATGAAATCTTTGATGACATTTAATTAAATAAAAAGGGACACAAGCCAAGGGAAATATTACAGCATAATATCACAACAAATTAGTCCTGGATTTAACATTACTTTGACATGAGAAAGAAATACATCAGGGGGAAATTTTTTCCAAAGTACCTTTTCACTTTTAATTTACATTTAGGATGCCTAAACCTACTGCTAAGGAAACTCCTGTGGACATGGAGCTTGCCTTGCACTTTGAGTTAACCAGGATCAGATGCCTATCAGTAGCACTGATTCTGCTGTGAAAGTTTGCAAGATTCAACCTTTGGTCCATATTTAGTTAAAAGAAATCTTTATGTTTAGTGTATTTTCAGGATTGAATCAAAACGGCACTGCAAATATAATCAAGAACAAATGGGCTTCATAGTAGTTGTCATCTACTCCTATTTTTGTTCAAAACTTGCATAGATGTGAATGCTGTGCGTGACATGAAGTGTGTATGGCCCTTTCTGAGAAATATGTGTAATTTCTAACTGTGCATGGTTAGCTGTACAAGAAACACATTTCATGTTTTTATTTGATTTATCACTTCCGCTTGTCTATTTGTTCCTGTACTGACTCATAAATTTTTTAACAGGAACAAATATGATAAGAGTAATAGGCGAGTATGTGTATCTACATATGTCTCTCTCTATATAGACATGCAGTATACGGACTCACTGAGACTGTTTTGGCTGCTGGACAGCTTTCTGTGTTATTAATCAGGCCTTACATTGATTTTGATCACATTCTTATGCTGGAAGGATATGCTGAAGGGATAATTCACAGATAAACATCAGGCTTGTATTCACAGAAAGGCAAAATGGCTTTATTGACTATAATAAGTTATCAAAGTGCAACAGAGGCACAGCTATATGCCTGAACTGTGGTTATGTTTCTCATGTTCTGACTATTTCTCTGTGCTTACCCTTTTCCATAAGGGTGAATGCATTCTAGAGGCAACACTGTCTATAGAGGCATTTAATTTTACTTTCCTCTGTAGTTTTGAACCTGTTTGAATCAATAATGATGAAAACTATCTGCTTGAAACTACTTGTTTTAAACAGGATTACTGATACTGACCTGTGCAGGGGGAAAATTTGCCAGCTGGGAGGAAGGTGGGAAGAGTAGAAGGAGAGGACAGACCCCATGGTAACCGCATTGTGCTGCTGTAATGTTGAAGAATTGTCCATGTCTCATGATGGCAAGGTGGCCAGGTGGTTACACAGCCCCTTTCCATATTCCTGTCCTCTTCCTGATCAGTGTTGGAACAAATGGCTGTCATTGTAGCCAAATCACTCCTGCTTACAGTCTTGGGCTTCAGGCTGCCCTTGAGCAGGTGCATACATCTCATTTAAAAAAGGCCCAAATGAGACTGATTTTTACACTGACTTTACACAGTTAAATTCTGAAATATGCAGGAATTGTGAGAATTTGGCATTTCTGGTAATCAGGCTTTATGGACCACAAGTACCCTGAAGAAACTATTTTAATTTCAGCATCATAACATTAAAACTCCTATGTGGTCTGTAGAGAATAATTTAGGTTAGGAAACATTTCCTTATCTATAATATTGATGTCTACATCCAACCTCTCCATTTTAGGCTCCTTTTATTGTCAACAAGGAAACATTCCCAGACAATGATTCTGCTGACTTAGATATCTGATTTAGATATAATTATTTTAAGGTAAGATGAAAGTTAGATGAGGTTGATCCCACTTGTAGTTTTCCAGTTTACGGAAAAGTGGGGGGTTTTTTTCCTACTAAAACTGGTCAGTCTTTCTTTCATTTCAGTTTTGTTTATTTCCATTTATTTACTACTACAATACTCAGATTGTGCTTAGTGCCACGCATACACACAATAAATTGTCTTCTTTATCCAAAAGGTTGCAATTTATTTAAATAAATAAGCAGACAATAGTTCATACATTGTCTTTTATATGCTGGTGTGAAGTGGAGTTGGTGCAGTACAGGAGAGAGCAAAACAGCATTAAAATGATTTATCACAAGTTAGTATTGTATAAAACCTCTTGATTTATCATCCAAGTACTTCATTTCAACTGCAAATAACTTCTTGCACAACTACTGGCTTGAAGTCCTAGGAATGTGTATGTACATGATGAGATAAAAGGAATTATTATGGTATTAACTGTAGGAAATAAAGATCAAAGGTTACCATCATGACTCTTCCTGAACTAAATGTATGCTTTGCCTCACAGAGAGGCAACTGTTCTGAAAACGTAATGGACAATACTTAAGATTATATTTGTATTGGCATTGTTTTCTCTTTTGTAGTTCTGTATAAATTTAAGTAAAACAGTTTCCTTCAACAAGTGCCTAAAAATTTCAATATTCTCCATATAGTTTGTGGCTGACTTCTTCTTCCAATCCCACTATCAAGTTTGCATCCATTTTCTTCAAAGCTGTATGTTTAATCTTTCCTGGTGAAACAGGAAACTTTGATAAGAGCAGAGAGGTCTGGAGGTGAAAGAAAACTGTTTAAAAATTCTTTTACTGTTGTTTTTACATGGAAGCATCATTATGCCTTTCCAATACACAACAAAAATTGTGTAAGTGGAACTGGAATCAAAGGAACCCAACAATAAATAAAAGAAACCCCCTCCATTTTTTTTCCTGGTTCATTAGAAAAATCTTTATGAATGTTTCAGAATGAATGTACCTGGCCAATACTAAATAAAGTACTTTAAATAAGCTTGACAATAAAAGCTTCTAAATGAATACTATTTTTCCCTTGTAAGTGGTCTTTGCTCTCTTAAACAGATATACAAAAATATTGTTTTGAATCTGCCCACAGATAATTCATAAACTCAATGACCACTGTTCAAGGGAACTGTACTTTCTTCTCAGGCAGATAACCTAAAAAAAATGAATAATTCCTGTGCAGGCCTACAAACTTTTCAATCTTTTTAAAAAGGAGGTGTGGTGGGTAAGGATTATGTTGGCTGGGACAGGAAACTTTTAGAAAGCACCATTTTCAGTGTTTGGGGACAATTGAGGCTCTGGGCACTGAGGCTGTTCCAGTTTATCCTCACTTTTGCCCCATTGCAACCAATTTTTCCTAAAATTCAAACATATGGAAGAAAATAGTTTTTTACTTGAAGCTCTTGGAAAATATGTATCTAGCTATTATTTTCCATTTAAAATAATGCCATTCTTTGGGGGCTATAATGAAATATGTAGCCTGCTGCCTGCATCCTAGGCATTAGTCCAGAATTACTGACACAGGAGTCCTTAGACAGCTCAAAACTTGGGCATCAGTCCCACAGAGCAAGGCTGCAGAAAGGAATACAGCACTGTATGTTGCTGAAATGTTCAGATAGGTGCCAAATAGCTGACTGAAACAAAATCCAGAAAAGACACATGTGGATACGGTGGGAAGAAGAAAATGTTTTTTAAAAAAAAGGAAAACACTCCAAATCACAAACACTACCTCTTTGTAACATCAAAGTCACTGTCTCAACTTTTGTTCCTTTTTGTATTCATTATGGTTTCCAGACACCTATTATTAGTATCTGTTCTTCTACAAAGAGCCTTTCCTAACTATTGTGATCTGTACACTCTGTCTCCTCTGCACATTTTCCTCAGGCGAATCTACCTGGGGAGGGTGAAGGATGTCACTGACAATTCTTAGGCTCCCTGATGTGTGCTGTAGCACTCTTTCAGATGTTAAGAAAGAAGAAAAACAGGTAGAAAAGTCTTAATTGTCTAGCTAAGAGAGAAAGCACATCTCTCTTCTTCAATAGGAAGGAAAAGGGAAAAACAGAGGGGATCTTATGATTATAGGGAGAATAAAACAAAGCAGTTCAGTAGAAAGGAAGTACTCCTTACACAGATGAGAGAATAGCTCAGGAGGAGGAAAGCTATTCAACCTTAGGGCCTTTGTCCTGGGACAAGAGATCAGCTATCACATTCCTCACTCATCAAATGTTTTGAATTTATTTGAATCAATAAAACTTTTGAATTTTGCTTGATCAAAACAGATTCCTGTTTTTTATTTATTTATTAATTTTTCATGTCAGATCATTTGGTTATTTTGAGGGAGGAAATGCACTTTTTTTCTCTCACTTACAAAAGCTTTCATACAGACAGTCATATAGTGGAGGTTTTCCTCGCTATTTATACACTTTCTTTTCTTTATACATACGCTTTCACTCTTCTTCTTTCTGTTTCCTTTCCGTAAGAGGAAGGAAACATTCAAATATAAAGAAACACAAAAATTGCTGAAATAGGTTTTGTTTTTTTTTAAACCCTTCAATATTACTTCTCATTTAATTTTAGTAGTGGAATTTTCTGACTATTTACATCTGATATCTGTAACACAATACATTTTTGATTTCTTGGTGTAAGTTAAAACCAGTGCAATGCAATGACATAAAAATATCATCAAGAATAATTGATAAAATTTCCACCTCCCAGAAGCATATGCCCTGTCATTGACACATAATTCCCTGCATCACAGCACTGATAGAAGCAGGTGGGAAGATGAGTTGGGCATTGTATACCTGGTTGAACATCTGCCGTGTTACAGATTGTTTTTTTCTTTTGATACAATAATAATACCTTAATAACTAATGCAGAGGTTTACTTTTGGTCCTCCGCATTGTGTCCACATTGTTGTTTTCTGAAGAGAGCTATATCATATTATTAGCAAAATTTACTTACAAGTGTGTACTTGAGGGAACTCAAATGTGCTGCTTTTCTAGAGTAGATTCAATAAAAAAATAAGTTCAGCCATCAAGTTGTTTCAAACAAAATCTTACTCAGACCAAAGGTTTCTATGCTACTAGAAATTAGAAACATTGTATGTGTCTATGCAATTGATTAGAATTTTTCCAGTTAGATTCCACATTATAAAATTAGAAAATCACAGATATGTTTGGCAAGCCAGACTTCAGAACATGTAGATGAAGGCGTATTTTAGTCTCTAAATGTGCAGCCAGTCATACATGTTTGACTGTAATTGCTCCAAGAGGATCCTCCACTTTGCTAGGATTAGCCAAGTGCTTAAATTTGTGTATGTGTTCAGCACTTGCAGGATCAAAGCTGAATTTCTGCTGCTGAAAGGCATGTGGAAAGAAGAATCCTGCTCCTTAATAATCAATTAAGTAAAAAAAAGCCACCTTCACTGGGTAATTCTTTCCACTACTCTTAGCCATTGGTCTTACAAAGGCATGATCTGCCCTTTGGAGGTGTCTATCATTTCCCTTTGCAAACATAAAGAGCCTAAAAAAATCCAACTAAGACTTGATTCCTTATTTTGGTTGACATGAATCCTATCCTTTGCCATTCTGACCCTGTTGCTTTAAATGTTTAATAGTTCCTGTGTTAACTATTAATATTTTTATTTATTTATTTATTTATATAAACTAATATTTATTAATATAACTAATAGTTAATAGCATTATCTTTATTGCCCACCCAACTCATTTAGACAGTTGATGGCTGAAGTGGTAAACACCTATTCATCAAAATGCTGTGTTTCCGCAGAAATGGTATGTCAAATACATGTTCAAATGCAGGTTGCATCGTACTGCTTCTTCTTGAATTGCTGATTCAAGGCATCCAGTTTAGTATGATGCCCTGCATTTTATTCAATTTCCCTTAAGAAATTTGTGGCCAGGGTATAAGTGTTAAGAACATGCCCTTGCCATTCTTTGTAAGGCTATATAATGAACTCTGATAGGAACAAATACTGTATGTTTAGTATAACTTAAAGACACACTTCCTTTATAAAAATGACCTTATTTAACTATGCATTTTAAATGAATGAATGACTTCTTGCCTATTTGCCTGCAAAAAAAGCCTTTGGCTATCTGCTTATTCAAAATATGGTAAAACATTGTCTTTTGCTTGTCTCTTGACATGCAAATTAGATTTAAACCAACAGAGAGATAACACTCGTACCACTGGAAAAATGATGTGCTATATCAAAGTGAACTTTGCATATACGTTGTATGCTTAGGAGTGTACTGAAACGTGTGCTGCAAAGATAGCAAATGAATACAACCAAACAGTTTAGAGGAGTCAGACATTATGCTATGTGTAACTCAAAAGGGTACAAACTCTCAAGAATGCTTACAATATATTCCACAAAAAAAAGCAACCGAAAACAAAACAACTAACAGACAACAAACAACAACCACAAAAAAAAAAAAAAACAACAAAAAAACAAACCAATAAAACCCCACCAAAAACCAGAAAAAAAAAACCGAACCAAAAACCCCAAACCCCAGTTCTATTGCATTTCTAAACTGAAGTCAGTTGAAGCACTCACATGGTGTCCCTGCCATGGTGTCCTGGTGGGAGGCTTGGAACTAGATGATTAAGGTCCCTTTCACCTGAAAGCATTAAAGGATCCTATGATATATGTTGCACAGAGGGGATTGGATTGGATTGGATTGGATTGGATTGGATTGGATTGGATTGGATACTGAGGGGCAACAATTAGTTCTGAGCTCATGCCAGTGCTGAAAACAACCTGCTCTGTGGTCTCAGACAAGCTATCTTTTGTGATCTATTTTTATTCCCCACCCCCACTTAGTAAAATGGGTATAATTTAGATTTGCCTATTTCCATAGGTTAATTCTGCAGGGTCAGAATGTCATTTGAGTTTTGAAAGGCAAAGTGAGCCACTTACACTATGATCAGTTTTGAAAATGGACACATTTATGTCCAAGGCAGGTATAAAGGTTGAGGGAAGATGGATAATAAGGATACAGTAGAACTGCTTCTTTTGATTTTCTGTTTTAAAATACAGTCTTTTTCTTTTTTTATTTTCTTCTTTTCTTCTTCAGGCTATACAGTCAAACATAAAATATGACTCTACCATCTGTCAGTATCAAGTATTTCTGTCCAGTGGAAATTCTGATGCTTTCTAGCTGATGAAGCATCTTGCCCGGGGCTGTTGGGACGGTGAAGAAAACTTCCTGCTCTGGTGTGCTGCAGTGCTAGGCTCGGTGCTAGTGTATTCTGATACCTAGGTTGAATTCACTGTGGTTAAATAAAGACTCAGGAAGCTTTTCCTCAGGGTTATAAAGTTCTGGTTGGAATGTGTCCCAGTGTCTGCAAGGTAAGAATCTTCCCTGTTTGCTGCTGCCTTTGCCTTGCTAGAGCTGCCTTTGTGGCCTCCAAAGTCTTCATATTTCAAGATTCTTCACTGCACGTTCCCACTGTAACTACCAGTTATGGGGTTCTTTTTTAAAGAAAAATAATTTATAACAGACATTAGGCAATGTTAACATCCTATTTTTAGCTAGTGCTAAAAGAGAGGCCATTAAGCAAGGACCTCTTTTCTCTGTTGTCCTGAGGATCATTTGTACATAAGGGGGGTTGTGTGCATACTTGTGAACAAGCACAGACCAAGGCAGATCACTTCACCCAAAGATTGTCTTGTAAACCAGACAATGAATCCAAACAAACTGGAGGTCAGCAACTGAAAAAAAAACCAAAAACGAGGGCTAGTCAGGAGTTATCTGGTTTTAGAAAGAGGGTTATTTATAAATAAAAATGCTTTATGAGTAAAGAGAACTATGTCATATGGAGTTTAAGAGAGATGACTAAGAAAAAGTGAAAAAGAAAGAAGGGTTTCCTTTGCTTAATTAAAAGAGACAATATTTTTTACCCCAAATTTAATAATTAAAAGGCAGAGTAGATTCCTGTAAGAAAACACAGTGAAGAGCAATCTCTGTCATTTTACCATCAGGTAAACTTGCTGAGGTCAGCTCCTGGCCAAAGTGTATGGCTGACCTCAGCAAGTTTACCTTGTGGTAAAACTAACAGGCTTTGATCTTTACTTTGTTTTCACCTCAGGACAGCTCCTGCTTGTTAGTTACCTGGAGGTAAAAATCACACCTTCTTTTATCACCAAAGCCAAGTCTGTGAAGCAAACAGACTGGAAATAAGAAGAAATGAGAGCTGATATATGGCATATAGACATCAAAGGAGAGGATGCAGGGCTTATTCTGCTTCCTCAGGAGGAAAAAGGAAATGTAGAAATACCAAAACAGACAGAATATATTGCAGAACTGGTAAGTATGGTTGAATGATACATACAACTACTTCATAGTAGTGTTTTAGACAAAAGAAACCAAAACAAAAAACAAAACAAAACAAAAAAAAAAAAACAAACAAAAAAACCAACTACTGAATCAAAACAAAACAAAAAAAAAAAACAAGGAAAAAGGAGAAATGAGGAAAGCAAGGAAATGAAGTGTAATGATGTGGAGCTAACCAATGTAGAGACAAATATTCTTTGGTGGGACTTAGAAAATAAGAATCTATAGGGAAAAACATGAGAAGAGTGACATTTGGAAGTGGCCTGGATGGGGCAAGCTAAAAGAGCAAGCATGAGCAATGAGCCCATGGATGTGTTAGGATAGCAAGATGGGACTACACAACACCAGGGGTGGACTGATTTTGACCATGGGAAATCCAGTGGAATGTGGTCATGAACCAAGCTCACAGGGGAGCAGCAGATGGTAGCCCAGGACATTGAGGACTACTTTCTGCTGACAAGTTTTACCAACTGAGTTGTTTCACTGAGAAGGAGGCCAAAAATATTCAAGAAAGGGAGGATCTCATCAAAAGGCTCAGTGATGGAACCTAAAGAAGGCAGGAATTTAGAAGAAAGAGCATGTGGGGAGCCACTGCTTAGTCTTGCTCTTCTTTTAGCCATGAAAGCATGCACTCAAAAATGTTTGCCATTTAGTATCTGAAGAATTTCTATAATTTCTCTGGTGGTCCAGATTGCTGTAACTATTTAAATACTGTCATAAATAATTGAGGTTTGTCTAGTTTTGGGGTTTGGGGATTTTTTTGGTTAGTTGGTTCCTCTGTTTTAATCAAGATCATACTTCTGTGAGCCCTAATTTAGTCAGGTTATATATTTCAGAGCAAACAGCTTGCTTTGCCTAAGTACTTCTGTGAACTGAACACTCTGCCCTGAGGCAAACAAATCCAAAGCCAAAGAGGGATGCACCCTTCATATTCTGCTAATTGATTGAAGGGGCAAATGATCTATAGGAAAAGTTGCATCATTAACTTAATTGAGGGCAAAGCCTAATTAGAGGGGAAATGAAGTAGACAGAGCCAGAGACACAGCAGGCCTTCATGTGAGATGTCAACAAACAGACATTGTAACTAAAACCAGACAGAAACCGAAGCACTTCATTTACATCTTTAATTCCAATGTGAAAACATTTGCAGTGATTGTGATGTGTTTGTGAGATTGCAGAGGAATGTAAAAATTTAACAGAGTTAAGCTGAAATCAACAGGTTTTAGAGTTGAAGAAAAAAATCAACTGACTAAAGTTGCTTTAAAAAATCTTGAGCAAACTGACTGAAGTTCCTTAAGACTACGTTTGTTCTTCTCTAGTATATTTGAACTCTACATTCCTGAGGAAATCCAACAAGAACTGCACCAGGAATTTTACAGTAGTGAGTAAATAAACCAAGTAAATTGTGGTGGACCATATTGCTTCAGTTTGACTCTACAGAATTCCTGAATGAAGAGATAAAATGTCACTTTTGTACATTTGTTCTTTAAATGGTTATTCTGTGCAGTTACTTTTCTGGCTTTTCCTTGCTTGTGCAAAGAGGCTTCATCCCTCAGAATCACAAGCTCCTGAGCTGTAAACTGGTGATGTTAAATTCTAGAGGCTTTTAAAGTATTTTAAACATTAGTTTTAATATCTGAACTAAAACAGGTGTCAGAGGTCTTTTCAGGACCTTTTCCGCTGTGTTTTAGGGGCTTTTTTTGGCATGCAGCTCTTTTTTTACCCACTGCAGGAATACAAACAAAACCTTTTCATGAGAAAAGCCACTTAAGTGAAATGAGGAATGCAAGCAGACATGTTTTGGCTACAGTGCACGTCTTTAAAGCATATAGGCATTATTATACAATTCAACTGCATTCATATGGGTATCAAGCATTCTTTCAAAAGCTGGGCCTTGAGCCTGCTCAGAGATATGCACCAAATTTTTGTGAGTATATATAATTAAATAGTGTGTAGATATGTTAATAAATGGAAAGGATAAATTAATTTCATTGTGACAACCAAGACTCCACCGAGCCAGAAAAATCATCACACACTAATTAACCAAAACATTTTTGAGATGTCCTCTTTTGTATTCTAAGGAAAATTACCAAAAGTTTGCAAACTTTACACTTTGTTAATCAGCCAATTATTTACAAAATAACAGACTCATCCACCTGTTTATGGCAACTGGACATTAAATAGATGCTTCTGTATTTGTATTTTATTCTTCATATTTTTTTGTCCTCTCCAGCCAACACCACGGCCCTCATGTCCCATGTCCTTCCATGCAGATCAGCTCTTAGCCTGGAAACTTTGTCCTGGATCCGCTCATGCAGCTTTCAAACAAGAAAATTCCCAGTGACTTCTTGGAGGATTTTATTAGTGTTGGATCACCGTGTCATTCTCAAATGAATTTGAGTTTATCCTTAAGACAAGTGATAGCCCCTGATCCAACCAAGATACCACCATGTCTCCCTTGTAATTCCAAATCTCCCATGCAAAGCTTGAAAACACTTTAGGCTTGATGCAGAAGACAGGAAGAGGCTCCTCTGAGTACAGTATTGGTTATTATGCATGTTGTGTGACAAGGCACAGTAAATGCACCTAAAGTCAGCCTAAAAAAATGTATATTGTGTCATTTGTGCAGCTAAAGACCTTCAGAGCAAATCTGCCTTTAGTTCCCTTAAAGCACATTAGCTCAAAGCTCATTTTGGTGGAAGATGGGATTTATTAAATTATGGGTTTCAAGATAGCAAAAATTACAGCAGTCTACAAAGCACTGAATAGTCTTTCCTATTTCAGCTTTGTAGTAAAGTTTACTGTAAACGACGTAATAAGAGGAAATCCTGCTTGGATCATACTGGAGTACAATAGTTGAATGTTAACACATTTATTATCACCTGTCACATCCCTATGAATGCATCATTGTGAACATGAGCTTGGATCTAGGACAGCATCATTAATCATTGTTCCAAAAAAACCCACAGTAGTTAATTATTTGTCTCAACATATTGCATTTAAATTATCCTCCTCATTAAATCAATTATGAAACAATGTAAGTATCCTAATTGAGCAACTAAGAACAAGAACATTGTTGCAAAATAGAAATGGAAAGATACTACCAAATGCCATCCTGATTTTCAAGTGCATACAGTGTATTTCTTTTACTCTTTACCAGAATACATACAGCTTGGGAATTAAATTAGGAAACCTTTCCAGGGTGTATTAGTTGGGGCTTGGCAATATGCTGCTTTGCCATGTGGCCTTTTACAGCTTAGAACACAAGCAAAACCTACTCATGTGTGCTTGTACTGTAGATTGTAAACATATCTTATGATGCAAATATCTTATGATACTTCCCAATGAAATATGGAAAACAATGGCAGCTATTGAAACCCTTATGTTTTTGAAAACATGGTATCTGTATATTTAACTCATTTTCTCAAGAGTGGCATTCACTGAAGCAAATATTGACTTGTGTACATCTGAATTTATCTTCCCCAGGATCCCCTTACAGTAAGTAGGTAGAAACAAGCAAATCTGACTTATTTCAGATACCTGCTTTGGGATAAGATGAATCATATCTTAGAAGTACCTATTCTTTTTCCATTGACCCAAAAGGGAGACCAAGACTTTTAGGTGTCAAGATAAGGATGTCTGCACTTCAGTAATTTAAATTTCAGCCCAAGACCTGTCAGCCTGGTGTACAACACAATAGGGGCAACATGAACTTAAAAGCTAAAAGGGAACAATGAAGACATGAAGGCCTTTGATTTTTTACACCAGCAGCAGCATAGAAGTTGTGATACTGTACCAAGGACTTGATTGTAAAGGTGGAGGGACACAGCCTAGCAAAGTGATACAGGAGATACCCGGAAAATACAGTGCAAATGGTTCTATAGATGGAAATAGTCTTACAGACTAAATTAGTAGAAAATACAGTCCTTCCAAATGCTAATAATTTCTGTTAATGTTTCCTGTTTCTTTTAAATTTTCTTTTACTTTGACAAGATCTCCATAATAATATAAGCATTTCAGCTGCTGTTGTTGGTCTTTGTGCAATAAAATTCTACTGTGATCTCTTACTGCAGTACTAATTTCATCAAGTACATAAACTCACTCTAACCATTTTGATGTCTCAAATTTAATGTCAGCTGGAGCCTGATTTAACTTCAATATTGTTGCAAGATGTTCTCTTATGCTCATTACTCTTTCAGAAAGGAAAAGTAAATTATTATTTAGGGAACGTTTTGTTTTACCAACTCTAACAGTTGATTTTTTAATATTTTTTTTTAATTTTAGGTAAAAACACTGTAAGGATGATTCACTTCAGCAGCACATCTGTCCCACCTTCAGTACTAACTTGAGCAATTTTTGCTTCTTTTTCAAACATGTTCCCCACAGACCAGTCTCTGTTTTGAGAAGTGCATGAAATCTTGTCTCAACAGTGCCCAGAGCAGCTATGTGCTCTGACTGACTCTTGTTTTCTTAACAGGGCCACCTCTCCATATAGTTAGCTTAGACTTGGTAGCCTTCTCCTATGGCAGAAGCAAACAGTCCCTACTAAAATGTAGAACTGCACAGTGTGGGGCAGCCCATTTATTTTTAGCTTTCTGTTTCTCATCAGGGTGCATCAGCAGCATGGCAAATATCTTGATTTTTAGAAGTGAAAATCTCATTCTGACCATTATCCTCCCCTGAATAAGAACTGTTTCCATCACTTTTTCTGCACAGCAGTTATTGGTAGATTCCTTTCTCTTCTGCCTGACAAGATGCAACAGGAAGATCTATATAATTATTTTACCGTTTGCAATTTACAGAATTAAATTAGGCATGTTACGTATTTTGTTAGTTTTATGGGTTTTATAGAGGTTTTTTTTGGTTTTTGTTTTTTTTTAAAAAACAGGGGGGGGGTTGTTCCAAAACAGCCCCATGCAAAATGAGCTGCAATATATAGTTGGATTTTGCTTAACAAAATTTTAAAATAAGTAGAGAAAAAAAAATCTAAAAAATAATGTTTCCTTTCATAGAAACCATAATCAATGTTAATTTAAATGTATATTTTCTATGTGTCTATTGTAAGTTCCATCTTCCAAGTTTTCTATAAAAACTAACATTTGTCAACAATTACCACTTGGTGCTATACAGCACTTCTTTAAAAATATTTGGAGATACCTACTGTGCACTAACTATGGGCAAATGTTGATTGTTAATAGCTTTTATTATATGTGGTCTTGTCACTGGTGAAAACATTAGGAACTTTAAGAATAATTTCCTGCTAAATCACAACTCATTTTCTTTTTAACAGTATTGTAAATAGTTACATTAAACTTGCAAAACAAAACTCTAAATCCAGGAAGGAATAAACCTTGCAGAATTAATTGACTTGGGAATGGTTTCTTTTCCTCACTCTCTGCACACACTAAAATTCAGCTCATTGTGCATTTAATAAGTTGATTACAATTACAGGACATAGATTGTTAATTAGGAGCTAAACGGCACTTTCCACAAAGGACTGACATCCTCCTTTTACATAATATACACAAACTAATATTTTGTGTGAAAATGGGGAGTTTTGTGCGCACGGTAGCAAAGCAAATTTGTCCGATTTGCCAAATTTGGATTTGTCAGATTTGCCAAACGCTCAGACTGCGTTTGGGCTGAGGAGGTGCAGACTCTTTGTGAGCAGACAAAGGCGCGCTGATCCTCAGCGCACTGACAGCAGCAGAGGCAGTGGCTGCTGTCCTCAGCGCGAGGAGGTCTCGGCCCAGAAGGCAGAAACATTGGCTAATGCGAGGGAATAGGGGCAGCCTTGTTAGCGGGGCTCTTTCCCAGGAAGTCAGGAGCTGATCAGCTCCACGCTCAGCAGGAGATGTCAACAAAGTCTATAGAAATTATGATGGGCGTTTCAGATTACATGAAGAAATTGTGACTTTCTCAGAAAGGTCATATGTAAAACATTCTCCTTAAATACATTCTCCTCAAATTAGATCAGCAGTTTACACAATATAATTTATTTTAAGCATTGCTTCTTAACAAATAACTGGGAAAAAATCTGTAAAAGATGATTTAGAAAGAAAACAGAAGGCAAAGCAAGGATACAAAAAAAAAAAGAAAATAATAAGGACTTAAACAGCTTAAAATCCCAAAACCAAGAAAGCCCAAAGTCCTGCTCCTCTTTCTACTGTGAGAAAAATTAATGGGGATATTATAGTAGTGGCAATAGACACAGCATTTTCAATGCTTCTTTGTGGCAAAGAGGGGGAAAAAAGAAAAAGCAATCAAACCCTCCTGCAGCCTGAGGCATGCTCCTGAGCAAAACCCAGCTCCTTGGGCTTGGGTCAGGGAAGACAGGATTTGGCTCAACAGGATGCATGAGTGGATTAACATGACAAATTAACTGTTAATCCAAGTAGTAGCCAACTATTAATAAACTCCTCATGAACACTACCTCAGCAATTTGAACTCTCAGCTCCTGGGGTGTTTTGAGTTTGGAGGGTGAATGTGAACTAGTCCCCTGTCAGAGGCACACGTCGTGGTCATCTAGGTGAACAAATCCAGATAAATCCATCCCACAGCCTTCACAAAGGTGCTGCAGCCTGTAAGAACATGGACAAGGCACTTCAGACTTTGGATCTGAAAGAAACAAGCTATTTTGGTAGGGGAAATGAGTTGGAGGGAAGTGCTCACAGCCTGCCACTTTATCCATGTTGGCATAATAGCTGATAGCTATTCATGTTTTGGCTCTGGAGAACTGTGACTAGCTTTTTTTTTTTTTTTTTTTTTTTTTTTTTTTTTTTTTTTTTTAAGCCCCACAAACTATTACCCTATTATTTGTTAGCAATTGGTATTTTAGATATCACTGGAAGATTTCCTTTAATTCTTTGGAAATGTGAACTAGTCTGACAATTCCCTGAATCCGCCTCTATTTTAGTTGTTTCCAAGTTTCGGGTTACTTTTCTTGCAGTCAGTGGAAAATCTCCATGAGTATAACTAGAGAAAAAAGGATTTCAACCACATTAATTTAAGTTCAAGTTTTCCAATTTATATCACTATGAGGAGAAAAAAGACTGTAAATAATGCTTCAATATTAATTTTGGTTCCAAGGGATGATTTAATTTAAAAGAGAAAGAACAACAGGTATGTGACTCAAGTGCCAACAAAAACAGGTACTTTGGACATAATTACTCAAGTAAATATACTTTTGCCTTTACTGAGTGCTTGGCTCTATCAGTTTAATGAGAATTTTATTCTGAGTGATGACTGCAGAACTAGGTCCTCCATCTTTAATGACTGAATGTCTCAGATATGTTTCAGTCTTACAGCTAGTTTTCATCCCTGCATCTCTCTATATTTACATTAGCAAGCTTTTATTGCCCAATAAAAAAAGTATGCCAAATTTTGCCTGAACACATAAAGTATAAAATACTGCAAAGAAATACGTAGCCAGTATGATGATAGGGAGTTTTTCATTTGTACAGTAAACTATTTTTGAAATTATGCTTTAAACAATGTATACTTATAAGGGAGGACCTTTGCTTATTTTTTTAATTCAAAAGGATGCAAGAATTGCATAATTCTCAAGATTTGAAGCATTTGTTTTGTTTCCCATAATGTAGGAAACCTTGGTGATGGATTGCAATTAAACAATTCTACTTTTATTTTAAAAAGATAAAAGAAAACAAAAGAAAGGATAAAAAAGAAAGAAATAAGATGACTTTTGAGAAAAACAAAACCAACCAAACAAAAAAATCCAAAAACCATAAAACCCACACCCAAACCAAAACCCCAAACTCAACAGGGTTGCAAGAGAAGAACAAGAGTAAAAGTTCATTTCAACATTTTGATTTATAGGGAAAGGCTCAGCAGCTTACATAAAACCAAAAGGGGAAGTAGTTGAACATTGGGTCAAATCTCCATTCACATGTTTTGCAATAAAAGGCTGACTGTAGCCTTTGAGCCTTGCTTCCAGTCACAGACAATGGCAATTGCAGAGCAAGACTAATAACAGGATTTAGCATAAATCCACCACAGGAAGTGAACAGTTGTAGTGGCAAATAATTAGCCATGGAACTTTTTATGGCAACATCAGGATGCTCTCTGTGCTTTAAAGCATTGTCTGCAATTGTGACCAGGAAAAAAAACAAACTCACTTCTCCTTCCTTGTAGAAGAGTTTTACCTAGAGATCATTTTTTACAATATTTTAATAATTTTCTGTTTCATCTAATTTAGCAACAATAGCGTAAGCATTGAATTTGCATTTGAAGGTTTTTCAAAAATGTTATTTTCTTTTCTTCTTTTTTCTTTTCTTTTTTCCTCACTGGTGCTTTTTATTGCAAGGTAAATTGTGTTTATTTTGCATGGCTAACAATTGGGTTCAAAGCAACACTTTGATCTTGAACCCCTGCCAGATTCCAAGAGCTGAAAGCCCCCCTGTGCAGTAAAGTAGACCTGTACTCACAAAGCCTGGCTAATTTGCAAAGGAATGTCAAAATTACTGGCACAGCTGACTACTGTGCTGCAGTACAGTCTATAGTCTTTCTAATGAATGGAGATCTGCTTTTCTCCATGTATTTACTTGTCACTTGTTAGAAAATAAATTCTGCATTCTCTAGACAAGGAATTTCTGTCATTGTATTGAAACAAACAAGCAAACAAAATAAATAAAATTTAAAAAACAGACCAGCTACTGTGAAATCTTTACTTTTCATAAGAGATAATCTTCTGGTAGCCAATACAATTGTATCTAAACAAAACAGTCTATCAGTTCCTTTGCATTTTACTAAAACTGCAAAGAATTCAAAGAATTTTAGATGGAGAAGAGTATGCAGGTTCTATCTAAGTGCTCTGAATATGTTTCTATACCTTTTGTTGTCATCTGTTCTGCCTAGTGAGAATGATATTCCTTCTCTTGGAAGTGAGATATATTAATGCAACTGAACAACTCTCCATCTCATTTCCATTGCCTTTGTGTATCTACTTCCTAGACACTGGACAAAAAAAAAAGAAACAAAAAAACCCCCCCCAAAAAAAAGAAACTAAAAAAACCCAAACAAATAAACGAGCAAAAAACTCCCCAAAACTAAATTAAAAACAAAAATCTAACAAACAACCTCCCCATAAAACAAAGTCACCAACCAAAGCCCCTGTGAGGAGGCTGTTTCCTTGGTGTGTTCACTCAGAATTCAAGAAGCTGGATGCTGAATCACAATGGAACTTGAGAAACAGATGTTCAGAGCTGCACTGTGGTTGTCTATAAACCTGGATCTGGCTCTGCAGAGGTCAAGGAGAGTGCAAGGTACCTCAAACCTCCTAAAGACTGCAAATCATGACTGCAGTGATCAGCTGGATGCTCAGACTGCACCATGGGATAAACGAAAGGCAGAAAATACCCACAAAGCTTCTATGCTTTTCAGGGTTTAGACTGTTCAGCTGC
This sequence comes from Melospiza georgiana, assembly GCF_028018845.1. Taxonomy (NCBI): domain Eukaryota; kingdom Metazoa; phylum Chordata; class Aves; order Passeriformes; family Passerellidae; genus Melospiza; species Melospiza georgiana. The sequence continues at coordinate 39,556,887 of NC_080431.1, forward strand.
TAATGAAAGTGTAGTGTATTCCTGTATAGGGCTTTCTCTTTTTTTTTTTTTTTTTCTTTTTTTTTGTGTAAATAAGCCAGATTCACAAACGGATGGAGAGAGGAAATAGTATTGGCTATAATGCCACAAGTAAGGAGCTGAGGCACAGCAAAATTACCAACAGGATTTTCAGAAGGATTAAAGCAGCATGACTTTATTGACTGTGCTGCATTAACATCAAATGTGGTTTGACCCTCAGTGATTTCTTCAAAGTAAGACTGGAAGCAGAACAGGAACCAAACCCAGGTCAATACTCAAGCCACAAAACCATAATTACTCTCCTTATTTCTTTTCTATATTTAGGAGGGAAAAAAATAGTGACACATGTGCCTGTAGGGTGACCTGTCATGCTGCTAAGTGTCTACTTATGCAACTTCAGTCCCTCTCATTTTAACTAACTCTAATTTTGAATGCTGTCTTTGGCATTCTGCCTTGGACTTCTCACAAGGCTTTTTTTGTGGTATTTTTTTTCTTTATTTTCTTCCTCTTTTGAGAAGGGAGATAGTAAATGTGAATAATTATTTCTCCACAAAGAATAGAGCTTTTGTAGTCACATTTGGCATCAATGTGATTTCTTACTTTAAAAAATTTTAGACTAAACCCATGCCTTTTATACTGCAAAAATCCCTAAGAATTCAAGTGAATCATTCATTTGAGCTTCCAGCAAAAAGTAGTATTTTCTAATGCTCTGCTTATGGGATTTGTTTTCTGTGTTGTTTTGTTTTTCATTCTTGGAGAATTATGCTATGAACACTAAAATTAGTCATTCCATTTTTTAGATGATTTATGCAAGATATCTAGATCAAACTGGGAATTGAATAAAATAATTTCCAAAAAGATAAATTTGTCTCAGGAGAGTTACAGAAATATAATATCCATTATGAATGTGAAGCGTGTAAAAGTTTTGGAATGCAGTGTGTACTATGTCTGGATACTTAGAGAGGAAAAGAACAGAGAGAAGTCATTCAATGGAGAATAGGGTCAGATTTTGAATTCAAAATTCACCCACAAGCTTGTATCACAAGCAGCAAGTGGATCAATAACACTATAGCTTTTCTGCCATGCTTTATGGCTAGCACTGTCTGTGAAGACTAAGTGCATCTTTCTTCTAACTGCAATTATAAAAGCATGTTTCCCCCAGCATGTAAGATTTATATCTATACATTCAGAGTTATATTTACCTGCAAAATAAAATAACAATAGCAATAACAATAATATCTTAGTGTGCATTTGCAACTACAAAGTCAGCAGAATTATGTTGGAAAATGCATCAGTGTCGAGAATGAGCCAATCTATTTGCTAACACAATAGTTACTGACAGTACCTTGGGTATATGTAGAAAAGCATTTTTAAACAGTCTCAGTTTTCCCAAGATGAATCTCTCTGGTGGTTTCACAGAATATTCTGATTTTCAAGGGATCCACAAGGATCACCAAGTCCATATCTTAAGTAAAGGACTCACAGAGGGTTTGAGCCCATGACCTTGGTGTTATTAGCATGATGTTCTGACAAGCTGAATCCATCTCAGGATGATGTTTACTGTCATGGTGAGCAGGTCTATGTTGGTATAGCTGTTCTTTAACTGCCACAGGGGTTTAATATCTGCTTTTACTATGAAAGATGCTGTAGAGAAGATACTTGAGACCCAGACAGCCTAAGTCCTGCACCAGCTTATTTAACCAAGTTCTGAAAATTAGAACAACTTATGTTTTTGTTATTCAAATTTGCCTTTTATATGTCAATTTATAAACTCAGATAAAATGTCAACTTAGATAAAAGTGGTACATCAAATGCAGGAAGAAATATTCTTATGTTGTTCATTCTATTAGCATTAATTAATTTTTTTTCATTTACATAGGATGAATTTTTCTAAAGTGATTGTGTTGGAATAAAAAATGGGAAGTTCCATGAGAAAAAAATTATTTTCATAATTTATTTTCATAATTTCTTCCATAATTGAATGCATCTGCAATAAAAAAATCATTATTGAGGATTTTTAAAATGAGGTTCCAAAGAAAATGTTTCTCTATGATATAGCAGTAAATATTTTTGATAATAATTTGTAAAAAAAGGTGAAGTGTTTATTAATGATGTTTGTAGGTGAAAAAATTTGTCAATACAATTCATCTAAAGTGTCCCCTGTAGCCTTTGATAGAAGTCAAGGAGAAATAATGTGTATTATGAAATATCAGGACAAACAATTCTGGCCCCACTAAGGATGAGAAATTACTTCAGTCATTGTCATCTAAGAAAGGACCACAATAGGAAAAGACCTAAAATGATTCCGAAATTTATGAGCAGGAAATATGGAGTAGTTGTAAGGGGATCAAATTACCTTTGGTGCAGCTATTACGGCAACCCTGGGTCCACACCTGGAGAGTGTTATTGTATTGGAGGGAGTGTGTACCAGAGACAAGACAAATATAGAAAAAGACAAAAAAGTAAGAATTGGAAACTTTGTGTTATAGCTAAAGATTTAATGAGGTCACATTTATAGAGGAGGGATTTCCAGCACTGTATGAAGTTGACAAGAGACAGCCCTGAAATCCAGCATGTTGTTTAAAAGCAGTGCCAGTGATCCCCGAGATAAAGCTCACTAACACTTGCAATATACCACATGTGTAACACAGGGTTTGAGGGTTCTCACAGCACAACCAGTGGGCTGGAAGCAGGTATCAATCCAAGAGGGCCCCACAGCTCCAGTGAAGAGGTCCCATGGATTCCCACAGCAGGCCATCAGCTGATGTGCATGTGTGTGCTCAGAGCAATAGCTGCGTAAAACCTCAGGGATGAAGGCCTCCTCTGTTTTGTCTCTTCTCTCTTCCCATGGAAAAGTGATCACAGCATCCTGGATACAGGATTGAGGGTCTCAGGTAAATGAATCAGGATCTCCACTCACTTTAATCACTTTGTCTAATTCTCAGCAGAGAGGAACAAGGATCTCAACAGGGCAGCTTATCCCATCCTGGTAAGTGTCAAAGCTAGACAAGAATGCTTCACTCAGATATTGACAGAAAAGAAGGCTGAACGAGTTGTGTACATAATGAATGCCAGTTACATAAGTCCAGCTGCTGGTACCCTCACTTGAGAGAGAAATAAGCACTTTTTAGACTCAATTCATCTGGCCTGCTTCAGATATGTTGTCTACAACAAAATTAATCATGTGGAAGAATTACATAACTGGAGTCTTGAAAACTGGTTTGCCCTGTATATAGCTGCATTTTATCACACAACCTTCACATTAGGTAAATTTAAAAGACTAAAGACTACACATCCCACAAAACATGAAATTATTTTTACTTTTAGGTCTTTGTCTTCAGAACATAAGTGGTATCAAAGAGAAAATGGCGAACAAAACCCACAGAAGAAGGGGAGGGAGTGTCTTTACCTCTATAAAAGAAGAAGAATTAATGACTCAGAATGATAGAGAAGGTGGAAAAAAAAATGAAATAAAATTCTTCCTATGAACTCTCACTCCAAGACAAGTCAACATCAATATGTGTCTTTGACAATCTGTGCATGCACTGACAGCTGTCAGAATGCATTCACAATAATTGTTAGGAATTGGCATTGAGCCCTGAATTACATGAAGAAGTAAAACTAGTTACAAATTTAAAAGAAATGGTGCTGAAAATAAAAGCATGTAATTGGCAAAACTAGGAGGCAGAGGTAAACAGAAAATTGCTGCTTTTATCTTGAAACTATTATTGTCAGATTCATTCCATTTGTCATATGCTTTATTTGAGGTTTATTAGTAATCTCATGGTCTGGTCTTAAACAGAAACTTAGTTTAGAGAATCATCAAGTGAATTCTGAAAAAACAGATGAGCTCTATGAAAATATTCCACTCTGAAAATTCACTTAGCCCTGAAAAAGATGACTGAATATTAGTGAATTTTTTTTTCTGAAGTATTAAATTCAGTAGCAAAGAAAACAAAATATCCTTGAAATGATAACAAATAAGCATTTCTGTAAACTAGGAAGCTCTGTAATCTAACTGATTATATGCATTTCAAAACTGAAGACTGACTATAAATTGGAAGCATAAGGATCATTCTTCGACTCTGAGGCCACTTGATATGTAAGAGCTTACAAATATATTATCTAACTCTCTTATTCTTTAAAACTCAGTCTATCACCTGTTGGGAGTTGCTAATTCTCCAACCAGGCCCAGAAGCTGTTGGAGGATTCTGTCACAGGAAAAAACATGACAGGAACAGCTCTAGCAAAGCCACAGTATGGCTGACAGCAGTTCCAAGCCCACAGGTCCTTTAATTAATCAGTACAAAATGTAATATTAGAGCTCGGTGCTCTTAGCCATCACTAACACACAAATTGTTACTTCTACACACCTCAATGGTTTCTACAAGGAGTGACTGGCCTGGGTGTCAGAGTGAGCTAAGCTATGTTTGCATGGTGAAAACCATGCAGCACTGAGCTTGTCCCAGGCACAGTGAGCAGAAATTAAATGATGTAGCTTCTATGTGGAAAGAAACAGGGGGAGTACATAACTAAAGGCATGTATACTGTTTGTACTGATACAAATATCCCTGTATCTATCTATCTACCTGTCTATCTATCTATCCATCTATCTATCATCTATCTATGTATCTGTCTATCTACCTACCTACCTACCTACCTACCTACCTACCTACCTACCTACCTATCTTATTTTAAACAGAAACACACTTTATGCAAAGCCCACATTTTTAAAGGGTAAGGAACACAAAGGCTTGTATTTCAACTAATATATTCCTTTGCCTCTGAATTGGCTCCCTTGAGACACTCTTCTGTAGGTTAATAATCCTCATGATTAGAAAGTGTTTTCCTGATATTTCACCTAATTATACCCATCCACAATCTCTTCCTCAAAACCTCTCCTCATTTTACCTCTTTGGTATCCTCTAAACAAGTCTTTTCTTTCAGCTTGGTCTTTCAGCCAAACAAGCCTTTTCAGCTCAGTGGCTGGCTATGCAATAGCCCACATAACTGGAATCCAAATCTTCAAATTGCTGAGCAGCTCCAAATTTCCTTAATTTGTAAAAGGCAGTGAAGGTACTTACCCTCTCACAACTTAATGCTCACAACTAATAAAAATATAAGCATTTAAAAGAAATAAAATATTCAGCCTTGCTGAGTGTGTAAAATATCTAAATACATAAACTGGTTTCTTTCCAGCACTCTCTTGTTCCATGAAAGAACAAAATTACAATTTTGGTAATAATGATTATAAAATATTTCCTTTCAGGAAGGTCTGTATCTACACTGTGTATGTTCTGGGAAGAATGTAGTTTACTCTGATAATTTTCTGGGAAGACAGGACCTTTAATTTTAAATGTTCAAAAAGAAATCTTTCACTAAAACTTACAGGCCCAATTATGTGCGGGTGAATACCACAATTCCTGGGATAGATTCTAACATATGCCAGCTTCCACAAATTAAAGACTCTTTCTTTAGCAATACACTAAGCTGCAGTATCTTGGAAAAAAGTGACTATAATTTTCTTAGACGTTGTTCAGCCACCACTAAAGCCCTTTTCTCCTGTTTCTATTATACTGCCTGTACTACAGAATAAAGCTGTCCCCAGTGAAGATCTTAAGGTACATTGCTTTTCCATTGTTTTTAGACATCTAAAGAGAAAAGAATGCAAGCTCTATCCTTCTGGGATGTGGGGACACAGTCAATTAGTGCCTTAAAAAGATAAAACATATGTTTTGAAAGAAAAAGCCAAAAAGCTAAATATAAAGGTGCATATGCAAAAACGTGCATTAAATTTCTTAGATTTCTTCTCTTCTTTAGACTTTTGGCAAACTACAGAAGAGAACTGCTTCTCATGTCAACCAGAATACCTTCTGGAGTTTCCTGTTCAAGAGCTGTAAATGAAGGCAGTGCTTGCTATAAAATTAGTATTCAATTATCAAGGGCATAGAAAATGCTTCCAAGATTGTCACTAATTCCAGACAAAAGATAAGAAGCACCTAATGTTTTTAGGAGTCTGACAATGGCAAAATTGAAAGACTTTTCACTGACTCAGACCTCTACCAGATAGATCCCTAACCACTCAGGAACTTGGAAAACACTTGGTGTAAATACATGACCAACTCAGTGGTGAATTGTGTTCTGTGTATTCAGGATTGACAGAAAAAGAGGGTGAACACTCAGGGGACAGAGCCTGCTGCTAATGACACAAAATTATTGAGGACAGTCAAAGCTGACTGAGTAGAAATGCAGCAGGATCACGGGGTAATAGGGTTTCTGAGGAACAAAACATCAGGTGAAATTCAATCTGAGTAAGCAGAAAGAAACATAGAAGGAGAAAAATAAACCTAACTAAATATACACTTTCAATTACATATTGTCACCAAGGAAGACACTGGAGTTGTTACAGACAGATTTTAAAAAATCTTTAAGTATTAGAAGCTATAGAAATGTAATTTTAATGTTATAAAATACAAGAAAAATAATTTTAAAAATTAAAAACATCCTTATGCTATGTTATAAATCAACATCATGGTCCCATTTGGACATTTTTTTTTCTGAATCTGGTCACCTGTCTCATAAACACCACAGCAAAAAACAGCAGCCAGAAAATGAAAATCAATAAAATCAAATAATAAAATCCCTTCCCTTCCCTTCCCTTCCCTTCCCTTCCCTTCCCTTCCCTTCCCTTCCCTTCCCTTCCCTTCCCTTCCCTTCCCTTCCCTTCCCTTCCCTTCCCTTCCCTTCCCTTCCCTTCCCTTCCCTTCCCTTCCCTTCCCTTCCCTTCCCTTCCCTTCCCTTCCCTTCCCTTCCCATCTGTCCCCACAGGAAGACAGGGAGGCAAATGTACAGTTGGATGCAACCACTAAAAAAAGTTGTGGAGGACAGATGCTTGTCCTCTGACTCAGGAAATCCCTTAACTGCAGAAAGGGAATACTGTTACAGTATATTTTCTGTTTCCTTATACTTCCTCACTCAAGCAACCTTTACAGGCACTGTTCCCATTGATTCCCAATTTGCACATAAGAGTTTCATTGCTCCAGGCCAGTGCCTGACTGTATATTTGAGCCAAGTGAGGAAAATATGGACCTTATAGAAATTGTTAAAATATTTGGTTTAGGATTGCATAGGCTGTCTCCAACACATACTCCATTATCACAAGACTGCCATTCCAATGCTCTCATCTTCCAAGCTGAGCAGAGCCTGGACACCAGCTCTGCAGGGAGTTGAGGGCCTTCTTTATTTTCCTTTACTATTTCAGCTGTCCACAAGCTCAGCCACTCCATGGCAAGATATAACGAAGATAGATTTGGGTAGTGAGAAACAAAGACAAACATTAAAACTCTCTTCTTTATCCTGCTCCCAGACTCAGCATCAATCCTCCACTTACTGCTCCTCTATCCTCCCCAAGTGCCACAGTCCCAGGGTAGAGGTGAGCATGGTCAGCACACAGCAGTTTCTCTCTCCTGCTCCTGCCCACTCACATCCTTCCCTGCACCAGTGTGGGCTCTCCATGGGCTGGGGTGAACGAGGCACATCCCTCTGTCATCATGGAGCTCAGAGAAGGGCATAACTGGGTTGTCTGGTGAAGGAACTCTTGGGAGGTCACTAAAGCATCCCATCTACCAGCTACTGTTAGAGACATGATGTTAGACTAAACATAGTTTAAATCTCAGTAAATACCTTACTAATGTGGATATGATTTAGACACAGAACTCTCATTTTCTAAGACTATGTTTTGTTATCTCATGCATATGTATATATAAAGAGATATATATCAAATTTATTGTCTATAAATAAAATGGGATAGCATTTTCAGATAAAAATCTTGCCCTAAAGAGTCTCAACAAATTTTTCATCAGACCACCTTTACGAGCTTTTCTTCATCAAATAAGAAGCTGTTCTATCAACACAGATAGAGATACAGGGAGAAAAGGTAACATGTCCTTTTGGAGCAAATCTTCTAATCTGACTGCTGTACCATTTCAGTCACTTGTTATTTGATCCTTGACCTTGCCATGAGAAATTGTGTAGTAGTAGGCTGCAGACTCACATTGGCAAACATGCTGAAAGTGAACTCAGAGAGTGGCTGTTGATTAATTATGCATACTTCATGTCACTGAGATCTCAGAGCATATCAGAGGGCTGGAGATAGAAGGAGGTGTATTGTTTCTGATTTTCTCCACTACATAATATTCTCAGTTTGCACAAACAGAAGGGTCAATGCACCTTGCTGGTTTTAAGAAAACTAACAGATTATATGTTTATAGATGAAAAAGTCCAAAATTTTATGTGAAATCAAACCAGTGAATTAGACACCCTAACATCTCCTGACTCCTGCCCAGGGGCGGACAAGTTATTCTCAAGGTGAAGGAAAGAATGTCTGTATATATATATATATATGTATGTATATTTCTGTATGTATATATGAGTATATATAATATCTTAGTTGTTCAAATAACTGTCTAAGAGGAAAGATCTGCAGCCAGGGGTGTTTGCACAGAGCTGTTTCTCAGCTAGCCTGAGAATCTGAACTAATAAGATTTTGTGTGAGAGCATGCTTCTCTCCTAATTCTGGTCTGTATTCCCAGGAATGTACAAGTCACAAGGACAGAAAAGCAGCAGGTAAGGAAGATCTTGGCTCTGGAACATCCCTTTTTTTGGGAAAACAAAATTTTAAGGAAGACCTGTGTTGTCTAGTTCCTCTTAATAAAAATGTTTCTGTTTTATTTTACCTTAAATTTCTACTGGACATAGAACATAAAAAAGCCAACTGTATATAAAAAAGCCAAATAAAAATGCTAACCTGAATCATTGTCTCACTGCCCCACCTTGTGAAGCAGAGACTGGACCACAGAAATAGTTTCCTGTAGGCAGAATCCCTTTTGCTTACCTATAATTAATGGAATCTATAGACTAGTACTCTATTCAGCAGTATATCATATTATATTTGCTTTGGTCTTTCCATTTCGATTTTTCCTCAACCCAAGTTTGTACCCCATCTTTGTTTAAAAGAGTCAAACAGACATTGTGCACTGTGCTCACATGCTGCCTATTAGGACACTACCAACTCTTCTGGAAATGTGCAAAAATTGAAGGTCTTAGCAATGGATTACTTCTCCAGAAAGTGTATTGTTAGATTTTTTTTTATTTTTTTTTTTTTACCATGAGACATAATTTGCAGCTGTGTTGATTATCCTGGAGTGATTAAAGTTCCTCAAATTTCTGCACTGTATCTACCTGTCCTAGGTAACTTAAATAGCACTGAGTTACTAGAAAATGTTGCTGCTTTCTTGGTTTCACTGAAAATGGGAGGGGGACCAAGAGAACTGACCATTAAAACTGTAGAGGACAAAGATGCCAAGCTGAAATGCTAATGATTGAATTGAAGCCTATGCTAGATAGATCATTAGAGATTTGGTATCTAAACTTTTGCCTCATTTTCTGAAACAGCACTTTCTAAACACAAATTGCTACTAATGCTAGTCCACCAGTCATTTAATATTGCAGCTCATTTGGAATACAGTTTAGTAATTTATTATTGATCACTGTGTTCAGGTAATACCTTTTCTTCACACTTTAAAACCTGATAGTGCTTCATCATTATCAAAAGGTATTAAAACAAAACACCAGAAAGTGCAGAAAAAAGATAATATTATCATTCAAACTGTATTTCTCTAATTATGATGTCCTATTATAGACATTTTTTCTTTTACATAAATACTATTTTCTGTGGTTTTCAATCTATTCACCTCATGTTATCCTTTGTGAATAAATAGAAGTGGCTCACAAAGTAAAGAAAAAGTCTACAGCTCTTGCCTTTCTTCAGCATCCCACACAAAAGACCTGCTCCTAAAATATAAAGAAAAGCACAATAAGTTTTTAAGGTTGATCCTGAATATGGGATACTAAATGCTAAAGGTCTGCAAGTGGTAAATAGACCTTTGATGCTTTAGCTCCCATTATTGTGAGAATCAGGACAGGTTGACAAAAGAAGGTCTCATTTGGGAAAAATGGAAATTGCTTGGGGAGAAAAAGAAAGAAAAACTGAAGGGGGAGGGACACGTGAGGGGATCAGTGGGGAAATACTGTAACAAAATGGATGTGGAGACTGTGGGAGGAGGGATTAGGTGTTTAGGTGAAGCAGAAGGTAACAAAATGTGAAAAGATCACACGGGCAGGAAGATAGCTGGAAGGGATGGGGCAGAAAATTCTGTCCTCTGCACACAGTGTTGTCTGCAGACTGAAACAGAGGTTTAAGGTCCCAGGATGTCAGAGAATCTTTGGCAGGAACCACTGACCACAAGGAACAACTCTCTGGCTGGTTTGTCTGGTCTCACCAATGGTCTCAGCAGCGGCTCACTGAGAAGTTGCTCTGGCCTGAAGCTCTTGGTTATTGGTCTCCCACAGCTAGAGCTGGTACAAGGGAACACCACTCTTGCTCCACTTCTCATCATCTTAATATCAAAGACCATACCTTCCCCTATGAAACCTTTTAACTGGTGATCAGAACAGGAAGCAAAGCAAACCCTGTCCCACCAGCTTGTCTGGCTGAGGGTGACCCACAGCAAGGAGTGGGTCTTCTTCTGTCAAAGACCATTTGTACCTTGAGTGAATGAGGTATTCCCATTATGCCCATCTGGGCAGACATATCTCAGCTTGGCTGCTTGTGAAGTTAAAAATACTGCCCTTTTTTCCCTCCACTAGCCTGATTTCTGCACAGAGGTGGTCAAAGAATTAGTTAAGAAGGCTTTTAATGCAAAAGTAAAATTCAGTTCAGTAAGCAACTTTAGAGTAATCTTTAGAGAAATCAGTTCTAGGGAGGTTTTAGACAAATCTATTTTTTCCTAAGTAGCTGTTATATAGCAGTTGAAATGTTGCTGCATTTACACTTGGATAGAATCTATCTGTTTTCTCCCAAATGATTAGTAAAGGATGCTTGCTAACAATAAAATAACCTTTTCTTTTAAATACAATGCACTTTTTCTCCTTTAACTCCATTACATCTCAATTTAGTGCTGTTTCTTTAAACTGACCCTCCCCAAAACAACTGCACTATTATTGATTCAGGTTCTGATTTTCTGATCTCACCAAGTATCACATTTTGCTTTCATGCAACCACAGAGCCGCAGAATGGAAAAATACCCCATTAAGTGCTTCCCTTCATGCCTGCAGTTAAAGTCTGTCTGTTCCTTTTGATTGATATCTCCATTGGTATCAAAGAGCAAATCCTCTAAAAACTCATATAAAATGTGTGCAGCTACTTTCTAATGTGCTGAGTTTTCTGAAAAAAAATTCCTGAGACACATGAAAATGTATCTCCTTTGTGCCCTTTGGAAAAAAAACAAATAGGTCCAGGAAATGGTGAAACAGATTCTTAACATTTTTCTGTTAAAATGAATTTATGTTAAGAAAGTGTAATAATTAATTTAATGAAGGTTTCTCCCAATTTTAATTTTTGAAGAGATGCTGAAACTATAGGTTGGTGCTAGAGAGAGAGGCATGCTTTTGCCTATGGCTATTACAAACAAAAATATGGTAACCAGTTATGGAGAATGCAACTCAGTGGGCAAACCCTTCTATAGAGAGGTTATTACCCTATTTGTCACTTCACAGCCACAGAGCACTCTCACAAAAGCCTAATTCTTCCCAGAAAAAAGGTGACCATATCATATTTTCTTATTTAAGCTTCACTTTACCTAACCTTACCCGGAACCAACGTGAAACTGCAAATAGAAAATGTATCTTTACATTAATATTCAACTGCATAATGAACTTATTGTTAAGTTAGCTGGTTATTTTTATTTGTTGATGTCATTAGAGACCCACATTTTTTTACTGTGGAACTGGACAGACAGGATTAGTCCAAAATTGCATGAACTGGTTGTAATGAAATCCAAAACAGAGCAAAACTCCCCTGGACTCATGAACTTTAGGTGCAACCTGTGCAGAACAGAGTTTCAAAGAATAACCTCTTCTCCCAAAATTTTTGGTAGAGAAGCCAGAAGGAAACAGGCAAACCTACAGTTGAGCAGAGGTAAGGGGAAAGCTTTTATCTGTCTGGACTTTCATATTACCCACATCCCCATGAACCCTCTAAAGAACTAGATCATATGAACTGTGGGAACACGCAGAGCGTCCTGGCTGCAGGCCAGTCAGGAGTTTCAGAAACAGCTACAAGTTAGTTGAAACAGGTGCATGTAATAAAGAAGCCTGAAATAAAGAACCAGAACAACTGGCCTGTGTCAAGCTGAAGTTACTGTTACACAAGACTGTTCAGAATTTTCACAAGTTTCAAAAACCTCCAAATCTGCACTTTGCTTTTTTACTTTGGAAAATTGATTCATTGAAAGAACACAAACCAATGAGTTTTCCACTTACAGATGGACCTGATATAATCCAAAACCTTTAATTTTTAGAAACCTGTGCTTTTTGAATTGTTATTGTTGTATAAATTTTACCTGTCTAGAAAAAAATACAGATGAAAAATGTGTATTTTAAAAGGCCAAGGAAAAATGTAGGCATCAGACCTCTTAGTCCAGAACAAAACCAAAAATCACGTACACTCTTATGTACAGGTCTATCCCATGTGTTTGTGGAAAGCTCTATTTTATACGTAGGCAAAGGAAAGAAGAAGATAAGGAGCTCTAGTGAACGTGGGGACATCTTCCTAGCTCAGACCAGACATTATCTCTGGACAGGGTTTGGAAACTCTTCTCTGGCAAAAGATCTGTGGAAGCTTGTCCTCCACTTCCCACCCCAATGATCTGAAAAACAAAGCAACATTTTCACCAGTGAGTCAGACTACATTTACTGGACATTGTAGCATGCATTTTCTTCAGTACAACCTTCTAGATGCTCACTTTGCCAGCGTGAGTTTGAAAGCCCACAACATCCTTTTCCTCTCATTTGATATATAGTACTAGCAGTGTGTCAATCAACACACAGACAGAGCAAGTCACAAGCAATACCCAAGATACAGACAAGGCCAAATTTTCAGCAGCTCTTCCACACAAATGTTAGATATAAGAAGTGCTGACAGTTTCTATCAATAAGATGTGTACCTGAGAAACAGTCAAAAAATGTTCTTTAAAGAAAGCAGTACCTAAGAGCACAAAGTCATTTGCATTAGGAAAGATGCTGTGATTTAGACATTTTCATTAGCAAACAAATTATCATCATTATTATTTTTATTAGCTGTCAGAAACAGTTCATTGCTTGTGTTTGGTATCCTGGTCCTCTTTTATTTTTGTCTTTATAGAGTCAATACTCAAATCCTTCAAGGTTTAAAAAAAAAAATCTTTGAAACTGGTAATAAGTGCTTCCTAGAAATATGTACTATTTCCCTGGAACTGCAGTGTGAATAGCAATAAAAATAGGGTCTGGTGAAATCACTTGAGTACTATTGGAGTTTTCCTCAGTTTAGAAGATGAAAGTTAAAGAAGTTTATGGATTAACTGTATCCATTTTTTCTATGGGATTTAAGGTAGTGTGTTTTCTGCCAACATTTTCAACATATGGATCTAATGTTATAAATTTAATGATCTTGATGACATAAAACTAAGGGTTATAGAAAACAAAAACAAAATTCTTACAGAACCTTCTAGTTATGAATGTACATCAAGTTGTGCAAGCTGGAGTTATAAATACTGTAGCTTATTGCTCACACAACATAGCTCCTCACTAAAAATCAGTCAGTGGAAGAAATCTATGCCCATATCTTTTATTGCAGCATTAAAAAAATTCCCAGTTAAGTCACCAATATTAAAAAAAATCTACTGTGTAGACAACAGAATTTTTAATAATTTTCCTGCCATCAACTTTGGTAAAAGAAAGTTAATCCAGTGGCTGTCATGTGTGCAACACATGCATCTGATTTTGCTGCTTTTCTCCATATTTCCTTTTAACCTGGGACATAAAAACAGTGGCAACAGCAAAAGACATCAATAAACATATAAAAAACTCTGTTTCTAAAGATCTCTGCAATGTACTCCCAGAGGGCAGCCCTTCAGAGTAGAGGAACAGCACAAGAGCAAATGCTTTTACTGATATTCCTGTATGAGAAAGACACTTGGACACCATAGACAGGTTTTTTGTGTACCACTGCTCTCAGGAGTTGTGCTGTTATGAAATTTTAACTTCTTGTAGGATTGCTTAAGCCAAAAGGTTGAAAGAATGGTGACTGAATACCAAAAAGTCCACTTCCACTTCACTTTGGTGTTTTGCAAATAGCACGAAATCTTGAGCTCAATAAAAGTAAAGAGGAACCAACCAAGCCAAGAATGCAAAATCAATTTTGGTAGAAATAAGAGAGCCTTAGAAAAGGCTGTCCAAAAGTCATCCAAAAGCCAAAATTTTAAGAGCATCTTTATACAGATATAAACGATAACAGTAGATTTCTGGAACAGTATAATGTTGGCTTCAGCAACAAAAACCATAAGGCAATGAAAGAAATGGACAGCTGTAATGTTGAAACACTTAAATGAAATAAAAGTTGATAGCCAGGAACAGTCAGAAAGCAATTAAAAAATATTAAAACCACAGACATTATGCATAAGAAGAGGCAAAATATTTCTGAGGAATGGGAAGCATCATTAATTATAACTACCTCAATTAGCTTCTTAGGATCATCAACTCCATGATTGCAATAAAAAACCTCCAATAAAGTAACTCCCTCTCTTTAGACAGGCTTCCTATGTGCTCCTAGGAAGACAACTAATATGCACCCACTAGATGCCAGCCTGTAGTATGGGAATAGTTCTTCCTGGCTTGTAAAAGCATGTTTTGGCTGAAGTCCAACACAGAGTGGGAAATTAAGCCATAAGAAACAAGAAAAACAAACCCCAGAAAAAGGCAGATGGAGGCAAAGAAAATAGATATTAAAGGAAGTCTGGATGAAGAAATTAAACTCTTTCCAGCCTAAATATAATGTGCCCCTGCAGGTTATGGACAGCCCAATGATACCATAGAGATAGAAGTTCTCAAGCCTTCCCACACTTTCCTCCTCCACACAGGAATCTCCCAGTCAGAAGCTGCTACACCCTCTTGCAGAGCTATGGCTCCACATGCACCTCTTCCGGAGAAAAAGTCCAAGGAGTAAAGAAGTAGAGTGTATTTGGCAAACCCCTGACACACCTTCTCATACAGAGGGAGAAAAAGCTGTCTATTCATGCATCAAGATGATGATTCAGGAAACCAGCAAAAGGTTAAGGGTTGAAGTTGTAGCTGCACACATGCAAGTAGTAGTATAAGTTTTCGTATTTCCAACCTGCTGGAAGTCAGAGATGCACACTGAGAAATTCAAGTTCCTTGCTCTTACCCTCTCTCGTGATGTATATGCTACAGGAATTCCATAACCATGGTTTTGAGTAGGTGAGGGTGTGCTCTGTGAGACTTTGAGAATGCTGGACTTTAAATTCTCTGACTAAACTGCTGCAGCACCATGGAGGCCAGGATGCAGAACTTCCATTCAATGCATTAAGAAAAATGTGCTTCTGCAGCATGGAAAAGGCACAATGAGCAATGCTTTTTTCGCATTTTTCACTTCATTATCATATTCTTCTTATTATTCACAAAAAAGAATGTATGATTTAACTTGAAACCAAGAGCAGCATTTATGTGGAAAAAAAATGTGTACTAGACAAAAAGTTGAAAACAGCCTCAGACCACAGTAAGAGCAGCTCTTGTAGGAAACAAAAATATTGGCATCCTTGGTGTAAATGCTCATCACAAAGGGTAGAGAGTACTCCAAAGGTGGGTACACAGAGGCAGGGTGCTGTGGTTGAACCCCAGATGATGATTTTGCATCACACAATGCAAAACCATCGTGTGATGCATCCCTGTGACCCACATCCAAATGTGCACCTGTGGGTGGGCACACAGTACCCATACCAGGAGCTGACTTCTCACACTAATAAAGCTTTGGGATTCCTTACCAACACCTTGGACCTTATCAGTGAATAATTAAGTATGATAATCACAATGACAGAATGATATATAGACTTGATAAAAATAAACTATTTATTATAACTTTTTTTTTTTTGTACATGCTTAGGTATAAAAAAAGACAGCTAATCTGACTCACCTCAAAAGCCTCATGAGCTTTGGGAGAGACAGCACAAAAGTTTCAACCTTCAGCTATCTGAGCTTGTGCACTTCTTATTTCACATTATTACCTGAAAAATCATCAGCAAGTATCAAAATTGTAAGTATGAAAGTTGCTAAGTTTATGCCACTGATAAAAAAACAAACCTTGAATGCTATAGATTTTCTACAGATGTCTGGCTAATCCTTGTTATTCAATGTAGCAAATAAAATTTTAATTTATACCTGGTTGCAAAAAATTTAAATAAAAGTAGCCATCTAATTCAGACACTCATAACTGAAAACCAATTATTTGAAGGTGATTTTTCATAATCCAGAAAAAACCAAAATGTATCACCAAGATTATAGACAGCAAAAGCAAACTCAATGAAAAGACTGAAATAATAAGCTCAGAATGGAACTGCAGTTATAATAAAGAGAAGTGATGTGATAAATATATGGAGATTAACTTCCGGGGGAAATTATACCAAACACTTCTTTTCATTCTTTTTGATAACACAGCAGAAGGAGTCGTTACATTAAAAAAAAAAACATAAAAACAAACCAAACCAAAAATTGAGAAAAAGAAATTCCTTTCCAAATTATGCATAATTAGGCTATGAACTTTATTGGCACATGATATTGTAGAGAGCAGAAGCTCACATTACATATAAAAGGACAGTGCAAAAAATGACCATACTCTATGCAGTTTAAACTGTCCTATTAAAAAGCATAAAACGTACCTGCTACATTGAAGGATTCAGAATATCTTGTCTCTACAGGGAAGTTATTCCATAGCTATCTTCAGTGGAGTCTCTTGCACACTCACTTGGGGATAATAACAATACAGTTTAATACAGGAACCTGAATGAAACTGATTAATTTAATTAGCTCTGACAATTTCTAAGGAGTTGGATGCTAGACTTACCTGCATGTAATACAGCCCTGATGAAGCATTAGATTATAAAGAATACAAATTGGCTTAGTATGCCAGAGGTGCTAACACTGCAGTATTTGTAGTGAAAGTAAATGGAGTATAGTTTTACTAGAAATCATTTCAGCATTTGTTAAACTAATTACATCTACAGATTTTTTCTTTAGAACTTTCCTTAATATCAGAATCTTCAAACCTTTTTTCTAACTATTGTGTTTGATTTTTTGTTTTGTGAGTTGTTTTTTGTTGTTGTTGTGGTTGTTGTTTTTTTAATGAATATATGACAAAATTAACAGAGTGCACTTCTGAGTTAACTTGAGTTCAGACCTATAAATGGTGGAGATGCAGATCAGTGATGACAAATGGAAATGCAGACAGAAATCCATATGTGTTGAGATGGGTGGACTGTAGGGCTCTAAAGCTCTCCAACACTTTCTTCCAGAAGGAAAGGGTTCTTTTACAAATGAGTTGTTAAATGCAATTTGGGAAAAAGTTTTACTGGAATAAAAGAAGGAATTTTTTTTCCCTTCTTAGTTTTATCTTTAAAGAGACTAAAGACAAACCAGGAAAACTGATAACTGTAATTTGTTTTATTACTTTAGAGACAGACAGTACTTAAAAATGAAACAAGCAGCATATTTGACAAGTTTACAAGAAAAAATACAGACTAAAATGCAGTTTGTCACATGTAGCATTCCTTGGTAAGTTAGATAAATAGTTTATAAAGAATATTGAATGTGAATATGCCAAAAGCAATGAAAATCACTGTGAAAGCTATGATATTGTACAAGGTAAAATCTACAACTATGCTACAGAAGAGCTACAGTACTGTACGTGTACAGAACTGTGAAAAGCTGCCAGGTTTTGCTTCACTGAATTTCTGTAGAAAAACCAGAAAATCTTGCCTGTAGGGCCAGGACTCTTAAACATGGAGACATGAGCATAATGGCTGAAAGGTGCAAACACTGTAGAATGAAAAGAATTATTCAGGAATACAGACATATCTTTGAATGCAGAAGAATAAAATGAGGACAGAAAAATGGGCTTAATGTAAAGTACTTTACAGCAACATGCTTTTCACTCCAGAAGACACACCAAAAGTGCAACTATACTTCTTGAAAAATTTTGGTGATGCAAAATGACTGCACTGTTAGTGAACTTGACTAGAATAAATGAAGGCTGCTCACAAGACTCCTGTCAAGAATTAGTAATTGTTACAAGTTAAATGGAATATTAGGTGTCTTTGGTGAGTTGCTGTCCTAATGATCATAAAGTCAGTCACTCATCAAGTCTCAGCATGGGAAACGTAATTTCTCTTTGCAGTGTTAGCTTGACTTTTGCATGTTAGCTTGACTTTTAATTCTTACTGAAAGAAGAATATTTCTGACAAAGATTTTGCAAGTGAATCTATGAGAGTCCAGTTTTTATCACAATTTGACTACAAATCTTATTTTCTGACAAAGCTGACAGCCTCGGATGTTGGAACTAAAGGTCATCAAGCCTATTTTGTTGGGAAAAAAACAACATGAACTGTAACTCCACAAAGAGGAAATTAAAGTTCTAGGTTTGTGTTACACACTAAGTAACAGTGACAACTTCTTGCCCTAAGGAATAATCTAACTCTCTGAGATGTTTACTGCCTCTTTTTCAGGAACATACCGAGAATGTAAAATGCTCTTATGTGCAAAATGAATGAATAAAAAATTTTATTTTCAAGACAAATGCACGGGAAAATCACCTTATCCAGATATCCATTTGTAACCTATGGGGTCTGTATTTTTTCAGTAATGTCTATGTAATGAAACAGAGATATATGATCATTTAACACTGCACTGTTGGGGTTGAAAAACTGTTATCTTCTCAGTCAAAAAAACATAGCATCATCATTACACTTTTATTTCTGTCTTTTGAATAGTTCTGGGGACTCGGGAAATCTTGATAAGGCACTTGATGTATATGTTACTGAGCTCTGCTGCCTGTATGTATACCCATGGCCCCATCACAGAGTAGCACCTGGGCACACAAGTAGTCTTTGCACAGCCAAAGCCACCCTCAACCCTCTAAAATAATTTACAGTAAATAGAAATATCTCTGTGTGCAAAGTCCATTCTGTTCAGTGTTAACCTGTGACTTGTAAGGCAATGGTTTTCATCCTGTCCCCACTTGGTGGGCATGCAGAGACGAGGAAACCACCAAGGACAGGAAGAATTGATTTTTTTCCTCCCTCAAGAAAGGCTGGTTCTGTTCTGCCTATAAAATACATTAAGCAAACTGGCTTTTGCACTAGATCAAGTCTGTAATCCATGGAAGAAACAGTGCTCAGAGACATCAATGAAATCATTGTGCTACAGCCTGTGGATATTGTGCTGCCTCTCTTTCTGGTACCAATCTCCTGGGTTGAATTGGAACCTGTATGAGCTCTCCCCATTATTCCCAGCTGGCATCTGACCTAAAGACTGTGATGCCTGGTTCACAGGCAGATGGACTCTCAGAAAAAAAAGGATCCCCATTTTCTGAATTCATGGGCTGAGTAACCTGGAAATAAACAACTGGACCTTCCAGGACTTCCAACAGATTTAACAGCATGAGCTGTGGAGGGGGTATGTAAAAATGACTGTCTCATTCTTCAATGAATCAAGGTGTGACCTCAGAATTCTGGAAAGGTTCTAGTTGAATCTTGATTTTTGTTTCAGTGATGTTAGATCTGATTCTGTTAGTGACACCTATGTTAAATGAAATAATTTAGGGCCATAGTAAAAAAATAAATTTAAAAAAATTGGATTCTCAAAAGGCAAAAGTGAAACCAAATTACCTGAGTCATAGAAACCCTTCCATTCAATAAGAGCACTTCAAATGTTCATACTCCTTCCTCTGGCACACAGAGCTATGCCTTTACCATGCACCCACAAAACCATTATTCATGGCATGGCAAAGTATGTCACCACCCATCTTGTCAGGATCCTGGGCTAGGATCCAGGAAAAAAAGATAGCTCATCCTTCCTGAAAATCCTTGGAGAGCTTATCCAAGAAACATTTTCAGAGTAAATGTAACACACCCACATGCTCCTATTGACCCCAAGCCACAAGTGAAACTTTATGCATGAGTATGGCTCACTGATTTTACTGAGGTGTTTCATATACACATATGAAGTGAAGTGTGAAGGTACATCAGAGATCAGATTTAGAGCTCTTAAATGCTTTTATAAACTCACCAGTGACCAGCCTCTGGTTTACTGCTCAAACACAGCTGAGTTAAGCAGATGCAGGAAATTCAATGCATCCTGGACACACTGGATTCACACTTCTCCATGAATTAACAGTGCCTGAGCAGCAGGTCTGGTGCAGTGTCAGATCCTGTGGTGTGCCCCCTGCCATGGATAAATTCACATATGGTCCCTCCAATGTTCAGCACAATCCGGTCTCTCCAGACAAGTATAATTTAGTTCACAGATGTACAGCAGGTCTCATGTGTTCTAGATAAAAAAGAGCTATTGCACATAGTCAGATTATTTATATATGCCAAGTCATTGTTATGTGAGGGTAATGGAAGTTTGTCAGCAGCCCTATCAGACAAAAAGACCAGAGGAGAAAGCAGGAGCTGTGAAACACTGACTAGTCATAGGCTTGAAGTCATGCCAGCTCTCATGGTAGATAGGTGAGTCAGTCAGACAAACATCAACAGACTCACCCAAGGGAAAAAAAAAACCAGTTGAAATTAACCTGTGTTAAAGCTCAATATCTTCATGTAAAAGTAAGGAGCGGTATTGTTTTGGTGTTTTAAACATTTTGGTCACAGCCAAAGCCAAGGCCCTGATAGGGGAGGAAGGGCACTCAGGGTAGGCAACAGGCTGTACCCCGAGGGGCTTACAGGCTAAGCAGGCAGGGCTGGGGACAGAAGAAAGGAAGAATTGTTATCCACATTTTACAAACAGAGCACAGCAGTGCAGAGAGATTAAATCCTTGGCTTGAGGTCACACAGGATGTCCAAGGCAGACCCCTGGAAATGAATCTACATCTCAAGGTGCACCTTCCTGTCTGTCACCTATACAGGCTTAATTCATGAAGAATAGTAATAAAAAATATTTAAAAAAAGAAATTAAGGAAGTGCCACTTCCCAACAAGACTTATACAGGCTTCCAGTCTAGCATTTCCAACTAACTTCTCAGTCTAGTAGCTAAAATTTCATTACATCTTTGAAAACTTAACCAGAGCTGTTTTGTCTCATGCTGTAATATGCATATTGCCAAAAGCACTCCTTAACACTTTTGCTCCGTGAGAGGTGCCATAGTGCCAGCAACAAAATTACTGCCTAAAATTGTAACCATTGAACAGTGTCTTCTCTGTGTCTGTGTGTCTTTTGGCCTAAAGAAAGTAAATAGTCAGCATTAAGGGCCTGATCCTACTCACACTTAAGTCAATGGCAAAATTCCTGCTGATTCCAAGGGAAGAAGCCAGTCCTAAAGGAACTGGTCTTTTTTAATTTCCCAAAATTTCTGGCAGATCAATTCATGTGCAATTTGCAACCCCAGAATACTGGATGAGAAACAGTGTCTACATACATAATTTTAAAATAATGAAGATGAAATCAATTTTATTACTGTGCTGATAGTGTACAAAGATGTAATAAAACCTAGATTAATTCATGAAAACAGGTCTCTCAAGGCAGTGTTAAAGGGATCAAGAAGGATTTGCATTATGAAAAGTGGTCAGTAAAGCATGTCCAATATGTCATGCTATATGTCATAAATGCAAATATAAGGATTTAAATTCTTCACATTTTGCCATGGTTCATACACAAGACCCCAAAACAATGAACAACAAACAAAACAAAAAGTTTAAACAGACCCTTGATGAATCACTGATAAAATGCTGTCATTGAATAAATTATTTCTATTGACATTATTCTGCCTTGCATCTTTGAACAAAATTTGGAACATATTATTTTCATTTTATTACTTTCTCTTAGGCAAGTCTATCCAAGCAGTCTTTAAATATGTTTTGCTAATGAAGCTATATAAAGAGTTCATCTATTTAGATGTTACTTATTTAATATCCCAAGTCAAACCACACCTTCTTTACCCCTGCTTTTTAATCTTTTCTTGCATAATTCCAAGCAGAGACCATGAGCTCATCATACTTTTCCTTTTCATTCGATTTATGATATTTGTCTTGGGCTGCCAATGTACTTGTGGCAAAGCAGGACTTGTAGATTGTGACTCCTGCTTTCTTGGTAGGACACTCAGAGTATCAAATTGCTGAAAATTTCTCCCAACATTACTTAAAGCATTTTTAGCTTTAATAAAAGTCAACAGAACACATGGCCTCTGTGTGGACTCTAAACTCTCCTCTTTGCCTAGTTAACCTCAGATGGTAGCTAGACTAACAGTTGCTAACAATATGAACCTCCCTTGTGGTTTAGTGACAAACATAACTCTTTTGTAAACACGAATGACAGGTCACAGTTCTGGTGGGAGAAGGCTCCAGTCCTACAAACAGAAAGAATTTTAGATCTAGGCAGAGCTAAGTGCCAATGAACAGCCCTCCAGCCATTATCTCATCAGGCTGAAAAGAAGCAGAACACATATTAGAGCTCTAAGGAATCAAGTCCTGTCAGGCACTGTCTACCATGAAAGAGATTAAAGTCATGGTAAAGACCTGAGTGCTAGGAACAGCAGCATGAAATATCAATATGGTTCACAATCCAAAGCTGTGTAAAAACAGGTGCTCAAGGCATCTGAATCTGGGGTAACAAAATATTTCAGTTCAACCAGTTGTCTCCTGTAGGAATTCAAGTGCTTGCTTCCGGACAGATGCTGGATGTGAGTTGTTAATAAGTTAGGCTGTGTCTTCTTGGCTGTAGGCATTCCATCTCCACCATTTGCAGAGAAGACTGTGTACTACTGCCTATCATAGTTTTCTATTGTGAAATAATAGTTCCAACACAATCAGTGAAGAAGAACAAGTGCAAACAGGTATTTATGCCTGTAAGGATGCAGATCTGCTGAACAGAGAAGGTCAGTCAAATAAATTTCTCCCTGAGAATCAGATGCAGATGAAAGAACATTCAGATTCCCAAAACAAAGGCTAAGTCTGTGCAGATCCAGACATTATTTAGAAACAGACTAGCAGATAAACACCATGAATGGAAAAACACTTTTTTAAAAACTAACAGATAATGACGGCACAAATTAAAATTTGTATAAATTCCTTTTGAACAAGAAGAAAAAAACCAGGAGATTTGTAATTATCAGAGGAGTAAATTAATAACTTTTCAGTAGTAGTCATCAGTGAAGAGAAAAAAAACCAATTATGCAGGGATGAGCACAAAAAGCAAACACTTAGGACTGTTTCTAATCATAAGTGGGACTTACCCATCCTATTTTTTAGAAAGGAATGAGTTAGTAATGTGGACACAGGCCTGGACATGATCTTTTTTTTTTTTTTTTTTGCTTAACAAAGCATATTTTCATATTTTGAAGGTGTAATTCAGTTCCCATTCAATAAGTTCCAAACATACATATAGGTATCTGGAAGAAGCATGCTGAGAATTATTTTAGTAATTGTAACAGTATAGTTCACACCTATGAAGAAATGAAGAACTTAAAGAAGTTTTTGGTTATAATCAGAGAAAAAATAAGTTATTTGAGAGAACCAAATTATTGCAAGAAACAACCAAGCTACCAAGCTGATGTTTTGACTGAATAAATAATTAGTACAGAGAGCAGGTACTGCCTGAGGAATCTAAGTGTTTTAAGAGAGGAACATTTGTCTGAGCAGCAGCAAAACACGAAAGGATGTGTACTTTAGTTTGCATGTATGTTTTGGAAATTATTTTGGTTTGAAATTGCTGATAATAAGTTAGTACCTTCATACCAAGAATCATAAGTTTGTTCCTTGAGAATTGTATGAAAAAGAAATTCACCAATGACCTGGGCTTAACTGTGTTCTAGTGAGCTCATGGTAAGATGTAGAATGCACATCTGCTTTTAAAATTACAGTTAGCTAAATAAGAAATTCTTCTAATTATCCACCTTTTGTGATTTTACAATGCATTTGTTTAAACTGGTATGTCAAAGAAGAGTGCTGTCTCTGTGGTACAGAAATCACAGCTAAAGCTTTGCTCCTCCTATAACTCCTAAGCCCACAGCCTTAAGAGTTCAGCTGCATCTGGAATAGCAACATCTTCATGTCAAAGTCCAAGACAAACACATTTAACGAACCTTCAACCTCCCTAGGCTCAGCTCTCACTCCCTGACTTGCAGGGCAGACCTCAGCTGAAACAACCAATTTGGACTCTCACCAGCAGGCTCTTTGTTAGAAATCAACTCAGCCACCTGCAAAAGGCCTGATCTTCCCTGAGGAGAGTCTGGAAGGCTACAGTCCTAAGTCAGCATTATGTATCCTTTCCATTTCAGATAGGCTTACCAACAGACACCTGGCCATGTGCTGTATCTGACTGTGAGTGCACAAGTGATTGCATACATCTCTACTCATCTGTCACAGATGGAATGAACCATTACTTCCTTCTTAGTTACCACAGTGAACATGTATTTTCCCTCCACCATTTTTAACTCCGAGAGAAACAGAAGTAACTTCTCTGAACTTTGAGGGACTATAAAGTTTCAGCAAGGTTAAAAGCTCTACTTGAAAATTCATATCTTAAACTTTTTTTATAAATTCACTCATATATGTACTTCAGAATGATTGAGAAAATGAAATTCTTGTCTATTTTTATCTAATTTGCTTTAAATATATTTTTCTCAAAACTCCTATTTCCTCCACAGGAGGGAGATTTCTGACCAGTCTCATCCTGCTCTCAGTAGATCAGCCCTTTCACCTTGGTGTTTTATTTTTTTTAATAAGAGCAGTCCCATTAGTTTCAGATGGGATTTAGTGTACTGGAATATAAGCAGCAGGACTTGGTCACTGGAACCCTTGATAAGCACAAATAGAGAAATTTGCTCCTGTGTCCAAACACAGTGAAGGCTCTGGGCATAGTACTGTTATCCCAGCCCAGAGCTTCTCCCCAAAGCCTGCTGGCTCCAACAGAAATGCCTTAAAAACTCTGTGCAAAATCTTTCAGCAGTCCTGGAATGACACCATTCCCATTATAGGATAATGACTATTCTCTGATTTTCATTACAGATATATAACCACGTTCCCTATGGAATGTGGCGGGCATGGGTTTCTCTTAAAGATTTTCCTCTCACCTCAGGCATCTCAAGCTCTTGAACCTGGGATGGATGCTATGAAGGTACCAAATGGGATCCTCTCCATTTTACAACCCCAAATCCCAAGCTCCTATTTCTCTTTATTAGAGAGAGTGGTTGTCTCCCTGTCCCATCTCCATTTGAGCATATGTTTATGGGGGATAGTGATGTAGAAGTCTGTGGTCTTGACAGAAATGCTCAGATTAGGCAAGACAGCGCTGATTAAAGCATGTATGCTACTGGAACATCAAGTACCCAAAAAAATTTTGTAAGAACTACTGGGAAGTCAGATGGGTTTCCTAAAGATCACTCTTATGGTTAGTAATTTTTTTCCTCATAACATATATAAATATCTATTTGTGCTGGGTTTGTGATCTACTGCTGGAATCTTCAGAAGCAAATAGATAATAAATCCTTGACCTCCTATTGACAAAAATAAAAAAAAAAAAAAGACTGAAAGTCTTCTGAAAGAAAAATAATCTAAATATATCCTAGAAAGAATATAAATATATTCTAAAAGAAATTTTTTTCTTCTAAAAGGAAAACCTGAGAGTGTATGGCAGTAAGCTATTGTAGAAGTATTAGTTTTTAGGGCTATAAGGTTTTTAATTTTCCAAAGACATCAAATGTTTTAAAAAGCTAAGAAAACCTGTTTTTCAACCAGAGTTAATAAAACACAAATGGAGACACAAATGGGTCAGAGGTGTCACAGCCACTGGAGCAAGATAGCAAACAGGACTTAGTACTGATATTCATGTCCCATCCTTGTGACCATGCTGCTTCATGTCCACATTTGTCTAAACTTTGAAGTGTTACAATATATGAGGGAAGAAAAAGACATTTCTCACTTTTTCTATTACTTTGGATTTCTAACAAAGAGCATGAGTCAGCCCTGATAAGTGTCGTGTTAAACATATAAAGAACTACTGCAAAGCATTTTAATTTAATTAAGCCACATCCCTTACAGAATAAACCCCAATTCTTTTTGAAGCATGAGTAAGAGGAATAAGGCTTTTCCTGTCTCCTTTCCGCTGTCCTCAAAGGGGTTAAAGAAGCCTAACACAAAGGACTTAAGCAATGCCTGAAACGGGATAATAAATGTGACACTCTCTGACTATCAGTAGCAAATATTTGAGCTTATCAAATAATGGAGGAAGTCGTTTAGTTACAAATAAACCAATCTCTCATAAAACAAGTCTTCACACAAGGTGATTTCATTGAACTGGAGACAGCTAAAGGCCACCAGCGGGCAGGACTCCCCGATGGCCCCGCCTGATTAATGGGGTGGCCGGGTCCCGGTTAGCCGGGGAGGGACAGGGAGCCGGACCCGTATCAGCGGAGCGGCAATAAATAAAGCACGGCCGAGCTGGTGCGAGGAAGTGACTCATCCTGCTGGAACACAGCGGGGCCTGTGCTCTGCCCGGCCCCCCTCCCCCGGGCCCGCTCTCTGCACGGCAGCGAGCAGCGTGTCCCAGGGACTGCGGTAGATGTCACCGCTTGGCACTGGCCGTGCAGAGAGAGCACAAATATGTGGGTGTGCTGCGAGCAGGGACAGCGCCTTAAAGCCACAGCGCTCTGCACGGAGCATCTGCGCTGAGCAAGGGCAGCAAAGCCCTTTCAGAGGTCACCTTCCTAACGGGAGGGAACTGGGTGCTCCCGCTCATCTCCGTGGCATTTGAACAATCCAGAGCGAAAAAGCAGCAAATTTGGCAAACTGTAACAGGCTTCCCTTCCAAAAATGATGTAAGAACACGAGCAGCTAAAACACAGGGGAGTTTAAGCAAAGGAGGGGATCCGAAAGAGAAGTAGTTGCGCCATGCCCATGGCTATGCTGGGAGCTGCAGTGTGCTTTGGCCACTGTGGCGCTTCCAGGAGGGCTGAGCCACACTCCTCTCTCTCCACAAGATCCCAAACCCTCCCCAGCAGCTTCTTCTCAAGGGACATGACCCCTGTCTGCACAAGAATCAATGGAAGCACAAGGCTGTTTGGGGAAGGATGGTAGGATCATTCTCCTGGTGGCAGTGTACCTGTAGTGTCGGTTCTAGGGTGGACTCCTATTTTTGTCATGATGGGAGTATGTGACCTCAATGTAAGCGTGCAGGAAAACCATTCATACATCTAATAAATTCATTTTCTTCCTCTGATTAAACAGTAAGTATCAGTAACAAAATTTCCCCCACCCTTTTGTTTCAGGGCCTAACATGGCTCTCATTTGCTACATATTTCATAGTACACTAATTAAGCAAACTTCTGGATTTTTTAACTCCACATGCTTCTATGTAAACTTGTGAAACACATTTGCAAAAGGCAACAGAGACTGAGCCTCATATCAGAATGCAATGAAAACTTAAGGATTATAGTATATGAAGTAATACAGAAAATCAGACGTTCTGGCATTTGAGAATATAATATGGTGTTATTCATGCACATATATCTTACATCAGGGAATCTTTTTCTATATTTATACATTGGGATAGAATTTGATGGAGATATACAAGTTAAAATATGTGAGTAAAAGAGATTCAAAACAGGTCATGTAACTGCTTTAGTGTTTGAAGTAAAGCTTTTCCCCATCCTTGACCATTTTGTTGAATCTATTAATTATAACACTGGAAAACTCCATTAGCACCTTGATGTTCAGTCCTGACTGTGGGCTTATCTTTGCTGGCTAAAAGTCAAGCAGTATACAAACACTTCTCAAAGTAAATGTAAGTGCATCACCTGATACAGCATGAAATCACCTGGTCAGCTACTGTTTTCGACACTTTTGCTGTTTCTAGGGCAAAACAGACTTTAGTGCCTTTTAAAATAGTTTTGAATGATAGCAGAGATTGAATTTAGTGAGCTCATTAATGTAATGTGTGATTTCCACAAGCAAAAGCAGTTGAAAGGTACTCAGCACTGTCTCAGCTGCCAGAACTACAGTGGGGTTGGAAGGCTCCCTCTTGTTGAAGGTGGATTTTGCCTGGGGCAGCTGAATCACAGGGCATCCCCTCATCCACCTTTCCCATCCCCTTGCCCAAGGCTGCTGCTCTTAGCAGGAACTGCTCAATAGGGGATGCACAAAGTCTTCAGGAGCCCTGGATAATGTTAATATACCAGGCTAGAAACTGAAGAAGTAGAAACTTATCTGTCCCATTAGAAGTGATAATTTCTCCATAGACAAAAAATTCAACTGCCTGTAATGGAGGTGGGGGGGACAAAGTACTTCAGCTGCAGAAAATAAACCCTCCTGCAATCTTAAAGACTTACATTCAAATGAACAAAAGGAAACTCTGAATCTACCTTTTGAATAGATATGTTGCTCACTTGAATCCTGAAAGAGTCCACGGAGACCAGCAGGCTTGATAGCTGTGTAGGGTGTAACTAGTTTGAAGGTGGTAATAAGAGAAAATGAAAAAGAAAGGCATACAAATCATATGTGGAAAAAAGCAAAACAAATCTCTGTCACTCCACAGGCTGGTTAGGCCCAGCTTTGTCTACACAGATCGCCTCCCTTGCCCCCTTTATTTTAAAAAAAGTGTTCCTATGTAAAGAGTGTGGGAGGGATGAACTGATACATACATATATATATATATATATACACACACACATATTGGCGTTTCCCCCTCTTCCAATCTCCACACCATTGCCTGGCATTGTTTCCAACTAAAACATACCTTCTGTTAGTTACAGCTTTTCTAATCCTTTAATAAACAGCTGACATATTTCTTAAAAATTCAGTCACAACTTGTCCCCGCGCATGTCAGCCTCAGCTGCACACTCGCAAAAGGTGGGGCAGGCGGGAAGGAGAGGCCCTATGAAATGTAACATAAACAGTGTCATCTCTGCTGGGATTCAGAGGAAGAGTCCACAGCAGAAACAGCCCTAACTTGCATCTCAGGGTTAGAACCACTACTGCAATTCAACACATAAGGTCTATGAAAGCCGAAACAAATCCCTCTATCCAGTACCCAGACACCTAGATGAGAACTGAATGCAACACAGAGGTGGTGCTGAAAGAAAACACTGTTTCTGTTTTACTTTTATCCCCTGAATATTGCTGGTGAGGCAAGGCCGCAGCGCAAGGGTTAAGGGCTCTGAGGGAGCCATGGCGCTCTTCAGCTGGGGGCGGAGACACGGGCGGGCGGCAGAATGGAGGCCTGTGCTGCTTTCCCTGGGAAGCTTTCAGATTAGCCTGCTTCCAGCTGCATTTCCTTGAAAGTGATTTAGTTTCAGCCCATATCAGAATCCTTTCATGGATCCTATTCAAAATAAAGTGCTTTAAGAAAAGCACTGTGATGGAGTTTAAAGTAATCCAAAAAGTATGGGTTGGCTTAGAATTTCTGTTACAGCTAAAAGAGCCAGGATTCAGGACAGGAGGAGAACTGAAATTATGCCTCCTGTACATACTAAGCCCTTTTTGACCTAAGGCATTTACCACAAAGAACAGGAGGCTTCATCACATCTCACAGGGCTTACAGTAAGGGAGGTACTTTTTATGTCCCACTAAGACTTGTTTCATTACAAGATATCCTTCAAAATTATGCTGAATTAACTCTCTCTGGGAACACTGTCTCTGATGCCAGCCATGATAATTTCTCTTGGTTTTAAGTACAATTGTGGAAACATTGTCCCATTTGTTACCTCAGAAACTGCAGGCTTTTTCAGGCATAACTGCTGATTAAATAATGATTATTTTTTTTAGTATCAAACCAAAAGCACAGACATAGCTTTTAAAAATATTAAGTGCTCATGAGCAGTGCTTATCCTGTGAATTAAAGCCAGGCATATGTTCTTGGAGAATTATTTCTTTAAATTACAAGGCTGCCAAGAGGCCAACTGAGAACAATTAAGAAAAATGTCATTGTTCTGGGCACAGAGAGTAACAGAGGAAACATCTACACTGCAGCAGAGCCTAGGAGCCATTCCAAGTCCCCACCCCAGGAGCAGGCTCTTGCTGAGTCCTTGATCCCAGTGGACCTCAGCCCAAGCACCTGCTCCAGTGAATGCTGCTCTAAGGAGCATCAGGTGTGGGTGTTGTGGAGACCTGGAGAGGACTGTGACCTGTCCTTGCCACTAACTCTGGGCATTGCAAGAGATTTATTATCTGAAAGAGAGCTGTGATCTAAGTAAACAAACTGGACAATGGGCTGGAGAGAACTGATGGAATACATACTGAGCAACGGGATTTGCATGAGTCTTCCTGGTTGTTCTCTTGTACATTTTTCTTTGAGATGAAGAGGCAATTTCTTAAATTACTGGAGTGGGGTTTTGTTATATGATGTTTACAAAGCTGAAAGACAAAGGAAAGAAGGGAAATGACACAAGACGAAGAAGCTTGGAACAGTAGTGGAATGAATCCAAGGCAAAGACAGCATGCAGGAAAACGCTACAGGAGGCTTGTGCATGTCCTGACCACCAATGCAAAGTATGTCAAGATGCTTAGGGTGTGGCTAAAGAGATCTAATAGCAGTTCAGGGGCTGTAAGAAGATAGGATGGAATGGACTATTTTGATATCAGACCCTGGTCCTCTCCCACTACCTCTCTTATAAAAGCAACAATAATAATTTGAAAATGCAAGCATTTTTATTCCATGGCATTTGTAGGAACCATCCTATTGGAAAAAGTTGCCATTAGATTGTGAGGGAAACTGGCAGATCAGTTAGAATTTGCATGGCTAAGTGCCAAAGCCACTAGTACTTTATAAAAGAATTTTATCTACTCTTTTTCAAGTTGCATGGGGAAGAAACACAGAAAGACACATTTTTAGGGACCTGAAAGCTCTAATTGCTCTCCCAATCCTTATTTTAGAAAGGAAAACTAATCCTAGAAACTAGAAGAACAAGGTGTTACCACAAATCAAATCTTCTGATTTGAGTAGAGCAACACGGATGCCTAAGTCCAGGGGGGCACTGACATGGGTTTTCAAAGACAATTTCAATATTTTTCGTTTTGCTTGGGAATATTTGTTTGTTCCTGATTGCTCACTTCCTAGTCTGGTTGCTTCAGTATGAACAACGCGTAACTGGGTGTATCCTGCTAAACAAAATAGTAATATTTTCCATGTAGTTAACATTCAAGCAGATAGCTGAGAATTGTGTCTCATTATTTCTCCCATGGAATAATGCTGGACTTTGTCTGAGCAAAGATGGATTGTTAAGATGCCTCCCACATGGAACAACTACCAAGCTTTAAAAGAAACTATGATTTCCACTGATGCGGTTCTTCCCTCTTCTATGCCATGTTATCTTTCTTCCCAATTCCAGCTGCAAATGAGCTCTCAGATATGGCACTGAGAGTTTTAATTTTTAGGTGCACTCAGCAACTGATATTAGATCTTATTCTGAGTCTACAGCTTTCAATATCATTTTACATTAAAATTAGTTTGGAACTATGTGTTTTGTGCAGCTTCATCCAAGTTTTTCTTTTTTCTCCAGGCTGAGCGCATGAAAAAAGTATGTGAATGCTTCACCTGGCAACCAGCTTGCAGCTCCAGCTCAAGGACCCACTCTGACTTCATTAGGACTTCAAAGGAAAATATCACACAGCTCTGTTGCACAAATGCTGTGGACTGGTGAGAAGCAGCAGTGAAGAGGTTAAAGATACACTAACATGATCCAGGTTTCTATTTTGTACCTGAATTTGTAAGCAAGAAGGCTTAGAAGATGCACTAGGGAGAAGAGATGGATTCTGGAGATTAAAGGGAAAATTATTTTCTTTATGTCTATAACAAACATTTAGAAAGAATTTCTTGTACACCCCAAATGGCTCAGATTATATTAACTGGCTTGGAGTACCCCCACAAGTATGTTCTTCCCCCAAGAAAGACATTTCCTGGGGCTGGGGGAGTGCAGGAGGGAGGGCAGAAGGCGGGAGAATGGGGATATTCGTTGTATTGCGGTATGTCTGGAATCCTCTTATCTGTAGCAAGACTGAGAACACCTGGACAACACTTGTCTTCCTCCCCCACCCACCTGTGCAAATTGCTAAGCACACTGAAGCTCAAAGCAGTGCACCATACGCCAGTCACATCACAGAGATCCATTGTGACTTCTCCTTACATCAAAGAAAAGCCATTGCACATCTTTGCACAAGTACTGAGGGAGGCAGTTGTGAAGGGGTTAAAAGATCAAGTTCTGCTATAAAGATAACAGGAACTGGTGAACATGCAGCAGATGTTCCATGTGGAGGCACTTAAGTTTACAGTCCCACCTGTGTCCATTTAATACCTTTAAAAGCAATCTCCTGTTCGTTTGTGAGGGAGAAGAGAAAATCAATGTTCCAATCTCGCCATCTTCTCACAACATCCGCATCCCACAATGAGGAATGGGAGGAGGGGGTGGGATAAGCAAGACAGGAGGGCTGAAACTGAGATTTAAGAATGTGAATATACAGAGATTTATGCAAACACACATCCACATGTCTAAAGTCAGCCATTCTTTTATGTGCAAGGCAGCTCATGTTCTGTGCTGGGCAGCAGCAGCCCAACCTTAATGTCAGCATTGAGAACATCTTAAGAGAAGCACGAACAGTAACTAGTCATGTCACAGAGTTTTATGTCCTTCTTTTTGTTTCCTTCCTTCCTGCTCACATTCTTACATCCTTTCAGAACAAACCAACTTTATTTCATTACATGTATTGAATGACTTCAAACAAAAAAAAATTATGTTACAATTTTATAGAAATATGCAAACAGAGAGATAAAGGCTGAGTATAGTCCCTCACACTATCAGACATCTGAGGGTCCACGTGGGAGAGGCACGGGAAAGTTGCATGGTAGTATTTTATTTCCATATATGTGTCTATGGTTCAAATAGATCTCGAGTTAGCAGAGAAAAAACATTCAGTTACACAGAGCTGTGGGTTTGTTTCTGTTCAGTCTGCACTAAGCAGATGAAAACACAGCCTGTAGATTATATCCAGAGACACTGGATATAAAATCCTACTTCCTTTTTCTGGACTTGTTGGTTACAAAGAAAAGCTCCCAAGTGTGACTGCACTGGCTGATACATACATATGTACGTACCCGTGATCACCGGCATCCTCAAGTGCTCCCAGGCTGCTGAATATCTCAAACACATTTCTGCATCACTGCTGGTTGCTTTCAACAAGCAGCAGGGAAGAGGCATAAATGCATGTCTCAAAGAACTGAAATGAAGAGCTGGTGGAATGAGGGTAATATGGAGCTTGAGAATTGTGATCTTAAAAGGGAGTAAATTGTTCATCTGAGTGATGCCGATCTCTCTGTGAACTTCCACTGACATCACTGGGATACTCTTGTGCTGGAAGGTATGCAATTTGTGTATTTATACTGTGACCCACGAACCATAATTTAACATGGAATTCAACCCTCTGTGCTTAAATGACTTTGACACCCCGAGGCTACAGCAATTCAAAGAACAAAACAACTACTGTCTCCTCAGGCAGGCATGGTTCTTAAAAATATAACGTTACACAGAAAACAAAGGTAGAATAGTTTCATAACTATGTACAACACACCTTAGCGCCTTGTCTTATGCCAGATGTCTCCTCACTGCTGGCTATCTGCCATTTGCACCAGTCTCCCATTTCAGCTCTTGGCACAACCCACCAAGTCACTCCTTCTCATGACCTATCTGAAGGAGGAGTTAAAACCAAGCAGTAGCTGGAGGGTATCCATGAGGTACCTGCTTGCAAAGGAGATTGCCTCTCTAGCCAGTGCTCCAGAAGTATTTATTCTATTTCTAGCTTTGTGACCATGCATGGCATTGGATTGTGTGTTTGCACTTTTATAACTCAGTTTACCTACCTTCTGTTTTATCCTCTCATGCAACCATCACTTAAAGAAAACCCTTAAAATGTTTTATGTTGAAAAACTGGGATTTTAGCATCACAGGATGGTTTTAACGCAGCAATTGTTGCTCAAGACCTCAGGCTGCAGTAGCAGAGAGGTGCTAGCAAACAAGAGTGCCTCTGACTTTATCTGCACAACTAGGTGCACAGACAAACAAATACACAGGACTGCATAGGTACAGGCTACCTTGTTGTCAAGTGCAGCATTACAGTATTTAATAACAGCTTGGCACAGTATCTGCAATACTTTATTAATATAGTTTCTTCAAAGTTCATGCCACAGAGAAACTGGCTGCTACCCTCTCTGCCCCAAATCAGGAGCCTTTTCTGGAAATATTTGTGGGTCTGAAATGAAACACTGTTCGCTGTGAAGTATTTGCAGAGTTCAAAGCTCACCAGTGGAGAACAACTTCTGGTTCAATGCTAACAGCCGTGGCTCTGACTGTGAGAGCAGGCAACAACCTCATCTTACTGCTGCCACCTGCGAACCGATTCCAGAGGTAGAACCCCATGGGTTCACTTTCACATCCAGAAATCTGATGAAGTCAGGAAGGCACAGTCATTTCTAATTCCAGATAAGCTGCCTCAAAAACTCACAGCATGCTCCTTAGAAATGTAGCTAGGAAACCCTGGGAAATTCCATTTCTTTCTAGAAGGCACTACTTATGATGAACTGCTGCTGGATCTGGCCACAGTGAGATCCTACAAAAGGAAGAGGTGGGTTTGTTTTTTCCCCCATTGCTTTCCTCCATGCTAGCTTGCCCTATGTTATCAGCAAGCTTGCTGGCTGGGATGAGACCTTCCAGACTCCTTGCAGGCAGTTTTGGGGCTGTACCCATTGCTTATTTGGGTACAGGAGACTTCTGAACCTCCATGAGAGCACACTGGATTTCCTGGCAGCCTGACCAAGCCTCCTGTTTTCCCCACTTCCATCTTCAGAATCAATAATTTCAGTCTCTTCTTGTTTCTGTTATATAGCTATAACTTCCCTTTGTTTATTTTGCCTGTAATCCTATTTCTCTGCCCTACCAGACCCAATGGTTTACACTAGGGAGTGTTACCAGGGGCCTCTGAGCCTGTTTATTAGAGAAAGGCCTTTTGCACTGCACTGTCCCTGGGGAAGGGTGGAGGTGTGGGCTCCAGCCACCTTCCCCCACCCTCCTCCATCCCCTCCCAGGGGCTCATCACAGGATCCCTGCTGTGGGACTCTATCCATTCTTCCCACCTGGTGCAAAAGGATCTTAGTAATGTACAGTACAGCTCTACAGTACAGATAGCAGGCTATCTGCTTATTTACCCTTTAGGGTGGAAAGACAGACTTCTTAAAGGCCAGGGTGAGAGCTGAGGTGGTATCTCCAGAAGCCCCTTGCAGCAGGATTTGTGTCCCTGCTTGCACCCACCTCTTGTGGCTCCGGTGCCCTGTGGACTCCATCACTGTGCAGTGATCAGTGGTGGGCTGGTGAGTAAGGGGTTCTTAGGGACTCAAAACACCTGGACAGGACTGCCATGAATAACACATTTTCCCACTAACAGCTGCCTGGATATAGCAGAAACCTCCTCACGCCCTCTCCACGTACTTTTCCTTCTCTTTTGACTCCATTGTAATACCCAATATATCTCTATTAGAAAGAACAATGAATCTTCCGAGGCTGAAATCCTCATGCTTGGTTCCTAACACAGTACTTTTTTATGCTAAAATAGCCCTGTGAGCACCAGTTATCAGGTGGTTACTCTCCGAGGCATGGAGTGCACTTACTGAAACTTGCAGGGTTGGGATCTACTTCAGAGAGTCCTTTGGTGCTTTGTTTTTAAAGACCGTTCCCCTCCCCCACTCTCTTTTTCTTTTTCACTGACTTGCTCCTTTCTGGCAGGCAAGTTACCATAGAAAACATTCTTAACTTGCTCTATATCTGATACTTATTTATGTTTTCTTCTCGGTTACTGTTAGCCAAGAAATAATTCTCTACTTTATCTTCAACTGAAACCAGAAAAAAGCAGCACAGGCCACAGTTTCAGGACTGTGAAGGGTTTTCTCTTGCTTTTTCTTTGCTGTGGTTATTATATTTCCATTTTTTAAGATGGATAAAGATTACTGAAGCACTGAATTAAAACATTTGCTATAGTGTCAAATATTTGGGTTTTTAAAAGTAGAGAAAACTTACTAAATGCTTTTCAAAAAGTTTTTCCCACTGACCACAAATGGAAACTCTTTTGAGTTCTCAAGGTAAAATCTTAGGCTTTTGATGTTGATCAGAACGGGTCCTTTGATGCCTCTTGTTTATTGTTGAGAAGAAGCAGAATGGAAGGAAGCAGAATTGCTCAATACACTCCTGTTTATATTCCTGTTTTCTTCTGGGATGGCATTTGAACAATTTCAAGTAGATTAACTCATTACCTTAAAGCAGAGTATCACCTGGGAGAGCAAGAGGACAATCTGCTGAATGAGTCCAGTTTTATGCCCAGTTTTGCTGTCTAGACTTGCACTGGAGAGAGGCAGATTTATGGACAGTGGAGAATGTAGTGGTTAGCTTTGCTGAGTGCAGAAGGAGTCACAGCGGTAGTATGGATGCCCACACAGCAGTGGTTGCATACTTGCATGTAGCATCTAGTACATTAATTACAGTTTTGCCAGAATCCTGCAGCATAGACAGAACTTCTCTGACTCTCTAAGGTTAAAACAAATAGTGATTGCCTCTGGCAGTACAGCATTTACGAAATCAAATGCATGTGTTCTATATCTGTAGTGCTACACATGTACCACTGTTCTATAAAAGTGCATCTGTGCCTTATCTTGGATCGGATGTCATCATCATCTTTGTATGGCATTTACTGGCAGGATACCATTAGAAATTAAGAAAACATACACTTATTACTGCCCAGCATTTATCTCCATATTGCTAATAAAAGCCAGATCTGTAACATCTGAATCCCCTTAAATAGTATGAGCTAGCATGTGGCCAAGCTGCTGGTTACCAGGCTGACCGGGGATGGCTGCCCTTGCCTGCTCTTTCACTCCGGCCTTACCTGGCATGCCAAGTGCCAGCAGTGATTCACTCAATTTGCATTCTAGAAGGCAGAAGGAGTCTGAAGTGGTAATTAGGCTCTCCATTGCCCTGCAAGTTTTACTACTGTAGATATCCAGAATCTGATTCTCTTTTGCAGGTTAACAATGTGCTGGGCAGAGCCGTTAATTTCAACAAAGGCGCAGATTTGCACTTGTAAAGGGGGACTGATGCTGTCAGATGATAGAGATAGAAGAAAGGTAAACCTTTATTCTCCAGCTGACTCCAGAAAACTGCAGCTCTAAATGTATACTCTAGACATGAGATTGTCGTGGTCTATGGTCGTGTAAAGTTGTTTAAATAGTTAAAACAGAGTCTGCCAAAGAAAACAAGATGCAGAAAAAATCTTATCTTATATCAGATGACTGGGATGTCTTTTTTCTTGGTGTTTGAAATAAACAAAAAAACAAACTCGAAGCAGCTAACCAGGAGAGAATAGCCCAATTGGGAGACCTTCCAGCTTAAATAAACGTGCAAAATGGGCTCAGATGGCATGAGGCAACAATGCTTCTTCCTCTACTTGCAAAACACTCATTGTTTCCTCTTTCCTGTAAGCTGGGGCAACTGGAAAATACAGAGGAGTGTTGACTGGTACACTAAGAGAGAGATCAATATCACTCACTTCAGAGGTTTTGAGATGTGTATCTATTTATTCCACCTACTGTGAACTTTAGTTTGCTGTAGAGTATTACCTGCAGTAGAGGCATTTCTTCAGATGTGAGAGAAACTAGGACTAAACCTAGTTTACAAAGCCAGAAGAATGCCAGAACCAACCATGAAACGGAATTTCATAGTAGAACTATTCACTCGTATTTGACAGGAAATTTTAATAGCTAAATTTGTATTGATGGACATAGCAAATGCATAAAAAATGAAGGTATTTACACAGGTTTTATAGCAGCATGTTTCTGTGATAGGTAAACATTGCAAATCTGCATGAAGGACATCCAGAAGTAATAATTGTGGACAAAAGACTGAGATGAGGTCTCAAATTCTCTAAGCAGTGGAAATACAACAAACATAGCACATACCAGCAAACACAGCTCAGTTATACCCATCATTAAGTAGTTTGCATCTCCATAGCTCAGCCAAATTGCACAAATAACCTTAAGCAATGATACAGAACTGGCCACTTTAATGTCTGATTGGTCTGTGTGGAATAAGTCTTTGTCTTATACCTACTGAGAGAGAGTGTAGAGAAATGTAGCCTGTTTTCAAGTTTAGCAAAGTCTAGTTTTGAAAAGAGTAGCTATATCTTCACATTGATATTTCAGGCAGTACAAATGCTATTTTCTGGGATTCATATGGAATTCTTCATGGCAGCCAGTCTGACGGTAATTGGACTATCATGAGCCTACCTTTATTTGAAAGTAGGATATTTGGCTACCTTAACCTATTTTGATTTGCTTTCCATTCTTTAACATCCCTCAAGACCTCACATTAGTAGCTGATGGATGCAAATGCTGGTGTTTTTCTACTTGTTCTTTCTCTAGTAGTGGCAACTTGAGTAGTTTGTCATCAAAAATGTTTCTTCCTCATCTTTTTAAAAGATATTTCAGTGTTAGCATCATATTGATGTGACACTGCATTGTTTTACTGTTATGGGGTCGCTTTTTCCAACCTCAGGTAAGAATTTGATAACAAATTGTCAGTGGGGTGGAAAATTCATTCACTCAAATCCAGAAAAATGAGAACTGTAATAGTCCTGTTTTATTTCTCAGGTTAATACCCTTACTGACTAGCTATAGAGTCTGTCCCTGTTTTCCTGCTTTACTTTTTCTTTCCTGGAGCCACTTTTCCAGATGAAATTCAGCACTTCTGCAATACATCTTGGAGTGCATCTTCAAGGCCAAAGGTTTTAGACAAAGGGATATGATACATATAAATTAAACACTTTTACCACCGAAGGAAAGCAGATGGTGACAACTGCTGTTAGTAGGTGCCAAAATACTAGTGAGGGTTGTTTTTAAGATATTAACTAAGGTAATTGACATAGTAGTGGGAAAATAAAATCTAACTTGGAAAAATGTAAGTTAATACACTCCATGCAATGAAAACATTAGATGCAACATTTTGTCTCTGTGTGGATCTGTTTTGGGGTTTTTTATCCTCCATTTCTGTTTTAGCTAAAAAAGAAAGGATGCATTAAATTAGTCCAATCAGTTTGGTAAATGGAAAAATGAAACATGAAAATTAGCAGAGGAATTTGAACAGAGTAATGTATTGAAAGAGCAAAGATAAGTGTACCAGTCCAAAAGAAAAATAATTTTATATGCTGTCAGGATATGAAATGGCTTGGATATACTGAGAAACAGCTGATCAGATAAATATGATTTTTTTTCAAAAGTTGAAAGATAAAGTGTAAATGAAAACTCAAGTGTCTAAAACTGCTACTACATATTGACATTCAACTAATGTGAAAGGCCCTAAAAAAGTAACACAAGAACATTCAGTGACAGGTAATATTTGGCTTAAATTTCCACTTTAATAATTAAAGCAATTGTTTCAGTCTGTAATAGTTTTATTAGAACTAAATTCTTTGTACATGACTGTATTTTTGTTTCTCTTTTTTCTTCAGGCCTCTTCCTTATCGAGGCAGAAGAACAATACTATAAAATGTCTTTGGGAGAAGTTTTTACCACAAATGCTGTTCATATTGAAGTACAGGGTATGAACAAAAAGATGGCAATGACAAGAGCTGCAATCGCATAAACACAGGGTATCTGTCAGGTGAGAATGTCTCCAGTCCAGCTTCTTACCCAAAAGAGGAGAAACTCAGAGGTCATATCAAGAAGTGCTGTATTTTTTCCAGTTGGCTTTTGAAAATCTCCAATAGAGAGCACAGATTCTGCTGGCAACCTGTTCCACCTGTTCAGCTCTCCAGCTGTTGCGCTTATATCCAGTTTGTTGTGTCCTTTTGTGCTGTTTGTTTCAGTGTGGGCCTGTTGCCCACATTCTCCCACCACACACCACTGTGAAGAGCCTGGTTCCTGTTAGCACAATATTTCAGCATGCCTAAGTCCCTGTACAAGATGCTCCTGCCCTTCAGCATACTGACTGATACCCCCAATGTGCTGCCATCTGCAAGATGGATTAAGGTGTAGTCTTTCACTTCCTCCATGCCTCTGACATTACAAAGGACAGGTCTCAAAACTCTTGTAATTGGCCTTCAGGTAGGGTACAACCCATTAACCTCTCCTCTCAGAGCATAATGATCCATTATCATTAGAATAAATTGAAGAATATTGCCCTGTTCTGATATATTCTGACCTGAGTGGTTCTGAAAACCAGGTTACTTCCTTAAAAGAAATTGTTCTAATCTGAATGGGGAAAAAAATGTTGGTCTATTCTTGTCCTGGAAACGTTTTAAAAGGAAGTCTTTTAAACAGTGTTCTTGCTAGCAGGATGTATGTCTGGCCAGCATATACAGAGATGGTCTGTGTTATAAATGATTTTACAGAATTGCACTGTTGAGCTGAGAAACTTGATCCGGCATTCCGGTAGCTGGATCCTTCCAGCACAAGTATAAAAATGGCTAAAATTGTCAGCATCAAACTGTATAAAGCATCACCAGCAAGTTCTTGCAGGATACATGGTCCAGCCCTTTGCCCAAGGAAAATAAATTATTCTAGGATGTAATAGAAATGTTTCATACCAAAGTAACTACCACAATTTTTTACTAACATTCACACTGATTCCTGAAAGTTCTGTTACATTTAAACCCACAAGATTTTGGTTTTCAGCCAAGTTCAATCAATTTTGCAGCAAAATACTTCTATTTTGCTAATGATTGTAAGAAGAATAAATGCTGCAGAAAAACTTAATTGTAGAAAAATAAACTTGCAACAATTCTTGCAACAATGGGAAAAGCCACAGTTTTCCCATGTATTTGTAATTTTTCTCAAAATTCTCTGGTTTAAGTCCATAGTGACCTCTATATAGAGAAAAATTGCTCCTTCTTACTGATTTCCATAAGACAAAAAAAAAAAGAATGTAGTGGGATGTTGAAAAGAATTGGGCAGAATGCACGATTTCTTAGAACAGTTTTTCTTCCTAGAACAGAATTTCCTAAGTGAAAAAAAATTCAGCTTTCTTTTTTTTTTTTTTTTGCCTAAGTGAAAAAAGTCTATTTTATTTGACTAGATTCATTTGTATGTAGTCCTGTAAATAAATAAATTAAGATGATGCATGATTTGCTGTGAGAATGACAGATTAGTGCTAGAAAATAACCAATGTCTAGATTGCCTGTTATACTGTCTTTGCCTGGAAGAATCAAGATGACTTTTTAAGTAAAGAGAGTTGTTATATTGCCTTAAATTGATACGGATCCAAAAAGACCTAAAAAACCAATCAAAACCAAAGAGAAAGAGAAAACTGGCCTTCAGAATCTGCTGGCTTTTGTTGTCCATGAAAGTTGTTTAAACAGCTTCAGCACTGAAATTCAAATATGTATCACCATTGCATAAACTGAAGTAGATCCAAAACATTGACACAAGGCTGGTAAATGTCTAATGTTGCAAAAACCCCTATTTTTTCCATTAAACTCCATTAAACTGATTGGAATGGCAAGAAGGCACTCACACCAACAGTGAAGAAGCATGTCTTTTTGGTGTGGTGACAAAATAGAAATATTTAACTCAACAAAATAAATGACAGATTTAGAAAAAAATTAAGGTTTCTTATCTTTAATTTAAATTTCTTACCTCTTTTATAGTATCCAGGCAGCCATATATTGAGAAACACTTTTAGGAAGCTGTGTTGGTTTTGGCCATTTAAGTAGTTTATAGAATGAGTTTTTGTTAATGAAAAAACAGTTTTGAAAAACATTTTCATAGTGGATATATTAAAAAATACTTTATTAATTAAAATAAATGTATAAATATTTGTAAAAGAAGTATATTATGCTTAAGCTGCTGACTATTTTGTTTTACAAATAGAATATTTGACAATGTTAAAAGTGCTGCATGAACTCACTCTGCAGTGGTGATGACGGGAATACTTCAAAAAGCCAATATAAATATCAGATGAAAAAACAGTTCCTCTGAAATGAACAGTCAGAATAAAATGTCATCTCCTAATATTTTGTTAAACTTTAACATTTTTTTATGAAAAAGGGTGTTTGTCAGTCTTTTGGTCTTTCTTATGGCATTTCTTAGATTCACAGACTCTTTCCATTTGATTAAGACAGTTTGGACTGTTAGTAAATGTGTCTTGCAGAAAGAAATAAACACCCAGCGTTCAACTAACAAAAAGACTTTTAAAATATGAAGATGTCTTTCACGGTATCTGAAAACTTTTGTTGAAAAATGGAGGAAGAATTGGATTTACATCTGGCTGGGTTATTTCAGCCTTAAGAATCAAATGGTTCTTTCAATCTGTTTATTAATCTCTCCTTGTCCTTTTCTCAATTCATGATGAGGATGTTTTTGCTTTCTTTTCCTAGAGGCTCTGAACCAGTGTTTACAATAATTTTGGTTTGCATGGAAGTGCGATATATATTCAGTGACATAATAATAATGATCTTCTACTTTTTAGTATGCAATGATTTTAAAAGACCAGGGGCATAATAAATGTCAGCCTAAGGAGGAGGATTTATTTTTCTCTCTCTAATGTCTGTCACTGTAATTCTGCTAAAACATAGTAAGAGTGAAAGTTTATTTTGACTGAAATTGGAAAAAGTTGTTTATGCCACTGTGGCAAGTTTATTTTTCCCCACAGCATTCAAAAGATAAAGACTGTATTTTCTGAAATTGCTCTAAAACAGACTGTGGAGGAAAAAAGTCTCAAAAAAGAGGAGTGGGAAATGAAAAAGGGAAAGAGAAGAATGAGATACCAACAAAGAGAAAGAGAATGAGATACCAAATGAGATACCAACAAGGAAAAGAGAAGAATGAGATACCAACAAAAATGGAAGCTATGTTATTTACTTTCAACAATTTTATTTTTTTCTAAACACTTGAAGAAAATCTGGTCTAGCAGCTGATAACTACTGTGCAATTCAGCTGCTCTTGAGACCTTCCTAAAGTGGGAAGATGTTGCCAATCCTCATGTGAGGATGCTCATAAACAAACCCGGTCACACCAAGGAGAGAGGACCTAACTTTGATTCCCCTTAATTTCAGGGAACACTGTGGCACCAGAGCTCATTCTGCTCAGCCCAGCTTTCAGCTCCTGATGGTATGGGGTCATCTGTGGCTCCCTTTGTCATGGCTGGAGAAAGACTGTGACCTCCAGAGGGTAATTGAGGTCTCTATATTGAGATTGCTGTCTCCCTCTTGCTGTTGATTATGGAGGTCATCTGGCAAAACTGTATTCCTAACTGAGGCACCTCATGGGTTCTACATGTGATAAAACAGAAGTGAAGCCTGTACTATCAATGTTGAACAAAAGAGACTGCTCTAGATTAGAAAGGGAAATTATCAAAAAAAGAAAAAAAGAGAGAAAGAGAAAGAGAAAGAGAAAGAGAAAGAGAAAGAGAAAGAGAAAGAGAAAGAGAAAGAGAAAGAGAAAGAGAAAGAGAAAGAGAAAGAGAAAGAGAAAGAGAAAGAGAAAGAGAAGGAAGTGGCGGAAGTGGCGGAAGGAAGTGGCGGAATGAGGGAAGTGGCAGAAGGAAGGAAGGAAGTGGCGGAAGGAAGTGGCGGAAGTGGCGGAAGTGGCGGAAGTGGCGGAAGTGGCAGAAGGAAGGAAGGAAGGAAGGAAGGAAGGAAGGAAGGAAGGAAGGAAGGAAGG
Source organism: Melospiza georgiana (assembly GCF_028018845.1). NCBI lineage: Eukaryota > Metazoa > Chordata > Aves > Passeriformes > Passerellidae > Melospiza > Melospiza georgiana. Next base: position 39,600,737 of record NC_080431.1, read on the forward strand.
AAGGAAGGAAGGAAGGAAGGAAGGAAGGAAGGAAGGAAGGAAGGAAGGAAGGAAGGAAGGAAGGAAGGAAGGAAGGAAGGAAGGAAAAAGAAAGAAAGAAAGAAAGAAAGAAAGAAAGAAAGAAAGAAAGAAAGAAAGAAAGAAAGAAAGAAAGAAAGAAAGAAAGAAAGAAAGAGAGAAAGAGAGAAAGAGAAGAAAGAAAGAAAGAAAGAAAGAAAGAAAGAAAGAAAGAAAGAAAGAAAGAAAGAAAGAAAGAAAGAAAGAAAGAAAGAAAAGAAAGAGAAAGAAAGAAAGAAAGAAAGAAAGAAAGAAAGAAAGAAAGAAAGAAAGAAAGAAAGAAAGAAAGAAAGAAAGAAAGAGAAAGAAAGAAAGAAAGAAAGAAAGAAAGAAAGAAAGAAAGAAAGAAAGAAAGAAAGAAAGAAAGAAAGAAAGAAAGAAAGAAAGAAAGAAAGAAAGAAAGAAAGAAAGAAAGAAAGAAAGAAAGAAGGAAAGAAAAAAGGAAAGAAAGATGGGTAAAAATTAAAAGATTCTTTATCTTTCAGAAGGGGGAATACAGAGGTGTGAAGAACTGTTCTTTTTCTGCCCACCACCAAGGGGTCTGCGGGAAAGAAAAGTCAGATAGCAAGTAGGGCTGAGCACTGCATTGCCCTTCACATCTGAAACACCTCTGTCACAGAGAAGGTGAGCCTTTCACTCAGTATTTCACTCAGCCTTTCACTTACTTCTCAGCTGTACCCTACCCTATAGAAACCCTTTCCTATGTTGGTTAATAAATAAGTTGAATATACCAATGGGGTTATTTAGTACAAGTTTTTATTTATTGAAGTCTTGATTTTATGTTCTTAGAACTCAATGAGCAATTGCTCATTGACAACACAGAGCAAGATCAAATCCTCCATCATCTTGAAAGGAAACTGATCTGTTATATACAATATCAAGTTTTCATTTTTATCTAGAGCTTATGTTATAGAAATAATACAAGATCCATATCATTGATATATTTAAAAGACTGCAATTCTTCCCACTGAAGAATAATTGAAAGGTGGGATGACTCTTCAAAGAGACAACAAAATCTTTAAATCTCTACAAATGCTATTATTACAATTATTCTACTAATACGCAATATAAAAGATTTACCCAGGCGTCTAGTCTGCTCATTATTATAAAAGTTTACCACCCCAGAACTGGTTTACTGAGTGATACATTTTTTGTCTATCTGCCAGCTGAAGTTCAATAACTGAAGAGTAAAAAGACCATCATAACAGGCAGATACATGTTGAGTAGAAAATAGAAGTAGGTTATTAATATGTTACTCTTCTTTTAAAAAGTTATTTCTCTTCTTTAGGACAATTAATAATTTTCATTTACTGGATAGAATTTAAGCACCAACAGTTTACTTTGTCATTCCTCTTACGAAAGGCTGTTCCTCACATTTACTTTTCAGAAAGTAAACTCATATTCTGTTTAAACAGAAACTTGGCAACACATAGAATTTCTGTAGGAAAGATTAACCAACCTGCTTAGGGGAATGCCTTGCAAAATCAAAACAGACCTAAAAATATCAAGTTCAAATATATCTCCTGGTAGAGAATGATATCTCTCTGCAGGAAACAACCCTGATTTCTTCACAGTGTTGTCATGAAATAAAATTTTTTAGTTCTGGAAAAAAAATAGCCCCATAGCAAGGAATGTAATTCTTCTGGCAAGCAGAAATGAAGTTTTGTAACCCAGAGTTTTCATTCAGGGGTTTTTACATCCTTCTGTGCAAACACTGTCACACCTCTGACACTATAAAATATTGTTTGGGAAGATAAAAAAATGCATAAACAGGAGAAACACTTCTTATCAATGTGCAGAAGGAATCTTCCCAGGAGAAGTCATTGGAGAGTCATTATTCATCCTATGGAGAATGCTGATGTATGAAGAAGTATGTTATCAACAGAAAGAGGTAAAAGCACTGGATCTACTCTATTCAGCAACTGCAAAATTAGGTTAGCTTTGGAAAGCTTCACAGTTGCAGAAAACATGAGGTTCTTTCAATTTCGTTGCATGTACCTGTGTTCTTGTGTGACAACATAGATTAAGCATAACAAATTGAACTAATTTTTTAAATTACTGTTTTTCTTTGGAACCTCCAGTTTTTCAAATGAAGTTTTTATATGGAACCTCACTAATGATTTCGTCTAGGGGTGGACACTTCTGAATGAAATATTATTAAGTTCTTTTATATTTTTACTGTGTGGAAAAGAAATGCATTAAGTAGTATTACTATAGCAGTAGTCATGATGATTTTTGGCATAAGGAAATAATGTTGTGGTAGATTATACCTTTTATAAAACTGACTGGAAATGAAACATTAACTTTCAGACAAGCCTGCAGTTCAAGAATCAAATTTCAGGGGTAAATACAGTTTCTCCATGAATAATAATAATAAAAACTAAATCATACTGTTCTAATTAATATTATTATCTGAGGAAAAAAAAGTGCTTGGCATCCTTAGTTCAAAGAACAGATGCTTTAAAGCCATGAAATGGTGCCTTTGAAGTTGTTAATTGGAGAAATCAATCTGTATATTGAAACAAATATATACATAGAGTCTATGATTTTAATGTCTAGACTGGCAAAATTATTTTATAGATATGCTCTGAAGTTCAGGGCTGAGACATTAGTGATGGAAGATGTTTTTCATCTGGGAAAGTGAATGGGATCTGAATGTCTTCATCCTTCACTGAGTGCTTGAGCGGTTATTCAGACTTATGATGACTAGTTTGTTTTGTTTTTATAATTTGTATAGGAACTCTTATTGACGTGGAAGAAATATGTTACATTATGAGAAGGTTTTGTAGAAGGCCCAAGAATAAAGATGGGTCTGGTATTGAAAACCTTTGCCATGTGGAGACGTGTTTGTTAGCAAGTCTCTCACATGGCAGCTACTGTCTACACTGTTTGTTGCTGATGTGAATTGCAGAGTTTGGGTCTGCTTGAATACACAGAGGGATTTGGAAAAAACAGCACTCAGCAGGATCCCAAACCTATGTATACTGTAATTAGGTCTGTGAAAGTGAGGGCATGTGAAGGTGTGATGATTATCCTTTTAAGAAAGAAATGGGACAGCAGAACATCAAAACCTAAAATGACTAAGTTGAAAACTGACAGATACAGAACACCATGGGGATCTGTACGCAGAATTTTGCTCCTAGCAGAATCACCTGCCTGCATTGGGATTAGTGTCAAATTCATTGGACTTTGAGTGGATCTTGGGAAATGAAATAAAAAAATCTGTGCTCCCTTTCTTTGCAACTTTTTGTTTAAAACAGATTTCTACAATTGCAAAATTCCTCCTCACCCTCAGACTTCCACTTGGGATTATTTGATGCACAGCTATAGTCACTCATTTCCATTGAGACAAATTTTGCTGGATGTGTTCTGATTTAACAAAGAAATATTTCCATTCGTTTCATGAATCAGCAGCTGTTGCCATCCCTGACAGCTGGCTTAGTCAGGCTGAAGAACCAGCTTGTGTTCATTGGATGATGCTTCATTTGTTAAATCATTTGACTAGTCATATTGATGAGTAATATCTCACATGCAATCCAAAAAAGAATCAGCAAACAGTCAGTGGCATTGCAAGCCATGAGCAGGATCCCCAAAGCCGATTACAGGAAATGTGAGATGCTGGCTCTGAGCATGCCTGGGGAGCTGGGATAGGGAGCAGGAAGGGCACCAAAACCAAGGATCCGTATATGGAATTGATTGCTTCAAATGCTATGCACAAGCAATGCTTAACTTAAAATGAAACTTCAATTTTTTTCCTTCTTCTTCTTCCCCCTCCCCACCTCTCTTACAGAAAATTCTTTTATTCTTAAGTGTTCTATAGTTCTGCTTCAGTGAAAAGAAACATTCAGGGTTCACAAAAACAGGTGCTGAGGCACCTGTTGGAAAACATGAGCAATATCCTTCTACAGAAATCTACAGGATGGGGTCTGGAGGAAAAATGACGCATTAGCTGGACAGAGGACATCACTTTATTTATATACAATGTCTTTGATCCCTCTCCCACTATTCTTCTATGCAGCTGTCAGACACTACATACACCTGAAGAACCCACAAGCACTCATTAGGTCCACATGGAATTTAAAAGCCTTGCTTTAGCTCTTAAATGTTGGGCAACAAGTTAACTATGTCCCATGTTCCCTAAATGCTTTTCCTTAGTGTGGCTTCCTAAGGAATGGAAGACACACTGCCCTCACTGTCTGAGGTGAGTCCAGTGCCCCTCACTTTTAAGGACATTGACTATGTTATTCTCCTAAATTTCATGAGGACATTAGAACTTAGAGTACAATCTTTATTAGATGCAATAAAGTCTTTCTGTGTGAAAACTGTGTGAATGCAGATGTATGAAGCCTCACAGCTTACTATAGAAGCAACAAAGGACAAGACTTGAATTCCTAAGAAAGGAGGCTTCCTCAGTTTTTATGCTCATGAAATCTGGAGGTTAGTTGAAGTAAAAGAAGTCTGGACAAAGCAAGCAGATGTAAGTGTTGAATATAAAAAATACAAACCCAGACATACTGGGATTTTCAAGAGTTCAGCAGAATTTGAAAATTCCTATCAGCTGCAATTAAGGAGCAATTAAGCCAGTGTGAAATGCTTCTGAACCCCTAACCCAGACTGCTTTGCCCAGCTAAACTTGTATGTTGCAGCTCTTGGAAGTGAATGAAGAAAAGTTCTTTTCTGTAGGTATCTCCACCCACCTTAGTCACGCAGCATGAGTAAAGACACATGTAGCTGAATGTAAATAAGGGCATCTGATAAAGCTATGTGTGACAGGAATTTTTAAACACTGGAATGGTGGCCTCACAATGTCGCTCTGCAGAGCTGGACTCCTGTGCTCACAGGCACGGGTTTACTGTGTTATAACGCCTTCTGGATGGTGATAAGTAGCACACTGATATTTCTGACCAGCACCTCCAGCCTGGCAGTGTGCAGAGGGTGAAATTCAACTGTCTTTCCTCAGGTACTGCTCCACCTGGAACAGCAGAAATGAGACATAAATTGTCAGTACGCATTTCAATGCATTTTGGGCAGAGCTTGCATTTTCAGAGTTTATAGCTTTCAGATGAAAACAGTCACATGTTGCTAGGAAAGGGGCAAACAGTGTGTACCCGTGGTGAGATCAATCAGTAGCCCAGGAAAATCATTCTGCCTCCCTCTAAGTTTATGAAGCACAGGCACACAAAGCAAACTCTTCCCTATTCTTCCTGGGCAAGCATGTCCAGTCTCAGATTTAATCAAAGTGTTAATCCTAGGAGAGTTACACAGTAAGATATTGTACTCAGCTTTGAACATGAAACTATTAAGTGCCACAAATACCCATTGCCAGTAATATGTTCCCTGGGGATCCTCAAAGAAGCTCAGACTGTGGAATGAATGGGCTACTTATTGCCCTCGGTCACACCTGTGCGAGCCCTGCTAATTGAGGCAACAGCACCTTAACCCAGGGGCACCAGGAGTGAGAGTGCATGGAAAATGTTAATGAGACTGATAGCACTACAAATATTTAAAGAAAAAAACCTCCTGTTTGGAGTGCTCAATTATTTTGAGCTCTTTCTACTTCCTTTTGACAGAGCCTGGCAGATGCTGGTCATAATTACAATTGCTTAAACAAAGAAAAAAACCCCAACCTATGGTCGTTAACAGTAACAGAATTATTGTTTATAAATGGGATTTATATAAATTAAAAGAAATGTTAAGGCTGAAAAAAACTCCAAGATCAACAAGTCCAAGCTTTACCCCAGCACCATGCTCACCTCTAGGCTGTGTTACCAAGACACATCTTTTGGATACTTTGAGGAATGGTGATTCCACTACTGCTCTGTTGCAATGTCTGACCACCTTTTCAGTCTAGAATTCTTTCCTTATGTGCAAGACCCAGTTACCTATTTAATGTGAAAAAATAGCCATGCCTAATTCACTTCACCCTAAGATGAAGGGAACGTATGTCTTGATGGAATAGAGACCAAGTCCTGTACCCCATTCTGAGTTTGCCCGATAGTAATTTGTAGTGCTGGCTGTACATAATGTTCTCAGATCATCTCTACTGACTGCTCACTGGTAAGACTTCAGCTGTTTACATGTAGACTGCTTTTTTCTGGCATGACTTGAAGTAGTACCTAAGCTTCTCATGACCCTGGATCTGTGTATGACATGGTTTCTGCTGATTAACAGCATGATGGAAGGAACAGTGTCCATCCTCTAACTCCGGGGGTATTAGGGTCCCTTAATTCTGCTTAAGTCATCCAGGAGATTTTTCTGCTGAGAACAATTAACCAGATAACTTTCCACTGTCATATTCCCTCCAATCTATTTATTTTCCCTAGAAAGACCAAGAAAGACTAGAAAAACTAGAAAGATTCTTTCCTAGAAAACCAAGACCAAAAAATGACAAAACAGAGGATCAGACAAAATAGAGAGCAATACCATGGCATCAATTGACAAAAACCAACGTGATGAGGCAAACTCTCCCACACTTCAAAACACACTGTAATTGGAAACAGGAGGTAAGAGGTTTTGGTCAAATTTTTGATTTCTGTCCTGTGGTCACTTCTCTTCTGGGAACATAACTCCACATTCCAGTTTTGAAAATCATATACCTGTTACTTATTGCACAATAGTAAAGTGCAGTTTATTTATATCCCCAAAACTCTTTCCTAGTGAAGCATAAGTTACAAACACATTTTTAATACTTTCTTTCTCCTAATATATTGATAGTAATAGAGCTCCCATCCTTTAAATAATTTTGGTGTTGCTGCTGTTTTTTAATGTAGACTATCAAACATTCTATCTCACCCTCTATAGCTCCCTGTACCAATGTCCTTATTCATAGAGGTAAATTTTCAAGAGTCACTGAAGCCATGTCTCTGCTAGTCAATAGTACAGAGTCAAGGCCAGCTTGGATGGGGCTTTGGTCAACCTGGTCCAAAGGAAGGTGTCCTTGACCATGGCAGGGAGGATGGAACCTGATGATCTTCAAGGTCCTTTCCAACCCATTCTATATTCCAATGAGATCTTGGTCCCAGGCTGGAGCAGTGATTTGAGGCCATCCATGCTGCTTTACCATGTCCTTGGATGCTCTGGCTCCTAGGAGTGAGCAGTGCAGCTGCACAGAAGCAAGCTGTGCCATGCTACTTGCCCCAGGGCCAGAGACTTGTTTGCTGGCCTGTTTTATCTAGTAGTATAGTTGCAGCCTAGGATTACATCCTTCATTTTTGTCTCTTGATTTGCATGAAATGTTTATCATTTGTATATGAAAACCAGAGTCTGAATAGGGGCTTTCTGATCTTCTCAACCACTATGATTATTTTGTCAAGCTAATGAAATTTTCCATTTGCATATCTATGTATTTTGAATATTTTGAATTTCTAGGAACATTATAAAGAAACAAAGAGACAAAGAAAAATTCTTAAACTGCAGCATTTAACTCCACATTTCATTGTGTATAACATTTATAGTCTGCTAATTACTGTAACATTGAATATGTAATCCACATTCATTTTCGTAGCAAAGTACTGCCAGAAGTCCACATTTCTGTGTAATACTATTTTCATTGAATAAAAATTCTCAACAGTTTTATGAAAGCTCTCTTACCTACCTCAAATTTCAAGTATATGTCATGTGCTATTTTGAATGTTAGAAATAATGTGTATAATTCATACACATATATTCATATGCAAAAGTGATGATGATAATGATAATAATAAATAATGAAGTAAAATATAATTCACTTGGAAACATTTGTTTCAAAGCTGAAAATTAATTTGTTTTCATTCCAGTGCAAAGTTGGAGTAATTTTGAATTCTGACATTTTCTCATGGGATAGACTTGCTCAGATTTGACCAGCCATTCTAGGAATTTCAGAATCAGAGAGGAAAATTTTGAAATTACCATTTTTGGGGAAAATTGTATAGCAACTTTTCAAACCTTGATTGTATTCCTAGAATAATAATTTTAAAAAATCCCTTAATTCTCAAGGCCCTTACCAAGCAACATTTTTTACAGCTGTGGCCAAATGTGGTTATTGATGGACATTTTCTGGTTTTTTTCACCAAGTAATGAGAGGACCAGAACTAGTCACTACTTTAGAAAGTGTGATCTGTATCATTAAGAAAGGGTCAGTATTTATCTCAGTGTACTGCTGAGTGTCTCCTCCTCAACTTCCAGAGGTCTCAAGCTCATTTCCCATACTGTCAAACCGAACCCCACTGGTTGGTTATGTGCCAGATATTAGCAACTTAATTATGGCAACTAAACTTGGAACGTGCCTAGGGAAATGCACATCAGGCTTTGACATATGCTCCACAGAAAACAATAAATAATGCCAAACACATGCTTTCTATTTGTCAGCAATAAAAGAAATGCTTGTTGCAATCCAGGCATCAAGTGACAGTGCCAAAATCCCCTTCAGTAATATGTATACATTCTCCAAACACTTTAAGGTCCACTGGTAAACATGTCCAGTGTCACACTAGTGTGCAGTTTACTAACTAGGTGATGCTTCAATATTCTTTCTATATAAATATTTCTTGTTTGGCTTCTTTTCTTCTTTAGCAAGAAAAGGGCTGGAGTTTAAAAATGCAATCAGTGTTTCCTTGAGCACTCTGTCAAAAATTAATAAGCCAATTTATTCTTTGGTAGAACTTAATTGACCATCCTGAATTTAAATTCAGGATGATGTTGACCCACCAAGGAGAGTGGAAAATATTTGCAGTAAAACTTAAGAAACGCACACAAAGCTGATTCACTTACATTGCTGCTCCCTGTTTGGTCAATGATCTTGGAAAGGTTTCTCACAATTTGCAGAAAAAAACCCTGTGGTTAAAACATTTCCAAATGGACCTGACCAAACAATTTTTTCAGCCTGTTTCAGGTGAAGCTAGTTTGAGATATGGGATTCACAAATTATGCACTTATTCAAGGAGAATCAAAAGCTCTTCATCAGATATATTAAAAATAAAATAAAATAATCTCCTCCCAGCTACACATTTTTTCCATTCCATTGTATTTAGAAATCTTTTAATTAAATCAGTAGTATTTAAAAAAAATCATATCCACAAGTACCAAAGCCAGTGAAGAGCATTCAGGTGTTATCAGAATATGCAGGGCCAGATTCCTTTCCTTTATGATAATCTGTATTAAAGGACATAAGCCTGTGGCAGGAGTCATGCCACTCTTACCTCAGTAACTCTGAAAGCAGAAACCCCAAGAAATCTTGATCAGCAGCCATTGCCAGTGCCTTTCAACCCAGTTAATTCCCAATTCTCATTTCTGGGAAGATTGTATCATTCTAAGTGACTAAATCAGTCATTGGGAAGATAGCAATAAATACTTATTAAACACAGTTGCAGTAATCAACTGCAGGGCCCTCTTCTCATTACAATTATAGATGCATTAATTAGTAAAGGTGACACTTCCTTAATATTACATAATGACATTTCTTACTCTCTAGCTATGCACGATCCTGTATAAGTATTATTGCCCTTTCTGTGAAACCTGAGATTGACTGCATGCCCAAAATATAAACACAAGAAAAAAATTTCCAGCCTAGCAGCGCAAAATAAGGTGATGAACATAAGCCCAGTCTCTAGGACGGGAAGAAGAAAGGATAGATAGATACCTTTCTGCCTGCATTTAATAAAATAGTTTAGGAATTAAGATATATCATAATAGTCCCATTTCTTTCTAAAAAAATAGTGGATGTCCTTTTTGCTGTGATGAGAGATACAACAGGGGCTGTTTTCTCCTGCAGTTCTGTAGAGAGGTGCATAAGCTCTCCACCTATAAGAAACTAAGTGCATGCACACCAACATTATGAGAAATCAACCCAGTCTCTCTCTTGAATTTGCATCCTTTGAGTTGAGTGGATTATGATGGACTACTCTGCTATGCCAGCTTTCATAAAAGGATGTTTCATGTAAGATGCTATGTATGTGGAGAAAGTAAATGAATCATGCCCATTCTCCCAACTAGTGGCAAACATGCCTGAAAGAACTTGTCTCAGGCCTCAAGTCTGAGCCTGGAAAAGGTGAGGCTTCAAGCATGGTGTGAAACAGAGTTTTGAACCATGAAGACCAATTTCTTACTAGCAAGACAATCCAACTTTAAACATATGGGATGGGAGCGGACCTGGTTTTCTCCTGGGTTTATTAGCCTATGTTTTATTCAAGGGTTGAAACTGCCGCAAGGATAAAGATGCAAGGAAATTGATGAGCAGCATCAGAACAGAAGAAAGGGGCAGTGAGTTGGGGGTGATTCGTGGAAAGCAGGGGAAAGAAAGTAGCAGAAATAGAATTTCCAGCAAGATATCTGGAAACCTTTTCTTTAGAGTAAATATGGTGCTTTTAATTTTTTGTATCTGATAAAAACCAATATGAATACAGTTGACTTGTGGTTGTTAAAGATTATTTGGAAAACAGCGAAAATTAGTATGGACCTCAATTAGGAGAACATATGAAAACATGAGGAAACATTAACAGGCTGCAGAAAGGCCTAAACTGAAAATGCTTAACCCACGACCAAAATGAGAGATGGGTTCCACCTTGGGAACCAAAGTTTTATTGAACTTGGAATTCCTTGAAAACTTTGCAGAAAATGAAGTATTTATCATTAAATGCAGTGACTACAGCTGGAAACAAATTCTAGAAACAATTAATATGTTCAATTCCCGTTGACATAAATGAAAATTTAAATCAGGTTCTGACTAATCTATTTAATTTACATCCATTCTTCAACCGCGTTACAGTTTCTTCAAAGTCCAGAATATGCCAAAAATCAACTTTTCAATGCTGACTCTGTACAATAGCTACATTTTGTTGAACTTTATAATTTACATACACACATCTGCTCATAAACTATGTATCTAGAAAAACCCACATGTATAGGATATCTTATGAGCACTTCTACAAAATGAGAGATACATGATGTTCAGTTTGTCGTGCTTTTCTCTCACATCGATGCAGTACAATTTTTGGAAAAATCACGTTTTTCTGGGGTATATATGTGTATATATACTAGCAAGATACCCTCCTGCCTGCATTTAATATGCTGCTGATCTGCCAGTTTTGATAGAGCCACAAATGCCATTTTTCAGAATAAGTAACAAACATCCTTTCTCTGACAGTCAAAAAACAAATGCATGTTACTGGCTCCCTGTGTCTTTTTAGTGCTGTGTAACAAGGCTGGTGTTTACATAAACAAATTGGTTTTGGTACACAAAACCAGCTAAAAGTACTGATACATGTCTGCATGGATAGCCATCTGTAATTACGTGCATGCTTTTAAGACAATTTCCTAACGGGGATCTGCAATTAGAGCTGGCAGTAGTTTTGAAAAAGTGACGTCACATTTCTGTTCTGAGAATTTTTTCCATTTGGCATTTTAATGTCTCTCAACTCCAATATAATAATTTTTTTATATTTTTATGCTCATATTGTATTAGAAAGGGGGTCCAGATTCTATGAACTTTATTTACACATACAGGTTCAGTGAGAAACTTAAGCTTACTTATGTGAGAGAAAGGGCTGCAAAATCCATTCAGGGCCTGTCTTCACTGCTGAAGTTCAGAGTGCTCATAATTCACATCAAATGATTTCAACTAATTTAACAACAAAAGAAATCTGCATTTAGTATAAGCTCTTCTGAAGGTTTCAATTCAAAATTTATGTCCTAGTTTAATGTCCAAGCTTATGTAAATAGTTATCATTATTATTTTAAATATTCAATATAACTAATATAAGACCATATGCTGTTATGATTTAAATTGAAGTGGTTCTTCTCTCTCTTTCTGTCTTTATGCTAATTTTGCATAAAAACAGCCTAACCTCAATATGGTCACCATTATTGTTGCTAAACAGATACCTTAGTTACAGATGAAGAAAGATCATTTAAGGTTATCCAGGTAGGATCACAATAGCATATAGTGAACTATGGCAATATTAGTCTGGAACATTTCCTCCTTGTTTATCAAAGTAATGCAGGATATAAAGAGTGTGGTTTTCCTATACTCACAGCTCTCAGCGTGATCATTATTACAGATTTCTTGGCAAAAATTTGAATATGAATATGAGTAGGTTTTAATAAGTACTATTGTTTCACTCACTATACATTGCAGCCATCTAAAACAGATTTTGAACAGTACTTAGACATATTGTAAATATTTGTTATGGTTTCTACTGCCTGTGACAGTCTTTATGAAATATCTTCCTTATAGAGGATATAAACTTTTCTGTTTCTGAGAGTTCATAGCAAATCTACTATTGCTCTGTTTCTGCTTTCACTTTTAATGAGTTTTATAGTTCCAAAACACGGTCTGCTACTACTGACTGCAAAAATTGCCTTTTGAGCAGAAACAAGTGAACAAGTCTTTCTGATAGCTTGTTATAACATCTTTAGGCAGAAAAAAAACCAACAAAACTCTCTTATTTCACATTTATACAACAACTGGTCTCATAGATCCTTCACTGAACATAGAGAAGAAAAATATTGTCAAATTTGCAGCCTGACTGCTCCCGTTATTTTTCTTGTTCCAAGTTAGATAGTCACTTGGAATTTTTCATTCCACCATCACTGAAACTAGGATTGGGATTCAATTAGCAAAGCATGCATCTATTGTCAGTCTATTTTTGCATTTCAAAACATCCAGACTAATCTTCAAATGCTCCTTTTAAACATCTTGGTCTCTCATTGGCCATGTGTCACATTTGCCTGCCCATATGGGTATCTTCTTTTTGGAAAGAAAGAAACCAGTACAACTGTTTCATCCTTTATGTGCTGCAAAGATGGCAGACTGGCCTGTGGACTGTCACCAAAATATGTGGGAAAGGGATGTCTCCTTACTTGTTTATTTAAACCATTATCTTTACTTCTGCTCTTGTTTTGTACTTCCTATGAAAAGAAGGATAATAATTTCCAGGAGCCTCTAAACCTGTAAATTGTTAGGATTGCAACAAATTATATCTTCTATAAGCGAAGAAGTAGTCAGAAAATTATTCCTGATTTGAGTACTGTATAGCACTGTAAAATTGCAAAGACTTACAAAATCCTAGAACAGCTATACAAAGAATTTATTCAGCGATCCGACCAAACTCCAGTAAATTTTTTTTCTTCTTTCATAACCTGTGAAGTGTGGATGGTCTAATCTTTTAAGATCTATGATCTATCTTTTCCTCCCTCTTGTTGGGAGGAAAAGGCAAGGTTGCAGAGTAACAACTGAATACAGAATTTATCTCTGTCATCTACACATTTAATTCTATTTATTTACTACTATATTTATGATTTACCAAAGAAGGAACAATAGCATTTTTTCACCTATCACTTTCTTTTTATCATGTCATTTCTTCATGGCAATAATTAAATAATTGCGGCACACTACTTAATTCTTAGAATATACCCTGTACCTATGACATAGAATATCTGTTTGGCTGCACATAGACGTGTTTTGTTTTTTCAGTCTAAAAATTTTTGGTTTTGTTGTTGTAGTTGGTGTCCACTTACTACTATTTCCAACTCTAATACTTAGTTCAGCAGTGCTAGTCACGTTCCTGTTTGTTTGCAGTGTGGACTGTACAATGATCCATAGACTTCCAAGCTGGCTTTAGCTGGCACTTACCCAAACTGAAAATTGTACAGTTCTGTCAACACATAATTGAGCATAAATCCACATTTTTGAAAAGCAGAGCTTATTATTTGGCGTTCAGAGATATGCTAGCACAGCTATTCTACACAGAAGATCAAATCAGCATCTCCAAACAATTCTTCATTGCGGAGATCTTAGGTCAGGTTGGAGGCAGTTTTGGAGTCTGTCATTGCATAATTTAGGGGAAACCCACACAATTTAGAAAACACCATGCCTATGCAACCTCAGCCTTTCCACAAGTATAAAACAGAGAACCTCCTGTAAGTCTTTTAGAATGACCTATTAGACTGAAGTGTCTTGATCTTGCCCAAATTGTTCTCCAGATACCTTGACTCTCAGAGAGACATCTTGTCTAAATCTAGACCTATATACACAGTTGTACAATATTTCCATCAAACAATAGATGTCAGGTTTGTAGGTTCTTTTTTAAATGGACAATTTGCTGACTGTAATTAGAGAATATCTAATTCTAAGAATATAATGTTCTACAAAAGCAACTTTTGGACTACCACCTTCTTGTCTGTCTTCTTACAAAACAGGCAACAAAAATATTTCTTTTTGTTTTGTATATGAAAGATCCTTGCTGAATTGTTAATATTTCACCCCACATATATCTCATTTTCTTTTTGACATTCTTCTGAATCACATTTATCACTTCTGGATTTAAATGTTGTTAATACAACTTCAGTCTGGGAAAGTACAAAAAAGATTTGGAAAAACTTTTTTAAGGTCAAGAATGCAAGATTTCTGTCAAGTGATTTAGAGTAAACATTTTCCTGCTTGTTAAGTCCATCTTTGTTATTAAAAAATTCATATATTGATTAAACATCAAATATCAATGAATTTTTTAATGATGTTGGATGACTTCTGAGTCACTACTAGAGCTCCCCATGATTCATTTACTAAAACTTGAAGAAAGCTATTAATGGCACAAAGAATAGCTGCAAAGTACTGCTCTCCACAGTAACCACTCCAGCTCAGTAAAATTCTATGAGCTGAATTTAAAAGATGAGATGTTTTTGTTGGTAGATCAGCGATGACCAACTAATACAGCTCATGGGAAAGTCTGAGCATGTTGATCACTCACACAGTAGAATGCAACTGCAAAAATTTCTTCACAAAGAGCAGTGACACAACTAGGAAGTGGGAAACCCAGCCCAAGACTGCAAAGCTTTTATAAAACTGATCAGAGGATCAGAAATAACTAGAAATAAAATTTAGATGGATAAAGATGGGGAGACAGAAAATTAAAAATCCCTAACTTTCCTTATGTCAGTAAGCCCAGAGTTAAGAAACTGGGATAGAAGTTTCATGTTCCAAAAATACATTTGGATTTTTTGCAACTTAGGTCATTAATCTTGGCTAATGGAATCTTACTGCTGAAAAAAACAAAAGGTTTTTGTCTTTGTGTGTATGTGTGTGTGTGTGTGATTACTACTGTGATTTAAAGTGAGAGAGAACAGAATTCCCATGAAGAAACACAGATATAAATTAGGCTCTGCTAACCTATACCCCTGCCATTTTCTACCATTTTACTCGGAAAAGTAAGAATCTGAAATGTTATAAATCCCCATGATAGAGATATATTTCCCAGATCCTTTTCACTTTCTTTTCACATCTAAATTAATTGTTCAGTAAACAGAAATTCCTTATCCCGGGTAGTTGTCTTTACTGCTGATATGACTAATCAGTGCTAAGTGATCAATGAATGGTTTTGCTCTTGAGTAAGATTCCCTCACATGGAAAAAATAATTCATGTAGAATTGCAGAGATTATGAGCTGTTATTACCAGTCTCTTACCCATATGCCAGTTAGATGTTCCTTTAATTTAGCTATAAAAAACTGTGAAGGAATGTTCCCTTTCTGCAAGCAATGCCTATCCAGCCGAGAAACACATTCATACTTCTTTTTCAGAACTCTCTCAGTGGTTGTATTTGAACGGGCTGTATCATTTAGGTGCCAGTCAGGGAAGGTGATGATATTGTGTCCTCTTGCACCAAGGTGGAAGCTTGTATGCAGCCCTGTTGTGACTGTTGGATGGGCATTGTTCTATTCTTTCAGCTAATGTTAAAATCCATCACTTTCATTTAACTTCATCTCTACTGCTGCTTTTTTAAGGAACAAATGAGCTTCATGTGTTGGCAGAGATAACTGTTAAAAAAATGAGATCCACGAAAAGAGAAGCAGAGTGAACAGTGAGAATGCAAGAGAGATATTTTACAAGTTGAGGGCTTTTGCTTTTTCTGTAATATTTTGGCTGTTCTTTGGAGATTTTTTTATAGATTGTCCCACATTTGGAGATTGTCCCACATTTGGGGCACAAGCATTGCTCATGCATCTCATGACACATACAGAGACATTCTGAATTAGCAAGTTAATCTTAGAACATTTTGAAATATCTTTTAAACATGAATTGTCAGTTTTAATACATGTAGATGAGGTCTTTCATGGTTATCTTTTCAGCTACATGTCCATGTAGGAAAGACAAAGTCTAATGATGTAAGAATTATCTGCCTGCAAAAGTCAAATCATAAAAGATGAGCCATGAATAGGAACCATGATTGTTTCAAAAATCTCAGCGTCATATTATGGATGAAGTACATGTTTTTCCAGTTTTAAGTTTCCATGTATTCCATTTAAAAAGTAACTTAAACAAATAGGAGAAAAATCTCCCTTCTCTTTTAGAGGAAAACAATCTATGTAAGACACTAATCACCATTGCTATACTGACCTAATAACATCCTTCTGCTATAGCTGAAGAAAATTCCTGTGTGAGAAATCCCTACACTGCTTTGTTTATGGAGTTGGAAAGAAAATAAACTATTATATCTATTCTTAAATACTTAAGATGTCTTCAGAAATCATAACAGCAGTGGCCTTCATAAGCATCTAGTTAAAAAGAGAGCAAAAGAAATATCTTGCTTGATTTTTGCTTCCCTTTACTCTTATCCAAATTCCTGATTTACCTGGGCTACATTTTATTGATGACATTTGATGACAGTCTCAAGGGTCTTTTAATCAACTTTACTTTTCAGACCTTCAGAAGGCTTAGGTTTCTCTTGTTGCTCATATCATTCTAGTTTCGGAGAATCCACCTCAATGTTTTCTATCTGGTAGGTGTCACTGATGATTGTGTCTTGGTGCTTTCTGTATCTTCCTGAGGACTATATCTATCCCCATGTACGGCTCTACATCCTAATCTCCAGTTCACTTTTGCAATGACTTTAGATCAGGGTTTGCACTGTATGAAACAGGCTTCTCATTACAGCCATGTGACTGGAAAGTGAATCCCTCCTGCCATTGTTTTTTGGAGAATGTGACTGCAAACTAATCAGAATACAGTTTTCGTGGCAAGTCAATCAAACAGTGGCATATTACCCCTCATAAGCTCTAATTTTTGTGTAAATTCTCAACTTCCTTTGGTGCAAAATCTTATAGAATCTTCGGTGGGACTAGGACTTGTACTGATCTTGATAAAAGACTTAATATGACACTGTCTCAAATGTATAAAAAGATCTGAAACACCTTTCATCAATCACAAAAGAATTTGCTAATAAATTCACATTAACTATAATATTTCATGGTGACAATAACACACATTTGCAGCTTCTGGCCTCTCTTGCTATGTAAAAACAAGTATTTTAATATCTAATTTGTAACATTTTATCAGCAGTTCTACAAAATCAATGTAGCATATCATAATTTCACTTCCAGTGCTGTTTTCCACACATATTGTAGCTATGTCAATTGATGTCAATGGGATTGGAGTGCAACCAACCAGGTAAAACACTTCGTCCCAAAATATACAGGAGTATAATTTAGTTTTCACTGCTTGAATTGCTCTGTGGTATTTTTATTTTCCCTCATTTTATTAACTCCCCAGACCTTCTATATTGAATGCAGAAAAGAAGTTACTTGCAGACTAATGAATAAGCCATGCCAAGTATAAACTTACAGAAGAGTTACTCATTTAACTGGTTCATACTCATCAGGAAACCATGGCTGTGTTCTTATTAGCAGTCAGTGGTTCATACTTTAATAAACTACTCATCAGTGTTGATCTGAAACACAACTTTCCATTCTTATTCTGTCATGCTCTGAGCAATGCTTAGAACATAATTGCAGCCTCCCAATCACGGAGTTGTTTTAATGTGCAACAGACAATCAGGATCACCAAAGCTAGAGACAATGGGATGCAATGGAACCCGACTCTGAACTCATATAATAAAACTCTGTCTATGCTTACACATGCCAATTAGAAGTTGTTAAATACTGCAGATCACAGCTCTTATTAAAATGGGTTTTCAGTACACAGGAAGCCATTTGGGGAGACAAGAGATGATTTTTAGTAGTTGGAGATTTTGCTTTATTTTTTCATTATTAAGACAAATAGCTTAACACAGGTAGTTAAGAAAACTTTTTTCTGTGTTGATATTAGCTTTTTTCTGTATGCTTTCACAGATGTTGAAAAAGAGCTCTATTAATAACACCCTTTTTGCCTGGGATTTCATTCTTTTTCATCGTCTCAAACCAAAAGGGGTCTCTTAGCTGCCATAAACCTGAATGCAGCTCTTGACTTTGAAAACCACTTTTAAGACATTGCTGTTGTAGAGAATTAAAGGCTAATCAGCTTTTTGTAGGCCAGCATGTTTATCTGTGCTTTTCAGTAACTCAGAACTCCATATGGTTTTCCTTCACAATATTTTATAGAGCTGTTTTTGAACTCCTCATTTTGACATTAAAACCAAAGTTTAGCTAAACTATGCTAAATAGGGGTTTTTTTTGCCAGCTGTGCTGTGGCTAAATGCTCTATAGGACTGGTATCTGCTCCTTTCATTTGCACTTAGTACTTCTATATACTAAGCATGCAGAAAATTACCTCATCAAAAGAGGACTGACATTCCCACAAGGCTTTTGAAGACTTTCAAAACATAGCCATGTGTTTTCCTGATACATATTTTGCGCCAGAGAGGGTGTAATGAGTCATCACCTCTGTAATATTTAATACCTCAATTAATGTAAAGCCTCTTTCAACCTTTTTGCTGCTAGTAAACCTGTTATACTTTTAAATATAATATTTATCTGATCAGCATTGCCAAAATATGCTACTTTGTCAGCAGTGTGAGCGCGTTTCTTCCAACTGGTCACCCTAAAAACCTTTACAGTTTTAGTGACTGGCTGTTGAAAAGTTCTATGCTTAAGTTTCTTGACCTTAGCATGGAGTAGCAACAACAGTAATAATTAATATGCATTAATTAAATACAGTAATTCAAAATGCAAATGTTTCTTATGAGTACTGATAATGACTTGAAATTAGTGGGAGATTTTCTCCTGACTTCAGTGAGCGTTTGGTCAGGCCAAAGAGAAAAGGCATTTGCTTCTTGCGTCTGAGGCTGTCGTTTTGGATCCCCAAACATGTCGCAGCAGCTGTGGCCGCCCAGCCTTAAGGGGAACGCAGGATTCATAGATGCTTGTGGTTGGAAAGAATTACAAAAGTCAGACAGACTACAAGGGCTTACGAAGTTTTATTAGCAAATGTCACACTTGACATGGAAATTGGTGTGCTAGCCCCTGACCTCCTAGGATAAGCATGCGGCAGTGGGTTTTGGATAAAGGGGTAAAAGGAACAGAAAGAGAGAAAGAGAGAGATGGATGAGAGAGAGAGAGACCGAGACCGAGAGATTGTGAAAGGATGGAAGAAAGTGAGAGATCAGCAGTTCTGGCTCCAGTGTCAGTCCAGCTGGGTGTCCATGGTCCTTTGGCACTCACACACCTGGGCTTTGTGGGTTACCTTTTTATAGATAAGTTTTCCCTAACCTGGACATAAGTCTCTTGCTTTCTTTTCAGGGCACTTTGGTAGTCTTGATCCCCACCTACCCTCCTGCACTGTTGTCTTTATCTCCAGGAACTAGAAAAAGGATATTTGCCCCAGAAAAGTGATGGCTTCTCTCTTCAGCCAATCCTCTTCTTTGTCACAGTGTGTTATTACCACTGATCCTTGTTGGATCAGTGTATTGCTTCGTTGGTAATATCAATGGTAAAAAACAGCTTATCAGCATTTGAGACATACACATACAGCAAATCGTTGGTTCTTCAACACTAAATTTGTAACCCACCTGTTTAAAACATCTGTCTGAAATCTAATTTCCACACCCTGATGGAGGCGAAGTCTTGAGTAATCATTTGTTTGTTCACTATGGGCTGGTTTGTGACAAACCCCTCTATATTAAAGGACTTACCTATCAGAGCTCATTGTGCAATAAACTAGATTTCAACTGTTCAAATGCTTTCCTGCATGCACTAAAAGAGAAATTGAAATAATTCCTTGCCTTATAATGTTCAAAGTTCATGGAGTGCCCTGGCAATATGACTATATAATTACTGATGTGATATAACTTCATGCATAAAAGTCTCTTTCAGTTTTTCACTGCCTGTTTACTCAGATGCTCAGAATCATCCATGACTTGAACTTGGAGATTTTGTAAGACAAATATCTGGGATAAGAAGATAGATATAAACATTTCAGGTAACAAAATAGCATCATCTACTGCACAAATCTTCTGTTCTTAAATACTTGCCCCTTCATTTCTTAGCTGAAAATCATAATGACTTCATAATCTGTGTAATGAACTTGAGATTTGGGGTGCATCTGGAAGTAAACAAAGTATTACAGTGGTAGTTTCACTGACTCTTCTAGCAGGAACAGGAATACAAAAAGGGGAAGTAATATATATGAGAGAAATACTGGTTACCAACATTTGTATTGGACAAGCTCTTATGTGAAGGACTTGGCATTTCAGCTTTTCACATTTCATTTCTATTATTATTGAGTACATTTATACACTGAGTAATATCTATTTCTCACATTGTATCAATAATCTCCATGAGTACTGCCTTGCTTTCTGTACTATAGTGGTGATCAGTATTGCTGTTATTTTGCTTATGCTGTAACAAAATCTGCAGCATTTAGTACATTTTTGCTTTTCTAAAGTAGATCTCCAACATTAACTAAAGTAATTTTTCTGTCAGGTTTTGAAATGCTTCTGTTCATAAAGCTTCTGAAACTGCTGAGGTGCTGCCTGCCTGTCAGAAAAGCACTTATTCATTCAGTTGCAGATTGATTTGATAAAACCTCTACTTTCTAGTATTCCATTATTAGTATTCCAATGTCATTATACTGCTTGTCAAACTTCAAGACCACAGCTTGGGAAAT
This sequence comes from Melospiza georgiana, assembly GCF_028018845.1. Classification (NCBI taxonomy): domain Eukaryota; kingdom Metazoa; phylum Chordata; class Aves; order Passeriformes; family Passerellidae; genus Melospiza; species Melospiza georgiana. The sequence goes on from NC_080431.1 coordinate 39,621,640, forward strand.
AGGTTTTGAACATTATCTACCACTGCATTGAGCTAATGAAATTCAGGATGAGCCTTTCTCTTAATTTCTATAAGATTTTCTCTGGTATTTTCATGAGATCTATAATGATCTAGGCAAGCATAATAGATAGCTGTGATTATGAAGCTTTGTTCTTTTTCTTGACCTGTGCTATGTGTGCTGTAGCAATGTGCCTGTAGTTATGAATGCTCTGAAATCACAGCAACAATTGAAAACTGAACAGAAACAACTTTCTGGTGCCAGGATAAGCATTTTTATCAGGTGAGGAGAACAAGAGTTTTATCTTCTATTGAAGACCTAACCTACACTGTCCTATTAACCAGATGTGTGCATGCTCTGTAGACCACAGATCCATACAATATTTGCTCCTCAGATGCAGAAAACATAGATATTGTCAGTTGATTGCAGCTAAAACCATGCATGACATGCTAGACACTGTGGGTAATGAATTGCCCTGGAGGGTGTTGACAGGGCAATCGGTATGTGCATTCCCAGTATCTGAACAGCAACACTGTTCTGTATTATGCCAGTTTTCCTGTATTACATGGGTGGCAAGTCAATGGAAAAATCAATGCAAATTTGACTGTGTCTGTTGACAATGTGAATTTTTTCTCCTTTTTCCCCCTCTGCTTTCTGTACACACATTTAAAATCTAGGGCAATTATGAGTTTAGTAATTATTTGGGCTGTGTAATATTATGTAGACAATTTTGAGGACCTACAAGGAAAAGTAAAGTTCTGAGGTCCATTCTCCCCAAGAAATTATCATGGTAAAGTGTTCTGGTTTTAAGTTTTGCTTTCTGTATTACATTCAGCCACACTAAAAAGCTGATAGTCCTTTTTAAAGACAGGTCCACAGTCCTGTAAAAGTTGACTTCTCTCCATTTCATCCACTGTGCACAGAAAGCCACCTTCATTACCTGAACTCTGAACTGCTTCAGGGAAAAGAATGCACTCTATAGGTAAGGATAACAGAAAAAAAATTCTGCTCAGCCAGTTAATTAGTATTAGAAATAGATAAATACAAGCTGTTAAGATATTCTGAGAAACTATCATATGGTGGAGAAAAGCCAGTGGTTGTTTTTTAATTCTAAAAATATGTTACAGACAGAATAGTTAATGAGAAGGAGAAAAATAAAGAAATAGGTTAGCAGAGATGAGCAGTGGTAGAGAAACTAAATATTTCCATCGTCAGTTGTAGGTGATCCTTTCAAAACAACACAATCCAGCTTCAGGGGGCCTTGCACATGTTCCGGCAAAGTCACTTAATTAAAAAAGTAAAGTTATAATTTTGGCAGGGTAGTCAAGGATTCTGCTTCCAAACCAGAATGACTAATTCCTGATAGCATGTCCTCAGCCAGGACACACGTGCTGGCTATGGTCAGCACATCTGCCCCAGCCTCCTTGGAGGTTATGTAGGATTGCCATGGGGACTCCAGAAAACAAGGGACATTTTTGGTCATGAAGCTGTCAAGTCATCATATTGTCCAGCTGACTTCAAATCCATTTCTCAGCTTCTCTTTTAGGAGATGTATCTTGTGTGCTTGACCACAAACAGGAGGGAGGAGTGCGAGAGAGGCCAGCAAACAGCATGAGCATGCAGGAGGTAACAAGTGACTAAAAGAGATTAAAGAATGCAATTTGGACCAGTCTGGTTTTGACAAAATGTCAAAAACAGGAGGCAGGTCATGCAAAAATTTCTACTGCCCTATAGAAAGCTCAAACAGAGGCTTGTCTTTGTGCCCCACAGCACAGCAGCACAACATACAGAAGGAAAGCTCCAGGGATTGATAGGAATTTACACCTGTTGGGCATTTGGCTTGACATTAGACAAAAGTTATATTCTGTGACCCAGCTTCCAATTGCCCCATCAAGACACCAGTAGACAGTATTGTCTGAGTTCTGTTTTTTTTGCAAATTAAAAATCTTCACTGCATGCAGAACAGATCTTTCTCAGCTGTCCTTTCCTTTCCAAGCCCCACCCTTCTCTTAGTTTCAGCTTGCTTTAAGGGTCAGTGTAAACAGACATTTAAACCAGTAACAGGTGTTCCCAGAGAGGCATGTTTTTGTTTCATTCCAGGAGGATGAGGTTTGTGACCGTCTGCATTTCCTTCCCTTATATGAGCAGGACCTTCCAGGCAGAAAAGTTGTACTGAGCCAGTGTCAGCCAGCAAAAGCAAAATTCACTAAGGGGATTCGCTGAATCACCCCCAAGGCCTTTGCAGAGAATAATGCTGAGACAGGTCATGAAAAATATTGGCCTGACATCTGCAGCATCCCACATGAGCAGTGCATGCTAGGTGTTCTATAGGCAAATTCATATATGAAGAGGAACAGGTTAATATTCCCCTAAACCTCCCCTAAACCTCATCTGCAGTATTCAACAGCAATTGCATTTCCATCCATCTCTTGCCTGTTCGTACAGGACCAACACCAAGACTATAACAGGCAGCTGATATCCATGAAGCCAGTTTTCCTTTTTTGTGCCAGAAAAAACTCAAGTTTTTATAAAAAACAGGAATGGGCGATGGGGAAACAGCTAAAAAAAATATTGTTACCAAGTACAGGTTGGGAAAAATCACGGTGAAAAAGAAGTGATTATCATTAAACTATTGATTCTCTTGAGGTTTTAACATTTCCTTCATTGTATCATGAGAAATTCCACCTTTGATCTAAGAGTAACTGTTGATCTGCAAATCCACAGGAAAAAAAAAAAAGAATGAAAAAACTCCATGTATTTTGAGATGTTGAGATGTTTTCACCTTCAGCAAACTCCTGTGTCTCCCCAGTATTTTATACAAGAAATCTTGATGAGATCTTCCTTCCATCATCTTCCTCAAATAGACCTAATCCTTACCCTGGAGCCCTTGGCCATATTCCACTATCTCCACTGACCCCAGTGAACTTTTTTTAAGTCAACAGTCTTGTTGCTGAAAGCACAATGTCTGTGCAATTGACATTATTCTTGAACTTTCCACTTTCCCTCCTCACTCCAAAGATATTTTAATAGCACAATAGCTATGCTGCTTTGCAGGAAAACCGGGCTGTCTCCTTCGGTCAGTCCAGGTCCTTTTGGGAGTTCCTCTCAGAGATCTTCTGCAGATGTGAGCTCAGCTACTAAGAATGGCTGGGCACAGCCCCAAGTTTTCAGCTCAGCATATGACCCTTCCCAGAGAGAAGACCTCCAGCCTGTGTCCCAGGCCACATATCTCCCGCTAGCGCAAACCAGCACAAATATGCTCTGCCAAGAGCAAATCCCCTGGGACTGATTCCCATCCTCTGCTGGGGTACAAGACTACCTTGTGTGAACCTTGGCTACCAGCCTTTGAACATTGACTTGACACGCAGCTTTTACCTAAAAGTCTGATCTAACTTCTTGCTAAACATTTAACGATCCAAAGAGCTTGAAACAGACCCCAGTCCAAATGGCTTACCAAGTAAGAGAAAAAAAAAAAAAAAAAAAAGGAAGGAGAAAAAAATGGAGAAGAAAAAAGAAATTGTGTATGTCCTATGTATGATTTGTGCTGAAGCTGGTTTCTTACCCTCGTACAGCAGGGAAAAAACAAATCTATTCTGTCAGAGAAAAGAGAAGCTGGTTCTCTGCTTTGATTCAGGCCAGATCCAAATGAGTCTAGAAGTTTCCAGGAAAGCTCTTGCTGGCACTGATCTCATGTCTTCAGGTTTTAGTGTATAGGGCTCACAAAATCTTCCCCTTGTGGGGAAAGATCATGTTCTTGGGAGAATTACAATAATTCTTGTAATGAAAACAAAGAATGTATTTTTGTTTATTTTTCCTAATGGCCCTGATCCAGCCAGGTTTTGCGTGCTACTAACAGATGTTTCTCGTGAGTGACCCAACATCTGGCACAAAGGTCTTCTGTTGTAATTGTTATAATGAAAACACAAAAGACTGTAGCATTACACACCAAGAGCTGCATTTTTTTAATGGGTCTCCTACTTTGAAGTCATGAATGTGTACTCTGGATTTGGTCCAAAGCCTTTGGAAGTCAACAGAAACTTTCATCGATTTCAATGGGTTTGAGTCTGTCCTTTTATGAACCACTGCATCTAAATGTACAAAGACAAAAAAAAAAGCTGCTGAATTCTTCTTTTTGTTTGTTTTTTTTTACAAAACCAGTGATTTTTAATTTATTTTAGTAAGAAATCACTTTGTCCATTTTGATTTGGAACTTCTGTTCACCAGTCTTGCTGCTTCAAAATCTTACTAGAAAATAACACAAATCACATTAGATATGCTCATTAGACAGGCAATGAAGAATTTATGTGAGCAAAAGCATTACAAAATCAAGACAAATTGCAATCTATTTAAAACAGTTTGGAATCAGAAAATAATCTTTGTTGTAGTGTTGGATAAATTTCTCTACTCCAGCAACAATATCCCTCTATTTAAAAATATGGGTCTTCTTTTGAAGATGAAGGTCTAGTGTCAATTGTTCATGAATTTCAGAGGCAGGATGCCTCAGAATGTTGGGATAATATTCAATTATTCTGTCTTTTTTTTTTTTTTCAAATATACTATTTTCTTGTGCACTGGAGAGAATCCTATTGTGACTTTCCAGAATTTATAGATTAATTAATGAATAATAATATAATCTTACTAATCGAAGGAAGGAAAAGAAAGAAAAGAAAAGAAAAGAAAAGAAAAGAAAGAAAGAAAGAAAGAAAGAAAGAAAGAAAGAAAGAAAGAAAGAAAGAAAGAAAGAAAGAAAGAAAGAAAGAAAGAAAGAAAGAAAGAAAGAAAGAAAGAAAGAAAGAAAGAAAGAAAAAAAAAAGAAGCAGAAAAGGGATCCATAAAAGGTAGTTTGACTGACAGCCAGGCCATGATTCACTTTACAAGCACTACAGCACAAAATCTTCATTAATATTAACAAGTATTTTATTTCTAAGTAAATTAACTCTCAGTTCCCATCAAAAGCTGGTACTAAAGCATATTTTTTTTCTTCTTTGCCTTTCAGAAGCTTTCATGAAAAGTCTCATATGCACAAATAGTACATTTCCTTACCTAATATAAACACAAAAGACTTTTTGCTTTGGAAACAAATGTAGGGGAACAGCTGTGCTGATGAGCTACTCAGAGCTCCTATTGAATCTGCAGCTGCTTCTCTCTGTCCTCAGAAAACTTCTGGCTTGATTGACAGATGGAGAGATAACCACATGAGGAGGAGACCAGATACCAGTCACTGGCTTAAATCAGAGTTGCCTTAGATCTATGAAAATTACAGCTCTTATTTTTAGCTGCTGATGTGGCAGCCATTTGTCACAAACTGAAACAACTTCTGAGTAAGTATAAATCCCTTTTCCAGAATTTTAAGCCACTTCAAATTTACCCAGGTTCAAACCAGTAGGTTTGCACTGGTGGCTTATCAAACTTAGCAGATAAGTTTAAAGCAAGAAAGAGTTTTTATTGACACCAATAATTTTTTCAGGGATGAGCTACAACAATTAGAAACTTTTCCCAAGCTCTTTTGCTTTCTTTGTGGGACTGCTTGATCTTGTGGTTTCATTAGAAACTTTAGCCATGCAGGCAGGTATATATAAATCACATGTACTGATTGCTGTCAAAACAGTAATTTTAACCTGTTCCAATCTGAAACATGCATTGCAGATGTTGATTAGGATAACTACATGTCTCACTGAGGTACTCTGTAATAACTGGGGAGATGCAAGGCTCATCAGTCTTCAAGGTAGTGGCTAAATCTAGATCCCCTTCTCCTATTACTTCAGTAAACCATGTACAGGAAACAGATGTTGTTTGTCATAAAAAATAGTTTTCAAACTTTCAGGTCATAGAGTTTGGATCCTAAGTAACATTTATGTCTTTACACGGAACATATAAACAGTGGACTAGACTTTTTCTCCCAATATTTAGGGTTCTAAATGCCCTATTTAGTGCCAAAATAATTTACTGAATTGCTGTCTTAAGATATGGGGGCTTTCTTTTTTTTTTTGCTGTAGAAGTTATTGTCCTATTACTCCACCCTGAAATTTGGTATGATTAGTATTACACAAATTGGCAAATACACAGGAAGTACAGTGGGTGCTTGAAAACTTGGAGGCTGCAATCTGAACTGGGAAACAAATGCTTTTGCATTTTGTCAAGAAAGGCAAGAAAAAAGGTAAGAAAAAAGGTAAGAAAAAAGGCAAGAAAGAGCTGATGGATCTGGAGAAGAGCCCTGCCTCCCGATCAGAGTAAGCTTTCTCTCTCTCATCTATTTTCTATGGGATGGTTACCTGGGAGTGCTGTCTGGCTGGGATCCATCACATGCTTCCACCAGATTTCTGATTCAGGGCATACTGCAGTGCACACCTGCAGTTCAGTTTAGATGCACTCAAAATTAATGTTTTGGCCACGCTTCAGCTCTGCAGTGATAGGATCTGCCTGGCCACCCAGGCAGAGATCCTGTCACCAGTGGCTTCCCACAGCGCTGGCACAGGAACCTGCCAGCCCTACCTAAGGGATGCAGACCTGCTTTGTCTCTGACACCTGTTTCAATTTCTCTGCCCTACATTTAAGAGAATAATACAATATTTCTTTGCTCCAGCAAGACCAAAAACCCACTCCATTTCTTTATTTTTTTCTCCTGATTCACCTAACCTTGATTTGGTTTTGTTGTTTGAGTGTTAAAGAAGGTATTTTTTTATTTCCTTATTTCCTTAAGGGAGGGAAAGCTGCCAATGAACATTAAACATGCTGTGGTCCAGTTCTTGCACAAGAAGCCATGATTTGATGCTAACTTACTTACCAGTCAGGCCTGGCCTTAGAAGTTCAGTGCTTTAGGCAAGATAGATTTGTTGAGATTTTTTAAGTTTTTCTTCTCACATGCCCAGTTAATATATTTTAAAAATTGATAGATAAATATAAATACACATATGTGTGCAGGTATTGGTGTGTGATTGTTTACAAGTGTTATGCATATATGTGCAAACACATAATATGACATATTTCATTGTCTGAGACAGCTACACTATAACTGAGGTACATGCCTTTACCCATGCTGTATTGAATTAGTGTTAGCTCCATCTTACTGGATGCCTTTGAACAGGTCTTGGAAATTATACACACATATGAGTGGCCTCAGGCAGCTGCCCCCTTTTTTATTTTCTATGTCACCATAAAATATTTTAGTCTTTCTTCCCCAGGGACAGAACATTGTCTGAAAACTGGGTCCATTATGCAGCTACACATCACTAGTTATACTCCATTAGTTAAAAAACCCCAGTATTATTTGTCAGCCCTGAAGAATCAGAAGGATCAAGCTGGTCCTTCTAAAAAGGATATGTTCCCAGTTTCACAAGGGCCATAAGACCAGATTTTCCAAGCACAGCAGTGAGTTAAGTAACTATAACTTTATCTTTGTGTATATATATACCTACAGTTATGTAACGTCATAGTCCAATTCATCATGCCTGACTACATATAGTAAAGGGCATGCTGGCAATAGGTTGTCTGGATTACTTTCTTGGTTTACAGCAAACTGCATTTTTACTGAGTATAAAACAAGACAGTCTTCAGATGGTGTGAATGTTTCCGAACTCTGTTTATTCTGAAAATAAAAAACCCCAACATTATGCTCTAGACCAAACTCTCTGTGATCAAATTTTTCACATTTTAAAACTTTCTAAAAGCCCCCCACAGTCTGTTTTTTTAATAACTTTCAAAGATGGAGATGAAGTAAAATTTGGAGTCTGTAGAAGGTGTCTGAGGAGGAGTTTTCTGCAAAATCTGGAGGGCATCAAGGACATCAAGCTGTCTAATGTGACAGAAGGACAAACCATAGTTACCTATCCAGCAAAGGAACTAGAAGTTTGCAAAACATTGGGAACATGACTACTATCACAGAGACAAGAGCAAATGTGAGCTCTAGGAGAGTCAGTGAGTTCATGTTTAAAGTAAAAAAAAAAAAAAAAAAAAAAAAAGCCACTTTATTGAGTTCCAAGATCCAGCTATTTTAAATGCATAATTTATATATTTGACTTTACCAGAATTTATGGATGTCTTGGCATTCAAAATCTGCATCACAGATTCAGATGTAGAGGGCTTGAAAATAAATAAATAAATACTAAAACCTACAAAGTTTAAATACTAAAACCTACAAAGCAAGCCAAAGATATCTTCATGTCTATTCTAAACAAGTTGATATTCTACCTTCAACATTTCCAGATGAATATTATTATTTTTCCTAGACTAGTTTTCTATGGTGATAAGAAGAAAGGGAATTAATTACCCTACCTGTATGGGAAAAAAATGGTTACTTTAGTTTAGATTTGAAGTCTGTTAGGTGTATTTTGAAGGTGAGTACATCTTATAAGTCATTTCGCTTAATAAGTATTTTTACTCTTTCCTTTTTTTTAAAAGTAACAAAAATATTAATTATTTATCTTTTTGTTTATGCATTCAGTTAGTTGTATTTTTGTTATATTCTGTGTAAATATCAATCTTCTTGTTAGGAAGGAAGCTGTACTTTAATTTTAACATTTTATTTCCTCATTTTCCTAGAGGTTTTTGAGTTAGGGTAACAACACATCTCCTTCTTGGTAGTCTAACTCATCCAATCTCTACTTAGAGTTTTTTGTTTCATTGATTTAGTCTCCCAATGCCTGTAATATGATAAATATGTGGAAACTTGAAAACCGTATCTTGTTTACATGGCTATGCAGCTGCCAAAACAGCTGCCATTTCAATTTTTGAAAAGGAAACAAAAGGCCTCTTATCTGCTGCAGAGGAAAAATAGACCGATCCTTCCATTCACTTTTAGTGTATCTCAAACACATTTAATGTCGTAGAAAATCCAACACTTGAAAAAGATATCAACCTCTGTGAATAATACTGAAATGCATTTGGTGAAAATAATTTATTTTCTTATATTAAATCTTTTTTTTAATGTGTCAAGGTTACAAAGAATTGAAAACTGCAGAAGATGGAAGTACTTCCAAAGAGTTCAACACTCACACTACACAATGTAATTTCTGTTCAACAGATATCAAACAAAGAAAAATAAAACTAGTATTGATGGGTCCTGGTGGATGCTGATATTTCCCTTAGAAATAAAATTTAATATTTTCAAAAAATTGCTAAAGTGAAAAATTGTTTAAGTGAATAAAAAAAGTAAATGTAATTTTTTTAAAAAAATATTTCTTTCAGATAACATCATTATTGATATTGACCATAAAATGGTGTACACACAAAAGCACTCTAATTTATACCATTCTAGACTCATCTTCAAAAAAAAATTGAAGAAAAATATTTATCATTTTCATGGAAAGCATTGAAAATGTATTTTTAGGAAATATTTTGCTTTTGCTGAATCATAATTTATTAGTGGAAAGATGTTCAGTGAGATCCTCAAAATCCAGACCTGAGCATTTTTGGCTGGGAACAAAATCAGTCACAAGTCTATATCTCACAAAAGGATGCAGGACCAGAATTTTAAAAGGAAAGTTCCATCTTCTGCTGGAGAACTCTTTGCTGACACAGAACAGCAGAGTTACCAAATCTTCCACCAACTGCTAGATTTAGGATCAATATTTGCCAAAACTTTTCCGTGGGAGCATAACTTGAGTTACTCATGCTAATAACACAACACACAAGCTATAGACAGCTTGTGTCTGAGGAATTTATACAGATGGTCTCAGTGTATTTTAAAACAACACTCAGTGGCTTTTAAAATGTGTCATATCCCTTCCCATAACCCTTCCAGATCTGTGATGAGTTAAGTTTGACCTTGTCAAATAATCTTAAAAAAACCAGAAATAGAAAACAAAATTCTTTTAGTAAGAGTTCTCATCATGATATATCTACATATCAAGTATACATAATTTGTATCTGTAAATATATAATTTAGCTACCTGTCTCTGTCTCATCATGATTATAGCTCCTATAAAACCTGCTGCTGACATTTAACTTCTATACTTCATTTCATTGCAACTTGGACTAGGGGAAGTCTATTATTTGCGCCACTTTCAGATACTTATTTTTAATTAGAACTTATTCGTTAATCTCTGAATTTGCACTTGAATTCAAGTTACAATAAAAGTTAAGAAAATAGACAATAATTTCAAATTTTCTTTGTTAACCAAATGTAATAGTTTTAAAATGTGATCTATTTAGCTGTACCTTACTCAAATTCTAAATCCTTTAGGGGTAAACCAAGACTTTTTCTCTAATGACCTCTCTCAATGTATTCTGTATATACTGCCAGGAATATAAACATAAATAATATCTACGTGATAACATTTTTCTGTAAAGAAGCATTTATTCCTTGAAACAAAATGTTCATGCTGTATTTTATGAAACTAGCCGCAAAAGAATGATATAGGGAACAGCACACATTCTTGTGACACTACATTTTCAAAAATAAGAGATATCTTTTACATAACATAATGCAGCATTCAAATCTATTGTCGGAGGTTTTATTTTTCAAAGTATGACCTAATCTGCTGTCCTGTCATTGTTTTGGCAGAACATGAAACAGCAAATATGTTAAATTTGAGTGGTTTCTTGCAATGTTATTCTATCAAACTGGCAATTTCCGAAAGGATTTGGAAAGGAGTTTGCAATTCCTTAGACACCAGGGAGGTCCAGCAATGTCTGCCAAGATGATCTGCAGCTCAAGCTGGTCCTAATATCTGAGCACATAAAAACATTCCTTTTACTCCAATTTATTTTTAGGCCTAATCTTAAACAGATTTGAGAAACTTTCTGAGTATCCACTGTTAGCACTTCCGAATGTAAAGGACTTGATATTAGTATTTTTATACTTTGTGGCACACAGAAAAATACACATTGCTTTCTCAGAGGGTATTTAAACAGAGCATTTTAATTGCAAAACTGAAACCATTCCATCTGAAAAGAGAAAGCAAGCAATAACCAGAGAGTAGATGTTGCAAATAAGGACAGGGTGTACCCTAGGAGTCTTATCTGTGTGAGCATGTACTTAATCTGTAGGCTATGTACTTCACACACTTTTTATTATCGCCAACAAATCATGATGTTTCCAAGATGGTAGCAATGTGGAAGAAATCTGTGATTCTGTTGTGGTTTGGAGCCAGCTCAAATTGTAGCTTCTGAAAAAGATCTAATTGGAAACCTAATTCTTCAGCTAGACTTATTGGTCTCAAGCCTTAGAGCAGGGACCAGAGCTATGTGGGATAAGATAAGTCTGTGGACTTAATACTAACATGATGGATGAAGCAGAAAACCTGTAAACCTGAAATCATTTAGTTTACTCTGTCATTGCCCTTTGGGATCACCATAGCCTAGCATCAAGCTACCAAAACCTCTGAGTGTCTGGATATGTCAATTATGTAAAACTCATGAGAACTTATTGCCTGTGAATAATATTAACCTCAGAAAACTTATCTTGTATGTTTCTTGCAAGAGAGATGTGTCTACTTTTATGTTTTTATGACTTGGCATAGAAAGTAACTCATTTTGAAGTGCTAATGGAAAAATATTCTATTTGCCAGCAAAAATAAGGAAAAGCACCAACTATGGAGACAATCCATGAAAAGCAGATGCTCCTGAAGACTGCTCAACTTCTTGCTGGAGAGCATAAAAATTAAGTAATATTTTCTAGGTCTCCTTGTGCAGAAAAGGAAACGCACAGAGGCAGGAAAACCTAATGACGCATATAAAAAACTATGATAATGGAACAAAGCAAAATTGAAGGGTACATTTTGGGTTTGGTGTTTTTTTCTGTTCTGTTTTGTTTGCTTTAATTTTCCTCAGAAAATGATACTGGCATATTGGTTTTAAGGTAACTTTGTGTAAAAAAATTTTCTAAATTCTGTTTCTGCAGTCTAGAAATGCATACAGAAGTAATTTAGTTTCACATTACAGGCATTATTATCAAAATGATTTTTCTACCTGTACTTATAAAGCTTCTTATATGTTCCCAAAATTCAAATCCTTAATTTCTTTGAAGCAAAGAAGACTAAGAAGACACAGCTGAAATTTGGACCAAAGGGCACACCAGTTTGGATGAAATAAAGTTGTGAGACTTCACAGGACATATTTTGCATATTCTTGTATATTTTGAATATAACAGGGGAGGATAGCTAGAGTACATAAGGTTTGTCATCTGGAACGTATGGTCCTCACTGACTTTTTTTATGTTGACTTTAGTGGCATAATCCCAACCATCCAGTTTAATCTAAATAGATACTTCTCTCTGTTCTTTCATAAAAAGATGAGATGTGAAAGACAAGGATGTTATCCTCCTGAGATGGAAGCCTTTCTCCTGAGTAGACTACAGAAAATCATGTCCACCTTCTCTCTTGAATGAATACCAATGGACAAACAGGCATCAAAAATCCTGTTTCCAGGAGCAAGCAAAGTAGGGATTCTCTTTGAAGTGTCTGTAAGTAGTGTATTTAAGTAGAGAGAGCATCAAGGTTTTATGTAAGGCACATATTCTTATTGGAGAGTGTCATGTAATGCACATGAGTATGGAGAAGCCACATCTCAAAAAAAAAAAAAGGGGGGAAGATGAGGTAAGAAATTCAGTAGAATTGCCATTTTTTTGTAATGAGACATCGAGAAATTAGAAACAAATGTCAAATATTATTCACAGAGATTGGTGAACATTTTAGATAATACTAATGGACAGAAATTAGAGCTTTAAGTATGTGTTTGAAGTATTTATATGTTTGAGATTTTTTTTTTCTAATTTTAGTATTAAATGCTATTGCTTGCATATTTACAGCGGCCAATACTAAGTAATTGAAAGAACTGTAGTTGAGTCAAGCCTCTCTATCAGAGCTACTTATTTCCTCATGCATCCTAGTTACATGAAGTTTGATGTAGTTGCAGGTGAAATGGACTGTGGAAAATGCCACAATATTATTCCAGTTGTTTGAGGCCTCTCATCCAGGAGCATCCCACAAAATGCTGTTCAAATGGTGAAGATCATAGCTGCTACTCAAATTAAGGAGTATGGGATAGATTTAGACAATTTCACATAATTACATCAAGGTCAACCACATGGTTAATATGTGTCATATTTAACCTATTATTTTTGATAGGATGCCAAATCACTGAAGCTGAAGGGAAGCTGGATTGTGTTGATTTCTGTGAAAGATGAACAGATTCCAGGGGTGTTTAATCAGGCAGTTTCAGATTTTTTTATGAAGATTGTGCATTTGAATTGTATACTTCTTTAACTCTTATTGAATTGTCTAAAAATGCTAAGAGAGATAGTACATGTAGCAAGAAAACAAAGATTTTTCATGCTTGAGATTTAGTACTGGCTTTCAGTTCTTAAAGGCTTTAATTGTTGACAGATTATTTAAAATTGTAGTATCACAAAAAATTTAAGTAGGAAGGGACTACAGGAAGACATTATTCTGCCCTTCTGCCCAAAGAAAGGACGGCTCTGAGTTTTGTTCTGCATTTCTGAAGAACTCAGTGGTTGCAGTGCTTGCATTTACACAATATCCTGGACTTTTTTCACTTCCCATGGAAAGAAGGACAAGGGAGGAATAAATGATCTAGGGGAAGTGATGGGAAGTATATTTTTCACCTTTGTTATCTGCAAGCAGGAGCAAAGAAAAGGCTGTGTGTTTGTGCCTTTCCTAGCTGAGTACGTGGAGCTGTGACGCAATAACAAATGATGCAGGTTCGGTGACCCTGCCCTTAATAGAGGTCTTTAAAGTGCCAACAATGTCGTCAATTGGTCTGCATCCCTTGGGACACAATCTCATAATCCATCAAGCTTTAATAATTTCCTAGGATTAAAGGAATAATTACTCTGCAGCTCTGTGCAGAACACATATCTTTGCCACTAGCTAAGACTCAGGGTTCTGTTAGCTCTGCAGACAAGCAGCAAACTTTCGAAGATCTTATTGTTCACTGTGGACATTAATTCTTCTTTCATCTGCGCTTCAGAAAAGAATTGCCATGTTTTTAAAAGCATGTCCTTTTTTTTTTTTTCCCACTCTAATACTGACTGCTTACTAAACACATGGGCTTTGCTAATGAGTGTTGATCCAGTTTGATCTCAGCTAGGAAATTTCATCTACTGGTTCCTTCACCCAAAAGAAAAATAATGAGTGATGCTGATGTGAATATAATGACAAAACCATATACAGTAAGATGGGAAATTTTGGAAACTACAAAATAGAACATAATCAAATTATATACTAAGGAAAGAGGAAGAATATAGGATGCATGGTGCCTAGGGATTCTAGGATAATGCTACTTCTGTGTCGTACCAAATGACATGAAAAAAATTGCAAAATGTTGTACAGGTGCATATATATTTATTAAATGTGCATATGTCTGTCCTTTCCTGTTTGTTACTCCTTTGGTGATCCTCAAATATTCTAGTTACAACATTCAGAAGGAAAAATATCCAGATAGAAGTTGTATACCAGAGAAAAAACTGATTATGTTATATTATGTACCTGAGAAAAAACTAATTTTGCTGACATTTTCATTTAAGTCCAGTTCATTAAAAAAACTCATGGCTGTAATTAACAGAGAGCACTGTGAGAAACTTATTCATCTTACAAAAATGAATAATTTAGCAGCATACATTTTTACATCTTCAGAGTATATATAAAATATATTAGAATGCCCCCAATGACTCGACAATACAGACTGTGTGTCTGAGATAAAAATTTCTTGCTCCTATCTAAGAATAATTCTGTGCTTAATGTAATTTAAAAAAATATTTATACTCAAACACATTCAATGATGTTTTATGTAAATCAACATCTGGTGTACAATTTCAGTCAAGTTTGGTATGAATGATCCTTAGAAGTGCCTGTGAAGCTCTTCCTAAAACAATGAGGTCTCAGGCAACTGATTGCATTACAACACCTTAAGAAGGTATTGTCCCCCCAAAAGATGATTATAAAAATAGGCATAATTTGCTCTAAATACAAGTTAATGTAATAAAATTCATAATGGTGCCTCATGGTGACTCATATGGCTTTTGATAACATTTAACTTTGAATATGCAGGAACTCCAGAGCATCCCCAATTAGCCTCTCCTGAGATGGTTGTTATGGCCTCCCACATTTGTGTGTCCTGGTTGTACAGATCTGTGTGTTTCAGTGCAAGCAGAGCTGAGATCATGAATTCATCTGCTGCAGGCATAGCAGGAGCTATCAGATGCTATGCAATTTTTTCTTTTTTTTTTAAAGTAAATATTCAGTTTTCAGTTTGGTTAAACACACTCTTACCACATGTTCCATCCTACAGAAGAAGAAGAAGAATTAGAAGTAAAAATGTGAGAGAAAGGGGGAAAAAAGTAAGGAAATGAGAGATAATATGTTCCTGTCACTAAAGACAACTATGAAATTATTTCCATTTCATCAGGATGTTAAACAGCAAGCTCCAAAGTTAGACACTTTAAATCATATTAGTAGAAAATTCACACCCTAGATATTTAAAACATCTGGAAGAGGGTATCTCAGCAGAATTTCAGTGAGAAGTTCTTAATTTCAAAGTCTTGGAAAATGGAAATAATAAAGAGGTGCAGAACTCTATTATTTTTTTACATAAAATAAGGAAAATATTAGGTCTTAATAGTTAATTTGTCAATATAGGGGAGAGTAGATACAGGACTTTACCAACAAAAATATTAAGAGAGACTACCGCCAGTAACAGCACTTGAAACAGTGTTATGGGGAATAAAATATTAGACTTGTGCCATGCTATTTAAATTGAGAGAACAAGTTTGAGAAAGCATGAAACCAACCTTATCGAATTCTACATTGCTGCAGGACCACATACAATCTACCTGTAAAGTTTCTCCTCCAACTTTAGATTTTAGAGATACTATAATCCCTAAGTGTTTCCACTTCTGTAGAACCACATGCCAGTTCTTGAATAAGTGGTTCAAATCTTGTTAGCAGTCAAATGGATTTTGTCTGTCATTATGCCAGTGGATTTGCTGAACTGATCAATGCTGTCTTACAACATGCTGAGGCAAGGTTTCTCTTTGTACTTGTCCTTCATATGTTAAAGAATACAAGGGCTTTTGACACTATGCAATTTTTAATTTGTTTTTGCCATATTTGATGTTGCTGTCGTCTGGACTATTTTCTCCTGGTCTCTATTTAGGCCAGTAATACCTTTCTTTTAAGAAGGAGGTTGAAAGTCACAGGAATCTCATCTGTATATATTAGGGCAAAATAGAACTGGAATTATTATTTCTAACATTTTATGCAAAGTACATAAATTATTTTGGTGCATAATGAGCTTGTTTTTCATCTTGAAGGACTTTCTTTTATTTTACTGGTATAACCTGCCAGGCAGTATTCTGAGATTTTTTGCTTCCCAAAAGAAAGAATTTGCTTTCTGATTCCTACATATGACACTGGTCTTTTCCATATTCCATCTTGTTCAATTTGAGCATTTTCTTGGCGTTCACTAATTTATTTTAAATTCTGATCACAGAATCTTAAATTTATTCAGCCTCTGTGGCCTTGCTATCCTCTGTAAATGCCATCAATATAAATTCGATTCTGTAACTGAAGTTGTTATGGCACAGAATTAATTAATCCAGGCTCAGGGTAGACTTTTAGATAATCTTATTTGGAATAGGTTAAAAATATGAGATTAATATATTGATAACCATTATTTGAAGCAAGATACACAGATTCTCCCTCTCCTGATTGACTGGACTAGATCCAATTTGGAAACAAGCTAGCCTCACTTACATTGCTGCGCTTCTTTCAGTATCAGCTTGGTACATCATCAGAGGGTGGTACAGGGAGATAAATCTTCCAAGGCTGTTACCAGCCTAGGGATTGCCCAGTGGAGGCTTGTTCAACAGGTCTGAAAAAAACTGGGGAATGTTGGAGTACATATTCTCTATTACAAGGTTGTGTAATCTACTGAGTCCTCGTAATTACACAGCCTGTATAGAGACTTTCTTTGTGTGCTTGCCTGCCTACATAATTTGTAATGATTTTAGAGCTATTAGACCAGCCTAGACACAACCTCTATTTTTGTAGGTTTCCACAGTGACCAAAGGATCTGGGAAAACCTCAGATCTCTCTCTCAGCTGACCGTACCCTCTATGAGTCTTGAGCATTAAAGTGTAAAGTTAATGAGAAGAGTACATCCAAGAAAATCTAGTTTCTAAGCAATGTGTTGAAGGTGCAATAGGTTTATTTGGGGAAGGAGGGTACAATGGAAGTTGCACCTTTCTTGAAAAAAAGAGTTTTATACCAGATAAAAGAAACAAAAATTTCTCCATTGCTTGCAAATCAGAATACATTCCTAAAGGACCTTCCTAGTTAGCATAGAAATCCTGACCATAGGGTTTAGATGACCAGGAAATGGATCTCTTAAGTCTGTCACACAAATATGAAGCCCTGGAAAGTATAATATAGTGTTACACAGTACAGGTGCATTGCTGAGATGACTTGATGATGATAACTTAGAGGAGGAAGATCTATTTTTTGCAGTTGAAAAAAGAATTTTGTCAGTGACAAGAAGGATGACTTACATGCCTCACATTCCTCAGAACTGAAAATAATGAAGGGAGGGAGGAGAGGGAAAAAAATCAAATTTCTACTAAGGAATCAGCAGGGAACTTAATGCAGGTGCAATATTTCTCAAGACAAAGAGGTTTTTTGTTCCACCTCCATCTTATTCCATGAAAATCAACTCCTTCCCTCTCCCTCTCTTTATCAGCACAAAGTAGATTAAAATGTTGACAAAGATATTTTTACAGTCTTTATTCAAGGTGTTGGAGCAGGATTAACTTCCTACAGAACTTAAAATAGTTACATTAAGTTAGCAGAGTTCTATATAGGTTCATTAACCTGTGCAGTTTTACCAACTATGCTGAATTACTTTCTGCTTCTACTACTGCATGACTGTAACCTTCTGTACTCTCTCAAATCTATGAAAAACCCCCATATATTTCATTGAAACAGCATCCAATCACTGAAATGACAGCTACAAATATGCTTTAACTCCAGAATTAATCAAGACCATGCGTAACTCCTGTATTTCTGGAATCCATATTAGTTCGTTCTGAACAACAGAAAATGTAGGTTTCCTGCAGGTAAACATTTAATATTGTTGGAAAAGCTTTTTTTTTTTTTGCTTTTACTGGGAGTTATTTGAACTGAATTTTGAAGCTAGAATACGACTTCACTTATGTATATAAGTATCTAAAGTGGGGCCAAGAGGGTGAATCCAGGCCCTTCTCAGTGGTGCCAAGCATTAGGACAATGGGTATTGTGCAGAAACTGATGCACTGGAAGTTCCATCTGAATCTGAGGAAGAATTTCTTTACTGTGCAGGTGATCAAGCACTGAACAGATTGCCCAGAGAGGTTGTAGGATCTCCCTCACTGGAGGTATTCCAGAACCTTCTGGACACAATCCTGTGCTTTGTGCTCTAGGATGACCCTGCTTGAGCAGGGAGATTCGACCCGATGAGCCACTATGATCCCTTCCAACCTGACCAATCCCATAGCCCTGTGATTCTGTGATTCACTGGGCAATGTCTGGAGACTGCTCAGTGGAGGGGATTTTGTACTGTACTGACTCCCAAACAATGGGCAGAATTTGGGAGACTTCTCTTAGCACAACCCAGACTTCAAATATTTAACAGGATAAATGATTTTCAGAGCATGGGAACACTTTCTAGTGCCATTTAAGCAAGTATGGACAAGGATTTGACTACAAAACTCAAAGTGTGGAGAGAAGCAAGTCCTTTGGCAATAGACAGGTCCAGTCCTTGCAGACATCTTGTCAAGTCCTACAGATATTGTAGCAAGGCCTTTACTGTTTGATAACAACTTCACAGTGTTTTTTAAATGCAAGCATGATAGAAGTCTAAACTGACAGCCTGGATCTTTTTATTTAGGGCATTAATATTAACAAATGGAGAGAATCCAGAGATGCCTGTCTTGCTGAACAAAACTGAGATTTGCAACTCCAAAATACATAATGAATTACCAGTTTTAAGACACTTGTAGAGGTAGATTCTTCCATAAAAAAGAAAGTGCCCTTCAGAATGCATATTGATAAAATTTTATCCTCAAAATTACTCACAGATTAAAAAACTAGAAAAGTATGAAATTCCAGACTGATGATATTTTTTTCTTCTATTTTTTCATTAGAATAAACAAAATGACAAAAACCTGCATGTTTGGAAGCTTACATAGGATAATTTAAATTTACGCTTAGTCATTTGAATTATTTTGCAGAATACGTACAACATTAATTGTGTTCACCCAGTATTGTGTGTGACAGAATACAGAACAGAATGCATTTTATGTGTCCCTGCTTAGGTACATATTATCTTATTTTGGAAGTGTTCTCAAAATTCAGATGAACAGTCAACAAGTGTGATACTGTTGCACATGTCTGAGACCCAGGATCCAATAAATAATCATAACCAACCTGTGAGACTTATATTGACTAAACAAGATATTCATCAAGACAAAATCAGATCTGGAACCCCATTTAAAAAAAATACTAACTCAAAGGCATTGTTTCAAATATCAATGTGCATTAATATACCCACTAATGTTCCTTCCATAATACATCTTCATATCCTTAACTGAAGGCAGAACTCATTGTGTCATCTATTCATACATGTACAATTTATAGTTTCTAAACTGACAGAGTGATTGATTTACATGGAACACAGTAACAAACAGAATATAGTGCACATGCAGATACAAAGTCACTGAGTGTCCAAGCCATACTTCGTTATCCAAATTCATTTGAATTTTAAAACTCCTATCAGAAAATGGTTTTTATTCTATTCTATGTAATAATTTTTAATTTTTTTTTTGTGCGTGTAGAAATCAGTGAAATCATTAATAGAAAAATAATTATACAGGACAAGCAGTTTATGTTTACTACATTATTCCTCCAGTGACGAGGATGAGGCAGATTTTTTTTACTATAAGAACCAATTACTGAGGAAATGCTGTATCCAGGTATCCATATATCACTACTAGGGGACAGAATTTGGCCTGGAATTTTGTATTTTTCTATCAACTTTTGTTCAGGTATTATGCAGGTGTAATTTGAAGACCAAAGGATGTATTCTGCCTTCATTTGTCACACCATAACAGCACCTTAGCAAAATAACTGCAGTGCACCTATAAGAGGGCCCACAGAAACACCAGTGGAAAATCCATGAAGTACAAATGTGTAGGATCTTCAGGAAGTATTTATGTAGGACTGAGCATATCTGTACTCAGGCCCCTGAGACAGAGTCTGATAAAGTGTGAATAGCAATTGGATTTTAGTTTAGATTTTGTTTTGTTATTTTGATTCATACCCGGACTCCTCCCTTTGAAATCAGTAGAACCATTACCCATTCACACCACTGTAATGGTGTGCAGAACTCAGCCACCTTATTTTTAGCTTCTTTTGAAAAGAACTCTGAATAATTCAGGCACCTATAAAGAAGAAAAATTGTTATGTGAAATCTGGAGTGCTGCATCTTCTATCAAACAGGCAGGAAGAACATCGACTATTTCACTTTGAAAATGCACCAGCAAGAGTTAAGTGAAGTGGGAATGGCAGCACATAAACCAGATCACAACAGCTGCGCTCCATGTCCACTACATCTCTACAGAAAGAAGGAGCATTAACTTTAATTGTATTTCAGTCATTGGCTTAGATGATCTGGTGGCAATGCAGGGACGTTGGTATAATTTTTTTCTTGGCTGTGGTCCACTTTGCCTCAACATTAAAATAATGGAATGCAGCCATAATACCAGAAACACCCTGAAAGAAGCTTATGGTGTGTCCAGGAGACGAGAGGATTCTATATGACTGATTTCAGCTGGAAATGCTACAGCAGCATGTGGAAATCTTGAAGTGTAAGTGAGAAAAGAGAAGTGTGATTTAACTGTAAGCAAAGCCTTCCTTCCTGACAGCTCTGCAAAGCTGCAAGGGACAGCCAAGTATTCCCATGGAATAGTGAGTGCACATATTAAGGAGGAAGGGTGTGTTAAATGGTTAAGATGTAGTGACCTTGTTTCAGGGAGCCATAGTAAGCCATGAGGTGTAAGGAAATGGTGAACTTAAATAAAATTTGATAGCAGATTAACACAAACATTTGAAGAATTAATTTTGTAACTGCATCATAGGCAAAATACCGATCCCGGGCCCACTTCTATAGTGCAACAAATTTCTGTCAGTATAATTTAAAAAGACGTGTCCAACTAATTTCTTGAAGTCTAAATATGTTCTTTGTTCTAGTTTCACATTTTCCATACTTTCCCTACATTGAGATTTGCAACTCCAAAATACATAATTAATTACCTGTTTTAAAGCATTTGTAAAGGTAGGTTCTTCCATAGAAAAGAGAGTGTCCTTCAGCATGCATATTGATAAAATTTTATCTTCAGAATTAGTCACAGATAACAAAAATAGAAAAGTATGAAATTCCAGACTGTTGACAAATATTTATTATTTTTTTTCTATTTTTCCATTAGAATAAACAAAACGACAAAAACGCCCATGTTTAGAGGTTAGCAAATAAACAATATGTGCTAAGTTAGTAGGGTCTCTAGAATTTCTTTTCTTCTTTTCACTGTAGGGAAGTTTTGGATTTATCTCTTCCTATCACTTTCAGCTTTAGCTGTGACACTACCTCAGTGATTTTGTAAAGAACTTCACTGAGGGCATATGGCAAATGCCAGTGACTCAGATGTTAATACTGCATTTCTTATCAGCTATTTTCTTGATGACAAACTGTGTTTCCAGAAAAAAAGCTGGGCTTGGACAATAGCTTCTCTCCATAGTTATGGGAAGCAGAATAGCCACTCCATAGTTTTCTCTCTCAGCTTCCTTTTATAAACCAGATTTTGACCTGGTTTAATCATCATTAAACTTAAACAAATCCTTCTGAAATGCCACAGGTGTGATCATATGCCAGAATAAAAATTATCTGGTCAAGTTTGAGGCAAATGAAGCAAAGCATTTCTGTTGATGTGAGGCTTCAGACCGAAGTGCTCTCACATTAGGGTTTTTTTCTGTTTTCTCTCTTTTCACTTGCCAAAGTTTCAAAATGGTTTTGCCTGAAATCTGCAAATCAGCTTAATTTTTTTTGACAAAAGTAGCAGAGTCAAAAGGGCTGTGCCAGAGGGCTGGCCTGAAGGAAGAGCGGACACAGGGCGCCACATGAGAGAGCAGTAAACTGTCTGACAAGGTGTGTCCTGGGAATAACAGAACACAGCTCTTGTTCCACCAGTTTTGGAAGCTTTATGAGAGGAGCAGAACAAGAAAATACCTTTTAATGTAGTTGTTTGTTGTATAAGGAGGATCTCCTTTTGCAAGTATTATCATGGGACTATTCACATATCTATTTCAAAGATTCTGCATAAAGTGAACACTGAGAAAAGGTATATTAGCACATCTGAGAGTCAAACAGAAAAAAAAAATACTTCTTAGACACCTTACCAACCCTTGCAAATTCTCTTTACTCCTGCATATTTCATTTGAGTACATGTGAAATTTCACAGCTGAATTTTGCACAAGTACAGTAGTGGAAGAGGCTTGAACTACTTTGGAACCTTAATCACTAAAGCAGTGTCCACTGCTCATCATTGTTGCTTTTAAGATGAAATTATATTTTTCAGAGTAATTCTTATGATTGGTGATATATTATGCTTCAAGATAGTGGCTGAAATTGCTTTTGTTGAGACCCATACTCTGGTGAATGTGAAACCAGGAAGCTAAGCTTGGTGGCTGCTTCTGCTTTTCACTCTTCCTAGATTTGGAAAGTCTCTTTTTTTCACATCAAGTGACAAACATACTAGGATTCCTTTAGCTATAGATTTTGCCTCTGGGCCTTATCAGGAATTAGATGTGTCTCACAGAGCAGGCTTTGGTTCATACACCATAATCAGCTAAACACCCTCTGAACAAATATCCTTTCATGGACAGTAATCTTCATTCCTGATTTTGGAAACCAGTCAGCAAGTAAGGAAGTAATTTATTTTTATTTCCAGTACTGTACATGTGGGTGGGTATATTAAAAGAACTAAACCAACATTGGTCCTCCATGTTATCCTTCCTCTGTGATTGAAGGAAGTTGTCACAGTTTAATGGCCTTCTCTAATGTAAAAAATAGCTAAACAAATTTTAGTTTTTACCAGTTTTTTATTTAAGATTTTAGTGCTTGATTTCCTAAAGAGCAGTTAATGATAAGTTCTTGAACTTTCTTTTCTTTCTGAAAAGCCTTGCAAATCAACTAAATTGCCTTATACTATAATTTGCATAACTTTTGAACAAGATAGTCACTGTAGTCCAGGTAGTCCATGTGTCCTGTTAGGGATCAAACATTCATTTCAATCAAATAAATCTCTGTTTTCCCCCGCTAAGCAGTGTTATATATCTGTGCTGAGTTTGAGATTAAAAGATCAGGGACTATGAAAACAATTAGACATTTGTTCTACCATATCCCTTCTTGAAAAAGAAGAGCTTCTCTGTGAAAGAAAAACAACAAATTCATGGTTCTTTTTGAGATAGGATGCAGTGATCTATTACAGATAAGATGCACTCCTTTTTGCCCTATTCAAATATTAAGCTATCTAATGCAAATATTTTTTCCCAGTAACTGAAATCATTCATTTACCCACACCTCTAGAAAACCCTGAATGCAAATGTCTTTCATATACTCAAGTAGCTTTCACTAGCTTCTTTTCATGAAACACTAATGGCTTTGTATTGTGACTGTTGTTTTCTCCCTAAGATTATAAAACTTTTTAAGGGTTGCATGAAAGCAAAGAGTACTTAGTGGTTTATTGTTTCACATCTACATTTTTTCTATCACATTTATATTAACCATCTGTGTTGTAAGTTTTAGACTTGAATTTTTCATTTTAATTTCTATAGAGTTTACAAATACTTTTAATGTATGTATTTTGGATGTTATATGTTATGTTATTATTTAGGTCCAATTTACCTGTAAAGTCATCCTCTACCTTAAACATACTATATAATTTATCCTAAGTCTTTTCTGCTTCTCTTTCATGTTGTTTATTTTACTGCTAACTTTTAAAGAAATTTAGTATAAAATATATGCCTTTTATTCTTTGCTTTTCTTTGTAAAAATTTGTGATGATTTAAATCCTTAAAGCAAACAGTAGTAGCTCTGCTGTATGACAGAGAAACCAGGGAACAAGAACCACTTCACAAACATAAGACAAACAAGCCGACCTTAAACTGCCTCCTATTGATCATACAGAGCAGCCGCAAATTGATTGAGGGATTCAGCCAAAATAGGAAGTTCTTGTGGTGAGACGGCTGATATGGTCAGGCTGGAAAAGCTCTCCACTGCTTCCTGTGGGCACCCAAATTCCAGGGCCCTGCCGAACCAGAGGACACTCTGAATAAAGGATCCCTTAGAATTTGCTCTGCCCTAGTCAGGGGCTCTGCAAATGGCATGTGACTCAGGACTGGGTGATTTCAGTTCCTTGAGCAAACTAAGATAAAGTAGAAAAATGTTTCCCTGCTTACCCTGGAAAGATTCCCATGAATAAGAGGTACCACAGTCAAGGGACGTTTTCTGTGTAGCTTTGCAGATATTTTGGTGGTGTATGGCAGCCTTCAACTTCAGCTGGCTTCAGCACGTGAAGCAGGAACTCTGCTGACACTTGTTACTACATATCCTTAATAAGGATATGTGAACACTGTGAGTTTGGTAGCTACAATCACATTCACCATGAAAAGTCTTCTGCAAAAAGAGTACAAGTTGTAACTTGCAAATTGTCAGGTCCTGCCTCAAAGCTCTGTATGTCCTCAAGTTTTCCATTCCTAGTAGCAGGCAGAGGTGAAAAGAGGATGTTTCTCACTTTCCTTGCAGATATAGAATGAATAAATATGATATAGAATGAATAAATGAATAATAAATATACTCTGAATGAATAAATATGTGTGCTACTATATTGACAAGTTGTTGCTGGAAAACTGATTTTTTTTAAAGGATCTGAAACGTAGTGCATTCATCTCTGCACCTTGGTTCACAGGCATTAGACTCTGCTCCAAACCAACGTGCAGAGCAGATAAAGGTGACATTATCATCTCCTCTATGCAGGAGAGCAACTAATGTGTGCATATACTTCCCTGTGGCCAGTCTGCAGAGCTGGAACAAAGCTGGCCTCAGGCCTCCCAGGGCAGGACTTCTCAGTGCTTCAGTTCTGTTTCACTGCTCAATTTCACATCTCTCCTAATGGATCCCAGGTACAGGGACCTCTCTGGAAATCTTTTCTTTGGTAAATCTAGAACACTGATATATCTTCCCCTTTCTCCAGTTTCTTACTGTCCTACCTTTGGTGAGCCTACACCAATTGCATACAGATCCCTTTTTCCTACTGGTGTTTTGTTTCCACTCATGCATGCTCAGTGTGTAAAATAGGAAAAAAAAAAAAAAAAAAAAAAAGCTTAAATCTAGCATCCAGTGTGACAAAATAGGATGCAGGCATATTTAAATATTTTAGGTATCTAGCTCTGATGAGGAAGAGATGAACTAATTATTTTTGAAGCCAAATGCTCACCTGAACTCTGATAAAAGTCAGTGGAACATACACACAAATCCTTCAGAGGTGATCTCTTTCACTTAAAACAACAGCTTCTACTAATCACATCAGCTCTACTGGTAAATAAAAGAGAATGCCTAGGCACTGGCTTTCCACCAAGAGCTTGAATTCTTAGGGCAGATAGATATTGAAAAACATCTAGATGGAGAAGTCTGGCACAGAGCCAGAGAGAGACAGAGAGTAATTAAATATTGCAAAATCAGAGTTTCAATGATCAACCTTCTCCCTGACCCTTTTTCATTTAACAATGTAGATACACACAAGTGGCTTCATAATTTGTGTTCCTAGGGTCCATTTCATGGCTCTTCTAGACAGTGCTTTGCCTCTTTCACACATATGTTCATAGAAAAGTAAGGACCCAATTGCCTGAAAATCCAAATTTAGATGCTCTGAATTACATCTTATAGAATCTTTACTTTTGGTCAGTGTAAACTCCATGAGTTCTCCATTTCCTTCTACAGTTTCAGATATGCCCTATTAGCTGTTGCTGCTCACAGAAGACATCTGACCATTTGAAGAGATAATCAGTCTAGGTCCTACTTCTAGGAGCCTCTCTCTCTGCTGAGCATGGTTCTTAGTTCAGTGATTTCAGTTCTGTCCTTGAAATTTGTAGGCATCGCTATGTTCAACATCCCAATTTGTAAATCCCTGTTTGTTTCTGGCCTTAAATACATACATGGACATTAAATATGAGCTGTTTCTTCTTTTTTTTTTCTTTTTTTTTTTCAATTTGTGACAGCTTCTCAAGATTTAAACCTTTAAAAGTCTTGATTCTCTTATGAACCAGATTTCAGCTGCTCTAGTCTACTTATAACTATTGTAGTCATCATTTTTTAGCTCTATAAGCCAATAAATGTGTGAAATATGCAAAATCAGATTGTTCACAGGGGAAAACGTGTCTGGTTTTTGACAATGGTGACTGATTTCTTTCCAGACCGAATCTTGTTATAGTTATTTGTTACCAGATACAGTATTTAAAGAAAATGTTATGAGTATAGATTTTGGCTCAAATCCTTGTTCTACAGCCCTTGCAATACCAAAAGGATGTAATAAGATTTTGTAATGCTGCCTTTGAAGGTATGTTCCAAAGTCAGTTCAGCCTTTATAGGGGAAACTGTGTTCAGAAGGAATGTCAACCAACTCTGAGCTAGTTCAATTTGAACAATTTAATTTTGAAATGGAGCCTACTGGGCTACTGTTTTATCCAGGTTATTGACCTCATGAGCTACTAATCTTCCATCTGGAAACAGAGAGAATCCAGGAGAGGCAAGTGGAAGAGTTCCAAAGAAGGTCTGTGGAAACATTGCTTGGAGGATGTTAGAAACTGCAGGAACTTGGTGTGATTTCTGTCACACAGCAGGTGCAGTGGCTTTATCACTAAGGAATAAAAACTTATAAAATCTCTAGTTTCCTTTATGAGAGCATTCCCTGAAGGATGATATGAGGCAATTTGCCCAGAGGGAAATGAGTTGCCACGCTTGCTCAGCCTCCTCTTCCTGCAATAATTTTTGGAAATGGTGTGGGTTTTTGGAAGGCTGAATTGATGCTGATGAAGCAAATGAACTGAGTAAAAAAACCCACCCCAGCTACAAAATGAGAATCAATTGAAGCAGAGTTTGCCCTCTCCATAATTTACCTACTGCACAAGTGATTCATCATGAACCACAGCACAGTCATTCAGAGGGAATACCAAGGTCTCACTTCCAAATTATTACTCAGAATTGAGTGGAAGGAAGTCCCTGTTTAGTAGTGTGATGGATTCTAGAACCCCATCTCTGAACTCCTTGGCGGGATGGAAACACTTTCTCTTGGACCTGAGTCTAAAATGCTTAATGAGTTGAGTCATATCATGAAGTGAAGTAAGTAAGGATGAGAAACAGATCATTTGGGTGAGGTCCAAAATACAGCATGCCTAAATCTGGGCTTCCCCATCGTCACTCAGAAGTGTGATAGAGTTTGCCCTCAGCAAAGTTATTTTTTTAAGCATCTTAAAAAGCTAAGCTTTCAACAAGGGTAATTAGTGGGAATTGGCCACAGTCTATTTTTGCTCTTCTGCAGGAAAAACTTTTTGTTTGTTTGTTTGGGGTTTCTTGGTTTGGAGTTTCTGTTTAATTTCCTTCTTTTGCAGCATCAAAGAAACTCCAGTTGAACAGAATGATGGCAAAGCCTGAGGGGCAGGCATGATTTGACACCAACACTCTGTCTACTGCTGAAACAACAGAATCCAATATTTGTACCTGTAGAAAAGGTATATAATAACATGTATTGATAGGTGTTTATCTGGAATTAGGTTGCATGCAGTAGTAGGTGAATACTCCACTACTGTGCTTTAGGAAATCTGACACAAATCTTCAATTCATTCCCCTTCTCTCACTAAATGAAAGCTTTGCTTTCTGCACTTCACTTTCCCCATCTATGAAATGGGAGAATCTGAACGACTACAATGAGCAGCAAATATTAATCCCACCCTGAGAGAAGTATAAAAGCACAGCAGAAATACTGAACAACATGTAATGACACAGCCAAATAGGATTGAAGCTGAATTATACCAAATAGGATTGTAGCTGAATTATACAAACCAGAATGCGTTACTGGGCTGCATGAGCCTTATGCATTGCTAGAATCGGAGGGCTGATTGTATGAATTACAGAGAAAATCTAGACCCCACCCCTTCCCTCCAAAGAAACAAACACAAGTTGCTTTTAATGGTAGTGAACTGTCTGGAAAACAAGATTTGAGTAGAATTAATTATGTAGACTGAATGGGAATAATCACTATAGAAAAGCGTCCCAGTTAGAGGACCCTCATGTCATGAGCTAAGAAACTGCATACAGGTAAATAATTTAGAAGATTCCAGTACAGCCTGGATGAAAAACATTCTAGTTTTAGTTAAATTGTGGAACTTTCTACATGTAAAGCAGAATTTTTGGATTTCACATCTGTAATCTGCAAAGGAAACCACATTTACCTCATAGAATCACAGAATGGTGTATACTGTAAGGGACCTTAAGGGTCATGTAGTTCTAAACTCCCTGCCATAAGTGGCCACCTTGCACCAGACCAGGTTTCTCAGGGCCCCATCCAACCAGGCCCTGAACATTTACAAGTGCAGGGCATCCACTGCTTCTCTGGGCTATTGGTTGCAATGCCTCACCACCCTCACAGAAGATAATTTCTTCCTTATATCTAATCTAAACCCACGCTCTTTCAGTTTGGATCCATTGCCCCATGTCTTGTCACTACATGCCTGCAAATATTCTCTCTCCATCTTTTCTGTAGGCTGCTTCAGGTACTGGAAGGCTGCAATTAGGTCACCCTGAAGCCTTCTCTTCTGCAGGGTGGACAATCCCAATCCTCTCAGCCTTTCCTCATGGGAGAGGTAATCCATATTCTCCACAGCAGGTCCATGTCCTCCCTGTGCTGGGCCCCCAGAGCTGATGCAGCCCTGCAGGTGGGGTCAGAGCAGAGCAGAGGGGCAGAATCCCCTCCCTGTCCCTGCTGCCCACGCTGCTCTGGGTGCAGCCCAGGACTCGTTTGGCTCTCTGGGCTGTGAGTGCCCATGGCCGGGTCATGCCCAGCCCCTCACCCACCAGCACCCCCAAGTCCTTCTTGGAAGAACTGTTCATTCCCCAGCTTGTATCAATAGTGGGGATTGCCCCAACTCAAATGCAGAACCTTGCACTTGGTCTTGTTAAACCTCATGACATTTCCAGTGTTCTCAAGCTTTTCCAGGTCCCTCTGGATATCATCCCACCCTTCAGGTTTGTCATCTGCACTACTAAGCTTGGTGTCACCTGCAAATTTTCTTTGATTGAGGGTGCCCTCAATCCCTTTGTCTATGTCAGTACTGAAGATATGAAATAGAAGTGGCCCCTGAAGGACACCACCATCTAATCTCCTGAAGGGACATGTAAGTCCAGTTTTGGAGTCCATGTTCAAGAAACAGCTCTTTCATGCTTTAAGACTCTTAGTTTAATATTTTTGTTTTCTTTAGTAAATTTATACCTGCTTTTGTGCACCTCTGCAATAGCTGCTGCCTTGGAAGGTGTGAGCTTCTATAGTTATGTCCATGAAGAATCCTCAGAATAACCATCAAAACAATTTTTTTATCTACAGCCCTGGAGGGCTCAGTATGATAGACTTTACATCAGCAAATAAACCTCATTATATCTGAACAAAAGACTCTGTGTTTGACTTTACCCTGAACATGTTATCTCTAGTGCTAATGTTTTCACAGCATTGAGCAGAAGAGTAGAATGTGTGTTCTTCTCTTTTTTCTTAATTTTTCAGCAAGAAAAAAAAATTCCTGCTTTTTGCTATCAGGTTGGAAAAGAACAGTAGTTGGACATCCAGGCTTGTGAGAGACTTGTAGCTGCACAATCATCCTTCTGAGCACAGCTGGCCATCCACCTTTCTTTACACACTGGGTTTCTTCATTCCTGACCTTCTATAAATAATCACATCAAACACATCTTCTTCATAGTAAATTGCAGAGAAAAAGAAAAGTGCAGAAAACCAGTTTATTAGCCTTCTTTGTGGCGGTGTCTGACATGCTTACATGCAGAGAAGCCTTTTTGTCTTGTCACTGCACAAGCCTATTTCACATGCCCCAATCCTTTTTGTGATATCACAGTGCCTTCCCCAAATGAACACTTTTTCTCCCTTCCTTCTCAGTAAAAAATTTGTAGGAGCTTGATGAAAAGCTAACATAAATCTAAACTATGAAGACAATTTCTCTAGGTCCTTCCTGTACTCTAAAGGGCAAAAAAAACCCCAAAAAAGAAAGGAATAACCAGTTTCCTTTGCAGGTGGGGGAAGGGGAGGGGGGGAGACAAGAGAGAAGGATTATGCCGCAAGTTCTCTCTGAGTATTTGCCTGAGGTCTCACTGTAAATATCTTTTCTAAAAACAATTAATGAACTAAAAGTAAAGTAGGACTGGGACAATGTCCCAGTGTTATGGTATTTCCTTATTTATATCTTTTTTGACTGAAATTTGCAATAAATGTGTCCCATTTTTTTGTTTGCTTTTGTTTTTGTTATAGTAAATGTTCAGCATTTTGTGTCATGATGGGAATTTTAATGAATGCAAAACAAAAGCATCAGTGAAGAGTAATGCCCAGGATATGAATCAGGTAGGTACATGTATTCATTAGCACTGATTACTAACACTCTTTCATGCTATTGTATATCGTAATGAGGGTCAATCAGATGCACCACAAAAAGACTTATAAAAGAGTTACTGACACTTTTCATGTTCACTTCCAACTCTGGATTGATCCAAAGTTTGTTCACAAAAATGCTGGTGTAATCTTAGCCCAGAACACCAGAGCTTCCACTCTCTTTTTTGAGAAGTACGGCCCTCTTGAGGGGTTTAGAAATGTAAGTGCCCAGAAGAAATGGGTCCTGAAAAGAGTCTGCTCCAAACAGCAACCTTTACACATGTCACAAGTGGAGGAATGTTTGTGCCTACCCATGGGGAATTAACTACTTCCCCTTGCAGCCTTACCACTTCAAAGATAAAGTAGCAGATTTTTTTCTTTCTTTCTGTTTATTTTTTTTTATCTCCTTCAGGATGCTAAAATAAGCAACAGGTACACAGTACTGCTTGATGCAACTTATTTTATAATAGACACTGGAAATCACAGAAATTCCAACAGAGCAGTGGAAAAAGTCCCACATTTGGTGTATAACATATAATATTGCTGGTCTCATCAGTAATCACAGTCAGCAGAAGCAGAATGATCTCAAACACAGGGACATTTGTAGGAGGCATAGGAAGACAGAACCTTACTTTTTGCTTGCAGTCAGATTGTACATTAGGTGAGTTTTACAGTTATGCCTTTAAAACAACTCTATATAATAGTGTAAGGGGTTAAACCCTTCGTCTAGCCAAATCCTTCCTAAATGGTGTTCACAGCACAGACACTACTAAATCTGAGGCCACCCATGGCTTTTGATGTTGAATTCTAAGATATAGTTTTAAGTGGAAATGGCCTTTCAGCATCACCAACTTTTCTCCCTTCTACTTCCAATTTTACCGCTGAATTTATCATACTCATTAGAACTGTTTACCACAGAAATGTGCTACTAACTAACATAACTTTGGCTCAAAAGATAGGAATAAAGGTATGCCTTAGGCACACAGAAAGTCACTTTCTTAGTATGTTAAACTGCATTTTCTGCTTCTCCCAGGGAACAACCAAACCCAACAGTCATTAGGCCATGTCCTAGTGAAGCACTCTCCTTTCACATCCTGCCTCTGGCAGTGGCCAGTGTGAGACCAAGCAGGATGGAAATGCTGATGACTTCCACAGATCTATCATTTATCCAAGGTACATGTGCAAATGCAATTTCTTTCTGGTCTCCAGTTGTTTGTTCTTATATATCTTGATACACAAATTAGGTCTTCCTGTATGAAATAGATTTCTCCATCTTAAGTCACAGTGACCTAAGTTATAGTCTGCTTATATCCAGGTTTTACTCATTTCTCCCTCGGCTTTTGCTGAGGGAATTTCCAAATTACTTCCTGCTGGATTTTACCCTACTAACTCAAGTAATAAACTAACAAGGACCTTCATGATCGAATTTCTGTCACCCTAGAGCTGCCTCTTTTCCAAACTGAACAATCCCAATTCTCTCAGCCTATCCTCATAGGAGAGGCACTCCATACTCTCTCCAACAGGTCCTTGTCCTTCCTGTGGTATTAGTTAATACCACTAAATGTATTATTAAGTTCTATTAGAACAAGTAACATTTATTCAGTCTTTTTCAGACTATGTTTCCTTTGTCATTCTGCAGCAGAGACTGCAGCAGAGACTTCAGCTATGAATTTTGTAAATTCTCAGTGCTTTCCTTCCTTATAACTGAACAATTTCCCATCTTAATACCTTTCTGAAGAGAGAAAATTTTCTGGTGTATTTGGGTTTTTTATGTGGTTTGTTTTTTTTTTTTTTTTTTTTGGGGGGGGTGGATTTTTTTGGTTTTTTGGTTTTTTATTATTTTCACAAATTATTATCTCAAGTAACAGATGCACACAGATGAGCTCCTTCAAAGCATGTAGACATTTCAGTAGCTAAGTCTCAAGGGTCCTGGTGTCAAATCTTGGACCCTATTATATTTCCAGGATTCCCTCTAACAGCAGTTGAAGGTTAGGCACCTGTTAAACAGCATCTTCCCAATAGCAGCTAAGCAGGATGAAATGGAAAAGAAGAAAGGGATGTGACTTTTGGCAGCTGATGAAATATTTAATCCAAACTTCGACAACTGTCCAGCACCTAGAATGGTCTGTGTGGGATGAGATGGAGATCACATCAGAGCCCTGAGGAGTATCATGGATCTGATCCTCAGCCTTCATTCCTTCTTCATCATAGAAGAAAGCTTAGGAAGCATGCAATGAACCCAAACTCTACAGATTTGTAAGTTTTTTAGAGGACTTTGGAATGGTTGCAGCTAATTAAACTTTTTTTTTTTTTTTTTTTTTTTTTTTTTTAATGAGGATTGCCTCAGGGACTTTGCTTAAGGTAGAGTTCTGGGCTTTGGGGAGCCCAATTACCCTACTGTACCTGCACATCAGTGGAAAAATTACACATCTTAGGCAAATATATAGGTAAAGACTACAGGGCAGTTGAAATAGATGCTAAAATATCTCTGAGGACCTAATGCAAAGTTCCCATTTATACCTGATTGTTTTAAAAAATATTTTGCCTTTAAGAGTATCTCATAATTATATTAGTTCTTCAGGTCAAAGCACAGTATTTTCCATTTCTATATTTTAATAATTACCTTATTATTTCTATTTCTTTTAATGCATTTACTATTCTAGTTCCTTTGTTTCCTGATCAACACAATGGCAGAAACTTTCTCATCTATAATAGCAGGCAAATTAGCCTGAGGATGCAAATGGCAGTGGTAATTTTTCAGTTAATTATTCAAAAGATTTGACAGACATTCCCACAGGGTCAAGCTTATCAAATGCTTCAGAAATTTTCCAGTGAACCCAGGATAATTTGAATTGGATGTTTGATAAACTGTAAACAGAAATGATATAAAAGGCAGAATAATGACAGACTCTGTGATACAGGTCAGTTCAGGCAGAATGAAAATGAGCTGAAACCATTTCTTGCAGGAACTGAAAATGATTTCTAGAAATCACAAATAAGCAGGCTTT
The DNA here is from genome assembly GCF_028018845.1 of Melospiza georgiana. Lineage (NCBI taxonomy): Eukaryota > Metazoa > Chordata > Aves > Passeriformes > Passerellidae > Melospiza > Melospiza georgiana. The sequence continues at coordinate 39,655,384 of NC_080431.1, forward strand.
GGTCCAATTGTGAGAAACATTCTTGCTTTTAAATGTTTTTCCAAAATGAGACACAGTTCAGAGCTTAAAAAATCCAGCTCACTATTGTTCTTTGGAAGTCTGATTCATGAATCAATGAATGCTATACAAAGAGTCATTTTGATTTTAGCAGACTGCAGATCAATCCCCGTGTGAATTGCAGGAGACATCATATCAGTGCATAACGAAATGGAGATAAGTATCCGGACACATTCACCCTATTTGCAGGAAGATAATGCGCCTATGTTTGACATATTGAAATTGAATACTGTGACATTTTAAACTCTATGGTTCAAATAATTTTTTCTTATCAGAGTTCCTCTACTGTAAGCTAGGTCTAGATCATTATTGTTCTTTTGTTCCCTACACCATTTATGAGACACCAGTTCTATGTTCTCAGTAATCTCATTCACCCCTCGTGGCATCATTCTGTGGGTTGTTGGAAAGGAGCCTTCTTGGAAAGGAGGCTTCATTGAATGCAGCTTCACTGTGAAAATTTGCAAAATCATATGGGGAGAAAGTACAAACAAAATGCTCCTTTTCTTTCTGCACAAGTCCAAACACTTATGGACCAAAAGAAGATCCCACTGATCCCCTCCACTAATGTCAAAGGGTAAGCTGGGTACGGAGTAGGAATGGCAGGACACAGAGAAGGAGGAAGCAGTACCTCCGTGCCATGTCTCTCCCAGTCAGGTTGACTGAGGTTTACTAATTGAAAAGTTCATATTGAGCCAGACTGTGCTTGTAGTAGAGTACAGACATGTTTACAGACATATTTACATCCTGATGACTAAATCACACTTTAACTGATGCCCATGAGGCTCATTCTGTACATTACTGCTGCAACAGAGAGTATGTCATAACAGCCCAACTCTCTGAAAAGACAGAGACCTGAAAGATCAATGGAGAAGGCCCTCAGGAGTCCTGGGAGGGCCCCTTGCCTTTGATGAGACCAATTACACACAGTTCAAGGGACAGTAGGTCTGTGTACTGCAAAATTAGTTTATAATAAAAAACTACGCAACCTATGCAAACACATAAAGCCTGGAAAAATGCCTCCTATCCTTCAATTCACATTACAGTGACTATATTTTCTTTGAAGAATGAGGTTTGGCAATTTTTGTTTAATTCTTAACATCAGAAGCGAAATATAATTTCTTATTGAAGTTACTTGTTCTGGAGCGTTTGTTTATATGTAGCTCTGATCAAGAACTAACTCCCAAAACTGCCTTTTTTTTTTTTTTTTTACTTTGGTTGACTTCAGTTTTCAGAGTTCTTGAAGCATAATTCACTGCTGTGTGAGTATCCAAAGAGATTATAATACATTATAGATGTTGCCACAAATAGCTTTTCTTTCTCCTTTGTTTAAAATGAGACTCATCAATGAAGTGTAGTTTAAGACAAGACAAAATACCTGGGTCACTTCTTTTCCATGACAGTATTCCAAGCCAAGATTGCTATTACTTTTCAGTTTCTCAGACCCCTGCTTGTCACTAACTGTACATACGCTATTACTGAAAGGGGAAAAAAATGGAAAGTATAAAATGAAACATGTATATGGTTGTGTTTAAAATCCTTAGTATTCCTGTGAAACCCAAATTCCTTGACTTAAAAACAAGGCAATTTTGATTATAGGAAGTAATTTATTTGTAAAACATTCAAGTCTTTCCTGAGGTTTTGTTGTGTTCATGTGTGTCTGGTTTTGTTCAGTATTTTTGGGGTTTGTTTGTTTTCAGAAGAGGAAATGTCAAGAATAGACCACTATTTCCTTATTTAAATGTTGGGGTCTTCATACATTATAATTCTAATTTGTTTCTCTCATAATAAGAAAAAAAAAAAAAAGACTTTTCACTGTGCGCCAGTTAAAAATTCAATTACATAAGCTAGAAAATTAGAGGTTTCCCTTTGGCTGGATACAGATGACCACAATTATAGACCTTGCAAAGTCTTTCTATCCTTCCTGTGCTAACCGAATTTATGTTTACTCTAACTTTCAAAAGGGAAATCTGTAACAGACTGTAAAAAGAATTATCAAGACTGCCATGGCAAGTTTTATGTATGAGTGAAATACAGATCAAACTGAAAAAAAGGGGAAATACTTTTTAGGACTATTGGTAGCAAGAGAGATGAAGTAATAAAGCAATTTATGCATAAGATAGTCATGTTCAGTTTGATCTAATTGATTACTATTGCTCCACTCCTGTAAAGCATCTCTCTGCACATTTCAATGCAAACCTTAAGCATTTTCCTGAATCAAGTCCAGTCTATATTTTAACAAAAAAAATGTTTTCATGACTGTGAGTAAGATTTGTAGGAAGAAATAATATTATTCGATCAATTGTTTGGGCTTCTTTGCCCAAAAGCCAAACTGCTCTTTAATTAATAGTAAGCTAACTATGGCTGCACTTGTAAAAAAAAGCAAGGGGACCCAATGCTGTTTTTCTTATAAAACAAACTTACTTTGTACTGTGGTACCTATTGGGACAACAACCCACAGAGGCAAGCCTGTTATTTTTCTGCACATATTCCCAATTGTCTGCTGTCCAGGTGTTTCTCAGATGACCCAAAACTCAAGTTTTATATTATTATTATGTTATACTCCATTAAACTTGATTTCTGAGACAGAGGTTGTGTGTGTGGGCTTCATATCTGGTGCTTCTAAATCTCATAACTTAATATGCACACTGAACCTTTCAATTGGAATATTTTACACAATGAACAAAAGAATGCCATTTGCAAAAAGCATAAGAACCTATTTCTACTGTATGCTATTCCATCCTCTCTTATCTAGCCACTTTATCCACATGGATTTCTTCCAGAAGATAAATCTTTCAATCAGGATTTCTTTATGAGCTGCAGCCCTTGTATTGTGAGGTGTATATCAAAATTTCAAGACAAATTCTGTTCTCTTGATTTTGGTAAACAGTAGAAAAGCTTAAAAAACAAGAAACCTTAGATGTCTATTCATTTGAGTTAGAAAAACCTTTTGTAATTGTTTTTCTGCTCAAGACAAGTGAACAAGGCTACTCTGTGTGTTTTCCTAAATGTATAGAAAGTCTGATACATTAGATCAAATTAAGGCACTGAAAAAAGGTTTAGACTGGCCATAAAGGCAGTTTTAAATAAATTTCTGATGTATCTTGTTAATTTATTTATTCATTACACTGTTATGTGATGGTGCACAAAGGATGGTCTCTTAAAAACTCTAGGAAAAATAGTTGTAATGAATCTTAAATCTCCCTTAATGAAGCTTAAATATAAGGGTCATTACTGTTTACATTCAGGTACACATACCTCCTTAATCTTCTCTGAAATTTTCTCCCTCCTTTCTCCCAACCTGATTTGTTCAGACATTTCCAGAGTTCTGTTTTGTTGTTGCCAATCAAGACTAGCTACCACAGCTGGACAAAAATAATAATTTTCATTTCACTAGAAATTCACATATTTTTGTCTTGCAAACTTTTAATTTTCATGCATTTAAAAAAAGACAGAAACCTCTGCAAAATCCAAACTACCAACCTTATCTGGAAATACTTGTACATACCTTATATTTACATTACATATCTAAACTTAAATATTTAATTTTACCAAAGTCTGATATAAAATACATACCTCTGCATTTCTACAGCATTGGATATAAACTGATGTTGTTTCCAGTTGTGTCAGATAGGCTGTGCTAGCTGTCCAGGCAATGGATGCACCCAACAAGCCCACACCTCATGGTACACGCTTCTATGCAGGATCTCTGACAGAATCTCAGGGGGAAATAAGGTCTTCCAGGACCTGTGTCTCCACTCCCATCTCAAATGTAACATGAAAGGCATAAATGAGAGCCAAACCCTCTGAAATGACGGGCTCAGAACAAAAGCAAGGTGGGCACTGAAGTCTGTGTGTGTCTCACCTGTTGCCCTAGCTGCGGAAAAATGGAAGTCAGTTCAACAGTGCTCATACAAAGAAAACAACAACCAATCAGACAATGGAGGAAATGGTGAGGAAATCTATTTGACCTGTTCTTGAATGGGTTTTGACAAAGGTAAATTTAAAAGGTAAATATAATTTGTTTTAACTTTCTTTTAACCAGTGAACCTTGAAAATGAGTATTCATATTGTATCCTAGTATGAAATTAGTCAGGCTTAAATGAACATGAAGACAGTTTTTTTGCAATTAAACAAATTCTTTACCTACCCTAAAATTTTAAGTTTTATAAACCTCACAGAATTTGGGTCTCAGATTAAATCTGACACATGCTGACAAGTACCCCTTGGAGCTGTGTTTAAGTGTGAAAGCTGTTGTTTATAACAGAAACCTCAGGAATTACTAAAAATCTAATTGTGTATCTGTCCAAAGTGCATTTTCCCCACAATGCAATTACTTAATTATGGCATTTTAATTATTTATGGTATTTTATTAAAAATGACAAGTTTATGATGATGTTTACAGTAAGCCACAGCAGAAGGATATTGACTCTTTGAAAGATCTTTCAAAATTATGTAAACATCACTTTATTTGCAGTGCACAGGCCAATCTTTCCTATTAATGAAAGATTCCTTTACCAATTTCCCATAGTAAAGTAGTTTATGGTATTTTCTAAATGAACTGAGCAACATCAGCTTTCAATGCAACAGTGTTATTTTGAAACCTTAGGAACCTTTTTTTCATATTCCACCTGGGAGCTGCTTTAAGAACTGCTCTTTTAAGAGCTGTGTATTTCTTAATATTTTAGCAAGTTTACAGACCTCCCGGGGTGTTCTGTAATATTGAAGTCGCTTCAAGAACATGTTCTTGTTTCAGTTTTAGAGTTATTCAGTCAGCTTTGTGAAATCCTACTGAACTGAAACAAGGTGAGTTGGATGACACCATGCATTTCCTGTTTCATTCCTTTACACACTGAGCTGTGCTAAATTTTTCTTTCCGCCCTCTTTTCCAAAGTTGTATCTTTTAGTACTCATCTTAGTTTTAACAGTTCATTCTAAACTCTGAGCCCAATATTTTCTTTCCAAATCAGGTCCTGTTGAAGTTCTCATTGATGTCAGTGGACCTAGACAAGTACTTCTGCTTGTGCTCTGAGTTTAGATGCCAAATATCCAACTTCAACTTGTAAACAAGTGGTTACTGTCTTTTTTTATCCCTTTTAATGTCCAGATTGTGTAAGAAAGTTGTTGCATAGGTGGGAAATTTCAAAATGAGTGGAATACAATAGATTTACATGATGATGAAGGACAAAAAAAAAAAAAAGAAAAAGAAAAAGAAAAATGTCTCACTTCTGGCCTTTAATGCAAAATATTTTAATATCAGGTGCTCAGATTAGTGGAGAAGATATGTTAATTATTGGTTTGCACACCATAGTCACTTATCTTTACACAAAATTCAGTGGAAAATTATTATCAAGGGTTTTCTACAAATATATTGATCAGGTATATCTGACTGAAAAAAACAGGGTGTAGTCACTCGTGCAATGTGTTCTCAGACTTGAAATCATACAGAAAAAGTGCTAAACTACATACAGAGCACAAGAGTTCATTTCTTATGTGAACTTTCTAAATTTAGTCCTTCTTTATGTCTAAAATAAAATTATATCAGGGCATATCCATCAGGTTTTCTAATCAGAAAATACATATGAAATTAAAAAGGAAATTTTAATTTGCCTCCTGAAAAATAAAAGGACCTATGGTGTTAAGAAACACTATCCTCTCAATTATGATAAGAAACATAGAAAGATAAGAATTACCCAACTCTTATATGGACAGTATTGAGTTTTTCACCTCATAGGCACAACAGAAAAGTGAGTTAACTGCTCTGGCTAATATACCTGTTTTCTTCTTCCTAAATATAAATTGGAAGAAATTCCGGAAGCATAGACCCAAGAGAGGCAGGAAATTACTCTGATATTTAGATGAACTGTATGGAAGTGAATTTTTTTGTTTAAGAACAAAACTTTTCTTGCTGAAAGAGCACACCTGGCAGCCCATTCTCATTCAGGTGAGTGTCTGCACAGAGAGAAGATCTGATCCACTGTCAGAGTATGTCAACAGTGTTTGAGCCAAGTAAGTGTCACAAAGGGCTTTAACTCTCAAAAACAATTTCTTAGGCTTTGCTCATAATTCAATAACCAGATTATTGGTGTCATATGTACAACAAGAATTGCAAACCAGTCCTTCACAAATGCATTCATGTATTGGTCTACTGTCAGTTTTTGTAGCTGTATGTAAACTTCATCTTTTGATACTCATGACAGCATATGTTTTTGGCTTTTCTCTCAGGCCGTCTTTACTGCCAACCTTCATGGAGTGTGTCTTTGCTCCCACTGGAGGCATGTGCTTGAATTTGCTCCGTACAGGACCTCACACACATATGTAAGAGTGGTGGGGTATTTATTTGGTGTATATATAGTTTATGTATGTCTGTCTGTGCATGAAGATGTGTGTGTGTGTTTGATGTGTGCACTGTGTGTTTATATTTTGCTAACGCACATGTGGAGCTCACCGCTGAATGCAGTTTAGGCTAGCGAGGGCACACACTCAGTCAGGAAGAGACATAACCTGAGGTGGTATACCATGTAATTCTATGAAAACCAATTAGTAATCATATACAGAGACAAATTACATCAGTCTTTTTTTTTTTTTTTTTTTTTTCTGTCAGGGGCCATGTGTTGGCAAATGCAAAAGAAAAGAAAACCTTCTGGTCACTGCTTCAGAATGATTTCCCAACCCTTCCTCTATTTTTGCAGAGCTGAACCAGGATATTCCTTGGGCTCCAAACTCGTGAAACAAATAGATGTTACAACACTTCAGTTACCTACAAATTCATGCTTTTCTGTTAAGCTCAACCCTCCCAACCAACAAACATCAGCCCCTTCTCATGCAAGTCCAAAGCTGTTGCAAGGAGCACTCAACCACATGTCCAGCACACTAACTGAATTCTCTACACTAATGGAAACTAGTTTCAACATCACTGAAAATATTTACACATATTTGTACAGGACCATAAGTACTGATCTATCCAGTGATATTTCTATGTAGAAATTAATGTAATGATTGATGCTATTTGCTGTTACAGACTGAGTAATAATTTCTCTTTACCATCCAGGTTATAATGATACCTGTTTATTGCCTGACAGAGGCTAGACCAATCCATGCCAGCCACCAAAAAGCATTTAAGTGAATCCCAACGAAGTCTGGAATATCCAATTCTAGATAAAGGTTAAGTCATTTTTAGACATAAGTGGCTATGCAATTTTTCCTTCCCAGAGATAAAAATGTCTCACACTGGAGAAGACAGGTATAGGAGCTCTCCATCTTGAACAATGTTTGGTATTGGTTGCTTCAGTGGTAGAAGCAAAAAACCTCAGAACTCCCTGTTACAAGTTATTTTTTTTTTCCTAGGGAAGTTTTATTTAATGTCCCATTGTTAGGGGTTGACTATTGTCCTTAAGTATGAGGCCTTCTTGACTTTAATTTTGGATACCTCCTCCTGGAAAGTAATTACTGGTAGTCTAAACCAAATGACAGAACCATTGACATGGCTTCAAATAATAGAGCTTGTTCTTCTCCACAGGTCATTAGATGGCAGGAATATGTGAATGAGGGATTTAATTAAAGAAAACTTGGTACTAAGTTCCAGTACCCACAACTCAGCCAATGAAACCAAGAAATTAGGGCTAGGTCCTGGCCTGCAAAGTGCAGGATTTTGCTATCCTTCACCAGCATGGTACAGATCTAGTTTGAAAAAATTTTACCTTGACAGGGTGTCTGCTGTGATAGTTGAAAAAAATCCAGAGCAATTGCAAAACAATCCAGAGCAATTGCCAAAAAAATCCAGAACAATTGTAAAAAAGCAAACCAACCCCAGAGCATTACATTCAATGTCCAAATCAGGTACAATTCTCATTTGATTGTGTTAAGGGCTTATGAACAGGAATTTCCAAGTTCCACTTAAGTCAGTAGAGAGGCCAGACCCTTCAGGCAGTTAAGTGTGGACAGAGCCTTGAAGGATTATGCAACAAAAAGTCTCTTCTATCTTTTCACAGCCCATAGAAAGATGAGCCATAATTACAAGAAATTTGCAGAAAGGAACCCACTTCAAGGGAAGACTTAAAAGCTAAGGAGAAAAAATGTCTGGAAAAAGCAGAGAGGCTGGGACACATGTCGATGCAAATGTGCAGCAAATCCACCATTTTGATGCTCTTGTTGTTCTTGGTTAACAACTAGAGATGCAGGCTTCTATATTATGATCAGCATGAGAGAGTAATAATTTATGGGAGCTTCAGGAGGTTGGAAGAGGCCTCAGGTGAATCAAGTGAATGCCCAGTGACTGAAGGGAGAGCTGGCTTTTCATGAACACTGTAATTTCTTCTTGAGGAAGAAAAGTCTTCTGGCTGCTGGTGGAGAACAGTGAGGACATTAATACCTTAAAAACACGGTAGATGCAGCATAAATTGATGGGATAAATATGCAAAGAATAGGTTCATCCACTCTTCCCGTTTTCACCTGTCCCATCCAGATGTCTGTCCATCTATGTCATTTTCTCTTTCTTTTCCTTGGCCATCTTCACACTCGGTCCTTGCTATCAATATTTGTAAGGTCAATCTGCATGATCCATAGCTACCATTTGTCCTCTTCCTTTGTCTGGAAAAGTCTTAAGAACCAGGCATCGTCCCAACTAAGGTGCAAAATACCCATTTTGAAGGGTTCTTTAATAACATTAATCACAAAAAGCCAAAGCAAATGTTAAAGGAGAAACTCGAGTCACAGTTTCCTGGCTGTGCCCAAAATCTCCAAACTGCTGCCACAGTAAATCGAGCCTTTTACCTCTAATGTATTATTTTGTGTGCAGGGAGGAAAAAATGCCAGTCATTCTTTACATTTTTTAAATCGAATTTACAGAATAAGTTCATCTATTAAAAAAAAAAAAAAAAAAAAAGATAAAAAGAAAAAAGAAAGCAGGAAGTAATTTATCTTCCTTTTTGATTGCCTATCTTCTATTTAAAAGGGAAAGATAGAGCTACAAGTTGACCTAAGTTAAGTACATCTGTTATTTTCTTGCCATGTACTATTACTCTGGTTTATGTCCAGTTTGGTCAAGTTCCAAAGACCATTTCAGGGAAAATTTTAAAGAAAAAAAAACTTATAAAGGGTGTATGTTGATTGTAAGGAGATGAGAGAAAGGCACATTTTGTTTTGAGAAACTTTAAGCTTGCTTTATTCCTGATGCATGTTTGATGTAATGAGGATTTTCTATGTTTGCATTTTCCCATTCTTAATTTGCTGTATGAATAGTTGATTATTTGTACTAATTTTATCACTACTTTGCATTAATAAAACTCAGCATATGTTCCAAAATATTCCCTGAGGAAGGTGCTTTTGATTACACCATTGTCTAGTAAACATGAATATAACTAAATATAACCAAGAATGGGAGACAATCTATTATTTTTGGAGGTTTTCTGTATTTTTTTTTTTTTAATTCATCAGTAAAAAGAGGAAAATAAGAAATTTGGCATCAAAAACTGAGACTTCAAATTTCCTATTTGTTAGGAGGAAAAAAAGCTGTCATCAAAAGATTAGAAGAAGGAGTGAACTTTCTCAGCAAAAAACAAGTATAAAATTTCTACTAGCTTAACTCATCATCTCTCTTCTTTTCAGAAAGAAAATATGGAAGTTGTTAGTTCATATGTATTACAAATGAAACATAAGCTTCCATTTATGATAAGTAAAAGATTAATTTTTCTCTTCTGCTTTTAATTCTTCTGTAATTCTTTTCCTGTTGAGCCTGTCCAAGATAAATTGTCCACATTCCACAGTCCACATTCCATCCTTTTTTTTTTTTTTCCAGGACCAATAGCAAAAGACACAAAAGAAAATTCTGATATTATTTATCTCAATCTCAAAAATAATATTTTCCAAACAATGTATTTCTTTATTTTAGCCTTCCCTTCCATCCAAAAAGTAGAAGACTAGAAGAAGCCTTGTCTGGAATATGTGTTCCTTCAAACTCATGTTTATTTTAATGGTCAAAGATTGACAAAATGCTTTGTCAAATGAATCTGAGGCATATCCCAGTTTCTCTCCTAAGGAGAAAAAATAAAAGAGCAGAATCCTTCAAAAGACAGTCATAGTACTTGCTATGTTGGAAAATGCAGGTTTTTTTCTTCCCTGTATCAGCAAATCCCAGATTATTTTCCCCAAGGTTACAAATGTGAAAGTCAGAACTGAGCCTGGCATCTCCGCTGTAAAAAAGTAATACAGATTCTGTCAGTATAATACTGTGCCACTATGTCATCTCTGTGCAATGACTAACCAGGGTATTCTCTTCAGTTATTCTAGATATTTCTGAACCGATAATGTGTAATTATCACATTATCTTCCAGCATTTTAATGCAGTTTTATCAAAGAAAGTTATGACATGTTGATATATCCATGTGCTTTTTACTTATCTATATTCCTTTCCTTAGTGAGATGTCATTCTCAATTAATGGTTTGAAGCTTCTGGGCAGAAAAAAATGAGCTCAGTCAAAGCTCAAACATAATGGAGTAATCAGAAAGAAAAAAGCTAATGGTTATATCCAAAGCCATTTATTTTGTTCCCCTAAGCAATACTGCAGGCTCAGATGCATTAAGCAAATTTAAATCAAATAGTCATGATGTCTGTATGTTCAATTATGCATAGCCCAAGCCACAGACTCCTGAGCCAATCTTCCCCAAAGCTATGCCAGTTTACACCTGTCAGAATCTGGCCATGTGTCAACTTAAATTTCCCCACATCTCTTTTTTTAATTTTTTTTTGCACAGCTGCAGACCATGCTATAAAAATAATACCTGAAGAATATGATGATCCAAAGATAATATTTTTTCTTAAAATAGCTTGAATGTAATTTTTATAGTATCTTATATCACAGTTTGAGCCATTCATTTGCAAGCCTTTAGTCCTCTCATACTCTCATGTATATGAAGAATGGGTCACTGCACACGTTACAACCCTGGGCATATCTCTGGCCAATGTCTTTGGGTGTTTGACAAAAGTCAAATTGCCACAACTCTTGGAGCAAAAATTTCAGCTATGGAAATTTTCATAGGACAAGAATTTTTAAAGAAATAATTGTGAGTGATTGTTTACATGGGAAGTGCAAATATGTCAATAAATTTATTGAAACTGTTTTATAAGTCTGAAATTTATTAAGCTTGCAGACACAATAAAATTTATCAGCTGAAGAATTAATAAAAATTGCTATATTAAAGACTTTAGAAATGTCAAACACCTAATAATAACTATATCACAACAGCATGATTTATCTTAAAACTAAATAGATAAACAGGAGTAAGAGGAGAAGCTTTTTATAGTCTTAAAATTTGAAGGGAGCAAAAGATGTCTCAGTAACCACCTCTCAGTCTGATGTTCAGATCTCAGCTTTAATCTACCAGTGATAGTGTAATAGCTTGAATTGTAATTTAATTGCTCATGCAATAAATATTTTACAATCATCATATATTTAAACATAAAATAATCTTCTAGTTACACTTCCTAAGAAGCACTTGTTCAAAATAGAAAATTGAAACTTTTATGTGCTTATTTTTTCTGCTTTTTACTTGTTTCAAAATTCCTAATTTCATAAATGCTGTTTTGTTGCAAAATTTTAAAGGTCTCATAAAATAAACTGAACTCTTTTTAATTTCTTGAGATACCTGATTACAAAGCTGAAGCAGAAAACATTAATTGTAAATTTCTATGTATATATCCACATATAGCATTTATCTATTCATTCATTCAACTTAAACTATACATTTATATGAAACCATCCACAGGCTATGCTATGTATGCAAAGCATGCATAGATCACTTAGTTACTTTAGCAAGGATATGCCCTCACTTTGTCTCAATGGTTAATACACAACATTATATTTTATTTTCTCTGCTTGTTTCCTCTAAGGAGGATTTGACTGTTAATTTCTTCATACATTTTATATACATACGTGGGTGAGAAGAATAGTTGGGTTTTTTTAATTCTACTTCAACAAGCTAACTATAATTTCAAATGTTTGTTGTGTATTAACCCAGGAATGGGATGCCTTTTGCTACTAAAGGAATGAGATCTGACCCCAAGAAACTTCGGGCTTTCCATTGGAACTGCCCTTGTATGACAAAGGTATTTTACTGCCTAGGGAAAATATTGTTATTAAACTCAAAATAGGGATTGAATGTTCAAAACCGCCTATCTTTTGTTCACTCTGCAATGTCCAGTTTGATATGCACTTTTAAGATAAACTCAACAGAATTCATCACTTGCAATGATTAAACTTATAATTTGTTGCTCTTAATTACTAATGCTACTCAATTTCATTAATATTATTACTAAACTCTCCTCCACAAAATGATTAATTCATAAGCTTATTGATGAATTTTACTTCGCATTTGCCCTCTTGTAATTTAGTTTTTAGAAGTCATACTTTACAACCGTCAAAATGAAAGATGAGCCTGAACTCTGCTTTTTTTTCACTACACTAATATGACTGAACTTCGAGGCATTAGTTATATATAGGCTGTTCGGAGAGGCCTTTTTCCTCAAATTATTGTAAATTTCAGTATCCCAGAACTGGAAGAGGTCACAAGTAGTGTCATTCCTAATAAGTGTTTGTCCAACCTGTCCTCATGGACCCTAAAGAGAAAACTCCTCTGCAGTCACCCCCTTCTTTGCCCATCCCTGCTGACGAGCAGTACACAGTAGTACTTGGAACAGGATTACTGAAAGATTACTGGTATATTCTACTGATATATTCTACATATCCTTAGTGGGATTACCCTTGTTATTTTCCTGGAGCTCATCATATCATGCATTTGGAAGCAAGCTGTTGCCAAAAGCACTGAGTCTCCAAATACTGCCAATGGACAGTTTACATCTCTGTTCTGTCCCAGATACCACAATGGCTGAAAACCTATCTCTCATGTGGAAGATGTGGAAAAACAAAAAGTCTAAGTACTTTGAAACCTATTTTCCTGATAATTTCAATTTTTTCCTTTTTAATTTTGACACAGTCTTCTAAGTACTTCCACAGTCATAATTAAAAAAAAAAAAATAAATAAAATCTTCACAACTGCCAACTGCACATGGCTTGTCACCTGCAAATTCTCTTGACTAGTAGTTTTGTCACTCTGCAGGTTATAAATAGACACCTGGGAAAGGAAAATAGAGAACAAGAAAGAATATTCTTTACTGTTTCAGGAATATTTTTCCAAGACCATAATTATTAATAAAACTCTGGGACCTGTAGACCAGGGCAATATCTTAAATTTTGGGTTAATAATGTTGCTTCTATTCCAGGACTAATATAATGACATTTCATTTTTGAGAAAATGCTGTTAAAAAAATCAAGTTTGCATAATCTTTGATAATTCCTCTTGGCTTTCCATTATGATGTCTTGTGGCATGTCACCAATATAATTCAGTTTCCCTAAACTCTGCAAAATCTTTAGCAATCAAGAGGATTTGGAGTACACTCAAGCTGCTGAAGATAATATTTCCTGGTGGAGTCACCCAATCAGCCTCCAACACTCAATATCTTAACAGGCCTATTAGTGCTACCAATTCAAAGGCAGTTTTGACTATAGCACAACTTAAAGAAAATAGCAAAAAATACTTTGGTAACAGAAAATGAGACATTTATTCAGGATAATTTTGTATACTACCATTTTAATGGTCTAATTTTAGATTCAAGCCAATAAATCACTACTATTAAAATAATCACATATACACAGATAAAATGACTAGCATTCTTCTAGGAAGTTGACTGCTCCAATGAATTGAGTAACAGAAGAGCTGCTGTTAAAAGAGAACACAGGGATGGAAAGTATACCATCAAAATAGAAAAGCAAGTTCCATACTTGCTTCCTTCAGAAATGGTAAAGTGTGCTTAATTTTTAATCATGAGAACATTTCCTCTTCTGCTAATTCTTCCCAAAATACAGTACAGTCAGCACATGGCAGTGGATTGGTAGAGGTGCTGAGGTGTAGGACCACAGCAAGTATGGAATGAGTGGTGTAACCCATGTATTGTGCCTGCATCTAGAAGTCATCAAATTGAGAAATGCGGGATTTTGAGAACAAATAGCATGGATGTTCTTGATCTTTCCCAGGAGACAGCAGCCTTTGTTCTGCCTCGCTGTCCCCCCAGCTGGGACTGAGAGGAGGAGGCCTGGTCCCTGAGTGTATCCTGTCCCCTTCCTGAGAACATATATGAAAAGGTGTCTGTGCACTAAAATATCCCTGATCAGCCTTGCTTGTGTGTCCACCATGATATAAACCAGTTATTTTACAGAAACATAAGCCCAGGCCATATTTATCATCAGATTGTGCACTGCTACACACTGCCTAGCAATCTGAACATCTCAGTGTTGTGCTGGTTTTGACTGGGGTAGAGTGGCTGTATTTTGGATTTGCGCTAAGCACAGGGTTGATAATGCAGAACTGGTATTGTTATTGCTGAGCAGGGCTTGCACAGAGCCATGGCCTCTGCAGCTTTTCCTACTGCCACACTGATGAGGAAATTGGGGTTGCATGGGAGGTTGGGAGGAAACACAGCCAGGACAGGAGACCTCCACTGACCAAAGGGATATTCCAGACAATACAACATCATGCCCAGTAAATAAAGTGGGGGGAAGAAGAAGGAGAAGAAGAGGGGGTTTTTGGAGTGACAGCCCTTGTCTTCCTAAACACCCAGCTCTCCTGGAGATGGCTGAACACCTGCCTGCTCATGGGAAGCAGTAAATTATTTCCTCCTTTTCCTTTGCTTTTATACACAGCTTTTGCTTTCCCAACAGTCTTTATCCCAACGTATGGGTTCTCCAGCTTTTATTCTCTGATTTTCCCCTCAGTCCCGCTGGTGGATGAGTAAGTGAGAGGCAATTGATTGTTGTCTGGGGTTAAACCACAACAAATGCAAAAATGAAGTGATAGAAAGTGTGATCTTTAGGATCCCCAGAACCCATAGACAAGTGGCAGTGTATAGATGTGCTCTCAGTACGTTATTTAGTAGAATAAAGAGATGCTGAAGAAGAAAGTTGAAAGAATGTGTTAATGCCGCTACAGGGGAAGCAACAAAGGATAACAAAGGATAAAATTCATGTCCCATGCTTTGATAATCAACAGGAGAGAAAATATATTCTATCAGTCTAACCACTCCTAGCTCTTAGAATCTTCTACCAGTTCCAGTGGCTTCCTTCACAGCACAGATTACCTTACTTTCTTACATCTCTGCTTGTTCAGGATTTCCACACTGCTCTGTTTGACCAGACAAACCTTTGTTCCACTTCATACTCAAGCTTTGTCTCTTATCCAGAGTCCTAACCCAGTTTTAACAGATGGGTGAAAGTTGAAGTTAGATAAAAGAAGGACAGTAGAAAGTTTTGGTAAGCATGCCAATTTTGAAAAATCAGTCAGAGATACCAAATAATTTGTACCAAATCACAAACAACCTGAAGCCATTATGTAGACAGATGCTTCCACAGACCCAGTACTGGATCAGATTTCTCTCTATTTGGCCTGATTTCCAGGGCAGGCAGTAAATGTCTGTAGCTGCACTCAAGCCATTCTGCCCTGTGCCCCATGCACTGTTACCAACAAAGACACATTTTTTCACATAAACACCATCAGGCTGCAGCTGGGCCAATTGCTTGTAGTCAGCCCCTACTTTCTTTGGAAAAATTCTCTGCCTGTGGGGAAGGCAATGTGCAGCAACATTATCAAATTCAGTGAAATTCAAGTGATTCCATTTGTCTTGGTTTGCCAATAGGCACATTCGGATTGGTAAAAGTTAAAACAGTTTCTTGCCTGTCCCACTGAAACAAGTACTCCAGTGAGTTAAAAATATTCGAATAAACAATAATAATAAAAATAAATGTTTACCAATAAATATAATGGAAAAGGAATTGCCTTTGTATAATGACTTTGGATGTTCAAGTCATGCCTTATTTACAGAGTCTGAAAAAGGTGCTGTTGCAGAAGACCACAGAAGGAACCCTTGCTGTGAGCATCTCACAGGCTTCTGTTGTCAGAAAAGTGATAATACTAAGAGAGAACAGAGAAAAATTGAAGGGAACCTGAAGAGGAAACTGTCATGATCCAGAAACAATTGAAAAAGAAAAATGGGGGATCAGTCAGAATAGTACTAACATCCACAATAAAAGCTCTCTTCCTTGTTTTCCAGAATAATTAGGCTGATCATTTTCAGAACTTTTTAATCTAGAAGTTGCACAGAGATATTTTTATATGCAAAGTTCATAATTAGAAAAGCATTATAAATCCTCTAAATATAACAATGAAAATAAAAGTGAATCTACTTATAATAATACAATATTATTTATGTTCACAATGTATGATAAGAGACCCTGGTAGTCTCTCAGTCTGTCTCAAAGAACTGCAACTTTATACCAAGAAGAAATTTTAGCTGGATTTTAGCTGAAGATAAAACATGCTGAGAATCATTTTACAGTAAGAATCATTTTCTTAGCAAGGAGAAGAATGACATGTTGTATTTACTGTCACTCATGCTTTATCCAAAACACTTTGACATAAAATGCATATTCCATGATTTATGAGTCTGCCAGCTCATAAGTTGCCATGATGTTAAGTTTTTGTGGTTTTGCACTGATGTTTTTAAACAAGTAGCTATGTCATAAGTGATAATCCAGGAAACCCAGACTGTTTCTGTTTGCTTGTTTATTTTTTATATTATAAGTTTGACTCAATATAATCCTGTCTTTGTGTCATCAACTCTACATCAGACAATCACAGATCATAATGCAGTATTCAGTGCCACAATTTGCACTGAGGATTAATGCTTTCAGTATCCTAGGACAAAACAATGGTTGAATGGGGCTTCTCTTTACATTTTACTTTTTGTCTGAGAGAGGGTGACTGCAGTCACTTCTGTTTAAAATTCTGAACCAGGCCTTTAAAGTCAAGAGAGAAGGGGAAACGTGTTACATCATTTAACCAAATGCCATATATTTTCCCCCCCAAAAAAGTGCTTGGCTTTATCTACTGAACTCTTACCTCTGACAGCGGAAATAATAAGGAAAAAAGAGAGGGAAAGAAGAACAGAAAGTAAAAAAAGAGGGGAAAGTAAATGGGGTTTGGGGGGGAGAGGAGGAGGGAAGAAAAGAGAACAGGAAAAAATAAAGAGAGAAAGAAAAAGAAGAAAGAAAAAGAAGAAGAAAAAAAAAGAAAAAGAAAAAGAAAAAAAGAAAAATAAGAAGAAAAAGAAAAAAGAAGAAGAAAAAGAAAAAAAAAGAAAAAGAAAAAGAAAAAGAAAAAGAAAAAGAAAAAGAAAAAGAAAAAGAAAAAGAAAAAGAAAAAGAAAAAACAAGAAAAAAAGAAAAAAGAAAAATATTAAAAAGAATAAATATTTGTAAACTTTTTAGACATGTAGTTTATGCATTGGTGAATGGCTCTTTATACGTTATATTTATGGGATATTTGGTTTGTTTTGTGATCTTGTTTCAACTTTTAAGGAGTGCCGTTAATGTGATTAATTAACAAGAATTTATTGGCTAAAAAATCTGCACAGCCAAACATATGTGATTTTTAAAATGTATTTTTTCAGGTGAAACTATAAAATAGGGTCCTAATTAAGCCCTGCTGTTTCCTGAGATTTTGTGTGCACTGCGCTGGGAAGGAAAGTTGCATGGAACTTTACTTGATCATGGAAGAAAAATCTGGAGAGTAAATTCAAGCATTCTATTCAGTTTTTAAATATAGTCTTCACTTGAGGGCTACAGTGAATTTATGCCCATGTTAAACATTAAAGCTCTGTTATGGGGCCAAATAGGGGGGGAAACTCAAATCAGCTCAAACATCACGAGGGCAAAACTTCAGCACCACTGCAGCAGACACCACTAGAACTTCTGTGTTTGCTCTGAAGTGCTGGAATTGAGCACAGAGTTTGTCATTATGACATTCTATTACATGCATTCTCTTCCCATTACTTTGCTAAATAGAGAAGCTTATTTTCTATAATGTAAAACAATTTGTAATAAACATAGTGCATTATAAAAGAGATTTGAAGCTTTGGAATCTGCTTTGTGGGGACCTGAAACAGAGACCATAACCCACTTAAAAGGGAAGTTCTTTTTAAAATTGGGGGGGATGTTTAGCATCAGTGGTTTGCACAATTTTTTGACAGAACCTGAGTTTGTGTTTCCTGCGAGGTGTCTGCATAAATACTCAGCTGTGCAAGTACAAACATAGGTATTTGAGCCCTGTCAAAAAGCACTGCCACTTTAAAAAAGTGCCATAAATTACCATGGAATCCACAGAAAAAATGATAAGCAGAAATTTTAGAATTGCACAGAACCTTTTTTCAGTGATTCAGGAAGAAACTACCATATTCCCTATTAGTAAAGGGTGCAACTTCAATTCACATGTGTTTTCTTGTAACAAAAATAAGCTCACCAGCCAAATTTTTAAATAGATCTTTTAATGCAAATAGTAAAACATTCTTGTTGACACTTTGAGCTATAAATCCTGTCTCAGTTATTTTTCACTGAAATGTAGAAAAGGAGTCTGCATGCAAATAAATTGTGTACATGCAAATATCCTTTTATATAAGTTCTTCTACAGCTGAATCCCTGACTCTTAAATGGTTTTGGTTAGAAAAAGTGACCGTGGTATGTGTTATTTGCACATCATTGCCTGTCTCATTTCCCTTGCTCCATATATATAATATTTTGGGAAAATGTAAATTATTTCAATTTTCTTTCATACATTTATCTCCATTTTATCTCTTGTACACAAAACTTCTAGATGCAGATTATATCCAGGGTGCATCTTTTGGCTTAGAAATGAAGAGTCATAGAACTTCATAGAGACATTTGTCCCCTTCATTTTAATTTTCTTTTTTAATACCTTCATACCTGACATGACCTGATACAATCGAGCCAAGTGCCATTCCTCTAAAATGGTCCTTGAAACAAGGCCTCCTTAAGGTACCTCCCAATGTTGATAGTCCTCTTTAGGCACCAAGGTAAATTCCAAAAAATCCCACCCCTTGACTTTTCAAGTGTGTCATACAAAATGCTGCCATCTTCTCCCAGCTTGAAGAATGGGACTCATACAAGAGCACGTCTCTGAACAATAGCACTGTGACAGCCAGACACCCTCCTCCACAATGGCCTGCCTCGACAAAAATCTCTGGTGACCCCCTTCAGCACAGTCAAACTTGCCTTGTCATGGTAGCCATGTCAATGAAAGACATATTCCAATGAATAAAACATTAGGATGTACCTAGTCCATCCAGCTGCACTGGAGAAGCACACATAAACTGCTTTCCTGGACGTGATATTTGTAACACATAAAAAAACACCAAAGAAATCATCGGATTTCAAAATCCACTGAAAATTATTTTTCAGTGGATTTTTTAAATCTCTTCAGCTATTTACATCTGTTAGTCTTTTAATAGCAAGCTGTTACAAAGAAAGACATTTTGCACACCAAACGTCGTATAGAAACAAAATCCAACTTTTAAAATATTTTTCTAGTTATCTTGTCTACAAAAAGCCTTCAATGACTGTGAAGGATGGTTTTTGCTTAGGTTTTCCCCCCCTTTTCAGCAGGTTTTAGGCCTTGGGGTATTGGTATCCAAGTAGTTAAAACTACATCAGCACTAATAGCTATGAGCTCATCTTGTATAAGCACATTTTTAGTTAAACACCGCAATCTTGGAAAAAAATGTTAGTGTGCTTAAACAGCCTGGCTCAGAATAGCTCACAATATGACGCATACCACAGGAAATAAAGTGGTATGAGGCACCTACAAAATATTTTTCAAACAAGTCATTGAAGCTGTAAGCCCCATGCCTCAGCTTTAGGAAGTCACTTATTAAGAATCAACACCAGCCGTGCCAAGCTAAGCTCTTGCTCTTGGTGATTTTCCAATTGAATATTCAGGGCCCTGTCTCGGTCTTGTTTTCAGGGAAGTACATGCCTGGAATGTTAGCGAGCTATTTGCTGGAAAAAATGCCCACAACAGGCCCAATGTTGATCACATTAATGCATTTGAGTGGGTATAGAGTGCAAATGATTGAAAGTGCTTCCAGATCTTGGTTGCCGGGGACAAAGCAGGCTCTGTTCTCTGATCTGATGGTCATTTTTTTCAGCGGAGGATGTGGTGCAGGAAGAGGGAGCAGTGCCAATCTCTGTCTAATGGCTCCAAACAGGGCCTGGGCCTGGCTCTTTGGATGCTGATGAGTGGGAAATGAAACACAGATGGGTCAGATGGGTAAGGAGAGGGGGGATTACAGGTCAGGCCAAAGAGTTGGAATAAATTAAGTGCTTATGAGGTACAGAATGGCACATTGTTAAAGCAAACGGACAGGGGAAAAAAACATTTCAGCATTGTTAGGCACAGTGTGCAGAAAAAAACATCCCCTCTTCCCAGATCCCTTTCGCATATCACATCCTCTCTGGGATTACCGCCTGCAGATATATGAATTGCTTTCTCCAACATGGGTACTGCAAGGCTGTGGTGCTCTGCAGCACCTAAGAGGAGGTAATTTTCCAGTAAACACTTCAGATGTCAATTACTGGGAGGAATACTTAGGCTCATGCTCCTGATCATAAGATAGCCAGCTTCCTAACTCCCTAGAGATTTCCAACAAAAGGGTAGCTAGCCACATACATTTACTCTGGGGAAATTAAGTGACAGAAGGAGTATGTCATGCACTCTCAAAATGCTGAGTCCATGTTTGTGTTTATTTGCTTTCAAATTATTGCATCTGTATGAAAGAAATTGATTTGGGTTAGAGGAACATTTCTAAAGGATTCTGGTTAAGAAATAAAATGGAAGGATTTTCCTGGAAACAAGCAACAGCAATTTTGCCTCTTATACAAAAGAGGTAAATCCCTCACCACGCTGATATAAAAAATGTTTTTCTTAAATAATATGGACAGAGGTTCACTGCACTTATTTTTGGCATCTCTTTTCCACACATAGTCACCAAAAATGCGTTGTCAAACCCCCAAATTCCCTGTTGACTTGCACAGATGTAGGGTTACAGATTTGAAAACCATCACATTAATAAAACTTGAAAGAGAAAAACATACCCATTACTTTAAACTAAGTTTTCACCACCTATTTTTCTTCAGTCCTCAAGCCCAGGTTCTTTCTTGGCCTATGAGTATTTACCCCTCCTACAAAGATGATTAAGTAGGACAGGTAAAATAAATTCTGGTCCTTTCACAGAGCATGGCTAGAAATCAGGTGACAGTCAACACAGTGTGTTACATGTGTGCATTAAAATTCAGAATAAAGCTATAAAATGTTCATGCTAACAACAGAATGGCTAAAAGAAGTCCTGAACAGCATACAAGGAACCTCTTAAATCCTTTTAGGCCCAGAAAACCAGTTATCTCTTGAGCAGCACAAATGGCTGGTCTATTCATCTTCCCCTCTGTCATCAGCTTTCACACCATGATCCACCCGAGGTGTTGCCTATTGGGAACATCTCAGAATTTCCCAGTATCTCTTTTCTCTTCCTGCCTTTCTCCTTCCCAGATGATAGCACAAATCTCTGTTCTACATGTGCTGATGAGAGAGACAGAAGACATCTATGGAGAGGCCAGCTGACATGCCAGAGCAGATACTGTGGAGTCCACAGCTTTTCATGGATGGAAGCACTGAGGGGAGGAAAATATATTAGACCCTCTGGTGTGTTTGACCCTCAAGCACCCATTGGTCACTAGAAAACGTGAGTGAACTTTGTATTTTTAAGGCAACGCTTTATTGAATTTTGTTGAGGCTGATGGCAAGTATTGTGAATGGAGCTTCAGGAGATCTGAAGAAACAGATATACTGAGGGTCAGGACTTTGCATTAAATAATGCTCAAAAGAATTAGGGTACTAGCAATAGAAATAGAAAGAAATGATAGAAATAGAAATAGAAATAGAAATAGAAATAGAAATAGAAATAGAAATAGAAATAGAAATACAAATACAAATACAAATACAAATACAAATACAAATACAAATACAAATACAAATACAAATAATGGAACAAGAAAAAAAGAACCACCACAAATTCACAAAAGTAAAAACAGAAATGCAGTTATAAGAAATGATCTTCATATAGCAAAAAAATCAACAGTCTTCTGGGGGAAGAGAAAGAGAAGGCAGGCTATGGTAACATCCAGATGAGAAGCTTTCCTGAAAGGTAGCCTGCTAGAGGAACATAATTTTTAAAAGTTGCCTTCTGAATTTCCCTGCTCCTTCCTGATCAAGAGAGGGGGCTTAGATTTGGTAGGAAGAAGAACAGAGTAGGCACCAGACTTGTTTGAAAGACTGGTATTTACACAGTCAGAAGGGAATCAGGAGAGGTCAGGCTGGAATGCAGCATGCCTTGTGCTCCTATACAGTACCACACTGTCTGAGCTCTGCAGTGTTTCTCACAGCCTATGGGAATGATTTCTTTCTTTTACTTACTGTTCTGAGCAAGTGGCAAGACATATAGCAAGACATATGCAAACCCATGGATGTCTCTGTCTTTCAAATTTCACTCTAGATAACTATTTCCTAAATAACTGCATTTGGCCTTTTCTTCGCCCAAACTCTCTAATTTAAAGCAACATTTCCAGTGGTTTCAGACCTAGTTCAGACTGAAAGGAGATTCAGTTTTAGAAAAAAATTGTAGGATGAAGGAGCTACATCATATTTGCAAAGAAAAAAAGGCCAAGTGAGAGTTCATTCAAAGCATGAGCCACCACAAATGCACTTTGCCATATCCTATCACTTCTTGAAATATTTAATATAAGCCTCTATTAGTAAGACACTTATACAATTTGCTTGCCTGACCCTGACCATCTGACATCCCCATGTCATCACCTAGTACAGGGTAGATGGCTTTGCTGAGCAACTCTGGTTGTGGTTATGCCTCGTCCCTGCAGGACACATCCTTGGGCTTGGGTCATCTTTCAAGGCAGAACAGGCAGAAGTGTCCATCTAGGGTGTCTTGCAGAAAGCACACTCAGAAATGTAAGTAAGTGTGGACTGTAAGCAATTAAAAATTACAGAAGTTAAATTATGATCAGAAGAGCCCCAAGGCAGTGCAGACACAGGTACTGTAGTCTCAGAGAAGGTAAAATGCCCCCTTGTGATCCTACAAAAGAAATTTTGGCAATGAGAGCTCCCTCATCATAGCATAGCATTAGGTGGTAGCCATCAGAATTACTATGAGGGGAAAGTGAGACCATTTTGTATGGCTGATAAAACAGTCTGGGCATTGAAAAACAAGCACATTTCACCTTGTTTTGGTATCTCCAACCTGCCTGTTCTTCTGGCATGTAAGGATTTTCTAAGATGAAACATTACTGAATTCTTCCTCACCTTTGAGGACAAAGTTTTCCTTACCGAGCTGGAAAGTTCAATGTAGAAGAAAACCCACATAAGAGCTAAATTTGTCTTCTGCTCAGAAGGTTTAACAATAAATGATATTGTTTATTATTAGGCAAAATATTATATCTCATTGGAAAGCTGCTGTTAATTTCACTCTCAGGGTTCTTTATAAAACCTTTCCAGTGGTTTCAAATGCTGTTAAGTAACCCAGACCTCAGAAATTATAAAAGCTTTCCATCTTCCAGAGCAAATGTAGATTTTTGCTCTAATATTTATTCATGATGAATTCATGATATTAAATAGTCAACCCCTAAATGACTCACTAAGATAATGAGAGGTATTAGGTACTTAGGGTGATGGAGCCACTTAGGTAATGAAGTGGAAGAACCTAGATGGAAAAATAGAACTGATTCTCAAAACCAGCGGTTTGTGAGGAGTGTTTTTCTAAATAAGAAGGGTAACTCAGTATGTAAAAACAGCACTGGAAAGGGAATCTGGTCCAACTTATGCAAAAAGCCTCACTCTTCAGTATTTGCTAATTCTCAACCCTGCCTCTCTGGCCTTTACTTTTAGAACAAGGCTTCTTTAAGTCCTGCTGATGCAATAACTAAAAGCAGGGCTCAGCCTTCAATGTCCGGTGTTAAACTGGTGCTGTGCTGCTAATGTGCTCCATTGTATGGCACTGCAAAGAGTAAAGCCCTCATGCAGCAAGCACCCTTATGGGAAATTATTCCATTATCTGATACACGTCACAGAGGATTTCCTCCTATGTAAAACATTGACACAAATTGCTGAACTACAAGATTTATCCATTTGCTGTGACACATTTATCACAGGATTTTACTTTCTTTCAAGCAAACATTACTGTACAACCTATTTCTGTACAAAGAAAATTCATTGTAAAATATGAAAAATTCAGTGTAGCACTTATTCTGTCAAGAAATGTTTTTCCTAGAGTGGGAGTTTCTTGAAGCAGATTTGGCTGAATACAGTACCTTATGACCTTTGGAATAAAATGAAAAGCCTGTGGGACAATACCAGAGTTTGGCAGGATGCAGTTGTCGCTTTTCAGTTTTCACTTCAGCCACTGGCCAAATGCCACACCACAGCCTTGTTCTAACAGTGTAACTCACACCACAGCCATCACCATCCCATGCCCTGAATGCCCTATACCAACCAACACCTACTCTGAAATAAAACATTACCTGTCGTCTCTTGCTGCATATTCCTCATGGAACAGTAGTAGAAGTATTCTGAATGTACAAGTTGTAGATGCCTCTAAAATATTCATGCAGTTCCACTTTTACATCCTGTGTCCAGGATTTGCACTCCCAGTTTGCCTTTAAATTTTTCAATATTGTTTTGTGGGATAGATTGCCTGTTGCAGAAAACTATGAATAAGAAAAAAAAAATCATACCTTTAAGGATTCATTTGACTTCTTTTACATGTTCATCTGGCAATCTATGGAAATATCCCCTCAAAGTTCTGCATCTAGGATTCATTACAGAAGCACAGAAAACCTATCCTTAGAAATTCCTAATAATATTGGTCTCAAAATTATACAATTATTCCACAGCATATACTCTGTCTCTGCCTGCTACTTTTCCCAAAAACATTTGGCTAATAACTTTCAGGGAGTTCTGAGTTACTGTGGATGAAGTTCTTATTCAGATTTTACTCAGATACTACTAAGATAATTTCCCTTGGAATGACAAGAGCTAGCCACCTTGTGTTAAACCAGAATGACAATAATGGAATTTTCCTGGAGTTATTAACTTATACCTTTCCTCACTGTGGTACTTTGCTCTAGGTGCATAGAAGAGTTTAGCAGTTTTCAGATATATGCAATCTTGATGAAAATCACCCAGTAAGAAAGTTTAAAAAAAATGTTTTCAGAATTTCAGTCTTTCTGGAAGTGGAGTTTTCTTTACCTTCTGGTAGATGTGTGCGTACCTGGAGCCCAGAGGGCTGCAGGCAGCTCATCAAGATCTGCAGCTTGAGAAAAAAGCAGCTGCCAGTTACTGACTTCAGGATTTGCTAGGCATAATAGAAGATACTTGTTTTCCTCACCAGACAAAATCATGCAACTTGAGAAATGGCAGGAAAAAGGGATCAGGTAGGGGATTGTTCTTCCAATGCCTCATTCAGTATATTTGGTCTTTTCTCCCAGTTTAATGAACATGATATGTGTAACTTGGCTTGCTGCATTTTCTAACTTCAATTAATTCCAGAAAATTAATTATTTGATGAATAACTAAAGGAAGTATTGGATAGGACCCCAGCATCTGGTTGGTGTACAGGTGTCACATGAGAAAGATGTGCTAACAGATGAGGATTAAGATAATGAAGATTTAAAAATATATATTTTTGTCTTAATATTGCAGGATAAAATTATCAACTTAAAACCTTTACATCCAGCAGAAGGGATTGATGGAAATCATTGGACAGATATCAACAGGGAGGAAGGTTGAAGCCCAAGGTACAAAATAAATGCAAATCAAAGATATGATCAGATAACAAGGGATTTTCTTCCTATGATATATTTTCAGAAATGTTAATTATTAATATTGGAGAATAATAATGGGATGTTAAACCCTGTGTCTTTGAGGTTGCAGTACCAGATGGATCAGGAGTCCATGAAAGATTCTGTCATGATTGATCATACTCTAGAATGCGGCAAAGTTAATCTTTGTTTCTCATATGGCCAAAAAAAGGGTAGCAGCAGCAGTGAGCCACATTGTGAGCTGTGTGGTACCAGTTTTATACCAGCAAAGTTTCACTAAAGTTCAGTTGCACTGATATAAAACTTGTGCAAAGTGTTGAAAGCCATGCCTAATATATCTACCTCTCTTGCTTGTAAATCAATATTAGCAAGGTTTTCCAGACGTTGTAGTGCCTGTACAAGCTGCTTTTCTTGGACCACTCTTGGGTTGCCCAGGATCACTGCAGAGGAGGAGGGCAGGCAGTGTTCAGATGGGCCCCGAGGCCTGAACTTTGTTCTCCAGTCAGCACCATGCTCTGATTTATAACCTGGTCCAGGAATCTTACCTACAATGCAGCTATATCAACACCTGCATCCTGGGAAAACAAATGCTTTTTAAGGTGAGATTGTTGGGTACAAATAAGCTGCAAAGCATAAAGCTGGCTCAGAGCCAGGCCCAACAAAGGGCATGGGCGCTGCAATGCTCAGAGTTGCTGGTTTCAGAATTAACTATTAAAGGGATCATTAAAATGACATGTGAAATCCGCCTGTTACTGTGAGGTGCTAAGTGCTTCCATTGAAATGCTTTAAGGGAGCTGAGCCTTCTCTGCATCTTATGAGACTGGACCCATATTTTCCAAAAATGTGATGAAATTATGCTTTTTTTTTTTTTTACATCTTGACAAATCAATTTCCCAAATGAGTGTTGAGTTCACAGAAGGGGCAGCACATGTTGCATTCCATTAAAAAATTTACTAACCATTTTTCTTTTCCTTTTTCAGATGATGTGTATGGTGTGCTGTGACCACCAAAAATTAATGTTAATTTATTTATCATTAAAAATAAGGAAATGAGGGTAAGCAGCAAGAAGTAAAATCTGGAAAGTGTGAAAGTGTGCTCTGTATTCATTACTTACTATAGAAAGAAAGATATAGAAAGGTACTATTTTTGTTTCACTCGATAATCTCAAAGGGACACCAAATAAATTGAGGGTGACTGAACTATTAAAATTGCTTATTTAATGGCTTCTCTCTTGCTAGAGGAGAAACTTTTCAGTCTGTTTAGACTGAAACAATCTAGGTGGAAAAAATCTGGTCCCATAGATTTGCTTTGGTGCCAGTTATAAACCTCTCTGCTCCAGCTGCTTCATTTTGATCTTATTTAGTTACATTTCCATCAAGATGAACATGAAAACTTCAGTGAAGACTATCTCTAGATACAGCAGAGATTAAAAGGTAATTTTCCTCATATGAAAAGTTATTTCAGGCTCTATGGTTGATTATCAGACAGGTATCTAACTATGTTTGGTTTCTACCATAATCCGAGTGGTGCTCATACCTCTAAAGGAGATACTTGCTTAAATATTTCTCTCCTTAGGGAAATACTTTGGTCTCTTTGTACATACAAAATGCCTAAGCTGGCTTGGAAAAAAGATTTGGAGAAGCCCTTTATAGAGATGTTAATCCAGGATGGAAGGAAGATTGCTGTGGAGTGAGGAAAGACAAGGAGGAGACAAGCTGGATTTTTAGAACAAGGGAAGGCAATGAAAGGGACCCTAGGAAACAAGGGGCTGTTTTTCTAGTACCAAAAGTGGGGTTTTTCTTCTGCTAAATTTGTGTTCTGTCTAAATTCTTCTGTCTAATTTTTTCTCTGTATTTGGGGACTAGATGGCTCCTAGCTCAGGTTTCCTTTTATAAACGTACTGTAATCTCAGCAGTTTTTATATCTTGTACTTATTTTATGCTTAGAAAAACTAGATCAGTTGTTTCAGAGAATCCCAAACATGACTGCTAGACTTTCATTAACTGAATAACATGGACTTTATTAGGTGCTTACTAGTAAGATGACTGAGTAGTTCCACTGAAAGATCAAACAAGACCAAACATTTAATATGCTTCTATTCATAGGCTGGTTTTCCCAATCTGCAAGAACAGAAAGTGAAGTTTTTCATATTGCTGCAATTACTATAATCCCTCTTAGAGTTTATATTTTCAAGTACAGCCAGATTATCTCTCCAATTATGACCATTAATTTGAATACAATACATAGTGTCAGCTTTCCAAACCAAAGTGAATGGAATTGTAAACTTCAGGAATTTTCCAAACCAGAAACACAGGATAGAAATACAACATCAAAATCTATGAAATTTAATAAGGTTTAGCTTAGTAGGAAATATCTTTTTACCAGGAGGAGGTATAAAATTGCTTCAGAAAAATAGAAGTGCAGGAGCCACGTCTCTTTTAAAAAATATTTCACGGTCAGTTGTCATGAAAAAGATGATTTATTGCAGGATTCTATGCCTAGGTTTTAGGTTTGTAAGTTCAAGTGTGTGCTAACATGCTTTACCAAATAAAAGTGTATTTAAGCAAGTGCCTAAATTCAGAATTGAACTAGTGCCTTCAAAGTCTAAGAAGACACTCCTCAAGCCTGGGTTTATCTACCTCCTTCCAACCACTTAGTAGAGACATACCTAAAATAGGAGTCTTGTCATCCTACTCTCTGCTGGGAGATTTATTGAATATAGATGGAGTGTAGGGCAAAGTAGCTTTCACAGTTAAATTCTTAGGTTCAGTGGGATGAATCCAGCTCAATCCTGGACTGAATCTAATCTAAATAAATTGTCTTTTTGCTTTCAAGTCACCTCATTAGGAAATGTGGGAGAAGACTGAGTTTGCAGTACAACATGAAATCACCTAAGAATATGAAAACAGCAGAAAGATGACGTAGTCACCAACAGTTAAATATTTGCCTAGAAAATGGGAAAAGGGGAATAAAAAATTCTACCTGAGGGGATTCAAAACTTTCTGCTTTTTGTTTCTCAGATTATGGTTTCAGCCACTGCAGTAAGGGCCATGGCAAGCCAGCATAAGACCACAACACATTCTTCCTCATGAAGCTATGTCATTGTTCAAAGAAGAATTCAAAAAGAAAATAAGGAGATATCTTATTATTGTGCTACACTGTGATTATTATGGTCATCAATAAAGGAAGATGTAAGTTCTCATCCTTGCTGGCCATGCTCATTATGCTTTTTAAAACTTAGTGAGACTTTAATGGAATATTAGTCTATCTCTAGTAGAAATGGAAGTGCTGGTGTCCTGACTTGTGTATTCATTGCAATTGTTGCTCATTTTTTTGTGTACATTTTTTTTAATAGCAACATGTAACAAAAGGGTTTGTACCTAACTTAACTGACTACAGTTGTACCTGACTTAACTGCCTACATATAAATCTAGGAAACTAAAATTCCTGTAAGTAGTAAATGGAAATTTCATGTTTGACCTGGACTTGACTTGTAACTTAAATGTTACGTCCCTTGTAAATCTGCTCACTGATTATCATATGGGTATCACATGTTAAAGAAATAAGAACTTATCAGAATGCACCATGTGAATGTTGGCATAGTGCAGTAGTCAGAACCTGTGTCAAACCTGTAGCTCTCCGGAAAACTGGGATGTAGCTGGATCAAGTTGAATCAGACCACTCATTTTGTGTCTCGGCAATACGAGTGACAGTCAGACACTGAAAGACAATGAAATTCAGAAAACAACTTTTTGTTTTATTTTTACAACAGATGGTTATGAATGGTTTCCAGTCAGCTAAGGTAATTAGAAACCTAAGATTCACAGAAACATGCATCTCATCTAAGAGATTATGCAGGAAGAGGGAAAAACCAACAAAGCAATCTGTGACTGATCTGAGACTAAAAAGCTTGCAATACTAGCTGGCAACTCCCTGATAGAAAACAGGTCACAGGAACATGGAGGAAAGCAGGGAGGAATAAAAAAAGGATAATCTATATGATGAACGTAGAAATCCTTATTAGCAAAACAGTTGGCATTCAACAGGCAACAAAAGCTTTAACTTTAGAATGAAATTTCTCAAAGATATTTTGGGACATGTCAGCAGTCTGACGCTTTAGTGAGAGGTTTCAAACCTTCAAACCGTTGTAAGACAAAGAAGCAAGAATAGGAAAATTGCTGAATAAACCAAAATATCAACAACTCATACACAAATGAAAGATCCTCTTACACTAAAACAGATTATGATGTTTATTGCTCTGGTAGTAACAAAAAAGAACTACTAGTGTGCATTCATTTGCTAGCCATTTAGATTAAAAAAGAGACAATTCTCTGCCTGTTTTAAGTTCTGAAGATTATCTATCTATCTATCTATCTATCTATCTATCTATCTATCTATCTATCTATCTACCTATCTATCTATCTATCTATCTATTAAATGTGACAACTTTCCCCTGCCTATGAGAGGAGACATATTTGGGAACATGGATAATGCCAAATAGCTTTCAACAGGATGCCCTAAGGAAAACAGAAGGTATTTGTTCACACTCAACAGTCCCTTTGAGAAATATTGTTTCTGCAGACTACTATTTGGGTTCTTTCCAGCCCCTGAGGGGTTTGACTGCAAAATATAACATTTTTGTTGGTAGGGAGGATACAAAAGACTATAAACATGGTGTTTAACTATGAGAAGAAAAAGCTGTATTGCATAACCAGATGCTTTGGAAAACATGGATCGGCTGAGATAAACCTGAACAAGCAGAAATGTAACCTCTATGTGAAGACAATAATATATGTGTGCAAAACAGTACGTGGTAGGTCACATCAGAGTTGAGGCTTTCAACAGCAGGCATGTTTTACTAGATGTGAAATTGATACAAAATTATTTGAAATTATGATTCATGTATATACTCTTAGTCTAACAGCCTAAACTGGCTACCTGGGAATGTTACAATGCAAAGTTATCCAGAAGACATGAGAAACTGAAGCAAAGAAGCTCTGATCCTGAAATATCATGACATGAGGAGCAACATAAAATTCTTAGAAGATGCTGCAAATGGGCTATTGACTTGGTCTTCATGTAACAGTGCAGCTGAAACTGGCAACCAGTGTTTTATATCCACCATAGATTTTAATAAAGAACAAAGAGCAATTATTGGTCTGCTCAAATCTTTGGCCTTGATCAATGGTGTAAAAAATTTCATGCTTTTGCTCATGTGAATGTTCTAGTAGCTTAAACTGCCTGTAAAGTTGTTCTCAAAGCTAGAAAGTAGACCAGAAATACCCACCCTAAAGGGCATATTCTTTCAGTTAAAAATGGCTGACTTGCACAATAATCTGGCAACCCCCAGCACCCTTTCTAGAGGATTCAACAGAAGAAATGGGATTGACATTCATCAAAAAAATTGTTTATCAATCTCCTTGTTTGCAAGTGCAATCTCTACTTGAAATTGAAAGAAGATCACTGGTGACTTGAGAGTATATGAAAGCAATTATGGCAAAAAACACATATCCTGTATCACAAAATATGGTTTGGTGTCTGGCTACACTTTGTGAATATAATGCTGTAACCCGGGGAAAAATGAACATGAACAGAAGTATTGAAAAGTACGATGTCTGGCAATATTAAGAAGGTGACACATTAAGAGAGCCACACAGAAACAGTGGCATGTTTTCCACCTGTCTGAAAGGGGAAAACTAAGATATCTTGCAGAAATAATCCTAAAAGTTGAGGCATAAGAAAGTGAAAAAACAAGAGCAGTACTATCTTCTGAAAGCAATGATCTTTATTACTTAGAGAGCCTCAATGAGCCTTATCTGCCTCACAGACCAGATGAACATCCTCAGCAATTTTAATTATTTGACTGATTACTCATATGTGCAATGGTGTATTAAGTAATGCTGTTTTTCAAGTGATCTTATTCCACACCTTTATTTCTCAGACACCAGGTATTTTAAAAAATGTGAGTAGGGTACTGTGAAGTTCTCAACATTGTTTGGCAAAGAGAGTTAGACCCAAGAACAGAAAAAATGGGTTTTATGAAACCTTCAAGTCAGAAATTCAGAGCAGGGTTCACTGTGTGTGAGTGAATAATAATTAAAAAAAAGTATTTGGATCCTTTGGGGATGGCAAAAATCTCCCTTTCAGTCCCTGTAACATCAGCAACATAAGCTTAGGAAATATTCCATTTTGTGATTTCTAGACTTGAGATGCAGTACCTGCCCAAACATGCTCTGGAGGACTTGAACAGTCTCTAGAATGACTTTCCACAATGCCTTCTTTTCCATTAAAACCAACATACAGCCTCAGAATACCCAGCTTGTCCTGTGAATTATGCAGGGTTAGTCTGAGGAATGTGTCTCTCATCTGCCTTGTTTTAAAGATTAAGCACTATGCTCTGTTTTGCTTGGGTCCTCTGTATGCGAGGGATATGTGGCAATGGGAACACATCCCAGCAAAGGAAGTGTGTGTGTGTCAATCAGGAAAGAAGGAATATGATCTCTAAGAGGAAACTTTACCAAAAGCACAGGAGTACCAAATCCTACTTTCTTCTCCTTGTTAACTATCACTGCATCAGAGCTAAGAGGAAGCTGATAAACGCAAACAGTTGTTTTGGTATAAACATAATTTCAGCTATAACCATTTTCACTACTTGGTATCTATCACATTACAGCAATACATGTTCTTTGTGAACCAGGTGTTCACACTGGGAGAGGGAGGCAGAAAGTCTTGCAACCTAAGGCTGCAGGCACTTTAAGAATAAAAGGCAGAACTTTTCAGATTTTATGCATTCTAAAACCTTCCACAAACAAATATAGCTAAAGCTATAGCACCAATACTTTTACTTCCTCTCAACATCATTTTACGGCTTTCAGTTTATGGAAATATTTGTCCAAGTTTGGTTCAAGTTGTCCTTCAGAAACTTTTTAAGAGTCTAATGAAATCTTGAGAGGAAGGGGTGGGCAGGCTATTACTCCAATCCCTGCTGTTAAAAAACACCTTTTGTGTGGAATTTGTGTGAATCCCTCCCCAGAGGTGCAGAATGCAATAAAGATAAGAAGGACTACACCTTGCAGCACAGATCCGTGGGGCTGTATGAAAGGGGCTGCACAGTTACCAGCTGTCTGCTCTGGTTCCTTTCTGGAGAACAGCTGGAAATGCATTCTCCAGAGATTGCATCTGGCTGGATTCCTCTGCACTCAAATCCCATTGATCTGGTTCCGTCCCAGCCCTCTGTACTTGCAGTTCAAAGAACAGCGAGGTCTGTAAAGAAATTATTGCCATATTGTTCAATCGGCCACAGTGAGCAATATATAGGATTATAATCAGGAACACATTAAGGAAAACAGCTCGGTGGAGATAAGCTGTTTGACTGCATACGCTTTTTGATGAGGGCTTAGTGCCAATCCCAGAATAAAAAAGATTAAATGTTTGTTACCAATTCTTTTGAACTGCTGGCAGAACATGTGGTAAAGCATTTTTGATTCAAATTAAAAGCATCCTAGGATAAAAATAACCCTGTTCTGTTAGACCTTTCCAAGTGAAACCATTTGTAAGCTGATTTATTTTCTTTTCCTTCACCTCCTTCCACCAGCATGATTAACATATGCATTTCTGAATCACATGTAAGCCTGGACAGGTATTTGTCTTGTTACACATCTGTGGAACAAATGGCAATACAAATTATATACAGGACAGATGTAGATTTTCAAAGTCTCGGCAAATTCTATTTGACTAAGGGCATAGATAAAAGTTTTATTTATCAAACAATTTTTATCGTTTCTTTCGGGTGGAGACAGTTCTATGAGGAGTCAGCAGGCTGCAGGTGACAATATTGATGCAGACCCCATGGTAGAGCAGGTTTATAATCAGGGAAAAACCCGTAGGAATGGAAATACTACCAAAGAAGAAAGGAGATATCCACTAATATTCTTATGAAATGCTTATCAATGCATTTTGCGGCATCTATTTTTTTATATCTGGGAGATATTATTTTTAGAATTCTTTTTTCAGTCTCTAGAAGAGTTTAAACTGGCACCAAGTGTACCAGAGAGACTGGAATTTGACAGATTCATGCTATGTTCATGGAGCCTCCCACAAAAAGACAGGTTTATGATGTTACCCCATGTAAATCACCAGGGCTGAGAGAAAGAGCTACATTTGCACTCACATCCTGCTACACATAGAAATACCATATTTTACACTGGTTTTGAACTCCATTTTTAGTGAGCTGCCTAAAGATATACAATTGGATAGGTACTAATTGTCTGGACCAGAAAATATATGTAATAACATTAACAGAAATATCCACAACAGACTGTTCAGCTCTGTTGAAGAAACAGAGGTTAGAAAAAAAGTCAGGAAATTTGGAACAAGAAGATGGATTTAGGGGGCTAAAAACATAAAGTGATCTTACATTCAGAACATATTTCTTCTTTTGAGAAATCCAGTCTAATAATGCTAAATGCTTTTTAAGCACTACTATTTTTACAACATGTGGAACTTCATGGAATTGCTTCAATTCCCATCAATTTGGGATTTAGAGAATTTGTGCAAGGTCTAACATATCATAGGAACACATTTGCACCAAGTGAGGAACAGCCATTTCACATGTGCTGTAGTCAGGAGATGGCAGCCTGTTGTGGGGACAGACTTCCAGCAGGTTGCTGACCAAAACTGCCAATGGCTTTTGGCCAGGGGCATTCCCAGGTGGCATCTTTGTGGAGAGAGAGAAGTGTCCTTCTGCTTAAGGCAGGCTTCCCATCCTCCATAATGAGATCTCAGCTGTTTGTCACATCTCAGACATGTCTCTAGAGCTTCTGTTTCCTAGTATTGTCACTGCCATTTTGCATGCAACCCTCACTCTCTCCACAAAGGTGACTCGCTCTCAGTTTTGACTGTAGCAATGTCAACTCAGAGAGAATCCACTCTTACACATCACTTTCTCAAGGAAAATCCTATTGAATTGGTTGTGAGATTTCACTGAAAAGATGAAGTCAAAGGACTGCAGAAGCTGACATGTATTTTCTGAAGTCTGCCAATTTTTTTGAAATCACTGGTTGAAAGTTGCAGTAGATGACACGAAATTATTTCAAGATGTGAAATAAAATATATGGGACCTAAACTGAGCAGGAGACATTGACATTAGTGAAATATTTACTGTAGTAGATGCTTATGGTAGTCATACTCAGGCTTTAGGCCAAAGCTTGTGTTAATTACTGGCAGAGCAGTGACAAACTTGGTAAGGAACTCAAAAGCAACAAAACAGGGTGTATCAGCCTGGGGTCTGGCCTGGGTCCCAAATACAGAGAGGGACTGCTTTGGTAGCAGAACTCAGGAATCAAGACCCATCCTACCACAAGCATCTGTAGTTCCTTGGCCAAGAAGCATTCTGTTGCCTGAAGGTGGGATCCTGATTCTCCATTTCCTGCTTCTGTCTTTTTGAAATAAAGCCTTAGTTTCATGCTCCCCAGGTTTACCCACTTATGTCCTTTGAGGGCACAATCATCCCATGCTGCAGTTCTTATCAGAAGCCTGTCTGCTGGGAAGTGTGAAGAGAAAAAGTCACCCAGACTCACTGATTTGATTTACCTGGCAAACTAGCATTACTCATGTTTTGGGGGATAGAAAGAGATGTAATTTGATTAGAAAGAAATGTGATATTAAAACGTTCACATGCCATATATCCAGTGGGACAGTAAAAGGAATAATGAAAATCAAATTCAACAGCCTCCAGTCCTGTGGCTGCAACATTGCTGCAAGATGATGATAACACAAAAGTTTGGATGTGACTCTTGCAGAAAACATTGCTGCAAGATGATGATAACACAAAAGTTTGGATGTGACTCCTGCAGAAAAGATTAAAAAATAAAAACCAGGGAAAAAAGAGAGGAGATTGACTTTTTAAAGAAGGAAAATAGGAACAGAGAAGAGAGCTAGCACTTACTCAAGTTAAGCCCTTCTGAAAATTACAATTTTAGAATTATAGATTAGAATGGATTTTTTTTTTATTTGAGAATTTTTTTAAAGCAAGTGAGGAGTAGCTTTAGAATGGAGAGTAGAATAAATTGTTTTCACTTAAGAATGGCAAAATGTTGTATAAAAATTAAAATTAATTTATTATCTCCGAAGCTAAAGTGCCAAAAATAAACTTGTAAGTTAAGTTCATTCTTAGATACACAGCAGAAAACTCACATTGAATGCACTGCATAGGGAAAGTTAAATAGTTATTACTTTCTATAACAACAACAAAAATAAAACCTAACTGAAAGGTAAATACATTTTTGTGTCCTTTCATTCTTTTTTTCACCTCTGAAATCCTTTATTTCTATCCTCATCACCTAGTAAAAATATCCCAGAATAAAATACATTTCTTCATTCTCAGTTTTAGAATACCTGGCACTACTCCTATTTCTCAGAGAAGGAGCTAAAAGCAAAATAAAATACCTTCAAAGCAACCACATCACACATTTTTTTCTCTTGGCTTCTAAAGTGAAAGGCACGAACCTGCCTACCTGAGGAACCTGATTATCCATTGCCTTGCTTCTATGCATGCTCACACAAAATTATCAAAAGAATTGCAAGCTGGGAGCCAGACACCACTAGTTTGGGTTTCCATTTGGCACTCAGTTTGCACCTGCCTTTCGAAAGGAACAAAGAACTATAGATTTGCAACAATAAAGGTGTAACTTCACAAGTGTTTTCTTCACAAACACTACTTTCTCCCATACTCTCCCTATGTCTCCGCCTTCCCTTCTGCACAGCACTCCTTTGGCCATGAGTGAGCACACCCCACTTCCCAAGGGACAAACAGTCCTAACCAGATGGGTAACAAATACTAGAAAAAGCTAGACTACTTGGAAAGCATACTTAGAAGGTTCTGTGAATACTTGGCCAGTGTTTGCCTGAAGAGGTCTCACACTCCGTTATCATTGCTTGATATGCAATTTTTCTCACCACATTTTCTACCCTTTCCATTCCTTAAGAAAACTTGTAATTTTCATCCAAACGCCCATAGAGATGTCACTGTGTAGAGATGCCACAGTAACTGCATCTCTTAGTCAAGAAGGTTTCTGCTCTTTTTCATTGCTGCATAAATTGGGTGTTCCCCACAAGATTCCATTAACCTTATAGGGGCTAACTATAAAATTGTTCAGACCCTAAAATAGATGCAGCCATAAAAAGGTGTTTAATCTAAGAAAATAGGGAGCATTTCTGAGCCAAGTTTTCATTATGTTTAGTGTTCCTTTGTGTGTTTAAGATAGCACAACTGTCAAAGGACATGCTTGCAGCCAAGGCAGAGGACCTCAGGAGTCCAAGCAGGGAGGTTATTTTCCTATCCATATATAAAAATTTACTAAATCTATGCTTTGCAAAGGGACACAGTTTCAGAACTCTCCTCACAAAAGAGCTCCCATGAAAACCATGGACACACATGCATACCTTTGGCCTGGTCTCCCTGTAGCTTCTGCAAAAGCCAGGGCTTAACTTACCTTCTCTCCAAAGCAAAGAATGGTGCCTTCAGTGGCACATATCCAAGAAAAGTCTTGGGAGGCAGAGCATTTCTGGAATGGTATGGCATGACTTCCTTCCTGCTTCCTTTTTGCCCCCAGATGCTGCAAATTTACTGCAGGCTTTCATCAGCATTAAGCTGATGCCCTGTCATCTCCAGCTCAGATGCTCTAGTTAGTCAGCAAGAAAGAAAAAGCCATGGCCCCTCTCTTCCTTCCCAGTCCACCATATCCCACCTGCTCTGTGTCCGCCTGGTCTCAGCAGATCACTGACTGAGAAGCATCAGTTCAGCTGCACCTGACTCTTTCCCTCGGGTAATCCAAACCATTGCCCAGCATCAAATTAATAGAGGAGATTATGGCAAACTTTTTCTTCATGTTAAGTGCTTGTGGAACATCAGTGGAATGTGGTTAATACTGTGCAGTGCAACTGTAGGAATTCACTAAAACATGAAGTCCTGAAAGAAAATTCTTACTACATGGAACCCAGATCAAATTATCTGGGTTTTTCCAAAAACAACCTCAAGACAATGTTATTAAGAGAAGACACCCAGAATATCATAAATAAATAATTTCTGAAAATTGTTTGAACAAAAAAGCCCAATGCATCTGCAGGAAGTGGTTCAGATAACTTGGAGAAGCCCCAGTCTTGCTGAGTAGAAGTCTTGGCAAGTTTCAGGATCTTTTCATATTATTGTTGGCAGGCCACTGCCTGCAACCCTGATACCTTCAATTTCTGGGGTACCACACTTGAAAAAGTTTTGTTATGGCTAATTAAGCAACAGGCACAGCAAAGTCTGTTTATTCTTTATTTTACAGTAGCATTAATAGGGAAATAAGCATGTGAATTGAAAATACCAATTGGCTCAGCAGTTTCTCATATCTCAAAAAACTGCAAAGAGCCTGTTCTCATTTCTCATTGACTTTGTAATTTTTCATTTGAATCAGAGAGTACCTATTCCATATAAGGAATCTAATATATTTTAAAAAATTATTTGCTTGATATAAGTTTCATTTTAAAGTATATGCTTTGCAGATGTCATTTTCATGGAATAATTTACCCAGAATTCAAAACAAGTATGAGACTTTCAAAAGACATTCAGTATGTTATTCACATTGTTGATAATAGCACAAATACAAAAATCTAGAATCGATAGGGAACCTATGTGATTACTCTGGTGACTATGCAAAGACTATATCTGTATTTAGCTTCCAAGCAGATAATTCCATATTACATATTAAAGTCTTGGTTATATCTGAACAAAATTTAGTCTAGTCTAAAATCCTCTTTTGCTCTAATGGGAACGATAAGCTGTCATTAAAGCCTACTAAGTCAAACAACTTTTCAAAGTAGAGGATGGATGTTATGGTAGCTGTTTAACTGGGCTCATGAATTTTCTATATTATTATTTGGACAAGGAAAAGAGGCAGATAGAGTATAGCAAATAGACTGCACCAAAAAAATGAGTTGTTTGTTCTTATAAATTTGCTTTTATCAGGACCTTCATGCACAAGCTGCACTGGAGCAATTGATGCATTCACAGGTACAATAGGCCATAGTATCCTTTTCCAGTGTTATTCAGGAGGGTGTTTTGCTGTGATTCTCACTGTGTACTGTGGAAATCCTCTAAGACTTCTCAGCCTCATTTTGTTTATCTACACATTTGCCATTACCAGATAAACTAAGATGCTGCAGTCAAAAATTTGATGAAAGGTTGTGACATATTGCATTATGAAGGCTTACTGTCCCCTACCATTACTCTCAAATTTATATGTTCCAGATACATCTATAGTAGAAAATAAATCATCACTTGTGGAGTTTTTTCCATTTGTATTTCTTACGTTTTTTACCTTCAAAGACAGGGTGCCTACATTCACAAAATCTGCTAGGAATGGCCATGTCTGCTCCCAGACTATGACAAGAAATTATTTGGTGTAGTCCTAAGTGGAATAGACCAAACCACACCATGGACTGTTTAAATAAAAATATTATGGATGACTGAATTCCAGTAGCCAGGTTCACTCCTTGGCATTACTTAATTTACCATTAGACACAAAACCATCAAAGAACAATACACCTAACCTAGATGTACAGCTTATCAGTGCAGATGCCTTTACTTGAGCTAATGCCACCATGTCGCTTTCATTGCCAAAGAGTAAAGTACATACTCCTGAAGGATAATTAATTTCACACAATTTAACTGTCTGTATTAGAGTGAGATAGCCATTCTTTTCCCCCTCTCTAATGTTAAAGAGGACTCAGGTGACTAGCTCAAATGTAGATGTCCACCACAGATCAGGTGTTTCTCTCCATGGGACCCTCCAGAGAATCCATTTTTACTGCAAGGAGGTAGCACTGATTCCTTCTCAGTCTCTCATTTTCTCTCAAAATCTTATGCTTGCATTTTGTTTTGGGGCAGCAGT
Organism: Melospiza georgiana; assembly: GCF_028018845.1. Taxonomy (NCBI): domain Eukaryota; kingdom Metazoa; phylum Chordata; class Aves; order Passeriformes; family Passerellidae; genus Melospiza; species Melospiza georgiana. Next base: position 39,695,211 of record NC_080431.1, read on the forward strand.
ATGACAAAAAGCACTGCTTGAAAGTAATTTTGTTTGTTTTGCTATGCAATTACTAATAATTAAATCTGTCTGGAAGTTACACAAAAGCCCTCTATCCCTGTGTTTCCAGTCAGTCTATGCCACAAGATGAGAAACCAGATATGTTAACAGAGCAACTCAAACCCTCCCAAAGCTGTCAACTTTCCTGAAAAATACATCACAGACAATCAGGAAAAAGATTAAAGCTCCAGAGGATGCCATTTGATCAATTTCCAACTGATAATGCAAATTCACAAAGCATTCAGTGGCATATGACTGCTGGGAATCAACCTGATTCTATTGTTGGGAATTTGCTTTGACTGATCAAACTATTAAGTCTGCATTGTCAGCTCCCTTTTTGCAAAGCTCCTCAAACTTGTTCAAGCAGCATGAATAAACTTAATTCATTATTTATCTTGCAGTACAGAGTGCAGTTTTATGTAACCTTACAAAAAGAGTGATATTTTCTTTGCCCAAAAGCTTCCAAATTGAAGGCAGACAAAAACAAAGTGTCTGGCAAGGAGCAGGAGAATGTAACTGTAGAGATATTTGGATGAACACTGCACTAGATGTACTTACAGTTTTTAATGTGCTGGATTTAAAACTGTGCTATTTCAACTTTACATCTCTGTAAATCTGGTAAAATCCATAGAATTCAATGGAGTAAAAAGAAAAAAGTTACAATAACCAACCTGTACCTTTAAACATAAAAATCTACTTACATCTGTGATCTGTGAGGAGATTATCTGCTTTTTCAGAGATATAGAAGGAATTTAGAGGAGTTGCTCATTCTTGATTTTAAAAGGTGTCAAGCATATACGCGCTAGCATGCACTGTACGATGTCCAAAAAATACTCAGGCTGTGTCTTTCCATTAATAAGATTTGTTGAAAGAAGTTAATTAAAGCACAAGACAAAAATATAAGTGATAGTATAATAGCAAAGAGAAAAAAAAAAAGAAAAAAAAAGAAAAAAAAACATTTACTCACTATATAAATTCCAAATCAGCTCCTCACCAAACATATAAATGGGATTAATTTCCCCTTGTACTTTTTTCTCACAAGAATGTCATAATACATTTTACAGTTACATTTTTAATTACGGGTCAAAATCTGTATGTTTAATACTGCCTACTGTTTTGGGCTTTACCTCACAGAACCACTTATGAGTGCTTAATTTTAAGGGATCAAAACCCTCCTGTCCTCTAACAACCAGGAATATTACTGATAGTTTCAAAAGAATTGAGAAAGGAATCGCACAGACCGGAATTCTCCTTGCAATCCTACCTACAGAGAATGTTAAGTTGCTTTCTGAAAAGGAGAAGCCATTAGAGGACTAAGGTGCAGTAAAATACAACAGGTTATTTTCATTTTCATCTGTCTAAAAGATGCTCAGGCGGCAAGAAAGGCAGCTTGCTCACCGAGAAGGTGGAGCGACAGGCATATAATGATGGAAAGGTTACTTTGTTTTTGTCTTTATAAAAGACTTTCCAGAAGTATGTAGACAATACCCAGCTAAGCATAACAGAACCTGGAGTTCAATGAGAACAACATTTTTAATTTTGAGTCAGGTTCTCCCCTGTGTTAAACTCTAGACTTGAGGGATGCCTATACCTTTAAGGAAGCCTCAAGCCAAGTAATAGCCCTACTTAGGAATGAAGCATGTTTGAATCTTGTCTCTCTCATATTCATAGAAGGATCTTTTTACAATTGAGATAAAAGCCTACATGCACCTGGGATTTACAGCTTGAAATCCACCTGACTTGGAGGTAAGAATGAGATTCTCCTCATTTTGCATCCAGATAGTTTCTTTTCAAGCACACGGCTAGAGGAACAAGTTGTGCTCAGGTTTCTGCAGAGTGGTTTAACAGTTAGGGAACCAGATGTGTAAGACCTATTCCCTCATTTTCAGAAAAAACCAGTCCCACAGCTCCCACCTCCTTGGAAAATACCTTCACCACCACAGAGCCTTAAGCTGAAAATTTTCCACTCTGCAGAGCAAAATGGGGCCATTGGGAAAATAAGCAAGAAGAAAGCTGATTCTCTTATTTACTGATGAACACTGTACTTTCAGGAAATAAAAAGCTTTTAGATTCTCTTTATCTACACCATGTGTGTTCAGTATTCAAAACACAAAGTTAAAGAAAAAGAACTTCAGACAGTCCAACTCTCCTCATCAGAAATCTATGGAGTCATTTGCTCCTGGATAATCTTATTCTCTGTCCTAAGTCTGGGGAGTTTAAAGTGGATTCATCACTCCCTGCAATGCAGTGGCTTAAAACAGTTGAGGAGGACTGGAATAACATCTAGTTGGTGGCTGGGCACAAGTAATGTTGCCCAGAGCTCAGTATGGGAGCCAATTCTGTTTAAACCCAGTTCTGGGTCCCCAAATTGAGGTGCAGGTCCAGAGAAGGGCATCAAAGCTGGTGAAGACACAAGTCTTATGAGGAGCAACTGAGGGAGCTGAGGTTGTTTAGCCTGGAGAGAAGGATGCTCAGAAGAGAATTTATCACTCTCTACAGCTACCTGAAAGTAGCCAGGTGGGGGGCAGTCTCCTCCCCCTGAAACAAGTGACAGGATGAGAGGAAGTGGCCTCAAGTTGTGTCAGAGGAGATTTCAATTGGATATTAGGAAAAAATTTATTCACAGAAAGGCTTACCAAGCGCTGGAAGAGACTGACCAGGAAAATGGGGGAGCTACCATTCCTGGAGGCATCTGAAAGATGCATGGATGCAGCACTTGGGGACATGCTTCAGTGGCAGACTTTGCTGAGTTGGGTTAATGGTTGGACTTGATCTTAGAGGTCTTCTCCTACCCAAACAATTCTACAGTTCTAAGACTCCGTGACACATCTGTGCTTTAAGTTTATTGAGGTTCTTCACCATTTGATGAATTAAAACACATCCAACTCATTATTAGTCCTGCCTACAAGATCTTGCAAGTGGATAGATTAATTTCAACAACACGAGATGAAGAATATCTGAACCTCTGATGAATAGATTTGGTTTTGCCTATATTTTGTCTGCATTAATCTTAATTGTTTATATATATCTTAATTTACCTAATTTACCTTAATTTATTTGCCATAACGCCAATGTGATTGCTTCAGGATGACACAAAGCACTATTCTCTTTCTCACATTAATTTTTTGTTCTGTCTAAATCCTGTTCTCACCATTGAGAACTCACATGTAACTTTATTTTCACTAAATCTTAGGGAATAATTTTCATAAGGTTCTCCAGACCTACTTTTTTTTGAAACAGAGACTGTCTAGCCTGTGTTTGCTCTGATATTTAATTTAAAATAAATCATAACTGTATTCAAAGATATCTGTTGCAGTTAGAACTTCCATTATCTTTCTACTGTGTGCCAAAACAAAACTGATAAAAGCATTACCTCCTGTTTTTTCAGTGACTTGTAAAGAAAAGTTTGAGCCTTCAAATCCAGGTATATTAGGATGCTATCAATATAAAATACAAATATTTTTCAGACTATTTATGTGAAAGTAAATTTCTCATAATAACACAATTATAATGATATTTCTATCTCCTAAACCATTAAGGAAACTTGCAACCTTGTATAAATCCAGTCTGGAGTCACATCAGATTTCTGACATAAACTTTCACCACCAATAACTATTTTTAGGTTTATATGGCAGGTGGGTTGCATTTAAATTGTTTTAAATTTGGATTTGCAAAACTTGGTGTTAGTTGCAAAATCAGATATTCTTGTGAGATCTAAATATATATATATATACACACCCATGAATGGGGGGGATGGGGGTGGTTTTTTGCAGTTTTGAGCATTTTTTTGGCAAAAAAAATCTTCAAGAAAGGTAGGTCTGTAGCATTTTCTGTTTCTACTTACTGGCCTGGCTTGGGTCAGGAATTTTAAAAGTGACTACAGAACGAAAACCAGACAAGAAACTTTATGTCAGCTTTTTTTCAAAACCAAAGTACTGATTCATTGGAAACACACTTTGAGTTTTGCACAGTTGTTTTAGTCTTCTTTTCATTAAATTTGTTTGCCATTCCAGATTTGACAAAGACTCTGTCAGTAGTGCCATCAGGGAAAGGGCTCTCTGGCAGTTTCGACTTTGGTGGTAAAATTAGTAGATAGAGTTTGCTAACAAAATCTGGCTCTCACAAACCTACACTGACCACATGTGATGATTTTTCAGCCAATACCCTTTAGCATGATGAACACAGACTGAGTAGGTTTTTTCCACCATTGTGAAGGCAAGAGGAAAATGCTTAGTGACAAGTGACACAGAAATCTTCAGGACAGATTCTCCCACAATTGTGATTAATGAACTTTAAAGCTCCAAAATTTAGGGCACCATAACAAAACGAGTTCTTCTCTTATGTAACTAGACAATAGTATTTTTGAATAAATTAGACCTTTAAAGCAACACTTAAGGTTATTTTAAGTGTCTCTTCGTTTTGCACACAAAATAACTTGCAAGATTGAAGTTGCTATTGCAGCTATTGTTTTTGCATTGCTGCTTTCCATTATTGACATATTGTATCCATACACACTAGAGATGGAACTCCATGTTTGAATATTTTGAGAGGTCAACTATAAAATTGCAAAAATACATTCAAACAATGTCTGTATTTTCATGGCAATAGAGTTATTGATAATTTTTAACTTGGCTCTAATGCCAGAAGGATGACTGCATTAAAGAAAGGAGGCATTCAGCCCCCGTTGTAACTATATTTAGAATTACTCTTGCTGCTCTACATGAGAAACAAGAGTCCAGCAGAATTGTCCACTGATGCCATTGTATGTTCAGGTAACTATTTTGTCTCCAGACCTCTCCTTTTGAATGCAGTTGGAAGTTCCTACACACTTGGTCAAATATAAAATTAACACCATAACTTGTTGTGAAATATCACAGGAAATATTAATTGCTGACTTCTTTGTAATCATGATGGTCTTGAAGCAACTGAAGGCATAAATAAATCCTAAGGCTCACAAATACCATATTTATTCCCTGCCTATTTTCCATAATAACAGATTTTTGCTGTTTCTTAATCATAAGATTTGGTTCATTTTTTTCATGCATTTTTATCCTGGCTTACAGGTAAATGCTTGCGAAACCTAAATTCCTGCAAAATAGCTGGGCCACCTGCATCCAAATAGCAAAACTCCCGGAGGTGATGATTGAGGGGTATGGAGTACTGCTATCTGTCTCCAACTCCGTCCCTAGTTTGGCGTGCCTGCTTAAATTCTGTTGCAAATGGTACTATTCAGAGTTTAAAATCAAACATGTGCTTAAGTATTTTGGCAAATCATAGTATCATCCATGGAACTCACTCCATATATTAACAGCAGACTTTAAAATATCCAGTTGGACAGTTTCTTAAAGTTTTAGTGTGTGAAAAAATATTGATTCTGTCTGATCTTTTTTTAATTTGAGTACGCAGGCAAAAATTTTATAGTTTGTCACTTGATGGGAATGCTAAGGATGAGATAAAAATCAACCTCTTTTCCAGCTGCTGGAAAGAGTTAGGTGTTTTGGATTAATCAGTCAAGTGACAGTGTGAAGTGTACAGTAAAAATAATCAATATGTTTCTCCAACTGTCTCTTCTTAGCCATCTCTAGCACCTGTGCTGCACATTAAGAGTTCATTGAGGTCAGATCACTGGAATATTTTTCTGTGGAGAAATACAAATATACTTTTTATTTTTAACCCCTAAATCCTAATGGCATGGATAGAGAAGAATCCAGCCACAGCAGTCTCCTAATGGCCTCGAGATTTTTTTCTGCTACAGACAACATCTTTATTTTTGTTCATTCAATGTTATTCAACCTTTTGAAACACTGAGAGAAAATCTGTTGAAACAAGTGTTTTGTATTTATGAAAAAAAATTCTAATGGAATTCTATGAACAAATTGGAAAGGGTTTTCATCAACAATTGGGAAGATAAACATCTGAAACAACATATTTGTCAGCAGGCTGACTTTTATTTTATCTTTGCAAAGATGGGAATCAATATAAAACACAGTCTGGAAACCCAAAGAGAGAGGAAAAGGAAAACCATGTCTGGCTAGCAGATATCCCTTCTTCCATTCACCAATCTTTAACTTTAAAAAGACCACAGAAAACTTCCTTGTGGAGGGAAGAGGAGGGACAGACACTAATCTCTTCTCTCTTGTTACCAGTGACAGGGCCAGAGGGAATGGCCTGAAGTTGTGTCATGGAAGGTTTAGGGTTTTAGACTGGGTATTAGAAACACGGTTCTTTACCCAGAGGGTTGTTGAGCACTGGCATGAGCTCCACAAGGAAGTGGCCACAGCATGAAGGCCTGTCTGAGTTAAAGTTTTTGGACAATAAATCCAAATGGGGATCATCCTGTTCAAGGATAGGAGTTGGACCCGAAGATTCTTGTGAGTCCCTCACAATGCAGAAACTTCTGGATTGTGTGATTCTGTGACACTGTACCTGCAGTTCATGCACTTGTGACTCTGCTTACACATCCAATATTTTTTCTTTTCCTCTCCTTCTCTTATCTCCCCTCTCTACCACTCTCCTCCCCTCCCCAACTCCAACTTAGTCCTTCAGCCACAAAGATCCATAAAAACCCATATACTGACCATTGATAGCTTCCTAGAGGAAAATCGCAGTTAGAAGAATTAGAAAGGTTGGAATGCCAGTCTATGGTATAGAGTATAAAGGTGGTGGTAAGTATTTGTGTTTGTTGTCTTCTACGAGTGACCTAATGTTATTTTTCTGACTTCTCTATGCTTCTGCCAGGTATCTGTGAAGAAATTTCACCCAACTGACAGCTAAAGTTACATGCCCTTTTGGTATAACATTTTTTGGTGTCATCACACATACCAGAAATTATGGAAACTGCATAGGAGTAGATCCCTTTGTCTTTCCACAGTTATTTATACCTAGAGATCAAGTCAACTCCTCTCAATTTTGTAGACTTAATTTCTGAGCTCAGGTTTTAGACTTTGTATCGAGCACTGTGTGAAAATGCATCCTGCAGCCAAATCTTCAAATAAGCTGAAGTCATAAAGAAAATATCAGGCGCAGCAGTGGTGAGGCGCAGGAGCACTGCACAGGAGGTGAGTGCGTGGTGCCCCGGAGGGGGAGCGGCCCTCAGAGGAGGGCTCAGGCCGCTGAGATCTGCTTCCCTTGGCCCGCGGCCAGGGTCTGGCCTGGCGCAACGCGGAGCGCGATGTAAGGCCTGTCTGTTCCGAGGGGCGGCTGAAACGCCCTTGCATTATCCCTAGCAATAGGATACAGGTCGGGCAGTTGCGGATTTTTTTTTTTCTTTTTATTTTGTTGTCTATAAGATCCTGGATTACAAAGAGATCTGTCTTCTTCTGATGTTTAGGATTGTCATTCAGGAAGTGCAGGGCAGATGCACGATAATGAGAGGCCAATATTAATTAATTAGATTTGCTTTCTTTTCAATCAGGCACTGCATACTTGAATGGGAGTACAATAAAATCATGCTCTAAATCATAGATTAAGGATGACTATTTCCTTCTTAGTAGAAAGCACAATTTTCAATCAACTGTCCTTGATTTCAAATACAAACCATCCTCTCAGACAAGTCACCTTGCATTTAGCAAATTAATTGCACATTTTCCAATTTGAAGTTATCTGAGTTCTTGCCAATTTCTGCTGGGATTACTTCCTGAGCTATAGACAATTTAGGAGGTTTTTGTTGTTGTTGTTTTAAAACCTGCTGTGCTAGAGGGAAATGAAGTCTTGACTTTGATGTTCTCAGTGCCTTTACAGCTGTAGAGTTGGACCATCTGTGCCTCCTCAGGTTTCCTCAGGGAAGAGCAGTGGGATACAGCTAGAAGCCTCCAGGGATGAGATGTCTCTGGGTGAAAAGTGTGGCTGAGGGGTCTCATAGCTATCAGATCCTGGCTGCCAAGACATTGCCTGTAAGGGGTATTGGAATTATCTCAAATTGTCCTGGGCTAATTTATAGCTCGCTTTGTTGCCTTGATTGCAAGAGCAACTACATGGTTAATTGCAGGATTTCCCCAATTTTGTTCTCAGGGTAAGATACTCAGCCTCTTTTGAACTTAATTAATAGCCATATGAGAAGGTGTCTCCTCTGTTTTGTGAATTGTCTTTGCTACTGAAAAGAGACTAGTGAAGCCTGGTTTCCTACATTTTTGTGTCTTGTGTTCCATTCACTGGAATATCCTTTTTTACTTTGCAAATCCTCGACTTTCAGACCTGCTGGAAAGGAAGGGCCATCATTGATTATGGCTGAACCACATCTCTGTTGGTTGTGGCTTACTGAAGGAAGTACTTCTCAGTCAGATAGTAGTGGTATTTTGACTTTTACACATCCATAAGGGAAAGAAAAGAGATCTGTCTGTACATTGTCCATAAATGGGACCCAAAAAGGCTCTCCTTCCCAAACAGTTAGTTACTGCTGATTAAACTCATAGGAATTATAACAAAAAGTGACCAACAAGATTTTACAGTTTTAGGGGGGGCTGTTAATAAAAAGAAATGGAAGGCTATTCAGGCAATATAATAATTCACACCTTGCTTTTTTGGGAAACAAGGGGGAAAATAGTTCTAAAGCCAGACATTCACATAGTCTGGCCAAAAACTTTTGAAGAAAACTTTTAATGGATAAAAAAAGGGGAAAATTTTAATCAAGTATTTTTTTCTTTATACATAATATATCCATTATTTATACATGCAAATATAAATTCTGAATTGCACTTTGTGCAAGTCTATCACAGAATCATTGATAGCATTCAAAACTGAGGTTAGGGTTTTTTAATTGAAGGATTCAACTATCTGCAAGCACAGTCTTATGCTATACAAAATTATAGATCTTTCTCTTTAGAAAGCCACTTTTTAAAATTGAAAAACAAACTTAATTCATAAAGTGATTGATTTAAAATATACATTTTAAGAAATTTGCTATTGTACTTAAGTTTTAGGGGTTTTCCTAATAAATTACCTTAGTAACACCCTAGTACTTGATTTGATGCTCACCAAAGGGACACAGTGGCCCTTTTAAATAAAAGAGCAAAACTTTGTAAGTCCAGAAGGGATCATTAGGCTGATTTACGTTGCACAACTGCATAAGACAGAGTATGGAATTTTAACAAGTACTTTTGTCATGATGGCCATGACTATAGTCTGAAAGTGTGCCTTTTAGACCTAAACTTGATTTAAACTCTACAATTGCCACAGGACCCAGAACTTCCTGGAAAGGATGTGACACAGGTTATTTTCTTCTGCATCTATTTTGCGACCATGAGAATTGTTTATCTGGAGAGATATGTGCAGAATCTACTTTTTAAATTACCCACTTCACTAGATGTTTTCAAAGCAGACGGCCAAGAAAAGATGAGGTTTTGCAAGGAGTGGGAAACAAGCCAGAAAATGCAGAGCATGAGAAAGGGAGAGACTGTCAAAGATAGTGTAGGTTAAGACACGTGAAGATAAGGGAATCTACAGCAAGAAGGAGGAATAGGACCACTTCAGTCACTTTCCATTGTTTTGGGGAAGAACAACTTTTGTAAATGCAATTAAGCAAGCCAATCTTTTCCACAAGCTTTGCACTGCTGATAAGTAACTACTTGAAGAAGCCCACAAGGTCTGAACAACTACATCACCCAGGCAACACCAGGAGTGGATGAGGCAAATAAGAAATGAGCCATTATTAAAGAATCGGCCTAGTTTATCTGGAACAACAAACTCTGGTATGCACAGATCATACTTTTTTCCATTATATAGCTTGTGAGGGGGAATTAACAAGATTTAAAAATTATTCAGATCCAAAGATTAAAATAAGTTTGGATTCTTGAAAATTTCATGTTAACTGTCATGATTTCTAGCTTTAATACCCTTACTTTTGGGATCACCTGGCCACAATTTTATCAATTGATGGTTCCTCATGTCAAAAACGGCATTTTTTAAAAACAAAAATATTACAGGCAAGTATGTTAACTGCCCAAATAACCAGGTTGGCTCTGTGACAGCTCATCTACTCTCTGTTTCCTGAGCTGTTGATCTAAGTGCCCATGTGGGTGTAGATCAATGCTGTGCTCCCCCATGGTGTTCTGTAGTTCTTCTACGATGTGAGGTTATCAAACCAGCATATCTTAGGTGTGCAACTGAAATTTTTTGAAACGTGCCATTTCGATTTGTTTACATTTTATTTATCATATAATTTCAAACATTATATTTTAAACTTATAGTTCTGAATGTTTTTAATCATGATAATAAGTTTGTGTCCAGTCCATTTCTAAGACTAATAGAGTAAATAAAATATTACTAGTTTGGGAGGGGTTTTTTTGTCTCAATATGATGTTCTAAACTGTCAGGTTCCATTCTTTTTTAACCTTACTTTTGATAAAGAAATAGAAATATGAGAAACTAGAGAGATGAGAACCAAAGAAAGTGAGCTATATATTAACTGAGTGAGAAATAATCTTCTTTATTAATGCCAAAGATTGATGTTCTAGGATAAATCTAAGTTGAAGTAACATAGTCCAAGCAGTGAAAATTGCTATTAGTTTACCAACCCTACATCCTTTTACAAACAATTCAAATTTTGCTTCTCAGTCTGTATCTATTTCTATTATAGCTCTGAAGTACTGAGCTCCCTCTTGTGACTAGCACCTGAACATTATTCTGATTTTGAGACTACACATCCTGCACATACTCTTGAGAGAAGCCGAAGTGTTCAGACACTGGATTCCATCTGATCAGCCCTACTGGCATCTTATAGTGTTCTTTAAAAATATCAACAGTGGCTATCTGGAAAGAATACAGACTTAATCTTCCCCATTTTTGGTAGCTCACCCTTTGCATAGCTACTTTTTCAAAGTGAAAGAAAGTGTGTCTCCTCAAAAGGCTTCATTGCTAATGCTGAATCTGTGTCTTCATGAAAATTATTTGATCACTCCTCAGTGACTTATTATGCAATAAACACAATATAGTGACCAGTAATCAAATGAAGACTAAATATAAATTCACCAACCATAGAGCCAGGAAATACAATCCATCATATCTGACAGCAATTTCCTTTCAGAGTTGTAAGGTTGTATTTCTTTATTTACACTCGGTGATGAAGGTATAATGGTTCATTAGCATAGGCACAGCCATTTCTGTATGATCTGTGTTGCCTTTGTACAGTTTATTCCAGGATGGTATTAAGGGATGACATTCACAGCTGTGTAACTATGAATACAGTATGTTCAATAACTGTGAACTTTTGTTTGATAGAGGCATATTGGTAGAAATGTCTTGTATAGAAATGACTCTCAGTAGAAGACTGAACATGAGAAAAAGTCTGAAATGTAGAGAACAAGAGGAATCCAGGTCAATATGTCCTTCTTTAGCTTTCTGACCTGGAACATGATCTCTTTGAGACTATTTCTTGGTAGATGAGAAAGAATAAGTAACATACCCCCTTGATATATAAATTCAAAATTATATGGTCATAGCTGAGAAAAAAACCTGTGAATAATCCAATCTATATGTTTCCAATAATTTCCACATCCCTGAACATAAAAAAGATATTTAAAGGATTAAATTTTTAATACTTTTAGGTAAAAAGAGAAACAAAAGAACAATTAAAAGTTATCTTGCTTAACAGATTTATTCGTAAGAACATTCTTCACCTCTTCTAAGTTCTAATATTAACTAGTACCAAATTTTCAGACTGCAATTTTTAACATACTCAGTTATGCAACTCCCATCATCTGACAGAGTAAAAATAGGATTAGGTTTACAGTTACTAGTATTGCAAAGGGCCCCAAATTTAACATTGGATATAGTCTTCTTATTTTCTCAGACTATTGCAAAATCAATTTTATTACATATAATGTACAGATAGGCACATGTCTCTGTGACCAAGCAAATGTCTTTGTTAATCTTGTTATCCACAGATGCTGTAATATATTTTTCCAGGCAATACAAAAATACATACTCTGAGCTCTACAGTCCTTACTCATACCAGTCTACTGCTGAAGTGGACTGGAGCTTTGAACAGTGTAGAGTTACAGCTTAATGAATGTTAGTTCTTCTGTATAGGAGAAATTCATATGCTTTCATACTCTCTCAGCTTCATTTCCTTCCAAGGCTCATTAATTTTTAAAAGAGCCAGCTTTCTTACCTTTGCCTCCTAGTAGGTGGTGTTGCACTACCATAAATATAAGGGTATTTATAATTTTAGCTGGAAGAAGAGTACGATAAAGCTCAATTGCACAGCCAAAGAGGTTTGGCTAAGTATCCACATCAACTCTATGGAAAAGCTTCGACAGATTTCAAGGTGGTCACTGGGTTGCCTAATTTGGCCATATAATGTTTCTTTTATTGGGCAGAAAGCAGCATGATTGTTATTTCTAGGACCCTAGCAATTTGTCTGGACTCAGATGCTGTGCCTGTCACAACCCAATCAAACAGTGAAGAGAGAAATGGTCTTTTTCAGAATTCTAGGTTTATCCCACTGCAACTTAGGGACTCATTCAGCAAAGTGGAGCGTGTAATAAATAATGAATTCATTCTAAGGTCTTCAAATTATCGAATGTGGAGAGGTGGAATGTTGTTGCTAAAGCAGCCAAGGGAGACAAGTGGAAACAGCTGCAAACAGCCACGAATAGCCCAAAAGTCCGGGTCCTCAAGCAAAATTTCCAAATCACCTAATCACCTTTCTCTTCAGTTTCTTGTCTTCATAGCAATGTTCTGAGTCTTCAGATTTGGTATTGTTGACACTCCCTTCAAGTCAGTAAAGTCTTTTCCCTTCCCTTCCTTCAGTCATCTTCTGTTTCTTGAGTAGTGCTATGACGTGCTAATGTCTAAATGATGCATTACTTTATCTTTACAGAGTGAGATGCACCTCTCATTATATGGTGTATCTCCATCCCTTACTTTCTTTGATTTTCTGTTCATTCTTTACCTTCTTAAAGAGACCAAAATTTAAGAGTGAAAATGGGAATGTAACAATCTGACTGATAAGTGGAAGACCCTTTAAAACCCACCAAAATCCTGAAAAAAACTTTCTTTCCTTTCCTATTCTACTGCCATGTAGGAATATCTGAGAAATGTTTCACAGGCCCTTGGATTCAGTGTACTTTGTCAAAAGCCTGAATTCTACAATACTAACTGGTATTAGTGATCACAAGATCTTCATTAAATAGACTGTCATACTAAACTGAGTTTTGCTTGAGCAAAATTAAAGAAGGATTGCACATTAGCAAGTTTTCTTGTGCTCCTTTGTGAGAATGGTGCTGTGAGTGCTTCAGTGTGACACGATACATGGTTAACAATAATCCTTGATTAGTTAGGTGACCAACTCAAATTGTGTTCACCGAAGAGAATCTCAAAAAATTATGCTATCATTTACTCAAAAAACTATACTCTTTTCCTGAGTATAGTTAAGCCAAAAAATATATTTACCAGAGGTTGTTATTCCTTGAAAGTTGCCTACTAACTTGTGTGAAGTCAAAGCAAGTTTGATTCAAATTTGAATCCTCATTGCATGGATCTTTGCAGCTCTAGGCAACCTTTATGCTGCTAAAAGGAAGAAAGGAAGGAAAATTCTTTGCTTCCCACAGCATTTACATATGTTTTACACACACAAGACCAATTCTTGCGCCAACACATAGGCCTTGAGCCTTTCAAAATATTAGATCCAGAACAATTTATTATTGGGCATTTTAAAAGTGCTGAAAGTCTTCAGTCATGGAAAGATTCATGAACATGAGTTGTAAAATTAATTCCTAACAAAAGCCCTGAAAAACAATTGATCATTTGATAGCTAACCCTCAAAGCACCTCCAGTGCATAATTGCTGATTTGTCACCTTGAAGGCCCCATTTACTGTCATTTATAATGTTGATTTTATACATAGTATTCAAACTCTGGGCACCACACACATGTATGGTGGAGATTCACTAACAAGGAGGTCCAGAACGTAATCTCCCAGTGTGGTTAATCAAAGTAGAAGAGAATAAAGAGGGATTGGTTGTATCCCCTGTATAAAGTTCATATCACACAGATACAGGAAACTACAATTTCTATTATCAGGGTGAAAGTTACTGAAAGATGCTTGTGTAGGCAACTTTCACTTCATGCTTCTTTATGCTGCTCCATTCTATAGAAAGGATTTCAATGTCAGTTGAGTGAGAGAGATAATGACACTAATTTAGCATGTGTAAGATTCTTGGAGACAGTCTTTTCAATAAGAAATAGCCATAGATTCAATGAAAAGCAAAATGTTTCTCACTTTACTTAGAAGACTTTGTCTTAGGTTATCTCTGATGACTGTCTCATAATATCTCATAGTTTAGTGAATAGAGACCCCACCACGGAGTTATGGAGGAAGAAGCAAGCTCCAGACTGAAGATCAAAATTTAAATACTTCAATGGGTGTGTGAGTGCTCACGTGTTAGCAAAAGGCAACTAACAACATCAGTGTTTTTCCTCAGAGTGTCAAACTCTACAGCTATGACATCCAGACACATTGTTCCCTGTTTCACCTAAGCAGTATCTCCTCAGACAGACCACCTCTTTTTGACAGGATTACAGAATTAGGAGTTCACAGGTATTTTTTTTTCTTTCTGGGCCTCAATCATCCTGTTTGTTTTTCAGGAGCATCCCAGCTCCAGAAATGTCCTCCTCCCCAGGCTTGACCTGCTTGCCTGGGCAGAAGAAGAACAGGTTCAATCGCCCCAGCACTGAGGAAGGCATGGTGCCCAGGTCTCTCATGCCCAAGCACTCCTGCTGCTGGGTTATTACACAGGGAGTGGGCAGCACCATTTGCAATGCCTCCTCTACCTGCGGTGTAGAAGGACACACTAAGCCCTGCTTTCCTTTTTTAAAGACTTGAGATAGACATCTGCCCTCAAGAAAGGACCTAGTGTTTGGCTGGATACATGTTGAATACCATGGCAAAGACATCTTAGTTATAGAAAGGGCTATGATAACTTGAAGTCAATAAGCTTAGACATTTCCTGCTGCAAATGCTATTTTGAAGCATCTATCCCTTACTCCAGATTGTTTAGGAAGCCTAATTCAATGAGTGAACATTTTATTTTCATTCAGAAACCAGAACAAGATTCAGAGAGGTTTTAAAGCTCATTCTCTAATGACACTGAGACTCAAATAATTCCTTAAATACCTGTCTTTAATGAATGTACCCCTTAACCCCAAGGGATATAGGAACAAAAATTTCTCTGGGCCTATTTTTTAAATTCCCTTTCCTGTCTGAATGAGATCCATTCTCCTAAAGGGGGACCGGCTTTTTGAAAATCTCATCCATAAAATGGTCATTATTGTGGAAAAATTTGCACAGCCGTCGGAGAGAGTTTTCAGTCGTGTAAACCAAGCCAAACTGACTGTGGCAGGGTTAATTGGGAGCACCACCCCTGAGTATATTTTTCAGTAAGTAGGTAAATTAGCCGCGCACGCATGCACGGCACAACTTCCTTCCGAACATTCAGCTGTCATTAAAACCTCTGCTGCTATTTAAAAACGTCTAAGCTCCTGCGATGGGCAGCTTTCAAGGACTCATAACTCACCCAAATCAAAACCAGTTTTCACAAAACTGCTCCAAGGCTTCTTGATGGAAAAGGTTTCCTTACTGAGTGCCATTGTTTCCAGTTGTTTCGTCCTGCTAGGTGTCTAAAAGAGAAAGTCACAAGAATTTGTATTTGTATAAGAACTTTCACTCTCTCATTCAAAAATATAGCACTGAGGATAAGCTTAGCAGGAATAAGAAGGATTAGGCATTTATGTGGATAATGAGAACATCCATGATTACATCAGTGGGGTGAATAGGATGAAAACACTGTGGCGACCAGCCCTCTCCTGGAATCTTTTAAAATTTGTTTAAAATTTTTATAGGAGAAAATCTTCTATAATGGTGTAAACAAAGGGAGTGGGTTAATCAGACATGGATTAAATTAAAGTCACCCACCTAAACACATTGATTGTGAAGATTAAAAGCACCATCACCTTTTATCTATCTTGTTTACCTCCCAAGCACCCTCTGGCTTTTGTGTGGCATTTTGGTTTCCATGGCCACTGAAGGTTCCTTCCTATAATCAAAAACGACCTCCTGTTATAAAAGACTCAGAGTCTTTGCTCAGCAGGCCATTTCCCCCTTTTATTATTCTTTTCTCTTGCCTTCAGGGAAAGCTTTGTGTGAGCAGGACAGAGCACTTGGTTGGTTGGCAGTTGACCTCAGTCGCACACAATGAGCTCTGAGTGCTACCTGAAATGTGTGACAAAGAGGGAAGGGTCACTGGCTTAGAGCATTACAAGGGCATGGGCAAGCAACTGTGATGACACTTGCCAAATGTTTGCATTCACCTAATTCAGGAGGGTCCCTGCTGATTGACAGTTCCTCACTCTTCAGCAGCTAAAGACAGAAAATACACAAGTTCATTAATTGATAACCCTGCTAGACTCCAAAGATATAAAGGCTACAAGAAAAAAAAAAAAAAAAAAAAAAAACCACAAACCCTAACAAAACAAAACAAAACTAAATAACAAAAACTCCAAACCTACAAAGAAAGCAGCTTGGTAGGAGGCAGCCAGCACAGGTTGAAATATGTACAAAGTATACATATATATTTTTAAGAGCACGCCTCACTAGTTTAAAGCCATTTTAATAGCCTACAGGCAAAATTTGTCATGGTATGTAGCTGAGTGCTGTGCTTGCTTAAAATGCTTTTGACAATGTGAGGAAAGCCTTTAAGCATTTGATGAAGGTAAGTTAGTTAGCAGGGCTTGGAAGCCAGTTTGCAGGTTCCAAGATAATTCCTCGGGATCCAATTAAACTGTTGAATTTTACATTCATTCCATTTTTCTAATGCTTTTAGTTAAGGGGATTTCTCCCATACCTAACCCACTCACACACTCCCCATATTCCCAAACCAATGATTTTAAATACAGTTCTATGTGACTTTTTAGCTGGTTTCACCCTTTGATTGTTGAAGTGTGTTACTCTTTCAAAAAAAAAAAAAAAAAAGAAAGCTTTGACCACATTTTTCTTTCCTAGCTACAGCAACAGGGAGATTTAATGCTGTATATCATAGCTGATTTCAGAGGTTATTTGAGAGTAGCACCCGTGAATAGCTGCTAAAGACAGCAAAATGTTGACAATTTCTTATATCAGCTGCTTACTGTGCTGCTGAGATGTCAGCTGTAGGACGCCACAGAACAGGATGTGTGAGCAGCAAAATTTCTCCTGCATGTGGGTACTCATGCTGAGGGAAATCCATCAATATCAGAACTATCAAATTTTCAACAAATACTATTCAAAGATTAGTTTAGCTGGTATTCTAGTGTAAGAATTCTTATTACTAAAAAAAGAAGCAAATGTGGAAGTTCAAGGCATTTCGATAAGTACTATTTTTACTTTTTAAAATATTTTTACATTTGAGCACAGCAGATCCTGTAATGTAATCTTTATACTTCCCAGGACAAGAACGGAAATCTTTTCTGACATTTTCCATCACATTCATATCTTTCTTTGACACAAGCATTAGTGCTCTTGTCATAACAAAGAACATACTCAGCAATCAGTCTTAAAAGAAATTTAAATCTGTCTTGCAAAGTGATCTTGAAATCATGCAATATGTCAAAAACCGTGATGTAATATTTTATTATATGTTTTATACTACTCTCCACAGAGTCTGATTTAATAGCTTTTAGCAGAGTTAATTCTATCAAAAATCATGACAGAATTAAGACATTTATATGCACTAATCCATCAAAGAACATTTGAAACTCAACACTGTAACTTGTCTTTGTGCTTGAAACTTTTATAGAGTAAATATACAATACCAACATGACCAGTGAATCTTTCTGCAGTGAATGCTGCAGTTCATACGGGATCAGGCATTTTCACTCCTCACTTATGCTGAGCATAAATTGGTCTTGTAGCTGAAAACATTTCTCCTGACAGAGGGTATTGAGGACAGAGATTTCAGCCAGGAACTCCATGCTGCTGTTCATGCAGCTTTCATCTTTGGAATGTTATGTTCAGATCTGCTTTAGATCATAAAAGAGTTGTGAATTTCTCCATACTAGGAGAAATCAGGTCTCAGTGTGGCATAAGCAGAATTTAAAGAAGAAAGGATTTCTGTTGTTGAAAAATATTTCATTACCAAAAGAGAGTTGTTTTTCACTTGATTTTTTTTTTCAGGATTGAATGACAGTACACAGAAATGTGTGACAAAAATAAGTGAATGGATTAAATTTAAGCATACTGCAATGTGTACTTTCTTTTCCCTACAGAGCAAAGAAAAGACAGAAGGAAGTAAGGCCAAAGAGCCATCTTGTTCTAACATGGATAGAATAGCCTAGTCTTAATTGTTGCATACCAAAGCTGTCATGAAGTTCATCAGAGAAATTCAGAATATGTCAGTATATAGTGGGCATAAATGAGAGCTGTCATAAACAGTGTAATTACTTAGGAGTCCAATGCCTTAAATAGCATCCAATGACATTGTCTAAATGGTCCTCACTCAGTGGGGATGATGTTAACCAAGGACCCAGCTACATTTCTCTTGAAAAGCTACTACTGACATCAGTGGACTTGGAATGCCCTTTAAATAATAATCAGTTACCTATCACCAATAAACATTAGCTATGTTCTGCTTCTTGCACCTTGTTTCTGGATTCCCTTGTAGTTACATTTTCAAATATCAGGCAGGTATTTTTCTTACAAAGTAACCAAAATAAGCATTCTTCTTGTGAATCCTTTGTTCTAAATTATCTTCCCATAGACAGTCCCTCTGTTTCCAATGCCTTCCAAACCAGCGAAGCTAAAGCACCTGAATGCAAATTCAGATTTAAAAGGGTAACGTTATACACATGTGGAGGAAAGGTCATTTAGCAGATTGATTTGGTCACTGAACATTTTCCCTGCTGCCATCTTAAGACTTATACTTCTAATCAATTGCACTCCCTGCTCCATGACCCCTGGCAATACTGCTCTTCATTCCAATGGCAACAGTTCCCAGTCGGCTTCTCAGGCCGTGCATTGTATGCATTGTGAGCAGAGCTCCTGGCAAGGGGCAGTACTCTTCTTCTATCTCATCTCTGTCATCTTCAAGTCATCTCTTTAAAGGAAATAAACTGCAGGTGTGTATGCTTCCTGCTCCCCTCTTTCCTTTCACTTCTCAGAAAGGTCAATAAATGGGATTAAAATTCCCTCCCTGCACATCGGACTCTCAAAGTGAGGGCAAAGTGCAGATGTGAAAGGCCAAGAGTGCACACACACACTCACATCCACGTGCAGAGGAATAGCCCTGCACTTGTGGAATGCACCTCTTTACATTTCTGAATATGACAGATGTTGGGAGGGGCCATGAAATCTATTCTCTGTTCCACTGAAAGAAGGATTTACAAACAGCACAATGGGATTGCCATCTTGATCCAGGCTTTCAGATCCTATAAATTAAATATATCAAACAATAAATAACACAAAGCAAATAAGAATATAACTTTAACTGAATTCAAAACAATAAACCAAACATTTTGACAAGCAAACATTTAGCTTTCTACAGTAATTTCAATTAAAGAAATAAACAACACATTTAAACAAGAATTTGTTTTAAATAAAGAGGAAAGAGAAGAAACATAAAAATATACTGACATTTCACTTTTTGAATGAGATACTCTTTCTCCTCTGTTGGGTAGAATATATGTAGACAAGCATATAAAGTCTTAGAGAAAAAAAATGAGTCCAGAATCAGAGATATATCTTTCAAATTCAATCAACAGTTCCCTAATATATCAAGATATCCATCTACTTTTAATTTAAAGGTTTACCTCAGGGAGAATTAGTTTATTTCACTAAGTCGTGTAATTCCATTAAAACCAATGGGACCATATGTATCAGTAAAATAGTCTGATTAACAATTTCATTCTAAGTTTGACCTATTCTATATTAGGAGCACTATAAGAAATATCTTTCAAATAAATAGTTCCTTTCTGAATCATGATAATGCAGTTTTCAGGAAGAAATTTTATGAGCAGATTTTGAACTAGGGAACAGATCAAAATATTTTTTCAGAACCAAGACTGGCAAAAATGTAGTTTACTTATATGTTTGACAAACTTCCTGGCTTATTGACAGAGCAGCCATTTGACAATGTCCAAGTCATGCAGCTGAGGTTCTTGGAATGGTTTGAATAATAAACCAAGAGGAACCAGTCATGGAGGAGATTGACATCAGTCTACTATCAAAGAAATACACCTTGCAGAAAAGTCTAGGGTAGCACCAAAGCTTTGTCATGGTTTTTAGAAAACACCATACTGAGCTGTCCCTCAAGCTGCACTGTGAATCCAAAAGATTGTGGTACGGAAGGTGGCACCATGGGCATGGATAGGTTTGAAGGACTGAAAGAGGTGATCTAAATCCATCCTTGAGTGTATACACAGAGATATTTGTCATAGAGCTACAGTTCAGTTCATGTGGAAACCTTGCTTAACACTCCCAGTACCTAAAAAGTGCAAACTAAGGTAAGGAACTATCATGCATTACATCTTCCTTTCCTCAGGAAGGGGATCAATATGCAGCCATCTCTCAAGCAGTTATCACCACCTTCATCTCATTTCTCATCAGCAGATGGGAAATGAAAGCCCGATCTCTCAGCACATGGGTAATTTCTTTTCCTTTTGGAGCTTTCCTCCAAGTCTGACATTTCTTGAAGGTATTGATAGGCAGCAGATTTATCTTTCAAGTATTCATTGTCTCTGTAGCAGTGAGATTTGTATATTGCATCACTCAGCATCACTTTGAGATGGCATGCACACCACTGGAAGTGGAAACACCTTCATTCAATTCCAGCAAAAAAGTACAACAGAAAGATTACTGAAGAAGCTGATTATTGCTCAGATAAGAGGTTTATGTTTTCCATAGTGTTTATCCAGCTTAAAAGACATAATTTACTCTTTTTTCACACCATGGTTCTCTCTTGAAAGCTGAAATTCCTGTCTGGCAGAGAAGGCTTCTAGCACAAGGTCTTCTTCCCCACTGTTTTCTTACAGCACTCTCATTGCTATGCCCCCTCCTGGAGAGCCAATTCATAGAGGAGGCTCCAGGGAGCTAAGTGGCCTTTTTATGCATCTGAAATTGAGGTTTCAAATCATTCAACCCAGGGCTCTTAGTGTTGATCTTACAAGGTATGAAACATTGAGAGTTATCTGTTTTGTGGAGAAAAATGACATAGACTTTGGGGTGCTAGCCAGGATTCTTTTGTCACTAAACAGGTTTCATACTGGAATTAGGTACATCTTAAGGCTGAATTTGTCTCCAAGGAATACAGTTTCGTGTTTCCAAGAATGTTCTACACATGCATAGACTTGAATATCATGTGCAAATTTGATTCTGCATGGAGCAGTACCAACGACTTGAGACTGGCTTCCAAGACAGGAAATAAATCTGCGATAGACAACTCAGCCCACTGATTTCTTATACCACACAATTCAAACAAAAGCTGTCCTACCATCCAAACAGAGAGTATTCCCTGTCACAATTACTAGTATGAATCTGCTGGCTCCTTTTGGGACATTCAATATGGTGATAAACCTATATCTTCACCAGTCAGTCAGCAATCTGCCCTCGTGAAAAAAAAATAAAGAAGGCAAATAAAGAAGGCAAACAGTCTGCAAACCCAAATGTGCTGCATTAGAGCATTCCCAGCAGTTCAAGGGAGGTGATCCTTCCCCTTTATTTTGTACTGGAGAGATACATATGAAGTGTCTCGAAACAGCCTCAAACTTTCTTTGTTTCTAGGTGATTCCATTTTCTACTTGCCTGGGTACAGTGGGCTTCTTCTCAACATCTTCTCCAGTACATATGGACAAAAGGCATCTGTTAGTCTCCCTAATCTAAAGTTTGAGTTCTTTTTCTGGTACGTTTTCTTCTCACTACAAATGAAACTTGAAAATGGGCAGAGGAAGTGTATCCTACCAGGCAATCATCCCCATTTCCATTTTTAATTTAACATATGACATGCTTAGTTTCATGAAGCTCAGTTTATCTAGAGGACATGGGCTTTATCTGTGCTTCATTTGCTCCCCAAACTGGCTAGCCACTAATGTGGGCAGTCCTGCCACAAAATGAACTTCACAGCCAATGCACATGTGAGAAAGCAAACAGTTGCAAAAAGTTATCTGGGCAGCAAGCAAGTCTTCCCAAAAGAGATTATAGCTTCACTTTGAGGCAGTTGGTTTCCCTTCTCTCCAGTATTCTAGGTGCTGTTTTGAAGGATTGGCTGAATTCCTATCATGCAGAACTGTCTTCTGCATGGGATCTATTTGTGGTATTCTTGAAACAGGCAGGAACATGGAAATCAGCATCACAGGACATAGTTGAAAGATCTGGTTCACTTCCATACTCATTGGATGATTCTTTATTCACTACAAAATCTGGCTGCTTCTACACTCCTCATGCCTTTGACTCTCTGATATTTTTTGGGGGGAGATGCAGGTAATTTGATATTAAACTTTGTGTAAAGAATATTAAAAAAATTAAATATATTAAATTCAAATATGATAAGGAATTTGAATTCTCGTGCTATATTTTTAAATTAAATTTTCCAATAAATTCCTTGTAGTAAAATTAGCATGATAACTTACAGACAAGAATCTCTGATGACTGTATAAACTAATTACATCCCTTTTAAGTGTTTAAATATTGTTATAACAATTTTTCTGGAAGATAATCTGAGTTTGATTATGCCAAAGACAAAGTAAACTCAAACCCTCAAGATACGGCTATTTTTAAATGCCACTTGTAATTAGTACTTTACAGGTGAATTTGAAATGTGAGACTTGCAACACATTTTAAAGCAGAATTTCACATTTTCAGGAGCTCTGGCATTGGTGATCCAAATTTCATTTGGATTATCCAGATAACTGATTTTATTAGCCACGTGCTTTCTTGTTTGTGTTAGACAGACTATGCAGCAGATCTTTTTATTCTTGAACAGCATCTTTGATTATTCTGGTATAAATCTGAAATTAAAAAATTAAATCCATCCTAATCAAATGTCTCTTTCTCCAGTTTCGCTGTACTGTATAGGAAAGGATGTACATATTCCTTTAAATAAAGGACATTTTAATATTAAGCAACTCTATTTAAAGGAACACTGCAGTAATCCAAGCCAGTAATCCAGTCATTTGAATCCAAAGGCAACTTCTGGCTCTAGATCTTCATTGCAGAGGCCCCTGTCTCCAGGGTGTAGTCAGTTTTGGTTTTTCTTTTTTTTTTTCTCCCTGAGTTACAGTCACAATCTCAGATATATCTTTATCACAGCTTTTACTTTTATGTTGTCTAGCTGTACCTCTGTCCAGTGTGCTATGTTCTGCAAATCCTAGTCTTTGGCATTACTGCTTCCTCTCCATGGACCACAAAACTTAGGTTCCTAACTTAAGGTTGAGTGTACCCTTCTCATTTAACCAATGGCACTATTGCACTGAGTGACAGCATTTTTGAGTTCCTCCTGACTCCACATTCCTAAACTCTGTTGATATATTGATTCAAGCCACTTTTGAAAATGCCAACTAGTTTCCAGAAACACTTAGGTGCTCTTGCATGCTTCATCTTTAGATCATGGATTCTTTGGAATTGAAATAAAATTTTCTGAAGAGCAAAAAAAAAGGCCAGAAACACCTGATGATTTAGAAAGGAAAAGATAAAAAGAAAAGACAAAAAGAAAAGAAAAAGAAATAGAAAAAGAAAAAGAAAAAGAAAAAGAAAAAGAAAAAGAAAAAGAAAAAGAAAAAGAAAAAGAAAAAGAAAAAGAAAAAGAAAAAGAAAAAGAAAAAATAATTCAAGCTGGTAATTCTAAAAAGTTGTTTATAATCAGAATAATAACAAACTTATGTGTTGCTTGTATTGTAATGGAAAATAAAATGTCATGTAAAATATCAATAAAATATCATCATATCATTTGCAATTTAAGCATCTGTTAAAAAAAGAACTCATGATTCTACAGGAAAATCAATCATTTGATAATGGTGAAGACATTCCTGTGTGTCAGCATTAAAGTATGATATGTTTCCAGATGCATTTTCCTTGGGTAAAAGAGAAAAATACAACCATTTCACAGTACTTTGCCTTGCTGGACCAAATTTATCTCTGTTGTAGCCTGGTGATGTCAACAGAGTTACAGTGTGGATGAATACAGGTCATTGTTTGTGAAGTTGGCAGTGAGTGCATGTGTGGGAGGAGAAAAATGAGATCTTCTAACCCATATTTGCAGAAAAAACATGAGTATGAGTTTAGACACATACTCCTATTAAAACTGCACCATAATTTTGCCACTGGAAGTTTCAGGACAAATGGGCTCCAAGTGAAACAGAATGAGGGCGTTTCTCCAAGCTATTTCCTGCGCTGCTGTCAGTGCTGCTGCAGGACAGTGTGACCACGTGGTGCTGGGCTTGGGATGTAGAACATGGCAATAAGGCTTTTCCTTTCTTAGTGGTTTCCAGACCATGAATTCCAGCTAAGCTAGGTGGCTGCTTTCTGCCCAGAACTTACATGGCACTAATTAAAATTAAGGGGAAAAAAATAATTCTATGTGGATCTCTTGGCTATGTTTGATGCTTGGTACCCTGGGGAGAAGCTTAAGTGCCACGCTGGTTATCAGGTTTTCTTCAGTATAAATATTCTTCTAAGTCCTAAATACTATTTGGAAAAATATTTAAGTGCAATGCAGAAAGCTACAGCACAAATAGTGT
Organism: Melospiza georgiana; assembly: GCF_028018845.1. NCBI lineage: Eukaryota > Metazoa > Chordata > Aves > Passeriformes > Passerellidae > Melospiza > Melospiza georgiana. The sequence goes on from NC_080431.1 coordinate 39,719,945, forward strand.
CTTCATGTTCCAATACTGTGTAACTTAGGCATTTGCTGTGCACCTCAGTGGGTCAAGCTTTCAGGGACTGACCCCAGGTGTGCTAAAGAGCTGTGCCTCCTATGGGAGATCCCACTACCGGGCTAGAGATGTTCCTTATGACCTGCTTGACTCGTAGACACACTGGGGATGTGCAGTGTTTTTGCTTTGGATCTTCATTGCCAAGCCAGAAACCAACATATTTTTCACAGCAGCAGCTTTGGGAGGCAGCAAAGGTTTCTGGATGGATTCCTGCAATGCAAGGCAGGCTACAGCAGAACAGGTGTCCCACTGACACACAGTCAGACCCAAACTGGTTCCTTCAGGACAACTGAAAGGCTGCTGTCTTATCTCCTCCACCCCAGCTTTGTTCCCCACGATGCCAGCTACCACAGTGCTTTGCAGAGCTCCTCACCATGAGCAGCAATCCAGAGAGGAGAGTCCTGGAAAAGGCAAGAACCTCTACAGCTTAGAAGTGAGGCCATTTTCTGAACCCATTGCTGTACACACGACTGAAAAGAACCACTGGGCCTGGCATTTGGAAGAAATATAACTTTCTCTGTCAATCATTCCTTCAAAATTGAGTCACTTGTATAAAACTACTGTGAGTTTTGTACCATATCTAATGCTTCATAATAGCCTTTGGCATCAAAAATAAGCATATTGTCCTTACTGCTGGAAAAGGTCAATGAAAATGAAAAATATACAGATTGGAGGTGGACCTTGATGTGCATTGGAGTATGCTGATACATGCCAGGACAGTTTAAAACTACTCTTCCATTCCTGAATTTATATAAAGAACAAACAAAACAATATGAAAAAGTTCCAGCAATGCAAAAATACCTGTTTTATGCATGCTACTCAAACTTCTGCCAAGGCAATTTGGATTTCAGGTAGTATGAAATTCCTTTTCACAGCACACACACAGCTTACCTGAACTCTTACCCTGTGTAGCACACCCACCTCCTTCAGTCCCAGGGAACCATCCCCTGCTTCCTGCTTCCACTTAAGAAACAGTAAACAGTAAATTTGTTTATGGCCTCCATTTTATTAATAGTGGCAATCACAGGAACTTTTATGGATATGCTTTGTTTGCTTCAGCTCTTGCTTTGTCTTCCAAGTTGGAAACCCCCACAGGACACTCATAAATGGACAAATTTACAATCTAGCCTGTGTAAAGTGCCCACAGCAGCATCTCCATCCAAGCTGTCTTTGTGCTCATGCACCAGCTGTGATGCCAGAGGGCACGGGGTCAGAGCAGAGGGCTTCCTCTGGCTCTCCACAAACTGGGATCAGCCAACCTTCATTTATCTGCGGTTAAGGACTTGTTTTGGGTTCTCAGATCATGACTCCACGGAGCTGTTTGGATATTTTTAATCGAAAGACAAAGCACTTCCTCTTCCAAACTTGGTGCCTGCAAGGAGCATAACAAACTAATCATTCAGAATAATTAATTCTGTCAGAAAAATCTCTACAATTCTTACTAGCGCTGAGTGTTTTGTAATCCTAATGAAAGGAAAAACCTGTCACTGTGATAATTTTCGATTGACCCATTTTCTTCAGTGGCTGGGGAGAGGGGAATATTGTTTGTTTTTATCTCTAAGGACCATAAGCATGAAAATGATATCCATAAATCTTACATTTCAGCCTTGCATTTCCAATGCAGCCTTCAAAGGAAACATTAGCTACTCCAAAGGGCCAAGTAAGATTGTCAGATTGTTAATTTGTATATGCATTGCAGAGTGTCTTTCAGTTACCTGTGACTTTAGTTTCAAAATATTCCCAGGATAGCAAAGCATTCGTTTTATCCATTTCTAAATGGGAATCTGAGATGGAGAAAATACAAGCAGCTTGCCAAGGCCATGGAGGTAGTCCTTGCAAAGCCAAGGACTGGAATCCAAATTGTGAGTGCTTTAGACTAGGATTTAAAAGCACACTCTCCCTGTGGGTTTTAATGTAATACAAGTAGTTTAGGATTGAAAAACCATTTCTAAAGCCAGGTTTTATGAGAAAGTGTGGAAAATAAAATATTAGTTTCCTACATTTGCCTAATATTGTAAACACCTAACTGCCAACTTCAGTGAGGAAGCTGACAAACAAACACAAACAAAACAAAACAAAACAAAACAAAACAAAAAAAGTACCTAAAAGAGAAAATGCTTGAAGTTTTAGAGATCTTTTTCATATTTTCATGCTTTGAGGTCATTTATTTCTTCTGTATTTGACAGCTGAATGTTAAATGTGGCAGACAGTTGCATTTCTCATTACCGGAGACAGAATGGTATAGGAAATTTGTTCTTTAATATGCAGCCTTTTATTTCTAGGTCACTAATTTGAATCGATTCCTGATCAATGGTGACTGAAAGGCATTCATATCCGGCAGCTGTTCTGTGGTCTGTGCTAAATGAGGGGACATCTTAGTTATTTCCCAGCAGTAGCCCCTCTCTCCCAGCACCAGAACAAGCTGGCAGTTTTCGCAGAGATGCTATGGCCTGATTGCACATGGCACTTGCAAATATCCAAAAAGTGATTAACCTATTTTTGCTCTGTTTTGTAAGGCATGTTTTTTTTTTTTTTTTTCAAGTAAGCCATATTTTTTTAAGGTAAGCTTTTTAAATATTAAATTGGATCATCTTGCTGCTTTTGTATAAATGCATTCTGCCTTCAGCACAGTGACTGCTGTTGTGATGCTACTGGCAGTGGTCAGAGGATGGTTCTTTACATGCACAATGAGGAGTGCCAAAACAAGCATAGGTAGTTTCTGTGAGTGGGATTCATAGCCTTTAACTTCACTTATCTACATGTCACCTGTTTGGCCCAAATGAATCATCTAGACTTCCACTGTACTCCTTATTTCTCCTTTAAAAAATACGTCCACAGAGGCTTTGTCCATACCAGACAGAAGTGTTAGTTTCTTCCAGAATTCCACCTTAAATCTTAAATGATTTTTTACACTCTCTACTGTAATAGCTGCAGAAACCCTCTATTACAGTACAGAATAAATCAGCTTTTTTTTTTAAGGATCCATGCATCTTGTCTAACAGATATCATGGTTGAAAAAGACAAGTTTAATTTTTATGCCCATACTTTCCAGGCACCAGATCCTGGTGAGTTGTTGAAGATAATGAAATGCAGGGGGGTTTTTGCTGTTTTTTTTCCCCAAAACTTCTCCAACCACTCTGACATGACCTCCCAAAATATTGACATAACATGTACAATCCACAATACTTTTTCTCCCAAATTATCTCTGTTTTAAACAATGCCTTCCACAAATTACTTTCTGTCTCTGCCAGTGTGTGGAAGAATAATCGTTCACCCACACAGAAAAAAATCTAGCCTTTATTACCATCATTTTTTCCCTTTCTTCAAACATGTTAATACCTGCTGAACAGAAACAACACTAAAAGTCATAATAACTGTCTACTGACACGAGTTCCCCAGTATAATGAGTTGTTGAGTTTTTCTTTTAGCATTTTGATAACAATACCATGTAGCCAAATTGTCTGGTAGCATTAAAACTTGTCAGAGGAAGTGCATAACTTGGCTGCAAAAATTCACTGAAACTTGGCATAAAGGATTTTAGACCAGAACCAAGTTTCCTTCACAAAATATTAAATTTTTCTTTCAGATTCTTTCCATAGTCTAAAAAGCAACTTTAAATGTTTTCAAAGAGACAAGTTGCAAGCCAGTAAACTATGACATGTCTAACTATGCTTGTGAGAAGAAAAAAGAGGGAATAAAAGTAGAAACTTACAGTGCCTTCAAGATTTCATGTACAAACAAGTTTATGTTTAAGTAGCATTTTAAGGAATTTCATAGGCATTTAGTTCACAGCCTCAAAGTTCATTAAAGATATTACCCGTGAAACTTCATTATATGTTTTGTGATTTCTATTTTTCTTAAAGGCACATTTTTTACAATCTTGAGGGGTGTAAGCGGAGGTCTATGGTAATTATAAGTCTCTGTAGGTGAACAGAAAAATTAAAATAGAGAGAAATATTTTTTTGTTATCCATTATACTCATATAATCATGGAATCTTTATGCTTAGACTCAATGGAGTTACTCTGTATTTAGTTTTATTTGACCAAGAAGGTTATTACAAACAATTGTTTGCATTACAAACGCAAACTGGAACACTTAGTCAGGAATGAGGACCACATTGCTTTAGGCAGTGTCCAATGAGAACAAAACAAGGGAAGATTTCAGGAGTCTGAATGCTTACACTAGATGGAATTAGATAGCCTGATGGGAGAGCTGAAGGAAACTGCAGCAGCACTTTCTGGGGTCAGGAAACAAAGTAGGTTTGCATGAGTTTGTGGGGATTTCCTCCCACTCCTGCAGATGGAGAGAAAGATGAAAAATTGAAAATGCTTAGCTGAATATTGGAAAGCAGATGATGGAAATTGATAACACAGTCCTAATGGAGGTAGCTGTCAGCCTTTTAGTAGTGATTACAGTGTCATTTAAGCGGATATAGGGAAAGGTGGTGCATTTGTTGTAGTAAAGAAGGAGAAGAAAGTGCAAAGAGAAAAACAGAATTATGACAGACTCAGGGCAACAGATGGGGATAATGATCTTGACAGTAGGAGTCCAAATAGATATGATGAAAGCATGATTGCAGTTGTCAGGAACAAAAGCAGAGGATACTGCAGTAAGTGAGACTTGTTGCTGCAACATCAAAACTATTCTGGATATGAGTTTTAGCTATATGGGTGAGAAAAAAAGGCCTGTGCTTGTGACACAATGCAGAAAAGAATTGGGAAGACATAAATATATTCTGGAAATGAGACAACCCTGGAGACACAGCATACAGAGGATGTCACTCTCTAGAGCTAAGTGTCAGGCCAGGAGGTTTGGTTGCTCACTGAGATAAAATGGGGCTGTGCAGCACACAGGAGATGTAGGTGTAATTGCTGCAGCCCTGCAGGTTGTGGACTGACTGATGAAAAGGAGAGGGAGAGAGAAGGAGACAGTGCAAAGGAAGGGGAAATAATAACAGAGAGGTGAGTGAGAGTCCTAGCTGTAAGGCAGTTTTGACACCCTGTTCATGCCAAGCAGAACTTCACCTCATGCCCTCAAGCAGTATTTATATGCACAGACTGGGTGCAGTATCCCTCATCTCATCCACAGCAGCTACATATGCACACAGGTGACAAGATCTTCTCATCCATGCTCTGAAACAGAGATCATGAAATGTTTAATTCACTTTAAGACTATTTTTTTTTAATTTAAGTGTTTCTGGGAGTACCTATATATCCTGAATATTACTTCCTGGCATAGCATTGGACTTTGTTCAATTTCTTGTACTCTAGCTCCACTGATTTCTATCTCATTGTTGAGACAGCTCAGAATTAGCATATTAACCCTTAAAATTTTTGGTTCTGATTCAGAATATGTCTTTCCATTAAAAATCCAGCATTTTAAAGCATCTGATTTTAACCAGCTCTATCTTTATGATGGATTATATTCTGTCAAGGAATTAAAAACCCAATGCATTTTAAGCATGACAACCATGCTGAAATTTCAGGTTACATTTAGCTAAGTTAATTTGGAATCTCCAATTCTAGACAGAGTCCTACCAATCCTACTGTTTTTCTCTCTACTTATCCAGAGATGTTTCCTTTCCTCAAGTGGATTTTAAATATCTAGGTTTTGCATTTGAATATAAATGCAGGTGAATTATGCATATAGAGCTATGAGTTTGGCACTCAAATGTATCAAATTTTTAAGCCAGATGCTCATATACACATTTTTCCTGATCATACAGGAAGAATATTCCTTTAACATCCCTGGCTGGTATCCTTCATGTACACTGATATATATATACTGGTGTTCTTAATATATGCTTGTTCCTAAAGAATGAAAAATCTTTCTCATATCTATAAAAGGGCTTTTATTGATTAAAGTCACATTTGTTCTAATGTTTTAGGGGCTTGCGGGTTTTAGTCTTTCACTGTTTTTTCAGTTATTCCCTTAGTAAAATCCCTCCTCTTTTTATTTTTTTCTTTTTTTTTTCTTTGCATATGATAAATCAAGTTACTTTTTCACTCTGGACTCCATTATGGGATCACAGTGGCTATACAAACCACACGGAGTTAAGCAAACAAAGGAATTTTTTCATTTTCTCTTTCATTCAATAAAGTTCCATTTTCTGTCACCCTGCAACCTTTTGACCTGTGTCCTAATGGCACTGATCACTCAAGGGCAAAAGTTCAGCTGTGGGTTAAGTCTGTGTGTGTTTGCACCGGGCAGAGAGACAGTGGGTTCTCGCTTCTCGCTGTCCCCCCCCAGCCCCACCATCACTCCCCAAACGCCAGCGTCACCCCTGCTGAGCTGTCCCTGCTCCAGACCTCCCTTTGTGAGGAAGGTAAGGAGGGCTGGGAGTGAGCTTTCCCCCAGCCTTTTGTTTTTCTTGCAGCTGTCAACAAAAAACACTGTTGTATTTTCCTGCTCTGGGGGTGAGAAGGCAAGAGAGAACCATCCAGCAGGGACGCTGCTGTCAGTGCTAACTGCCTACAGCCACTCATGTCAATCACTCTTTCATTCTGCTTTGCCTCTAGGAGTTGCCTCTACTTCTGAGACTGAATATAGAACCCTTCCTCATTCTCAGCACTGCTGGCAAAAATTGTCTCAGGATATTGGTTCCTGCTGTGAATGGGGAGTTCCCTATTATGCACTTTACAGTGTGATTTTTCAAGGCACTTTGAAAGTAAATGATAGCTCAGGTGCACCCACCTCTCCCAATACCCTCCAGTGGGCTTCTCCAGGTGGCCTGGTGACCTACTGACACATTTCTATAGATCACTAGAATCATGCAGACTCACACTGCCAGACATAGTATTCCCCTCCAAATCACTGGTTCTGGTATGACATGTTGCCTCTCTTTCATAAGAATATGGCACTGCCCAGTTTCACAGTTCCTCCAAGGCCCTTCCTCTCAGTCTCCTCTTGGTTATCAGACTGTGATTCTTCAGGCAGCCCCTGCTTCATCACCAGACTCCAGGTCATCAGCCAGCCAGTGAAGTCACACATACCCAATGCACCTTTTTGAGCAGGTGACTTGCCTGAGAGGTGCAGTGTTGAAGAAGCTTGCACCGGTTTTGGAGGAGTTTCCTCTCTCCCTGGCAAAGGGGACTGGTGAGCAGGGTATCACTCACATTTCTAGCTCTGTGGACAAGCAGGAGCAGGAAAAACTGTGTGCTGAGTGGCTAAGACACTTGGTGCTCTGCAAGGGGGACAGAAAGTCTTGAGTATACTTGGCATTGACTAAAACCTTGTCCTTTCCTTAAGGAAATCTTTGGCTTAAAGGTCTGACAGGCTGCTGTAGCAACAGCCCATGGATTTGAAATGGCACAGTCTCAGAATGGCTCAGAATGAGGGCTGGTAGCAGATGGTGCAGTTTCCCCCATCCCTCCTGTAAATGACCATGCTTCACCACTTTCAGAGCGTCCCACAGCTCCTAAGAGTGGCACAGAGAGCACAGGTTGTGGAGGAGCTTTTTTGGAAGTTGGGCAATTGAAGAGCTCATGCCCAAAAGGCAGTCCAGATGGCCCTGTAAATAGTGAAGCTTGGGTGTCTCTGCTCCTGCTGTGGGACTGTGCCTAACCTGGGCAGGCCCCAGAGGACATGGTGGCACCTATCAAAACACCTCTGAGCTGCCATTACTGCATGCTGCAAACCAGACTTGGAAGGAAAATGGGCAATAGGTAAATGTTTCCTTTTCAAGTGTCCCAGCAGGAATGACTAAGTGCCCTGCCCTGAGGAAACTGAGGTTTGACTCACTGTCCAGTTATATAGTCTGAGTTTTAAGCATAGGTGCACCAGTTCCAGTACAATCCTTCATGTGCTGGAGCTAAGCTCAGACATAAATGCTTGCTGCATAGGATAAACTAAGCAGGGGTCTCTCTCCGTGCCCAGAGAAATTTTACATAAGCATTAAAACTTAAGTGAGATTCAGATTGCTCTGTTTTACTCTGGCTTAAAGTGATTTCTAAAGGCCTGTACACAAAATTATTAGAATACACTGAAAAGTTCAGACAGTTATCTCGGTACAAAATTAACAGGAACAAGCTTGAACTGTCAAGAGTAACTAAAGAAACATACAAAGCATTATTTAGTGGGTGGATTTTCAGTGCTGCCCAGTAATATTAAAACACCCCAGTATTCTAATCCCAAGGAATTTAGAACAAACAGTTAAAATCAACTTAAATTTGAATATCAGACAATTCATTAATGACCTGGTAAATGGCAAACGGGCTTCACTGATGATGAAACTTGGCATAATGAATAATTATGTACTAATTAGGTTGGCATACAAACACAGAAGAATCATTTGCCAGAACCCACCATACTGTTTAGAGACTGGCACTGATCCTGAGATTGCCTGGCTTTGGGATCCAAGGGCAAGTGCCATCTAAAACAAGATACCATGCCCACCCTACATAGCAGTTTGTCCAGAGTGGTCCTCAGTGCCATGAGTCCCTTAGATTTTCTTATTACTCATTTCATGTTTTGTTCCAGTTAAAAGTGCCCAAAATAGCAAAGGGAGTGTGTCACAGATGCTAGGGAGACTGAAGTTATTTATTGCCCTCCTTAGTGAGTGCCATGAAGGTCTGTATGGGTGTTTGGAGCTTGGGGTGCTGTCAGAGGATTGTTTAGGGTGGACTGAGGTCAGATTGATAGAGTCGTGTTATCTGAAATGAACCCTATTTAGCCACTCCTGAGCTTTGTCACAGTGGCAGCTAAATGGGACAGCCCAAAACAGAGTCAGGGAATGAAACAGTAGTTAGGCAATAGGAAAATCAAGGATTCAGGGCTTGAGGAGAGAATTGTGGGCTCTCTATTGTTTATTATGGTAGGTGGACAATCAAGGAAGGCCTCGGTAATGAGGGAGGCATTCAGTTACCCAAATATTGAGAAGATGCTGTTTCAGATTCTGCAAATATGCCTCTTAGGGTCCAGGTGACTAAAAAAGTCAAACAGATTTAGTCAATACATTTGTACAGCTGTCAAATAGGAGACAATGTTAAGATTTTAAAAGAAAGACAAGATTCCTTCTTCATCCCCTTACTCTGACAATTAAAGCTTTTGGGGAAAGAAGCAAAAAGATGTGTATCACAAGACTTAGAAACATTAATGTTGTAAGGCACCTAACATGAAAATTTTATCTGGCAGACATTAGTATAGGTGCCTCTGGGAAAAGGAGTGATGTTTATGTGTCTTGAATAGCTCTATTTTCTTTTTTTCAATATACAGGAATATGAATATATATGGCTAGATTAGATATAGACAGATATAGATTAGATCTAGATCTAGATATATAGATATAGATGATATAGATATAAAGAAAGATTAGATAGATAGATAGATAGATAGATAGATAGATAGATAGATAGATAGATAGATAGATAAAGGTACATATCTATTCCTTCCAAACTCAGGTTAAATTGTGTCTTTGCTTACTGTAATCCATTTATTCTTGGTCTGTTTAGTACATATTCCAAAGAACATGAAAATATTTTCCAACAATAATAGATCTTTATAGATGTTGACAGTGTTTAAAAGTATTACTTATAATTAATATTTCATATTATTCAAACAAAAACAGTAAAAAATGAAGCAAGACCACAAAGTCACAGATGTTTCAAAAAACATTTTTTGTCTGTGAGATTGTTCACAGAAAAGGGTTTCTGCATTAAAATCCTATTTTCCATTTTATAAAGGATTTACAATCTGGTTATAAAATGGGATTAAATATAGAAAGCTGTTATTTATAAATCATTTAATTATTTTTAAATTCTTTGAAACATATATAATTGACTCTGAATATTCACCTAATTGCGACTTATTTTGTGTTCATATATCCTTGCATTGTGATATCTTTAAAAGTTGGGTTCATGCAACAGCAGACAAAGAAGGAAAGCTGTTCATGGAATCATTTGTCAGAATTTAAAGTAGATTGGATGCAGTGGTTACCAGCAATTAATTGCACAAATGTCATTCTGAAGACTAAAGATAACTATAGCTCATATGCTGCAAATTCCACATGGATGATCTTTTTGCCTTACAGAGAAAAAGCAAGGTAAAGCATCAGTGCACACTTCAGCACCAAAGAAGGTGACACCACTTGCCTTTCTGTGCAGAGATGATACTGAAATCACCGCAGAGGACAGGGGTGACGTGTGCTCTGCTTCCACCTCACCCAGGGCCTCATTGGCTTGACTGGGCCCCAATAGCAGTGCACAATTCAGTCAGAATGAATTCAGAGTGAGCTTCTCTGGTTTTGCTGCAGCCACAGCCCTGAATCTTCTGCAGACTCTGACATGAAAAGCTAACTTGCACACATGCCTGCCCGAACTGCAGACCCCATTCTAATCGCAACATAAACCTACCCTGGACCTGACCTAGAGGACCAGACACTGACTCAAGGTCTAAGGAGACCTGGTTTTCATCACTAAAGAAAATTCATCTTTAAATGATGGGAAGATTTTACTAATAAGCTCTTAGCTCTCAACTAATGTGCTTTTTTGGAGAGCTGTCTGACTGTACCATTGTCTCTTCCTTTTTCATTGTTAATGTGCCAGACCAAGCTGAAGGGAGATGTCTCCAAAGCAGGTTGATTTATGCCAGGGAAACTTTCTGGACTGCTGAAACCAGGGAAGAAATTTGGCACTCAGTTTATACTATTTACAAATAAAAATGTAAGGCAGTGGGGAGGGAAGGGAGTAGGATGTATCTGAAGAAAGCTAAGAATTGCTAATGATGGCTTGGCAGAACTGTTAATAGCTTGTTTTTCTTCTTATTCTGATATTCCATGCTGATAGCCCAGTGGCTTGTTAATTGATTTTTTTAAAAGAAATTTACACACTTTTTTTTCATGATTTGCCATGATTTTGGCTATTTTCATTACCTTATCACCATCAGGTTCTGAGTACTTGCTGTCAGTGACACACATGTGGTTAACACATGAGTATCTATGAATAGGTCTCTTTAACAGTACCCACGGGATGATTCTTAAAACTGCCTGTCTAAAGCTGTCTCATTTTTACTAGGAAAGGAGGGGTAGTTTGAAGAAGGACACTTGTAAATTGAATATACTGAAGTATGTGATCCAGAGTGATTGTAATCAAGCAGCATGGTGTGGCCAGCAGGAGCAGGGAGGTCATTCTTCCCCTGTACACGGCACTGGTGAGGCCTCACCTGGAGTATTGCGTCCAGTTCTGGGCCCCTCACTTTAGGAGGGACGTTGAGATGCTTGAGCGTGTCCAAAGGAGAGCAACGAGGCTGGTGAGGGGCTTGGAACACAAGCCATATGAAGAGCGACTGAGGGAGCTGGGGTTGTTCAGCCTGGAGAAAAGGAGACTCAGGGGTGACCTTATCACTCTCTACAACTTCCTGAAGGGTGGCTGTGGTGAGCTGGGGATCGGTCTCTTTCTCCGGGCAACAACAGACAGAACAAGAGGACACAGTCTCAAGCTGCGCCAAGGGAGATCCAGGCTAGAATTAAGGAGGAAGTATTTTACAGAAAGAGTGGTCAAATACTGGAATCATCTACCAAGGGAGGTGGTAGAGTCAACATCCCTCGAAGAGTTTAAAAAAAGACTGGATGTGGCACTTGGTGCCATGATCTAGTTGAGATGTTAGAACATGGGTTGGACTTGATGATCTTAAAGGTCTCTGATAACCTAGAATTTCTGTGATTCTGTGATTCTGTGATGTTTCCTTCAAACCAGGGTTTAGGGTGACCCTACGGTGGGAAGATACAATGTACACTAAATGTTGTTCCTATGACTGTGAAAAGAGAGGATTCTCCAACCATCATCCTCAAAAACAAACCTTTCAAAAGTATATTTTTTATACCCCTTTCCTGTCTCTTTTATATCACAAGGGATATGTCTAAACTGAAGGTAGATGCAGGCCCCTACATCCTGTTTTCCCTGGACTCTAGTTTGATGGATGTACTGGAAGATTTAAAGGTTCATTCCACAGTTCGGCAAATGTTTTTATTTTCTCCCAAAATGTGAGAGTAGAACACGGCCACTTTGACCCTAATGTGTGTTCCAGAGGTACTGGGGTACATGCATATGGGGCACACTGCCCACCTTGCTTAGCCTTCAGAGGGGGCATCACCCAGGTGACCCAGAGAGACAGGACACCCCCTAAAGGACTGACTCAGCCATGGAAAGGCTCCAAAAATGGGAGACAGGAACAGGGACTGTGCCACATTCTGTGACTGGCAATTTGAAACAGCCATCATTGGAAACAACAGTCCAAAGGGCTCACTGCCCACAGCCACGTGTTTTTGCCATTTTCCAGACCCCTGCAAGCCAGGGCAAGGGCAGTTTGGGCCCATGCAGCCTCTCCTTCAGGCATTCTGAGAAAGAAAGGCCAAGAGTCAAAGCCAATCAGTTCCAAAGCGTAGAAGTGGACTGGAAAGAGTTATGGCATCTTTAGGCAAGGTAAGATTCACTGTAAACCAACAGGTTTTTAGAGAAGACTTCCTCCAGTAATCCCTTTATTTCTTCTCTGTTCTGATTGTTATAATCCATTTGCCTCTTAACACTAACACCTAAATATAGTGTATCTTCAACAGTGGCAGAGGGCCAAACATAGAGCAACGAGTACCAATATCAGAATTTCTCACTCAATTCAAACAATATTGAATTTCTGGAAACGTCAGGTCTTGACTCACCTAATGTTGCAGTTGATGCTTTGGGATTTTTACTGTTTCTTTTAACAATGTCTTCATGATCTTACTAATTTTAAGTAAAGATATGACTTAGAACTGCACTTTCTCTTTGTGATTGAGGCTTTTAGGCTAACTCCCAGACACCCTTTAGCTGTGGACATAACCCTTGTTATTTGTTCCAGCTAAACAAAACTAGTTCAAAACTCTGCCCAATGCAAAGCCAGAAGGCAGGTAATTATTGAACTTCCCTGCACAGTTTCCCTGTACCTGCAGCAAATAGATAAGCCCTTCACAAGGTTGGACACAGTTTCCCAGGCAATTCAATTGCACAGATAACAAATTGTCAGTACCCAGCCAACAGATCTCTCAACATCCCTAATTTGCTGAGGATAGAAATGAGACTCCATTTTCCTAATGCATTCTGGAGTTTGATGGAGATGATTCTGCATCCAAACTGTCAGAGGAAAGTTGGAGCAACAGACCATCTTCTTCCCATCTGTAATGAAGACATGTCCTTATCCACTATTTTTTGAATGAGATCGAAGAGATAATAATCCTGTTGTAACCACACAAACCCAAAACGAGATTCATCCATTTTATTGAGCGCCATAGATTGACTGCAACAATAAAGTGGTAATACCTGTCCTCCAATGATTTTATCTTTATTGTTCACAGCTTAATTGTCCCTCTGGAACTAGGATATACAAATGTATTATTAAAATGAGACATCTGGCAGTGGCACTAAATGCCTCTATGTCAGGAATTTACTATCTATTACTTGTAACAGTAAATCTGTTGTGCACATCTGCAGCAGCAGAGAAAATCACATCTGACAGCAATGATGCAAAACATTCACAGGAGGTTTGGAAAAGCACAAGACTGAATGAACCCGGGCTTTTACAGTCCTTTACGATCTTCACTGAACCTGATCAAGCTGAAGAAACCCATTTTATGGCACTTGTCTCAATTTTAAATCAGCCATCATTTCTTGAAGCAGCACAGCAAGAATTCTTTCAAATAAATATGCCTACAATGAGCTTTTTTCACAGCACATTTTATGAACTAGAAAATGCATAAATGTTTGTGGGCTTTGTCGATTGGAACTTAGCTGCTTTGTCTACCAGAAATAATCTTAGATGCTCATGTGAAAAAACAAACCCAAATAACTCCTAAACAATATGGCTAAGATGCTACCTCAAGACTATATTCCTTTAAAAGACATTTGAGATGAGAATTTCCTTAAAAAATGTCCAGTAGAATTCTTGGAATTAAGGAAATGTTAGCATTTTGTTTCATCTTACCTTAGGTTTATGAAAGAGAAAAAAAATGCCTTGGAGCAAAACTTCGTGTTTAAAATCCCATCCCAGAAATAAATAATATGTTTTATTTGATGGGTACACAGTTTTGTTTTGTGCAGTCCATGTTCCTGAAAGTCTGGTAAAATTGAAGAAATAGAATTTAAAATTAGAAATTCTAAATCTCTTCTAACCTTTCTATAAAAATAATTCTGTATAAGGATCAAAGTTATAATATGGAAAAACTAATTTACATCTTCATTTTAAACATGCCAGGCCAGATGAACTTTTTTTCAGATTCAGTGAGGGGGTAAAAGAGATACACTAGTATGAATACCTGCAGGACATCACAATTAATCAATTTAATCTGAACAGCATACATAATGTTTCATGTTATCTGAGGTATGTAGGAACACATAAAGGAAGAGACTTTTAATTCATAAGGCTAAAGAAAAAAATTGACTTCCTGAAAACAGCATAGGTTTGCTCTGTATTTTGCAGTGGGTTTTTTTGGGTTTTGGTTTTTTTTTCCAACATAGGTATAGTTTATCACAGTTATACACTAAGTAGCTATTTGGTGATCTTCTCACCTGATAATTGCTTCCCATGTGTCTGTCTTTGTGTGTCTTCATGTATTTAAAATGGTGCTGTTTGATGAGCAAGCCAGAACAATGGTTTTGTCTACCAGGACTGATACACAGGGTTTTTTCTACACTTCTAGAATAAGGATATGTTCTGTCATATATTCTGCTGCTTCTCAAAATCAGCAATAGGTATTTCTTAATATAGACTCAGAAAAAATACTTTTTTATTTCTATAAGCTTGCTTTGGCAGGAAGTTGTTTTTATTTTTCATAACAGTGAAGAACCAACTCCAATATCAATAAATGTTTTATTGTCTTAATGTAGCACCCAGGGGAAATAACACCGTATCTCCAAATTCTCTATTTTTTTTCTTTCAGCAGACCAGTAATTCCCTACTTGGATGACACAGATGATAAGTAAATCATTAAACACCCCTATGTATTCTAGATATGGTTTTGCAAGTCACAGGGGGAATACTGCAATTCTTTCTCAAGAAGAGAGCCGAAGCTGTATCTATGCAACAAGAGATAAGTCATACCAAAACATGAAAATATCTGATCAGGAGCAGGGAAGAAAAACCCCATGAAGCTGCACAAATGAGCAAAAGAGAGAGAGTTACAGACTGAGGCAAGCACATGCACGTCCTCCTGGCATGAAAGTGTGCTAGCTGACTGCTCTGCTCCAGCAATGTGCCAGCCATAGAGCAAGCATTGCTCATTTCAATTGCCAGGAGCCACTTCTCAACTGGCAAACATCTGAAGTATGGCAGGTTTTTGGGAATATCAGTTTCAACAAGTAATATTTTACCAGAAATGTAAAATAATAATAATTATAACAATAATAATGATAATAACAATAATACAGTTTAGTTAGATAAAATGGAAACAGCATGAACTTATGTACTTCTTGCAGCATACAACTCTTGTTAGAAAAATGCCTTTCTTAGAATTAAGTGCTATTCCCCAGTGGCCTGTACAGTGGTAATAAGTAACATGGTAAGCTGGCATTTGCACTTGCTCTCTCACATTCATGTTCTTTTACCAACAGATATCACGTGAGAATCCAAAATTAATCTCAAATATCTGTACATTCCTGTACTTTTGAACAAAGGGTATGTGAACTCTTTTAATAATGAGGATTAACATTATTCCTGCTACGATTTATTTCTGCTTTACTCAGGATAGCAGCACCATCCCCTGTCCTTTGGACAGAAAAATCATCTCCCACAATAAAGGATGCAGGCCTCTGTCATATGGAAAGAAGCCATCAGGAAGGACAGGATTACAAGCCAGCGTAAGGGTGGGAAAGGAAAATTTAAGCAGAATATATTCCATCAAACTGATAGCTGGCACGTGCCCAAGAGGCAACATTTCCACTTGTGTTGTGGGATCTTGAAGAGCAGTCATTGGTCACTATATTTCTCTGTATCCCAGCAGAAGGTTGGTCCTTTAAACAGTACTGTGTACCTGGATAGTGGGACATGAGCTCAATATTGACAGAGGGAAGCTTGCCACCTACTGAATCACCACCTGAGCCACCCTGCAGCTAAACCACAGATTACAGAACTGGAAGTGTGTGCTGCTGTGCTGGAATCCATTGGTGACGATGCTACACCAAGGTCTAAGGCAGGGAAACATCACAGGTTTCAGGTTTTCTGTCTTGTGGTTCCTTGGCAGAGGAAACATGAAGTGTACACAACAGGCTATAAAATCCACTTTTAGTATAAACCACAGAGCTTGACGTGCATGAGGCTTGAGAAAATAGTTTCCATTTTCTGTAATAGTGATAGTGTATACAACTTCTACCTGTAAATGTAAAATACAAGCTTGAATTATCTAAACATCCGCCCTTAAGCCTCTCACAGCTGCAAAACCCCTGAAGCAGCCGAAGGAAGAAACATGGCAATGGTTAGCGCTACATTTGAACCTCTGGAAAAATAAAGACTGATCCTTATTAAAAACTTAAAACTATTTGAGAGGTTTTTTCCAGGCCATTGAAAATGTTAAGGTGGTGGTGAGTCTTGAGCTCATGTTGGTTTGCTTTCTGCCGCTGCTGCTTTCAATACTGTTGTATGAATTTGACCATTGCTACTTAAAGATTTGCTGCAAATGTTTGCAGAATGAGCTGTAGCTAACCTGGTATGCCAGTGGAAGCACAGAGTAAGGGGCAGGACAAACTGCAACAAGGGTTTACTTTTCCTTTACATATGTAAAAAGGAAACACAATATGGTTAAGTAAGGATCCTAATTTCAATGCTCCACACACATTTCAATGTTCCTTTACTTATTCATCCCTTCTCCATCAGTCGACACCAAGCTTCCTCTGTCCCAATGCACAGTGCTAAAGGCACTCACTGTGCTGCCTCCAGCAGGATCCCCCCCAAGCCTCCCCTGTAAGCTCTGTAGCTCTCTCTTTGTATGACACAGAGCTGGTGAAAAGCACATCCTGCCTGGGGCAGGGCAGCAGCAGAGCAGGTGCCCCACTTTGGCTAACAGGCTGGGTGCTCAGCACTCCAGTGGCTCTTGGGAAACGGCTTGTCTGGGCTGGAGGCTGCAGCCACAGTTGTTCAGGGTATAATCATACAAGTGCTGGGAGTTAAGTGTTCAGCATCTGCAGAGGGAACGTGCTGCAAGCAAGGGACAAGGACAGCATGTCCCTTAGGGACGGGTAGCAGGTTCCAGCCACCCCAGGCCAGAGATTGTTCAGGGAACCAGCCCCAGGCCTGGCTTTTGTGAACTCCTTAGACAGACAGGCTTTTATTTGCATGAAAATAGACTTCAGGAAGCCATTAAAATGTAACAAAAAAGTATTTAATGCCCCAGCGCCTACCAAGCTTATATCAACCTCCTTATTAGACCTTTCTTTTCTTTTTCTTCTCCTCCCCTCCCTTGGCATTGCTCTGCTGCACAAACAGCCCATATGGAAAACAGCGCAGCCTGGAAACACCTAGCTCTCCCTGTCCTCTTTTGCTTTTGGCTTTTGCAGCTGCTGTTTTCTCAGTGTTGTCTTGGGGCAGTTTCCTGTTGCCATAGCTGATAGCCTGCCAGCGCCTGCCTGGGCCTTTCAAGTGTCAACACTGCGAAGTTGGCGGCGATGGCCAAACGCTTGTTAATGAGATATAGCAGCTGGGTAGGGGTGAACCACTGAGATGCATAAAGGCACGCCGCTGGTGCAGGAAGCGATGCCTTTTGAGTCCTTTCAGTGCTCTGAAAGCATTCAAATCAAAGAGGGTATGTTGTATTCATTAATAAACCAAAGTTCCCATGCAACTGTGTTAAAGCCAGGAGTTTAACTTTGCTATGGACAGGTGATTTTTTCAACAGTGTTTTACACCGGAAGACAAAGGGCAAGACAACAAGAGTTTATGTGCTGCCAAAGGCATTACTTCCCTATCTTACAGCCAGACAGAATTGTTAAACTGAGCTAGGTATTTGCCATTTCCTGACAATAAAAGCTTCTTTTTTTTCCTTTATATTTTATGCTTCAAAGCTCACAGCAGCCTGCTTGATCTCCATCTCTCACATTTTTTTAGACCTGTTTCTTAATTTTTTAAAACCGTGATTAAAAGCTAGAATTAAAAAAATCAAAAAGACAACTTGTTAAAAAAAAAAAAAACCAAAGAGCCTATAGATAGGATTAATGACCAAAGCTGCTTTCATTCAACTGAAGCAGTCCATGTGATCCGTAGTCCGCATCTGTTTTGCTGTAGCAGAACATAGGAGAGCCCAACAGCTGGGCAAAACAGACAGAAAGCAAAAAAAGCCAAAAGAAACTAGCAAACTAGCATACAGTGCAACATTTTAAAGGCAACTTGAACCAAAGAGCACCTTAAAGATTTTTTTAGCATTTCTTTTTAATTGGGTTGAGACCTTTTTCATTTCCTTTTTTTTTCCTTTCTCTCTCCCTTTTTTTTTTTTTTTTTTTTTTTTTTTGGTAGGCAGGGGCAGCTGGGGAAAAGATTGAATGCTAGGAAAACATGTTTAAAACTGAAACAACCACAGTAGTAATAGTGACAAAATTGCTTTGGAAAAGTTAAACAAAAGAAGTGTTAGGAACAGGAAAGGGCCATATGGCTCGACAGGCCTGCCATTTTCTGGTTTATCTTAATTGTTTCCCTCACTTCTCCTCAAATGAATACAAGTGTCTCAGACTCATTTATATGCTTTCATTTCCCTTTCACAGTAACTTGTTCCAAGGTAATTTAAGCCAAGCTGCTTAAGTGATATTTAGCTATGTGACTGTTTAGAGAACAGCAGTTTAGCTATAGTCATCAGCCCACCACAGTTACCCTACTTGTTTTTGGAATTTAGTTACACCAATCAACTGCCTTCTAAACGGCCCTCTTCAGGGTAAACTAAGTCAGGCAGACCCTGACTCAGAAGCCTCTTTGGGGTCAAGAAAAGTCATGCCATTCACCTTCACAGAACTTAACTTTGGTTCAGGCATATTCTTTCACTCTAAAATTTCATTCCAGTGAAAAATAAAGGGTTTGTATGGGTTTGGTTTTCTTCACAGAAATGTAGGCATTTAATTTCTATTTTTCTGTAAAAAGTTTCATTTTAAGGCAATTATCTATCATATTCTTCTAACTTAAATGACAGATGAAACCTGAATTTCCCTGTAAAACTCCTCAAAAAGATTTTCTATCACACTCTGCTGTGGGAGACAAAGAGTACTGAGGCTTAACGGATATTTTTATATGCGAAAAATTTTTCCAGATAGATTTCAAATCAGGCCAGCCCGATGCAGACACCATCATGACCATTTTGGCCTAGATTTTATCCCTTGTGATTCCTGTGCTGCCTCTCTCGTCACACAGACCTCTGTGACTGCAGAAGGTGTGGAAAGGCATCGAAGGAAGGTGCATTTAGATGTCTGGGGATGGCCATGATGTAAGAAAGGACCCTAAATCAGTCAGGAAAGAGAGTCAAAACAAAACACTTCCTATTAATAATAACATCAAGTGTAACCATGGCAAGCTGTTAAGCCTTTAAATAAACATACCATGGCAAGCTGAAGCATAAGTTTCAACCAGCTTGTTAGAACACAGTCCTCTACTATGACAGAAGTTAAGATGTTCTGCATGCACGAAGCCTGTGCCAGGGCATAATCCACATTTTGGCTACTCTGGCTACTCAGGGTAATCAGCAGATTAGTGGAGAAGCGTTGTTAATGGAGGAAGACAGCGCTTTTCTCATCTGCAGGATCTTTTCAACCTCAGAAAATGCTGACTTGTAGAATCTGCTCAGAGAACTCCTGTTCAGACACAAGCCAGTAAATTTGCTCATTCTTACACAAGAAAATGAATGATTAATAAATGAGTCAATTCAGTGAATGTCTGGCCTGTGCTTCTCCCCATACAGCTTCAAGAAGATAATTGCAGCAGTGGGGACACAGAAAGGAGGGACTGAGTGATAGTGGAGATGATGTTTTAAAAACAGTTTCTGTAGGTTCACCCACTTAACAGAGAAAAAGAGGGGGAAGGGGGAAGGATTTTCATATCAGCAGCTTTATTGAATGCTTAAAACAAGCCAGGAATATAAATATATGCTTTCTTCTTCCAACACAGTAACCCCACAGGTGCGATTTCTTGGTTGCCCAGTCCAGAACTCCTGCCTTCAGCAGAATATTTAAGAAAAAGGAGGTGAAATAGAAACCAAAATATTCCTAGACCTGTCAACTTTTTTTTTTACCTTTTTACTTGGTTTTTTTTTAATCTTTTTTACCTTTTTCTGTCTTTTTTTAAAGTATTCACAAGACTATCAAACCTGTAATTTGGTATCCCTGAAATGCGGGGGAAAGCTTAACAGAGATAATTGCTGATGCTGTCACAGACAATGAGTTTGTCTATTGCAAAGGTAGAGAGAGTGTAAACTCTAAGGTAGAGAGAGTGTAAACTCTTTTCAGAGACAACCCCCTTAAATAGGAGAAAACATTTTTAAGGTCCTCTGAAAAGCACATCATGAATCATGGCTACTGTCCTTTGGAATTGCTTGCATTTGCTACATAATTTAATTGATTTTATATATATATATATCACAGTAAGGGATAGAAGGTAGGAGCAAGTAGCTTTTATACATCCGCAAAATACTGTCTAATTTTATCACAGTACCCCAGTGTGTTTTCTGATAAAACTCAGAATACATCTGTTCCTAAACCTAGGCTTATTTCCTAAGCTTAGCCTTTTCATAATATCTCCAAATCATGGCTTTTTCCATATTAAATGCAATCTGCATCTGCACTTCTGAATATACATGGCTTATATCACAGAATAAGCATGAGATTCGTGCTCCAAATGCACTGTCATTTCCTTTGGATGCATGAGATTTTCTAAATTGCAGACAGACTGTGACTGGTTCCTTCCTTGCTTATGTTAGCCTGGATCCTGTTCTCAGCTTACCCTTTCTAAACTTGAGTGTTGTTTCTGATATCTCTTCCTCATCTCTTTGCTTTATTGGATATTTCCCCTGACTTTAGATACATAACCAGACCACTGTTAAATGCCAACTCCTGAGCATGAGGAAGCACATCTCTTACCCAAATTTGTCCTTGGCAACTTAGTGAAAAAGCCACACCTTAATGAAAAAGCTGCACACACACATTCACAGTCTTTCTCCTTTCACTCCAAGGAATGAAAGGACTGTAGCTGTATACGTGCATGTTTGTAATGTCCCTGTTTCAGAGAAAGACAGACTGAGCCCCTATTCCTAAATCCTTCCTATATTCCTAAAATAAACTCCTCTGTATCCCTGCAGTTTCCTTCAGCTTGCTTTCCTGCAAGCCTTCAGCCCTAATCATTCCCTCAAGGAGCTGAAGACTGAATGCCAGCATCTAAAAGAGGCATCTGGGGCATTTCTTCAGGGGAGCAGCACTTGTTTTACACCCCCTTCTCAGAGAGAGCCTGCAATAAGCTGTGTGGAATATGGGAAGGAAGATCCCAACGTTATGTTAGATCTGCCAACCTGACAGGTTCAACAGAAACCTCTGAAATTTCCTATCCCTACTCAGTGACCCGTGGCAAATGTGCATGACAATGTATTGTGTAATTGCAGGAAGCCGGTGCAATATCACTCAGGAACAGGAAGCTTGGGAGCTGTTTACAGCCACCACCACCACCAGCAGTGACAAAACCTGTCATTACCTTGTGCACTGTTTCTTCAGAAACATGGATGCAATTGCAAAGTCTTATCACTCAGCTTTATGGGGAAGATCTGCTGAAGTAAAAGAATAACATGGGAAGAGCAAAAAAAAGAGACTGGGCTTGGTTGATTGCTGTCATGATTACATTACACAGGTTGAAAGATAGTTTCAGCAATTGCTTATTGTGCATGAGAAGACAGAATTGTTTGCCATCAGTTAGGCTTCGGTTAAGTTTACTATTCCTTATCTCTTGTTTAAGGTAGTACTTCAAAGGAGTACTTGCTTCTTGCCCTTTGACTCAAGTGGGCACAGCAGTGGGATGCCATGGGGGGGATGCAGATTTGAGAGCCTTCATGTGCTCCAAACTCTCAGGCTAACAAGAAGTAGGCAATTCTGCCAATGTTTTCTCTGTAATTTAGATTAACTCATGAATTCATGTACAGAACTTTCAAAGAGCAAAATTGTACCCACATGACTCTGGCTAGCAAGCAAAGAAACACATCACCAGCCTCCATTAGCTGAGATTCAGACACATTTTTAGCCAAACAGGGCTTTAGGGCTCATGCTTATATTCCAGAAATATGAAAACAAATTAAAACCTCTTTGGAAAGGAAACCTATGAGCTCCCAGGGCTTAAAATCAAACACAGCTTGATAGGCAAGCTGGTTCACTAAAGAGAAGAAGCTGGCTGTATCTAAAATATTTGGAAGCTGTTATGTTCTCAGAAATTTCCAAAATCAGGCTGGTTCTTGCCATAACTAACCTTTCAACACTATTTTTAAAAATCCTGAACTCTTTGTTGAATGAACATCTCAAGCAGGCAAAATCAGGTCACCAAGTAAACACAAAGGGGGTGATGTGTTGACCAAAGACGTCTGGGCAGTAGCACCTTCAGATATAGAAATGAGACTGTCCCCAGTAGAAAGCACTGTCACCTCAGAAGTGAGACAGTGGTGGTTGTGCTAATATCATCTTCTCTTGGGGGAGTAATACGTTTGCTGGACCTAAAGTGGCTGAGGAGTTCTCAGAAAATAAAAAGATACTAATAACCATAGCCAGAACTGACAGAGTCACAGATTCTTCAGTTTAGTAACCAAGCTCTTCCCTATCATTCCAAACCCCCTGGAAATAGATTTGACAAATTTGGTATGAGTGCACAAAGTGCTTCTATATCTCAAGTAAGTATGTGTTTGGGGGGGAGGTATTAGTTCAAATTTTTACTAAGCTGTATTGCTCTTCTGACATTAGGTTTTGACTTCAGCATAATTTCATTAGGTTTTGACTTAAGTATAATTTAGCCACAGAGAGAGAGAAAGGTTTTATTTAAGGTAATTCTGAAATTATTATTTGTGTTACAGTAGTAATACCCAGATTGTGGGGTACTGTACTGTGTTCTGAGCTACAGAGCCAGATAATAAAAGGCCATTTGTGCCACAATGAAGAATATAAAAAACCCCAAAACATTCAGAGCACAACATAGGTAACAAGGAATCTGACCAACAGATGGTCAGAGGCAGGAACAAATAATATAGCAGGGTCTCTCTCATCTGTCCAAATTTAAAAAGATACACAGTGTGAGTTTTTTTGGTGGACTATTTCTAGACTCATTTTTGTAACCAATTTTTTTTTTTTTTTAAGCTTAAAAGCAGCTCCCAAGAAAAGAAGAAGTAGCTCCAGTGAGTCTCTTTGGTGCTCATACCTCTCCAGCACATATTTCTACATGGTCTGGTCACTCACAGCCATGTTCAGGATCCTGGAAAAGTTTGCTCAGCTCGTGCTACGTCCTTTTAATTTCAGTGACATTGCTTTGGATGTTAAGACTGCCCTTGATAATTGTACACTTGCAATACATAATGGAAACATCTTGTATAGGTGGCCCTTTTGCGTTTAAATGCCCGGGATACAGTCAGCTCCAAGGAACGCTGTACACTGCCATTAGCTCCTGTGCTATCTTAAGGACTCTTGTGGAGGAGGGTACTGCTTGTTCTCAGAAAAGGTATCTGATCTGACCCTAAACAGGTAACTGCTCAAAAAGCAAGAGAGCTCTTCTATTTAATCAAACACTTTTCTAGAGAAAAGGAGAAGCTGAAGGAGCAGAAGAGAAGAAGGGGAGTGAGAATATGCCCAAGAACCTGTTCTAGTGGTTTCAGCCCTTGGCTTAAGTCAATGTCTCCCATCTCCTTGAAAATACCATAGCTATCCAGCCACTGAATTTTAAGTACAGATCTCAGAGGTGCCTGTACAATTCACTCATGTCATGGAGCTTTTTCTGGTTACAAAGGGTACAAAGAAAGAGAAGGAGAAACTATGTTTCAAAAGATTACATGTTTTAATCACTAACACTTTCTATTGTTCAAGGTTGTACTTTTATTAAGCGAGTGTTTCACTTTCAAGTACATTGAAACAGTATTTGAAATATTTCAAGGGCACTTCTTTTAGCTTCTAACAACTAGACGTTGCTGCCACCACTGGACTAGTATTTAGAAGGAACAGGAACCAGAGATATTCTGACCTCAGCAGTTTGCTTTAGTTTGCTTTACTGACAGGCACGTAGCTAAGTGTACATTAAATAATGGAATGCTTATTTTTCATCATTGCCATGATTAATAGAGGAAATTAAGGGGAAACTCAAGAAATGCCAGCCAAAATTTTCCAGTCTTCCTTTTAGCTGTCGTATAGCTAACAGAAGTACATTACAGTGAAGTCACTGAGAAATATTTTCTCCTTTTCTTTGAGACAATTCTTATTAAATGATTGTCATTATTTTTATCTTCTTACTTGTAAACAAAGTAGAAAACAAATTTTCTCGCCCAACATATTCTGGCATTAAAAACAAGTTAGAATCATAGAATCATTTAGGTCATAAATGAGCTCCAAGATCATCCAGCCCAATCATTAACCTGGAACTGCCATGTTCACCAGTAAGCCACGTCCCTAAGTGACACATCCACACATCTTTTAAATAACTGCAGGGATGTTGACTACTGTTCCAATGCTTGACAACCCTTTCAGTGAATAAATTTTTCCTGCTACACAATCTGAAACTCCCCTGGTCCAACTTGAGGCCATTTCCTTTCATTCTGTCATTTGCACCCTAGAAGAAGAGACTGACCCCCACCTTGCTACAACCTCCTTTCAGGGAGTTGTAGAGAGTGATAAGGTTTCCCCAGAGCCTCCTTTCCTCCAGACTAAACAACCCCAGCTCCTTCAGCTGATCCTCATAAGAATTGTGTTCCAGACCTTTCCCTTCTCTGGACCTGCTCAAGCACTTCAGTGCCTTATTTTAGTGAGAGGGCCCAAACCAAACACACAATTCAAGGTATGACTGCATCAGTGGGGGGAAACTCACTGCCCTGGCCCTGCTGGCCACCCTGTTGGCCACGCCATTGGCCTACTTGGCCACTCTGGCTCATGTTCAGCTGCTGTCAAGCAGCACCTCCAGGTCATTTCCTACCAAGCCACTTTTCAGTCACTCATCCCTCAGCCTGTAGTGATGTAGGGAGTTGTGACCAAAGTGCAGCACCTTGCACTTTGCCTTGTTAAACTTCATACAACTGGCCTCAGGGCACTGATCCAGACTTTCCAGATTCCTCTGCAGAACCTTCCTACCCTCCACAGATCAACACTCCCACACAACTTGGTGTCATTTATGGATTGACTTATCCCTTCATCCAGATCACTGATAAGTTATTAAACAGAACTGGCCCTAGTTCTGATTCTTAGGGACTCCCACCAGTGACCAGCTGCCAGCTGGTGTTACCCCATGCACCATTACTCTCTGGGTCCAGACACCCAGCCAATCTAACCCAGTGAAGAGAGTACCCATTTAAACCATCAGCAGCCAGGGTTTTGGGGAAAATTCCATGGAAAAAAGGAGTTAAGAGATTTATTAAAGGCCAGATAGACAACATTCACAGCCTTTCTCTCATCTACTAAGTGGGACACCTGGTCATAGAAGGCGATCAGGCTGGTCAAGCAGGACCTCCTTTCCATAAACCCATGTTGGCAGCCCTGGTGACCTGGTTGTCCTGTGTGTGCCATGTGATGGTACTCAGTGTGATCTGCTCCATGACCTTCCCCAGCACTGAGGTCAGGCTCACAGGGCTTTAGTTCCTTCCCTGAACTCTCCTTCCAGAATTTCTTTTAATTGGGTGGCACATTCAGTGACTTTCAGTCGAGTGGAACCCCTCTGGTCAGGCAGAGCTGCTGTAAGTGATGATGGAAAGGGATTCAGGGAGCCCTTCTGCCAGCTCCTGCAGTTCTCTGGTGAATTCCACCTGGCCCTGTAAACCTGCATGTGTCTAAGTGGTGTAGCAAGTCACTGTTCATTTCCCCTTGGATTCATGGGAGCTTCATTCTCTTTCCTGATCCTGTTTTTCAGTAAAGGGAGTCAAGCACAATGTGTGGTGGGTTTACAGGACTGCTTAAAGTGAAGCAGTCCAGACAGCTCTGCTAGTAAATAAAATTCAACCCACTTGTAAACTCCTGTTCACCTGAATTTTTGAGTCAGCTGGCGCCACAGATAGCCATCCTATCTCAAACATAATGGCTCCAAAGCACCACAGGAAAATGGCACTTTTTAATAGATGGTGCAACAACAGCAGATCACTATTTTTCATAAGTATTTCTAAATATTTTCTGATTTATTCCATAAAGAAATGTCATATCTTTATTATTAATATAACAACTACTCAAAAATACTGGGGAAAAAAACTCACTACTATGTCAAGCAATTCAAATCAAATTTGTGACTAGGCTTTCATTTTGGGGTCAAACTCTGTGTGCAGGTGGTTCTCATTGAATTCAACATGGTTCCAAAGAATGTGGCAGAGGACTGAATTTGGCCTCTATCAGCTAGCCCAAATATATGATGTGGTTCTGCCTTTGCACTGTATTGGAAAGATACTGTATCCCTTTACTTTGTGAGTCTGCTTATTATCAGCCTTTGGGAAAGGAAAGATGGTTAAATTTAGATTTCCACAGAATGTTTTGATTTAAGCAAAGGAATTCAGTGACCACCAGCTTGGAACAGCTTGGAACATCCTTCTGGTGTCAGAAGTAAGCAGTAAGCAGATTTGAAAAAGCTGTGCACGCACGCTTGATTGATTGAAGGGGAGAACAAAGAGACTGTCAGCTCTCCAGGTTTAGATGAGGATCAGGTGGTTTCAAGCTGAAAAGAAACAGGGACCTTTGTTTTGTTTTAAGCAAAATTCTGGGAACCTCCATGGTCCATGTATCCCGCATTGCTCTAAAACGCAGGAGGAAAAAATATCTACAAAAAAATATCTACTTGTTACACCATTTTTCTCACTCATCCATTCTGATGGGATTTGAAATCTCCCATCTTTGAACAAACTTGCTCAAAATGATTATTCTGATCTGGCAATAGGTAAATAGCAACTGAGTGATGCAGTAACATTGGGCCAAATGTTTATAGGGTTGGACATTGCAGTGCTTTGACAGGAAGATCCATATCCTCAAAAGCAATTTAGAATTATTTAAATACTACATGAAATTTTAAAAATTATCCTCTAGGAAATAAATAAACAATAGACAAATAAATAAATAAAAGCATATGTGAAAGCAGTACGCTAAAGGAGTCAGAGTCATTGGCAGTGCCATCAGCAAAGTCCAGATCTGGGAGGATTACTGCTAGCAGCCAGAGATTCCTCTCTTATTCCTGTCCAAACACTTGGCAGCTCGTGCTGCAGCCTGGCTGAATTTCTTCCTTCACACTCTTGCCCTGTAGGGTTAGAAGATTCCAGCTTGCTCACACCTCCCACTGCAGGGACTCATGCAGATGGATAGTTGATATTACACTGTGTTTGGCCTTCTGATCATTTTGCTAACATAGAATTAATCTGCCAAGTTTAACTCAGAAAATGCACCAAACAAGGAGGCCGGACACTGGGAAAAACACTTTGCTCTCTTATAGCCAGGAATGCTGTACCATAGGGTGTTCAAGTGAATTATTTTCAATAAATAATACATTTTCAGGGGAAAAAAAGACTATTTCAACTGAAAGTGATTCTTCAGTGTGGATCACATTTGGCAAATTTGGATTGTCTCAAAAAAAAATTAAAGTTGCAAATTGTCTCATCTAAGTCTTTCTGAAAAAAAAGATAAATAGAGGCTACATTTATACATTTATGAAGGAGATTTGCAATAATTCACAAATCAGAGGAGGCATGTGCCTTACAGGTTCGTATAATATTATCCAACATACAAAGCTAACATTCAAATCTTCCCTTTGCCTCATTCAGTGTGTGAGTTTAAAATGTGTCCTCTGACTTAGCAGAGCACATAACCAGCCTAGCAAACATATTTTGGTTTTCTGTGGAAAGCTGTTCTGCTTTGCATGACAAATGGGAGCCGCCAGGTCTGCATTCAAACAATGACCTTTCTCTCTCAACTCTCCGCACTGTAAACCTCTAGTCTTTTTTCTTCCTCCAGTCCATATTTATTTCAAGTGCAGATTTCAGTAGGACAGCAATGTAGGGCCTCTCTCAAGGTTCATAGTATTTACTTATTAGAATTTCATGCCCTAGTGGAAAGCCCTGACCCAGAGCCCAGAGCAAAAGATCTAGACGCAAAGAGATTTGAAGGAGCCGTGGTGTGCCTCCGTCACCACCAGCTAACACATTTAACACTAACACTCATATCTAGAGGGAAGTAAACGATGCTCCCTCTGATCTGTGAAAGTTCTTCCACTTTGACTGTCAGCCCAGCCTCCATGGGGGTGGTAGGAGTTTCCTCCCTTCAGACATGATGTCACAGACATCTTTTGTGAAAAATCCTTTCTTTAGGGTTTTTCCCCCTTCTGGGAAGCTGAGGCCCCAGAAGGGGAATGTAAACAATGGTTATCTGCTGCTGTGGAATGCAACAGGTGCACCTGTGATTGGTTCATGTTGGTTGTGTACAATTAAGGGCCAATCAAAGACTGAGCTCTCTCTGGGACAGAATCAGAGAGAGCTCCTTTGTTTATTCATTCTTTTTCTATTCTTAGCTTAGCAGCTTCTGAGACTTTTCTTTCTATTCCTTTTAGTATAGTCATAATGTAATATATAGTATAAAATAATAAATCAACCTTCTGATCATGGAGTCAAGATTCTCGTCTATCTCTTCACCCCTTGAGGAACTCTTGCAAGCCCTGCAACAACACGGCTCATGCAGCTGCACTCAGGTGTCCCCATTGCCTTGAGCTCTGGGTTGTTGCACACAAGGTGGGCATCTCCACGGGCTGCACTTCTGAATGGAAAAGGATGTGTCTGCTTTGCACTGTGTGGCTCTCCAGACCAGAGCATCATAGGACCAACTCCAAAAAAGGTTGTTCTCCAACTGCTTTTCTGTCTTCTTTTCCTTTAATGAGTGAAATCAAATTAGTTGTCTCATCCTACCAACTTTGAAATTGAGGCCAGTGAAATGCACTTTAATGAAAGGGAAATGCACCTTAATGAAAACTTTGAAAATGATCCACTTTGAAAGGTGTTTATGACTATTCTATCTCATAAGAAGCTAAATAATTTCATCTCTGAAGGAGAAAGTTTATACTGAAGTCAGTTATAAATAGCAGAGTTGTATTTGACTAAGATACACTGTCTCTGTTCTGTGACAGGGATTATCTTTGGCTGATGCTATCTGTTTTGTGTAAAATAAACCTGATATTTCACTGTGTATAGTTTAGGATATCAAATGTCCTCTTTTGTTAGTATTAATGTCATTAGCAGGTTCCTCATGCATTTGACATTGGTGGATTTTAAAAAGGAAGTTGCATCTAAGTGTACCTGTGTGTGGAAAAAAGTAAGAATTATTTCTTCCCCTTTTATATTTATCATATCACAAGTCCTTTTTCTGTCTCCTGTCTGTTTTTACTGCCAAACTGTCTAATATTTCATGTATTTTCCATTCTTCTCTTAGAAAAAAGATCTCAGCTATTCAAAGTTACATTGTCCACTCCACAGTCTTGTCACAACAAGCTGAAATACTGCACAAAATATTTTTTGATTGTGATCAATTCAGCTCCAGGTTTTGAGATATTACTTACCATAAACAGTTTCTCAAAATCCACATTTATTTACTGAGAGCAGCATTTGACATACACAAGAAGAAATCTTTAGGAATATTGGTATATTTCAATGTAAGCTCAAATAAAAACAAGTATAAAATATGGAAATGCAGCTCTTTTTAAGGGAGATTTTCTGATGTGAGACTGAAGCAGCTAAGCTGCAAATGCACACATTTAGAGCACCTGCTCCCTGGAGCCACAGGAGATCCATTGCAGCATTTCCTTAACTCTCACAGTGTGTGGCAGAGCTCTGAGATACTTCTTTGCACAAAGCAACACCAGGAACATACTCTTTTAAGCACTGAGTGCTTGATGCCTGAATATGTTTCAGGATTTTGAGAAAAGAGGGAATTCCTGTAAAGATTTTGTGGACCTTTTAGGAAGAGTTTCACGAGCAGCCCCCATCAAAACCAGAAGAATCTGAGTGAGCCCATAGGGAACTGCTCTGAGTCTCAGGCATTTTCTTATCTCTGTCCCCACCACCAAAAATTATGTATATATAAAAGTGTGTATGTGTGTGTGTGTGTACACATCTATTTAAAGCAAGATAGATACTTGCAAAAATTTGGTTTGGAGCACAGTTAAGTGAATGCTTAAACTAGAGCAGAGGATATAGCAGCTTCTGTCAGAGGGGATAGTGGAGAATTGGGCCTGTGCTAACCACCTAGCATGTGTCAGCTGCTGAAATCTTTGAATCTCATCTCCAGTGACAATGTTACAGAGCACTATACCTATCTATAGATTTGTGTTATACAAACCTTTCTAGAAAGACCATGTGCAGTGTCATCAGCAACTCAAAATTAATCCTATATTAGTTCACAGGGTGTCTTTTTTTCAATCCATGACCTTATGCCAGGTGGGAAAATACAAAAGAAAAATCAGAGGAGACTAATTTCCACTTTTTACTAGGGATAACCAGGATTCTCACAGGCCTTTCACTAAAATTCATGTGCAAATTTTGGTTTTGGTAGCCTTCCAGCAGGCCTTTCTTGAAAGGAAATAAAATTTCATCAAGAAATCAAAACTGTTCTAAAGGGTTTAATATACACTATATTTTCTCTAGACTATAACATAATCTGATTCATCTTTTAGAAATTTTATATCAGAAATTATAAAATTTTACTTACAAAAGGTAATCCTTTAGGCTCTATTTAAAGTGGAAAAGTGTTAAATGTATTTATTATTAGACATATCTACTTATAAACTGAAGAGAAATTTTGGAATAATCTATTTGATGGCCTTATGGAGAATAAGTATGCTCACAGAACATTGTATCTGCACCAGGAAAACACTTTCTGATCCATTAGAATGAAGAATTAGGGTCTGGTCTGGGAAGTCTAGTAAACTAACAAAATATATTTGAATATCAGAAATAACTGTCTTGGGATTTGAATCGTCTATTTTCCCTTTTTTCTCCTTCTTTGGTTAAAAACTGCTTAAGAAAGCTCTGAGAACCTCAGCTGGCTGTTGGCAACTTGATAGCAGGAGAGATCACTTCTCACTGCCCTCAGTGGTACATATAAAACTTATTCTGGTTTTTAATCACACTATATTTGCCCAGATATGCACACAAATTGTTCAGTGAGCAGTGAGATGAATTGGATGTTTTTCCTCTTGTATTTCCACTCCACGCATCCCTCCACCATCCCCTGAGAGCCCCAGCTCCTTGGTCAGCAAAGCAGAGCACGTGTTGTCCTGCAGCCAGCAGTGTGTGCAAACTGGACACCTGCAATCCCTTCAAGCATCACAGAGATGGATTAATGGCTTTTCTTTTGACAGCAGCCCTTATTTGGGTCTCTCTGGCCTTCACAGCCCTCACTTTCAGCAAAATGTGTGGGAAGTTTGGGGTCCTGGGTCCTCTGGCTTGTTAGTTTTGGTTGTCACATAGCAACCAGTTCAAAAACTGTAACAGAGGAGGAACGAGCAGACACGTGGACCTGCCCTTCACCATGTGATGGCCTAAGCCTCATTCCTCTCTGAAATTAAACTCAACTCATGAGCATATGTGTATATATTTAAGTTAGAGAAAATACTAACCCAGTTATCCCATTTTAAATATACAGATTATAAAAACTGCTGAAGAACAGTTCAAACAGAAAAGCAAGGGATTTTATATGGTACTTTTTTAGCTCTTTCACAGCTTAAACAAAGCAGTCATGGCACTTCTCATTTCAGTCACATCGAAGTGTAGCCCCTGCAAAGCATAGATTCAGGGAGTTGAAGACCCTAACTCAAGCAAACAGCAACCTTGGGAAGGGAGGCTAATGCTTGCTACCCAGTTTTACTCTGTGTCTTTAAAGTGTGGCTGCAACAGCCTCAAACCAACACGTGAAGTCTGAAGTGTGTCTTGGAACTCTATCAAATGATGTGAAACAATAAACTCCTGAAAGCAGTAATGCCAGTAAAAAAATTAGTTTCAGGTACTTGGTCATCCAAGGAGTTAAAGATAGCAATGAATCCAAGCAGGATTTTGCTTTTTGAAACTCTGGAAAAATAACCATAGATTTTTATAGAAACCATAAAACAGTGTGATGAACTATTTTTTTAGGTATTCTTGGACCAACTCTTGCATTGCCGTAATAAAAATCCTTTAGAAGCAAACAGAAGCTTTTGTAAGGGTACTGCACTGGTCCACAGCCTGTCTTTTAGGAAAAGGCTGATACACTGGTGATAGCTACATTCACAAATTTTCAGTAGAACAGTATTTAGATTTCCATAAAAATACTCTAAAGAGTGGCAGAGAGCCCCGAAGCTGCAGAATACCTGCTAGTCAGCAAGCCTTGGTTCCCAGCTCTCCCTCTCAAGTGTCCCAGTGTTATGTAACAGGAGAAGGGAATGTTCCTCTCTTTTGGCAAAGGACACTGAACCCAGCAATTTGTCTTGATGGGACTGAGCAGAGCACATGAAATCAAGTGAGTTATTGCAGCCTGTGGTTTCAGGAACTGGTTTAAAGATAGCCTCCAAATTATCAAAATTTACATAAAGAAAGACATCTGACTATGGCCATGAAATACTTCTACCAAGTTTGGAAAGCAAAACTCAAGCAATGAATGGTCTATGTCATAAATGAATTTTTTGGCTGGATGAACAGGCCAGCAAAGAAAGAACATTGAATAAGCAAAGGTTTTAATATTCTGACAATTATAAACAGTCCTTTGTTTTTTCTTTTTCTCTTACATGCACGAGGGTGTCAGCTGGGGAAGCTATATATTCATAAAACATCTGGTGTTCAGCTTGTTGTTATAATCAATCAGTCTTTTTATTTTATTTTTCCAGCTCTGTGGAAAAAAATAAAAGGGCTTGGACTGCTTAATTAAAGAACCAAATCCTTTTCCTTCTGGATATACAAGGCAGCGGGTTCTGACTCACAGTCAATTATTTGCAGCGAAATTATTTAAAGGAGGGAAGTCCTTATGGCTGGAAAGAACAGTTTCTTGTGGTTTTAATATCTTATGGTAAAAACTGTTGAACAGATCATCTCCAGAGCAATTATTTACTCACAAGACGGAGAATAGCATTGCTGATTAACTGTTTAAAGGCATTTACAGTGAGTAGTCCTCATTTAGAGAGGCTATATATAGTGGGGAAATGATACTTCAGATTTTATTCCCTATAATTATAAATGTAGTAATAACACAAGCATGTATAGTCATATAAACATAAACACACAGAAAAGCTAATTAAGCATACAGAGTTACAGCACTTTCACATAACTGCAATGCTTCCTAGCTCCCATCATTTGCAAGAAGGCATCACAACTTCCCCAAAGGATTTATATCCTGCCAGCACTAAGTTTGCAGCCTCATTCAGCAGCTAGTTACTCCATTTGGTAGTGGTTTTTTGCACCTTACAACTAGAGGGGCACATTCGCAAGAGCTTTTTTCAGCCTACCATCCCTGAAAAGGACAGAGAAGGAATTGTCTGCAGGATTGCTGAAAATTGATTCTGTTTCTAAAAGTTTAGTTAGTGACACTGACTTCTATGGGCAGTCTGACCTGCACTTCTGGTGGCACTCAAGTGGAGAGGGGACACACAACTGCTTAGCACCTACATCCCAACTGTACCTTCACACTCAGAACTTTGGACTCTGAGAAATGCAAAAAGAAATACTGAAAATTAAATTACTTCTCAGCTCCTTCAATATGTGCCAGGAAGGTGGTCCATATGTATGTGTGCTTTTATGCTTTCACATTGAGCTAACTCCGTGCTTACCATTAACATGCTACACGTGAACTTCTTTCAGGCATCAGAAGGAACCTGATGGAAGACACTTGGGCATCTCATGTGACAACAGATACCCACTCTCAGGTAACTCTCAGGAATCCTGTTCAAGCTCTTCAATTCCCCACTGATGGGAAAAGAAGCTTAGTTCTCTAGTTTACATGCAGAAACTTTTAATTAGGTACCCAAAATTATGTGTCTTAATTTGAGAGTGAGCCAGTATGATTTCAGCCCTCACAGGACTTTGCTGGCCAATTTTGAAGGTTGTCTCAGTGACTGAGTGAGCTTACGAAAGTCAGGTTCATAGGAATTACAGATGCAAAATGTGATTAGCAGACATTTTTGCAATTGTGCAAATAGGACATAACACATATTTTCACATGTAAAATAAAACTTTAAAACTCAAAAATATCTTTGAGTTCTTTCATCTCTCTTTGAAAGCCTTTTTTTTCCCCCCAAGGCTCATTTTTCATAAACATACTAAAACACTACAAGCAAACAAATAAGATAACTCACTGATGAAATGACTCTCCCATAAGCACCCTCACTCTACAGGAAACCTCACCATGGCTTTGCCGTGTCTACACATTAATGAAAAAATCTTGTGTTTTGTAAATAAGCTCTGCAAAGTCTGGTGGAAAAGTGCTTTCTTCCTTGTTTCATCAATAAAGTTACTATGTGACTTTTAAAAAATTCCACTGCACTAGGAAAATTTCTGTTTCCTTTTATGTCCAGATTTAGCAAGTTTTTCAAAGCCCTTCTTATTAAGAAGAGTTGTGGCTGGAAACATGGATAAGTAGCTACAACGATTCCAGAAGCTATAAATATTCAGCTTATGATATTCAAGAAATTATCCTCTCTGAGGTGGGCTTTATTGTCTCCCAGGGCCCACCTGCAGCTAGGTAAGGGCCTCCCAAAGTGAAGTGGATGGCCCTAAATGATCATAGGTGGTTTTTAAAAAATAAACATAAAATTAGTTTCACACCTACTTAGACAGTTTAGAATTTTAATGTGCAAAGTCTGCCAGGGCTTTGCAGCGAAATAAGGCCGTGCATTCAAGCTCCCTGAAGCCAATCAGAAAGCCAGGCTGAGTACTACCCATTTTGCAATTAGGAATCACTGCTCCATTCTAGAGAACATCATTAGCAAACAAACTGTTACTTTGATCACATTTTAACATTTAGACTCTCAAAATAACCCCCTAACAATACTTGAAAAAGAGTGTTATAGCCTGAAAACACCAAGAGATGAGATCTGTTTCGCACACACAATCTCGCACGTAGCAGGCTTCTCCAAATTTTTCTGAACATGCGCCCCCACCTCCCCTCCTCCTTCCTGCTGAGAGGCTCCCTCTAGGTGGATTTTGATACATTCATAGCTTTACTTGTGACTTCTGGATGCCTGGTGGCCCTGGCACAGGTCAAAAGCTTTATACCTGGAGTTGCCAGGCACATGACAGGTCAGTCAAGTCTCCTCCGAGGTGTCCTGTGTGGCCACCCACTGTCCCCTGACACTTCCATGGAGCAGCAGCCCGAGCCCTGCCCCCTGAGCTGCACATGCAGCCCGTCCAGCAGGTCCTGCATTTATCTTGGATTTATTCCACATCTCCCAGACACCCCTTACACACATCTCCAATTTGGAAACGGTCTAGGGATGACTGAGCTCTAGTCAAACTACCGACTGCCTTTAGAGGAGGGATGGAGAGAGGTATGTTTCACTGGTTTAAATCAGCTTTTCTTTATGTCACTAAACACTGGACAGTGATGTTTCTTACTGGAGGCCTGGTATCCTGAGTGTTTTAACTATACCACCTCTATTTCACCTTTGAAGGAACAGCCTCAGACTATGCAGCTTTCCTATATTGCCTGTGGATCCTAAATAGGGATCAGCCTTCACTCTGGTTGGCATTTGCTCGCATTTCTATGAAAGGACATTTATGCATCCTAAAAAAGCCTTGCCAGTTAACTCTGCATTATTTCAGTTTGTTTTTGCCATTAGCTTACAGTGACCCTCAAGCCCCAAACAATACAAATTTAAGATAGCAGGATATTTCTGTCACTGTTCTTTGGCAGTGCCTTTTTTATTAATGGGTTTCAGTCCCACAGAGTTCCTGCCCAGTGCCACATTTTTAAAGCCCTTATAATCAAATTCATTAAAGGCCCACAGTGCCAGAAGTGCACCTTCAGTTAAATCCTGTTAACTTAGAAAAGGATGGATGTCTTAGGAGGACTCCACCATGGCTAGCATATTATTCGTACAGGGAAACAATTTAGGAAATAATATATCATCATTTAGGGGGAAAAAATTAAAATTCTTGCTCTGCCAGACAATCTTGGCACTCCCCCATACACTCCCAATTACCATAAGCAATTACCATGAGCACTAATAATCTCTCTGGCTTCCTTTTGAAATAAAGCAACAGGTTCTCTGTGACATCAGGCTTGTGAGCAATCCTGGGCAGACACAGCGTGGGCATCAGTCCCACCAGCCCACCACCTCTGCAGCCCTTGCACCAGCTGGAATAAATGCCTTTTGCCCTGTAGACACTGACACTGAGGACAAAGGTGTCCCTGAAACATTTCCTGTCTTTGTTCCTTATCTGATCCCAGCTACTTGGAGACTGAGACAGAATTATTTACAGCTTTTCCTTTACTAAGCTTCTGCTGCTGATAACAATAATACCACTTTTATATAATAGCTTATATCCAGGTCTAGGATGGCTAATTTAACCATTCAGTTCTAGGGCACCTGGTGTGTGTGCCCATCCCTGAGGAACGTAGTCCTGCTAAATGATGTAAATGCTTCTCTCTTCTCTCAGTGGAGAGGCATGTGTGCCTTGGAGAGCTCCAGAAGACAAACCAAGAACCCTAGGCATGTATTTCTCTGTACAGACTGAACAAGTAGTCATTGTCAATGCTGTGTGACTCCTTCCCTACTGAAACCCAGGTCATCTCCTGTTCTTCCAGGAAGAGCACTCATGTTCAGAAAGATGGGTATTTTTCAGCAATGGAATTGTTAGAACATGTACAGCATTAAGACTCTACTCGGGATAAAACATTTGTGAAAGCACCCTCTATTTCATCATAATGATCCAGCTAAAAAAGGGAAGGTTTAAATAGAACAGATTAAAGTGCCAGTTGTCCTTTTTAGCTTGCCTACACTAGCAACCACACCATTATAATTTCTGCAGGGGATAGAACAGCATTAGCACTGTAAAGGAAATGTAAAATTACTTCAGAAGCTATGATTTTAATTACAGTCAGTGGAATGGGGAAGAGGGCAGAGTAGGAAATAAAAATACAAAGAGAGTATAAATAGCATTGCCTCTTAGGACAGTACTATTTATCTTACTCTGGGTATAAAGTTGCTTTATTTTCTTAACTTCCTGCTTTGGAAAGCAGCCACTAAATTAAAAGGAAATGTGGTTTTGTAATGCTAGGAAGATTTTTTTTCTCTAAATTATAAAGCTCGAGAACCCAAAGCAATGGCTAATTTAAAAACCAAGCTGGAGAAAGATTTAGCTGATTCCAAATTATTTTAAAGAAAAGGAAAGAAAACAAATAAGGAAGATTTTCTTTCCAAATAAAAAGAATTCAAATTAAAAGTGATTATTAGGAACAGTTTCCCTTTCTCATACATTCATTTTTTGACTGGTTTTGCCTTTTTCATGTTCATCAGCAAAGTTATCAGTGAGGCAAATAACACTGAAAAAGATGTCTACTCATAATGTAAAGTGCTACTCATTTTCAGTAAAGATCTCATAATGCCCTAAATAGGTACCTAGAAAAAGAAGCAAAAAAGAAAACAGATTTTGAAATCAATTCCTTAAAGAAAATATATAAACTTGTGATTAATGAATGAATGTATGATAGATTTGTTTAAATGCACAGCGCTGTTGTGGTTGTAGTCACCACAGAATAGCCCAGCGGGTCCCTGGCTTCCATGACAGAAGAAAATTCTCCATGGGCCCTGGGCTACATTTCCCAGCACCAAATGGACATGTTTGGTACTTCAGGGCACCTCAAATAGCTCCAAGTATCTTTGTTTGAAACTGGACCTCTCCACAGGGTCATCATTTCCCATCCTTATTTTTGAAAGCACTTCTTAACTTCTCTCTTGAAACCCAGTACTTTATTTGTACCTCAAGCCCATTCAGCACACAATATTGGAGTGTTAGGATAGCACAAGTAACAGCTGTGTCTCTACTGGTAAATCAAAAGCCCATTGACACTGATTGGTCTGGGCCCTCCTGAGGAAATTTGTCTTGGAGACAGGTAGTTGGAGCAGTCCAATGCACAGCTGAAGAGGGAGCTGTTTAACAGGGTGGAGCATCGCAGGTCCTGCACTCAAACCCTCTCCCTAACCTGTCCTCTGTAGCAGTGTAAGGACACACACACACACACACACACACACACAGAGAGACACAAAGACTTCAAAACTAGCATGAAGCTTCATGAAGTCCTACTGCAGTACCAAGCTGTGATATCTCCTTAATAAAATTCTGGTCTGTCATGATGATGAAGTTCTAAAGCTGTTTGATCCACAGAGCTCTAAAATCTGATTGTAATGAAGGAAGGGGTGTTTCCTCTCTGAAAGGTAGAGAAATGTGCTGTTTTACGGTAGACATGAAGCAGACTTCGGGAAAAAGAAAGAGGGAAATAACATTGCCTCTTGCCTCTGTTGTCAGTGGAGAAGGACAAGTCTGCTGAAGGGTTGTCCAGCCTTGCCATCCACCCATCCATAGTTTAATATATGCTGAACACACCCCTCAAGATGCCTGTCTCTTGCCAATCAGTAACTGTAAACCTGAATCTGACTTTTGGATGTGTAAAACACGTGTGAGAGCTCCCACACGCAACTAAACTTGTTTATTGATGAGATTGCCTGAAATGTTTAGATCAGATGAGACTGACAGAAGCAAATATTCCCGTGGATCGCCTCCACTGGGTGAGGAGTGGCCAGGGCTGACCCATGCTCAATACAGATGGTTCCAGACTGCTCCAACCAACCAACCAACCAACCAACCAACCAACCGGCACAGCTGAACCCTGTGTAGCAAAAGTGCTGGCACCTCATGGAAAACACATTTAAGAATGGGGAAAAAACCACAGAACTCCAGAGAGCAAAGAAGGAAATTAAAGGAGTGAAAAAAAAAACAGAGGAGGGGAAGCCAAGGCCAGAGGAGGGGAGGACACCCCCCCAAAGTTCACTCTCCAAGGAAACCATGGCATGGAAGGTATCTCCCTGCAACATACTTGAACGGGCTCCTGAAAGGAACTGCAGCCCTTGGCAAAGACCCATTCTAGATCAAGGAAAAAGTCTGAGGAGTAAAGAATGGCAGGAAGGAGCTCTCCCACATCCCCTTGTAAAAATCCCGGGAAAGGAGGTAGGAGAACTGGGAATTGAGGAGTGACACTGAACCTGGGAGGAGGGGGAAGGTGTATTAGTTTCAGTCTTTCTCACCATTCTATTCTTTCAAACTGGCAATAAATAAAATTA
This sequence comes from Melospiza georgiana, assembly GCF_028018845.1. Classification (NCBI taxonomy): domain Eukaryota; kingdom Metazoa; phylum Chordata; class Aves; order Passeriformes; family Passerellidae; genus Melospiza; species Melospiza georgiana. The sequence goes on from NC_080431.1 coordinate 39,759,456, forward strand.
ATTTTCTCCGTGCTGAGTCTGTTTTGTGCATAAAAGTAACTGGTGAGTGATCTCCCTGCCCTTATTTGAGATCATGAACTTTTCCATCTTATTTTCTCCCCCCTGTCCTGTTGAGGAGGGGGAGTAAGAGAGAGGCTGGGTCTGTGTCTGGTAGGTCACCCTACCACAGGAAGTTAAAGTGTTCATATCTGTCATAAAACATAACTAATTCAGAGTGCTTCAAATTCCCACTGATCTAGCAGCAGAAAACAAAGGCAAAAGCCCCTGCAGGAGCACAGATGGAATTTGCATGTGCTATGCTGATTATAAAGTGATGGGAATACAGTGCCAGGAGGTGGAACAATCAGGAGCTGGCATCAGTCTGCACCAAAACACTGACCCAAACCATTAAGTACTTCTTGTTTAACACTGAAAATTTCCCGTAGTTTTAGGAAGAGAACATTATAACCTACTTTCCTCAATATGCTGTAGCTCATCCTCTTTTTCATTAGGCCCATTCATGATTGCAAGATAAATAGAAGTGCCATAAATAGAACTGTGTTGGCATAAACATAATTTCTGTACTTGGCACTTGACTTAGGTAAACAACCATGCACTTCCAGTGAGCTTTAAGTTTGGAGCCTCATCATTTCACACTGTCAATGGTGTCTTCTACAGTTAAGCAATTTAAATCTGAGACAGAACTGAATTAACTGCTGGGGTTGTCTGCTTTCCTCCTCTGATTACAGAATGAGCTTTGCACAAGATTGCTCCTCTGGTGCTCAGGATGTGGAGTCAGGTAGGATTTCAGCTGCAATGTGCCCTCGGAGCACGTCCAGGGCTTTGCAGGCCAACAGATCCCCAGCACACCACGATTCTGCATGGCAGCAGAGCAGGCTGGCTCTCACTCTGTTGACATGGACAGTGGTGAACCACAACACACCAGCTGACAGCAGAATTTAATCTCTGGGACCTGCAGGAGCACTGCCCCTGGAGTAGGCAGTGCTCCTGGAGTGGGCAGATTTATCTCCCACTGGAATACCAGGAGCCAAGACTTGCACCTTTCATAGAAGTAAAATACCAGTTGCAAGACAGCAATTCAGCTGCCAGGAACAGAGGGAGACAGATGTCATCCTTACAGCCTGTCAGTAGCTGTGGCATTGGTTTCTCCAGAGTTTTCCTCCAGTTCTGCCAGCGACATTAATTTGAAGTTGTGGATGTTAACATAGAAGTCATTTAAATGATGGCATCTCTGAATTTGACTTTCAGATGCCACGGTTTGCTGAAATAACAGAACACACAAAGATTAACGAGTGCAATCCCACACAACTTTCTCCTAGGAAAAGAAAAAACCACAAGCAGTTTTAAAGAATAATAAGGATGTAATTCAGCTTCTAAGAGTTGGTTATTTATCATGACTGAGACTTCTATGCTTTAGCTAGATCCATGTGGACATGCCTGGGACTGCCAATAAATTCAGTGTGCTGGGTAGTCTGTGTAGAATGTTCTATCTGTGTACAATCAGCTGCAGAACTGGGGACATGAACAAGACCCAACAGTTATTTACAAAAAAATAGTTTTATTGCATTAAAAAACAGCCACCCAAAGTTTAAGCAATGCATTTGTGATTTTTACCTTGTTGTGTAACACGAGTTTGTGAATTAACTTCTTCCGCAGAGTTTGCAGACTGCTTCAATGGCAGCGCTGTTCCAAGTGAAGCATGCAGTGAATAGTTAATCATTAATTCTTCATGGTTCATATTTGCTGTCTGCTTTACTGCATATAGTTTGATATAGTTCCTTCCAATAGACTTAATGCTTTCATTAGGAGACACATGCTGGATCTTTATCTGAACCATTATCACAGTCCAGACATAGCATTACAGCTTCCCTTTGTAAGCCAAAGTTACGGAGTTCAGAAAGGCTTAAAACTTAATAAATACTATGGGTTTTATGGTAATGGAACAGCTGCAGGGGCAGACTGACACACACACCCTGACTGAGCCTGCCTAGTTGCTGTAAACAGGTGCACCTAAAGGCTAAAGCTCTTATTTTTTTCCTGTCCATGACACTAATTTCATTGTCAAAGTCTAGCTTGACAATTGTGTGTGTGTTAGGATAATGTAAAGGAATCCAGACACATGTGGTGAATGAAATTACTGGCTCTTGCAAAGTGGGAGATTTTTTAAATTGAAATTGCAGTTATCATTGCACAGATAAAACAGCTGGGCATATGTAACCAAAAATTAAAAAAATCTTTTGTTATTATTAGAAATCATAGGTTGTATGATTTGGGGAGACTGCCCTCCGAATAACAAAAATCACCACAAAGTGGAGTGAATTATGGTACATAGTGTTCATTCTAGGTACATTCCAGGAAGTTCTAAACCTTTAATTTAAATTTTCAGACATAGCCTGGGATCAGATTCACTTGTGCTTTAGAAAAACTAGCTTCTCACTGTGTTAAAGTGCACAAGTGGGAAGACAGAGGCATTTGAAAACTTCAGCTCAAGCTGAAGCTTAGATCAGATCACTAGGCCTGTGGCTAACCTACTCAACCACACTAGAAACACTTTTCTCCTCCTCACTGCACATTAATCTGCCTGCTTCTTGCAAGATAATCATCACAATCAGAATCAACAGTAAATAATTGTATTTGGCGTTCCCATTTGTTGATACCTTCCACAGGGGATGTAGCGAATTTAATTTATATCAGATGAATCATCTTTCACACAAAAGTTTTGTTTTTTTTTTCCTTCCAGTCACTTTTGGAAAGTCTGCTTAACAGGATGGGATGTCCTAAAAAGGGCAAGTGAAATCTAAATAGGTTACTGTGGAACAAAATAATCTTTGCATCGATAAAACACTTTCTATAGGCTAATAGCTCAACTGAGAAACAAATTATGAGTCTGGGGTAAAGTCCTATATTAATACAGCCATAATGTTTCCCATAACCTAGGAAGAATATCCAGGGTGGCTTCCAGTATCTCTGCATGACACTGAACTGTGCCACAGGTACCTATCCTCAGCCCATGGCTTTTAAATGGGCAAGTTTCCCTTGTTTCAGGTAAAAAAGGATTTTTCCTCATTGATGTGAAAGATTCCATAAAATGGAGGAGAGATTAAGCCAATATAGGTGTAGAGAAATGTTCAGTGGAAATCAATTTAGCAATAAATCCTGAGAGTCTGTAAGCCATCCAGTAAAATTCAATACAAATTACATCTCTGCTTTGGAAATTGATGAGTTGCTTGAAAGGTGGAGGTTTGCTTTAAATTCCATGTGGTTCCCCTCTGGTGGCTGGAAATTGTGTAGAAACAGAGGCATGTCTTTTTAGGATTCATATTCTCCCAGCCAGACACTGATCCCAGTTTCCAGCAGTTTTTGTCACCCCTCGTTTATAGCGCATTTCTTGGCTTTTCAATTGGCAGCTGTGACCTGAGCATTTATGGAGATGTCACAATCAGGCTTCCTCTGCTCAATAGCTGGAAAAATCATCTCTACTTGCCTTCAAGAAATCAAACTTTCCAGGCAATTTCCCCATCATGAGACAAGCTATGGAATTATAATGTCTCAAAACTGATTTGGAGATATTTCTAAGAGAATGCTCTTAAAAATTGTCAAGCAGAGGTTTTTCACATAAAGGCCAGTGGAGGGTGTCCAGCTGGGTTTGAATTTCCTTGTATTTAAGCCCAAAACGTTCCACACATTTTTTAGAAACTAGTCTATCAAACAGTGGTTGGCTGTCAGATTTGATAAAAGTTAGTCCCCACATGTGCTTAGTACAGGATCCAAAACAGGAAGAACAGCATCCGATGAAGTAGATGACAAAGTGCCAGCAGCAGATATCTGGAATATGTGTTGCTCAAAGAGAAAAGATATTTTGCCACTGGGCAATAACTCATAAAAATCAGCTGTAATTGTCTCTTTTGTCTTGGTGCTCTTTAGTTCAGATATTTGAATTGTTCTGAGAGCCTTCTCCACACCCCTTGAAATTACTGAAGGTAACTATAGTAACTAATTTTTTCTGCCAGTTTTTCAATGAATGATGAACAAAATTTTGCTTTAACACTTCTTCAGTGTACACGGCAGATTTACTAATTCAGCATGGATTGAAATTTGGGGGTATTTGGGACAAATTTTTTAAACATATATGCTTATTTGTCAGTCTTTAAATGCTTTTGCCTTCCCCATAACCCCTTTCTCAAGATTAAAATTTTTGTGATATCCCGTGAGATTGATAAGGCCCAGCAGGTTTTAATGCTTCTCAAATGTCTTGCGTGTCCTGAGGTCAGTCCCCTGATCTCTCCCTTATGAGAATTAGCATTTTGATTAACATCACACAAGAATTTTCTGGAAACATTTGGCTCTCCTGTAACTTTCTTTCATCAGTGTTGTAAAAGATTTGTCTGATACTTTTCATTTCCATTCAGGACAAAATAAACTATATTAATACATTAACATGTATGCATTATAGGTATTTTTTGTTTATCATAATTATTGCTTAGGAATAACAGGAACAAAACCCTAGACATAGCATTGGCAAGGAAAGTGAGAGGCCCAGTTATGGTTTTTGTGGCTGCCAAGAGCTTTGGCTGTTTGCAGAGAACATGGTCCACACAAATGGAGAAGCCAGAATGCAACTTCTTATACATATCAACACTAATTTGCTGGGTTTTTTTTAAATGCAGAGGGCCTAAATTTGACTACATTCATTTCTTTCTTTTATGTTACCAATGTTTTTTTTATCTTCATTATTCTCTTATCTCAAGTTTGCATTTCAGTAAGGACTCATTATTGGTATTCTCTGTTCCTTCCAGTATTTCCCTAATTTTGTTCCACTTTTCCCTGCTTCTTTTATAGTCCTCATCCAGATCTTTTGTATCCAAGCCTGTTAAACAGACAGGCAGCTGTGACAGTACAGCACTGAAAAGAATACAACATGTAAATAAATCTGTTTCCCAGAAATTACTGTATTTCTTTTGGCTGCTCTGTGGCATGACAAACCTAGTTCTAGTGGTGCCACCTAAAGTGGAGGGTTACTGTGTTTGCTTTCCCTGCAGCCAATGTAAACCAGGAGAAAATTAGAACCGTTAGCCACGCTAATGGAATTGGCAATTCCTACCCACAGTAGCCATGGGAAAGGCAAGTGCAGTATGTGACCCTGCACGTGACCCAGCTCCTCTACAGATCAAGATGTGACTCACCAACTTTGGAGCCATGAAACTGGCAGCAATAGAGCCTGGTCAAGGGAAAAAACAAACTCCCAAGGACAGATTATATTACACAGTAAGATTTAGTTTTCAGGCTGGCTTTTATAAATTGCTTTTTTATTTTTCCTCAGTTCCTGCAGGAAGACTGCCTGGCTGCAAGATAAAGAAAAGAATAAGTAGAAAATTTATCTCAATTACCCAGAACTACCAGAAAAGTTCCCATTGATCTCCAGGCTGGATTTTCATCTCTATTTGAGGAGTCAAGCAGACTCTGTTCAGAGGTTCAGCTTCCAGATCTAAATGATTACCCCAGAAACAGGGAGCATTGAAATAAATGGAACAGCAGTCTGCATCCTCAGCTATAAGAGGGGCTGAATTTCAATAAAGAAACACAAATAAGGAAGTAGTTTCTTGGGCTGTGTTAGGGTGCAGTTGGGACCTTTTCCCTTTCAGCCTCCTGGTTCCCCCTGGAGCTGAGAGACCACAGGTTCCAAGGAGCTGAGAGACCACATGTTCCAAGGAGCTTCTGGGACTGAATGACTGAAGGTGGATTTCCTTCTGAAACAAAACCAAAAGGCTTGGAGGATGCCATCACTCCAGAGTCAGGGAAGGCTTGCTATTGTTGTCATTTACATTTTTTGGTGTAATTTTGCTTCAAATGGAAGAATGACTCCAGCTAAATATTATTTTCTTGCTTAGTGAATGTAGGTTTTTTTTGGGAGGGGGAGATTGGTGATTTGTCCTCATGTTTGCATTTGAAAATCTATTTTTAAAAGCTCAGTGGAATAGTTCTTTTTCTAACAGACAAGGAGTAAGAAACAAACCTGGTGAGAGGTTCTCCCCTGACTCTCATTTGCACTGAGCTGTTTTGAATTATCTGACTTGTGTAACCATGTCTAGGCCTGTGCAAACACCTGTTTCCTAAGGCACAAAATATTGCCATGTAGCAGTTAGTTTTGCAGCTTGAAACAAGTATGCATTTTGTCATGATTTCAAATGAAATGAAGCCTTCATGTTTATAAGAAATATTTGGATTATTTCTGGGCTGGAAGGCTTAGAGGAGAATCCATTGGATCACCTTTCTTCACTTTCAGCTTTCTGCTGACCACTGGGAGACAGCCTGCATGATACAGGATAGCCTCTGCTGTAAATATAACAAGTGACCCCCCCTTTCTTCATTTCTCACTGAGAAAGATGCAACCTTGGTTATATTTGACATCCAGAGATGACTGCTGGGACACAAAGTGGCTCCAGCAATGTTCACGGCTGTGAGTTTTTGCAGTTCCTTATGAATTTTCAAGGGAGAAATTCCACATTCTGGATGAGGAAGACAAGATAGCTATATTGTTTGAACAAAAATAATGTCTAGGTTTCTTAAAAACAAAAATCTCTTTCAAAACAGGCATGGGTGTTTCATTAAAATATAAGCCTAATTTTTAAAGTGTATTAAAAGCATTAACACGGTGCCTGCTGCCAGAAGAGCCCACTGCAGTGCTGTTGAAGGAAGGAGGACAGCATCGTTATTTATGAGCGTCTGCACTCTCTCAGCCTTTCATGAAACCCTAATTTTATCTGGCAGCTCTTAAGAATCTCTGAGAAACTGGGTCCTTTGTTACCGCTGCATCCATCTAACTTCTGTACCTAAAAAGACATGGGCACTTCTTTCATAAATAAAGAAGTCCAAACATTCTGACATTAATGTCACACTGCTGTTTTAGGCCCTAAACTTTCAAGCTCCTCTCTCTGGGTAAGCACCAACAAATGATCCTTTTTGCTCAACTTCCAGCTCTGGCATTTACAATAATTTTGCTGAGAGCAGAATCAGGCCTCAGTCATCTGTTTTCATCGGGGGAAAAACAAGACAAAACAAAACAAACAAAACCCCTTTATTACTCTTTGACAGGAGTAGCCCTAAGCCCAAGGGGGTTATTTTTCTTCCATTAACTTTTGCTAACCTCATCCCTACCTCATTTTTTTTCCTCAGCTTTACTCCCAAACAGTTCATGCATACATGTGCATGTGCCTGTGTGTCTGTGCGTGCATGTGTGTGTACGTGAACATTTATCCTTGCAATGAAAAGGGATCTCTCTGTTCAGATAATTTGCTGTTGTTTGCAATGTGATACAGCTAGTCCTTTTGACTTCAGTGTGAATAAACAGTCTGATCCTGTAAAATAGGCCTTTTCTCTCCCGAGAGCTTGTTCCAAGACTGCTGAACCCAGCTAGCAAAGAACATCTGCAGCAGTTAGTGGGAACCCTAAGAATTCTTGTGAATAAAGAGATTGGAAGCTAAGCTGGAAATTTCTCAGTGAGATATAAATTTTAAAAAATGAAATCCAGTTGAAGTACCCAGATTCCCTGGGAGAATACAAGTCTAGCCAACTCAAGTCTAAATACATGTGGTAGTGATCACTGTATGCTGTTTTCAGTTTATCATAAAAAAAAAAATAGTAAAATTATTGTCATTCAAATTTAACTTCTAATAAAGAAATGTTACAAACCTCCTTTATAATGATGATGGCTAGAAAAATTTTCTAATTTTTTTTTAAAACTTCCTCTCTCTTTTTTTTTTTTTTTTTTTGCTGTATCAGATATCTTAGATAAATAATTACATTTATCAGTAAAGGCCACCAATGAAGAACAATATAGATCAGGTAGATTTAGTGGCTGTAATTCAAGTTTTACATTGGCCTGCTTTTGAAAATATTTAAGGTGGTAACTCTTTGCAGATCAGACTCCGTGAAAAACTGTTTAAAAGCCAAGATCACTTAACTCTTTAGACTTTCACTTTTATACTCTCTCCTTCCTTGGACATGCCTTCTTCATTTCATTTGCATGCTCACTCTCACAGTTAAGCTAACACAGTCCTTAGAGGCTGCCTTCAATTTTTTTGATGTTTACCACTGGCAGAGTGTTATGAAGCAAAACATTTGACTTATAGAGATTATAAGTTAACAGATATGAGTTACCAGCTTCGTGGGAAATACTTCACCCTTATAAAAAAAAAAAAAAAAGGCAATATTGTTTGGCTTGATTTAGTATAGCTTTGGTGCGTTGAATAAATCATTTGCAGCTGGCTTAGCCCTGCACATGCTCTGGGGGTGAGGAACACATGCATGTTATCAATTCATTATTTATGCTGCAGTTCCTTACCACTTATGTGCTGGACAGCGACATCACAGTCTACTCTACATCTGAGGGTGTAACAGTAATGGCAAGAGATATCAAGCTGTTGGGAAGAAATCAAAACTAGACTGTGGTTGGATTAACATTTGATTGCCTAAGCAGTACAGCTTTGAAAGCATGGGAAAATTTGCCTAGTGAGCATGCTGGATTTTTTTTTAAAAACATAGAGCCTGCCAAGATCCCAAACCTAAGGGGAAAAAAAGAGCTTGTGGAGAACTTTAATTAAAGTAAATGGGGAAATCTCCCCTCCTTCTTCTGAAAAAAAAAACATATATATGCTATTTTGACTCTATACTCAAACTGGTTCTTTTCCTCTATCCCCCCAAAAAAGGTAAGCATGAAATTTTCACAAATGTTTTTTAGTGTTGCAGTCCCTGTTTCCCCTTTTTTTTGCCACCTATTATGGCGAAGAGGAGAAAGTCTGTTCAAGAGAATACTGGCCCAGATTGTTCCAGAAGACAGTGTTTCCCATAAATATGTGTGTGTACCAAGTGTTTATTTGTTGTTGTCAGTTTAGTCTGCTTTGGAGGCAATAGGAAGTTTTTCCCCACTCTCTGCTGTATGGACACAGGCTGCTGAAGTGACTGTACTAAGGATGCCCTCTACTGAGAAAAAAGGGATAGGAGTCTAAGTAGGAGAGCCACAGAGCATCTTCACCAGCTAGTACAAGCAATAAAAGACTGCTTGTTTTCAGCTGTAGAGAACATTAAGCTTTATTTAATTTTTCAATTTGAGAACAACTCTGATGAGCGTGTGGACAGACTTGGCTACAGAATTGCAAATTATGGCGATACCAGCAAGTTAAACTGGGCCAGGGAATGTTCCAATTTATCTTGGTCGTTGGTGCTGTTCAAATGCTGGAAGGGACTCCACACATCTCTGGATGACATCAATTAGCAGCTTCCTGCACAAATTGTAGGCATGACTTGGCAGTTGGCACAGGCCAATGTCCATCTTGAGTGGGGTGGAATTGGCCACCTCATCTTGGATGGCCAAGGCACTCAAATACTCCAGATACACACTGCTCTGTACTAGCTGGAGTCATGTCAGAAAATGAGCCTTGGCAGATTTAAATGATCAGTGCAAATGAAGCCTTAGAAAACAGCAATACAGGGAGCTCAATAAGATCAGCTGCTTCTTGCAGATGGGGTAGATCGTGCAGGGCAAATGCTCAGTGCTCCTGACAGAGGTTTGTCCTTACAGTTCTCAAAAACCTCTAAAAACCTCAGAAACAGAGATCACATAATCACCGCTGGCTGCTCATTTAATTGATAATCATACTTGGTGTCATTTAAATCTAACCTAAATATACCCTATAGCCATGTTAGGCAGCTCTTTTTGTGTCCCAGTGGACTGAGGAAAGACTGTGTTTCTTTTCTCTTTGCAGCTACCATTTAAATATTTGGGATAAAAAATTATAATTTGAATATTTTCTTCTTAAAGGTAAAAATACTCAATTATTTTAAAGTTTCTCATGAGTCATGGTTGGCTGGCAGATCACTGACATCACACACATAAATGAAGTATTTAAGTCAACATATTGACAATTAACAGAGCACAAGAAAACTCAGCCAGTAAACTGAATTTTCATCCTCTGTTTTCAATGTACAGACATACCCAGCTCCTGAGGCTGAGTCATCTCATGCAAAAACAGCTGACTGAGGTATGATGAGTACATTCTGAAGATACTCATTTCTTACCACTGACAACAAAATTAGTCCAGGTTGACTAATTCTTAATGAAAGATTTACGGAGAGTTGCTAAGAGAAGAACTGGAGAAAGAGAGGTGATCTATTATTGTTAGCACCAAAATGTCCATCAGCAAATCCTGAATTCTTGAAAACCTCAACACCTGTGGCATGTTCCTGTAACAGCACCACAGGCCCAAACAGAGACCAACCGCTTCCTGGAAATATGAATATTTTATTCTTGCTTATATACTTTTGTAATCAATAGCTTTCTTGCAATCAGCTAGCAGATGGGCTGCAGATATTTATGAAAAAGCAGGAAATTCTGTGTGTGTTGGACAGGAGGACATGCTCATCACAATATTTTTGTTCAGAGGAGTCTCCTGAGGGAGAAATAAGCATTCTGTTGGGATGTGCTCCATCTGGTCTTCATATTATTATACAGAGTGACATACAAAGTGTAAAGACACTACTGGCCATTTATGAATGTACCCTCAGAGTGACTGGCTTCATTGAGCCCATTCTCAGAGAAGCATCCAAAACACATCCTCCAACATTTCATCCTCTTAGCTATAAATAGGAGACTGATATAATTAGTCTTTCTAGGAGATCTCTTCCTGGATCCTGAATATTTTCTACAGTCATAAGGAAAACATTTGAAATGGAAAACAAAACATTTGTTTTTTTCACCAGAAGGAATGCAATACTGAGAATTGCATTTTTTTGAATTAAATTATTTTATTTTTTTAATTATGTTGCATATTAACACATGCATTATTTATCAACTTTTCCCCACTCTTTTGAAAGGAAGCCCTCCTTTACTCTCAATTTTTCTGTCAAAAGTGACCTCTTTCTCTAATGTGTGAGGAAGGAGCCCAGCAGTGCTTTTTCATTGACACAATCTGGGCACTATACTGAGTCTCCTCCCTTTTCAAGGGTCTTTGAGGCTTTTTCCATGTCTTTTGATCCCAGAAAGGATGGAGCCAGACAGGCAAATGCTTCCCATCACTTGGTGTCCTAGCCATTGTTATCTGAATTCCTTTGAAGCTGAGAACCTGATGCTCTTATCTGTGCCATTGTCTCACCTTTCCTGTTAACTTCTGCAGCCTTTCCTTTCAGAGTTTGCTTTGCCTTCACAAAGCATTCAGACAGGCATCTGAGAAACCAAAAACACACAGAGCCCCTGAAAGATTGCACAGTTTTCCAGAATTGCCACAGAGGAAATTTTAGGGTGTGGAGGTTTTAAGAGAGCCTGCACAAAATGTCACAATAAAGGGATTTCTTGGTGACTGTAACAAATCACATGGCGCATGTTGGATGGCATTCCCTTATTTCACCATGTGCCTGGAAGATGCAGCACAATGGCAGGAGACTGCAGGTCCCCAGAGGCTGAGGCATCCTCCCATTAGGGACAAGGAAAGGAGTCCTTAGATAAAGCTCAGGTATCTATAATTCCTTCTGCGGAAGGATATTCTGTAATCTAAAACTTGTATGTCTGGAGACTGGATTGAAATCAGTACTGTGTTGTGACTTCTACAGTGCAGATTTTTCTGAACTGACATTCTCACCATGTGATGTACCAATCTTTAGACTTGCATGAGTAGTTGGTTACCTGGTGAGGCAGCAAGGATCAAGACTTAAGTATCTATTTTGTACAGATGAGTTTTAAGTTACATAATGAAGTGCTGAAATTAGGAGATTAGTGTCCTCTGCATTTCCTTATAATCAGTGGAGGAAAACTAGAGGGGCTCTCTAAAATACTGTCTACTAATCTCTCTCTGTCAAGTAGTATTTTGTTGTAATGCTAACACAAAAAAGTACAGGTATGACATTATTTGAGGCAGAGTTAATGTCTATTACTGATGTAGGTGGAAGAATTAGGCAAGCCTTTTGGTACAGAAACATTTCTTAAGTCTGGAAAGAGAAGCAACAAATGCTTTGCCATCTGGAATTGAAATTGAATAATATATATACCTGTTAACACTTTGATATGCAAAAGGGGGAGTTATCAGTATGAATTGTAATGAAGAAGAAGGCATCCTTAGGAAAATATATTGTCTGGAAAGAGAAGACAAACTGGTTGTAATTGCTGGATTTTTTTTTTTTTTGGTCTTAATAGCTTTCAGTTTCCTTTCAATGGCTTTGCATAATAACTGAAAAAAAGGACTTCTTAGTAACTTTTTGTAGTACTAGCATTTTCCTAGTGAAAGCGGCAATTACAGGTTTTTCCTGGTTAGGACTGGAGCATACACAGAAAAATAACATCTCAAAAAAGAACCGTATGAATATTCATATTTTTGTTTAGTAGAATAACAAAAAAGAACACAGAATTGGAAAGTGAGAACAGTTCCAAAAGAAATAAGTAATCAAGTTAAGACCTTTTTTTTACGAAATAACCAACCAGGATTTTGAAAGATTTTTGGATTAATATAACATATTTCAATTCCAAGTGAAAGATATTATTGATAGTTTAAATAATTTCACATCCTTTTTTAAAAATCTTTTTTTGGGGGTTTGTTTAATTTAAGGCATTGCTTAAATTAAAATATTGCTTCAAAATGAAAAATTAAAATATAAGTGTAAGTATACCTATTAAAAAAATCCATAGGTAGTGTCCTGATAAATTCATCCCACAGATTAACATTACAGCAGTATATTATGGGATTATCTTCTTTACAGGTAGTCTGTTTGAAACACGTGTCAGCAGTCTTTTGCCATATTTGTGGGGCAGATGGACTTTCACTCTATGTTTCTAGAAAACCCTGCCTTAAAAAAACTCCATTGAATGTGTAGGGCTCTGAATTACAGCCATACGTGTGACTTGATACAAGTCTCTTAATGGAACTTTTTTGGATGGAGACAGGTAATTGATCCAAAGTGAAGCATTTCTCAGAAATTATATGACACTGACAAAGTTGTGAAGAAGCACACATGGGTATCAGAATCTGCTGATGTGAAAATTTGCACCCAAAAGCTGACTGTTCCTCTCCTTTCCCTCGCTTTGCTGATAAGGCACCAAGTGGATTGCTGAGCAGCTGAGCCTGGAGGCTGCCAGCCTTTCACCAGCACAATTGGTGGATAAATAAACAACATTGTGAAGCACATTGTTGTCAGAGCTTGGTGCCTCTGCCCGGTGCCACCGGCTACAAATGCTGTGAGCAGTGTGCGCCCAGAAAGGCTGCTCAGCTTTAGCCTCTCTGCAGAAGACCCTGCTCACTCTCCATATGTCACCAAGTTACTTCTGAGCACCTTGTGTTAGCATATATCCCTAAAACACCACATGCTAAACACACACTGACCAATAAGCCCAGAAAATCCCTGGTGCTTTAAAGAAAAGCTAGGATTGCAATGCAGAGCATTACTCTGCAAAACTGTCCAAATGCCAGCAGGACTTCCATTGTTTAGACAAGAAGGATGGCAACAAAAGGACTACCTTAAATGACCTCTCTTAAGTGGAATATTTGCTTATGTCACAGCAGAACATCAGTAGATCTTGAAAGCCAGGGGAATATCATTAATTTTAAACTGAACAGATATACAGGCTAATACAAGGTCAGAAACAAGAGCACTAATGCTGTAAGCAATATGCAAGCTAAAGAAATGAAAAATAAAAGTCAGACATGCTTCAGAGCTGGCTTTACACCTATAAGGGGAATTTATGCAATGGACATGAGCAATATGTTTGGAGATCAATATCATTCATTACACTATGAGAGAAAGCTCTCCCCTGTTCAGTGTTAAACTAAAATCCCAAGAGTGTATGATCAAACCTGAATTTTTAGATAAGTCATTGAAAAGTTCCCTTTGTGTAAAATCACAAGATGATTAGTTTCATTTCAAATCAGACCCCAAGTAAAGAAGACCAAAAATAACGGGCCATTTTAGGGAGGAAAGACAAATGTACTCACTTGTATAGACACAGAACAACCCACAAATGTAATAAAAGATAATATGATCTCCACAAAGTAAATTTTTTGAGACACATCATTGATGTAAAATATTTTTCTATCCTCAGAGACATCACAGGATGTTTGTCTATATTCCGTGTTATCTTTTGGAAAAATAAGCCACCATCTGGCTTGTGTCTGGTAACAAGTTTTTTGTACTGAAAATAAAGTAAACATTGTGATGGTAAGACAACTGCCAAGGTCTAAGTAAACAGGCTTTCTTTTTGCCCTGAAGAAAGACAATTGAGGACCATAACCAGGGAATCTGAAGAGTTTTGGAGGGAGACAGCAATATTCTGCTAAACAAAATTAACATTTCTTAATAAACAAAATAGAAATGCCATCAAATAAGAACAATATGTTGGGATGAGAAAATGGACTCCAGTAAGGACAGGATCATCATGGCCTGCCTGACTGAACAGAGGAGGAACAGATATAGGAGTGTGACCATTCCATTTCAAAGCTGGAATTGAGGCACAACTAAAAGATTGTTGAATAGGAAGAAAATTTAGTGTAGGAGCCTCAATCCTTGCTTGTCCACAGGTGACTCCACAGGCTGTGTTATTATAGTTCTCAGATATCAGGACAGGCTAAAGTGCAAATCAGTGGTTTGTGCTGTCCTACCAAAAACTAAGCATTCAAAAAGACAATTTAGTTTATGGTGTTTTGTTATAAATATGTACATAACTCTTCCTGATAAAATTGCAGGTAGCTGAAACTGCCACGGAAGTCCCAAGAATACATAGAGGAATACTTTTCTTCCGCTGTGCATGTACAACTTGGAAATGGAATGTCTTTAAAAACATTAATGACACAATAAAGGTCACAAAACCGAATTGCACTAGAATGGACTTTGCAGTCAGAGCATGCACCTAGCAATCAGATAATGAGCAAAAGAGAAGTCAGGCTGAAGCTGGGGCTCTAGCCTGGGGAAGAAAATGCTCAGAGGCAGGAGGAGGTGGATCTTATCAAATGTGATGAAAGTATACACTGATATATTGATGAACAAAAGGCAGCCAGGCTCTTCTCAGTGGTGCCCAGTGATAGGACACGTGGCAATGGGCAGAGGTTAACACACCTGTAATTCTATCTGAAAGCAAGAAAACAGTCTTTTTCTCTCTGAAGTTGATCAAACACTGGAACAGGTGGTTCAGAGTGATTGTGGAGTTTCCTTAAACATATTCAAAACTTGGTTGGGCATTTTCCTGGCCAGTGTGCTCTAGATGACTGTATTTGAGCAGAGAGAGTGGACTAGATCACAGAACCATAGAATATGCTGATTTGGAAGGAACCAACCAAGATCACAGAGTTCAACCCCTGGTCCTGGTCCTGCACAGGACCATCCTCAAGAGTCACACCATGTGCCTGAGAGCATTGGCCAGATGCTTCTTTATCACTTTATCAGGCTGGTGCTGTGATCAGCTCTCTGGGGAGCTTGTTCCAGTGCCCAAAAATCCTCTGGGTGAAGATCATTTTTCTAATATCCAACACAAACCTCCTGACACAGCTTCAGGCCATTTGCTTGAGTTCTGTCCCTGGGCACCACAGAGAAGAGATCAGTGTCTGCCCCTCCTCTTCCTCTCACAAGGAAGTTGTAATTGCTATGAGGTCTCCCCTCAGTTTCCCTTTCTCCAGGCTGAACAGAACAAGTGACCTCAGCCACTCCACATACAGCTTCCTCTCAAGGCTCCTCACCATCCTCATGGCCATCCTTTGAGCACTCTCTAATTTAAACATGTTTGATATTGCTGCACACTAAACTGCACACAATATTCAAGGTGAGGCTGCCCCAGTGCAGAGCAGAGGGGACAATCCTCTCCCTTGCCTGGCTGGTGATGCTGGGCCTGTTGTTCCATGGGACAGGGTTGGTCCTCCTGGCTGCCAGGGCACTGCTGACTCTTGTTTAGTTTTCCATCAACAATGATCTGAAGGCTCCCTTCCACCCTAAACCCCTGTGTGATCCTGTGACACGTGTAAATGGAGCAAGCAAGCAGGTAAGCTGTGTGCACAATCAGGAGTTTCACAGGGCCCTCAGTGCTTGAGACAGCTTTCTTTGTCATAGCAGCATAGATATATCCATTTTAAAACAGCCTTTCTCCATAGTCCAGGAAGGAAGGACATGAATGGCAGTGAGCTAATTGCCCAGAAAGGCAAGTAAAGCCAACAGCTCCAAGTCCAGACCTGACACAACTTGAACTTGTGCAATTACAGCTGCCTGGCACACAGCACATCAAAACACATCCAAATGGCAGATGGATGTTTGCCATAAAGTTTCTTGCTCATGCCATGTGACCTGCTGGATCTCACAGTAACTTTATCACTACTGGGGTAAGTTTCCCTTGCAAGACCTGGTAATGTGAGAGCTCACCTTCTTTTTAATATGGCTGCAACTTTTCTTTCTACCATGAGGGTGATATGAGGATAAAGCCAGGCTAGGCAAAGAACGTGCGCTGCAGAAATATTGGGTCACCCCTGCACATTCAGAGGAATCCACAAGCTATTCAATCCTTTCTTTTACTCCATTTATCCACACATCTTCCATCTGGATTTCCCAATAAAGGATGATGGAAATCCTCTATTAACCTGGCTGTTTGGTTTCTACTTCCTCTCCACCCAGCAAATGTGTGCAAAATCCAAAATCAGACATACCACAGGCTGCCTCTTCTTCCAGAGAGATATGTAGAAAGGGAATCCAGGTCATTTACAAATTTGTTGAATAATCAATTATAATTACTAATTATTGTTATTTTTGTATTTCATTAGGAATAACAGCTATGGGGGAACAGGAATGTAGCAAACATATTTATAACACAGTAGATTCATCATTTCCACTGTCAGTGGAACAGCTTACAAACCTTTTTCAAGCAGGAGTGACCAATTCACTTTCAAAGAGCTTAAATCGTTCATTATTCTCCATCTAGTGACTCAGAACATTATTGATCTGTCAGTACACTGCACCATTTAAACATGGGCTTTTCTTCAACTAAATGCCCAGTTAAAGCTTTCATACTCACTGAATTTTTTAATAGGAGCTGAATTGGAAATTCCCAGGCTTCTTCCTGTGACCAGAGAGCCACAAGCACTTCTTTTTTCCTTTTCTTTCCTGAGATCACAAAGTTTTCAGTGCTCTTAGAAGAAAATCAGTACTATCTTGATAAAAACATGAGATAATAGCTGTTATTTTGCTAGTCAAAGACTCACACTGTAAAGCTATTACATTGAACAAGTTGAAAACACTTATAAGAATGGAGGTAGACTTTAACTTTATTAGCCCATGCCATTTGCAAGCAGAAAATTATTCTGATGTTTCAAAGAGGCTGGGAGTGGGAAGGATGGGGGACAGTCAAGACAAACTTTCACATGAATTTTAATTTGATTTTTCTTTCGAGAATGCAATAACAGAAACTGCAGCTTTTTTCTGAAGGAAGCTTTCTGAAATAGATTTTCTGCAATTAAGTTGGATTAAAGACTCCTTAGTAGAAGAGTTAAAAAAAAAAAGGGATTTTAACCTCCAAATTGTAAAGAATAGTATTCATGAAGGTTTTACTGAATTGCACAACCTAACCCTGTCAGCATCAGATTTATTCAACATTCTTACTATTTATTTTTTTCAGTTATCATAGCAAAGGACAGCAAATGCTCTAGATATTTTAGAGAGCAAGAACAACTAGGTAGTTATTAACTAATGTTATTGTGCTAAAACTGAGCTGAAAAAAAATAACCTTTAGAAAATTCCATGTTGGAGCTGTTAGTGTGTAGCCTAGTGTAATAACAAATCTGTAACAGAAGAAACCAGGAGTATGAATCTTTTTGAGCTATAGAAATGTTTTGAATTCAACCTGACTAGACTATATCAGAAATCCTCTCAGACAGGATGTTTTCCAAGTTATTTATAAGCCCATGTGTTAATGGCTTATTTTAGTCAAGCAGGTGAGATGCTATAATTCAGGGCATAACAAATGAAATATTTAGTGTGTCTTGCACCAACTAATCCAAGTCAAAAAAGATGAAGGGAACAATCAGAGTTTTCACAATTCGAGGTGAGAATAAAGTTTATGTAAACAGTAAATAGCTTGAAAGGGAAATTCTGCATGTTCAATTCTGGTTATTTTTATTACACAATAAAAATATTTTAATTATCTTTCTTGATTTATTTAAAATCAAATTGAATTTGTCTTTCTTGATTTAATTAAAGTTTAGACCACAGATCAAAATCCAGTGCAGTGCAAGACTGCCCAGTGAGTGCAGTTATCAGAGAATCAGCCTTCTCACTGGTTGAATTTTAAAGAATTTTGCAAACCAAATGTACTGTTCTGGTAATATTTTCTATTTCTCTGCTCACACTTCAAATATGCAAGTCTAAGCACTTAAATTTAGGGTAGAAGTTCAAAGAACTGTTTTGATGGGCTAGAAATTACTTTTTCAACACTTTGTGGCATGCATTAAAGAAGAAAATATCCATGTACTATAGGAGGAATGTAAAGAGTTATGATAACGACCAGTGAAGTACATAGTGCATGCTGTATCTTAAGACCCAATTTTATGCAAGAAACATTGTTTTGACAGTGGACAATAAAGTTGATGAAACCATTAATGTGAATTAATGCTGAAACTTATGTATGTAAGACAAACCATTCCTAGTACAGGCTCAGAAATTTAGAAACAGCTCACTTTCTTGTACAACAGCAGCTTGAGGGAAGCAGCCACTTTGTACTTGGGACATAGCTGCAATCATGAACAGGTCAAACAAAACATAAAAGCTATTTGCATAAACTTATGGAACTTAACCAAGAGTCTTTTAATTTAGTACTGTTTGGTTTAGAAGACAAAGAGTATTTCCTAATTCAAGAAATATGGAAGTTGAAGAGAACATAGCTCAATTTTCTTCCTAGCATGTGGCAACCCAACTTTCCCTGAGAAGTCACTGTCAAGTAAATATTGATAACTCTCCAAGAAACTCCAAATTTACTACAAATTGAACTTCTGAACAAGATAATGGGGTGGTGGGAACTGAGGAGTGGATAGACCATGATCTGTGTCAAGTGACAAGGCACAACAGCTTTCACTGCATCAAATGGGGTTTGCCCCAAAATCATGCTTTGGCATGTGTTGGGGAAATCAGTAGCAGGTAACTGATGTATGCCATAGAATTTCTCATGGAAAGGCTCATGAAGCTCTCAGGTCCTGTAGACCCCAAGGATAGGGAGACATGAGGCAGAGGGGGGCAGAGGAGATAATGGAATCCTGAAGGACCTTACCTTTCCTCATCCTCACCCTGGACACAACTGCATCAGAAATTGTGGTTATACATTTCTGAGGGAAAGGCCAATGTAGCAAGTGCATTTCTTTGTTTACAGGAGAGAGAAAACTGAGTAAAGAACTTTAGTACTACTCTGTGTGTGTGTGTGCGTGTGTGTGTCTATATGTATTTGTTGATGTCTAATGTTCGCAATGCATTAACTGTTAACTCATAACGTCACTGCCAAGAGATATTTTACTGTCAATTGAATTGGCCAAGTCTGTATTCTGCCTTCATCTGTTACAATTTGCCTTTTGTTTTCTTCACCTTCTACAGAATAATTGATTTGACTGTCATGAAGGTGCCATTTATCATTTTGAGCATCTTCATGTGCTTCAGTCCTGTGGGATGACTGTCCTCTAGTTCAGCTTATGTGTTCATTCACTGAGGCCAGAGAAGTTCCTGTCACATTCACATCCCAGTGTTCATTAAAATTCAAATATTTGGATTTAGGCCTCAAGGCTGGAAGGCAATGGACACCTGCTGTTTGAGACAGAGTTCCACTGTTTACCCAAGAAATGAAAATGAAATGCAAAGTTTTATGGGGGGAAGATGTTATATATTTTGTTTGTCTCCACAAGGAGCTCAAACAGGTTAATCCACCTGCTGTTGTTTAGTGAAAATGAGAAGATCAGTTCCTACAGTTCCTTTGTCATTATTGCAGTTTTATCAATGTGTTGTCATTTAAGGAGTTTATTCTTTTTACCTACAGACAAATATATCACATTCTTACGTGTGAATGATTTATTTGGTTTGGGATAAGAACATATGTACAATTATTTTCCTAAGGACAGTATTGGCTATAATAAACTCTGTGGAAGAAGTGTTGAATTTAGCAGTATTTCAACCTTGAATGATACCTGTCTCTTTTTAAAAAATCTATTTATTCATCTTTCTTGTGAATAAATCCTAGAATAGTTTTTATCAAAATTTACATTTACATTTTTTTATATTTTGCAAATAAAGGCAAAAATGTCCTTCAGGCAAATCTTAGACGGTAGGAAATGTTGTAAGTGCTCTCTCTGTGAGGTTCTCTCTATTCAAACAACTACTGCTATAAAACCTAAGAATAAAATTTTCCATTAAAAGTCAATAAAATTGTCTAACAAGGCTATCCTAGATCATACTGAAAGTCCTTGAATTCTCATCTTCCATGTCCAATTGAAAATAGGAATAAAGCACAATATTTCCATTATTTTTTAAAAAGGGAAGTCTGAGCTATTTTTGTGCTTTACTGCCTACCAGTTTAGCTGTCACTGATCCTTTGCTGCAGCTGATTTGCTGTCATGTTCTATTTGAAGTCACCTGCAGCCATAAAAAGCTGCCAGACACTGCTCAAAAGACAGCACAAAAAGGCTTTGCACACATTTTGTTGTAGTGTTTTGGCGAGATTTCCCTTTAAGAATATGCTTTAGGTAAGATTTTTTTAAGACATGTAATTGAATATGTCAATTCATTTTCATTTTAGGACCTTTTTTCAGTACAATTTCTGTCTAACTCAGTAAAAAATTGAGAAACTAAAAGAGAAAGGATAGACACCTACAATCCTGATTCCCAAGTCAGTTTATCCACTGATAATCTAATAGAAAGTTACACTGCAGTTAGCTGAGTCCAGCTGGGTTCCACTAAAAGCTCTAAGGGCTCCACAGGCTCTTTGGATGAAAGATGCTAAATAGCATTTCTGTTCTGTTGTCAATTTTCTGTCAGTGTGCTAACCACCCAGCATCTCCCTCCTCCGGTCAGCATGTGAGACACTGCACTAACCAGCAGCACATGGGCATTGTCATTGTGTCAAACGAAAGTAATCAGTGGTTTGATGAAATCCGTTTTCATTTTCTTCTCCAAGGGGCTTGGGCAGTGTTTAAGTGCCTGTCCTCCTCATCTTGAATCCCAAACTGCTTCAGATGACAGACAGGCACTTATTTCCTAGCAACAGCAATCTGAGTGTTCGAAGGTGAATCAAAAGAGGAGCTGGAGATTTCAAAGAGGTAGTAAGGTTTAATGGATTAGTGAATTTTAGATATCTACAGCAAAACTGGAAACTGAGTGACTTTTAGGAACATAAGTCACAGTATAGGCAGGGTTTTGCAGACTGAATCCCACTCGACGTTTTTATCATCTGACACCTTAAATGAAGCAATTCAATCACCTGCATCAGCAGGCTGATTTCTTTGTTCTTCCACCTTCTGAGTCTCCTTAACTGAGTTCTCACCAGGTTTTGAGCTTAGAAACCCATTTGAAAATGTTGAAATTTTCTGCAACTGCATTTACAGATCCCAGTTTAACAGTCTGGGCCTTCAACATTCAGAATGTAACCAATGTAATTGTTTCTTTTCCCACGATCCTGAACCCATGATTATTTCAAAGCCCCCCACCCCCGACTCTGAATGGAGTTACTGTGAAGCATTACCTCTGAACTTGACAGCAGCATTCACCTTATTTGACACAGTTTGGTGCTGTTGCAATAGCTGATAACACACAGGAGCAGGAGGGAGGGGATGAGGGGGAGAAAGCCATCCCAGGGAATGAGCAGCAAGTGCTTGCACAAACCTTTCTTTCAGTTCAAGTATGTAAAGTGAGATAAATGGTCAAACTGCAGACATACTGTATACAGCAGGAGCCAAAGGCTGCTCCCCAGATTGGCAGCTCCAGAATCCATCAGCACCGGATCCTCTCAGCAATTACCAGCTTGGAAATGTCCTTCCATTGATTGTGATGGACATAAACCAGCTGAGCCTCAATAGCAAGAGAACAGAGGGAGGAAGAGCCAGACAGCAGGACACAAACAGCACCAAACACTGGGACCAGCTGCAGCCTTCAGGTCACACTTCCATGTCAACAAAGAAATGTTATTTAATATTTTCCAAATACTGAAGTAATTCATCACAAAGTATAAGTGGATCTATAATGTCTGAGATTGCTGGTTGAAGATTAACTGCATGTATCACATTTCCAGTGCAGCAACTTAAATGGGAAACAAAATAGCCTGAACCTCACAGGCAAGGCACTTATTCATTCTCTGCAGTAGCAGAGTTCCCATGCTGGCCAGCCTCAGCCATGTCCTTTAGGAAATCTTCATGCCAGAACATTTGTATGCATGAAGGAGGGTGCTAAAGCAGGACAGTGCCAGCCTGTCGGAATTCAGCTGATGTGAGAGTCTGATCAAATGTGCGCAGCTGCCTTCGTCTAATCTAGAGCCTGTATGGGACAAAATTACTGTGAATCACCAACTGAGACAGGAAGAGCTTGATGATTGTTTAAACGTGGAGACAAACTGGCAATGAATGGAGCACGATTGGAGGGTGCCTCTAAAAATATCTACTTTCCCCTGCAGACCATCTTCAAATGGACTCCAGGCTCTGTGCCTGTCAGGGGTGGCACTTCCAGAGAGCACAGCAAGCTGCCTGCACTCACACACTGCACTTGCTTCACACAGCTTCAAGGTTTTATAACAGAGCAAAGACATTTAAAATACACAGCCCAGAGGGAAGTCCCACATGAACCTTATAAAGAGGTGGAATTGTGCCACGTATCTGAAAGTGTAGATGAAAATAAAAGAGTTTGGAAGTGGCTTTCAATTTCTCACTTATTACATTTTAGCACATCTAACTCAATCTATATCTGTGTCAACTGTATCTAAAAAGGCCTAATAAATAATAACTCAGCCCAGAGTCATCCAGCAATGGTAGTGGCTGACATTTCTGCTCCCTGATTTCTGACTATCTGCATCACAGCTGGACTCCAGCACTGCTGACATTGCCTCAAGTCAAGAGCAGTGATCAGGTAGCACCTGTGGAGCAGGACAGTTCTGACAGGAACTGCAATGCTGTCCCCTGCATTGTCCCTTCAGAACAGTCACTTCCTGGGAACACTGATTAAATGCAGCACTTGTATGTCACAGTACCAGCTCTTCTGCCAGACCTCGGGAGGGTTCATGTGCCCTCCTGCATGTGTCCAAATCCTAGATGGGCAAGTCTGAATACAGTAAACAGAAAGAAGAAAAAAAATCCCTCAACATTTAAGTAAAACTTCTCATCTGACCCCAAAAAATTCTTTTCCCACCAATGTTCCTTCAGCAAATTCTAAAATAATGATTTTCTACTGAGAATAAAGTTCATTGCTGACAGTTTGAAAGTCCAGTACAGCTCCTTCCTCTGTACACATCCTGTCAGCTGGAAAAGCACTGCCAGAATCATTTGCTTAGAATGAAGAGGGAGGAGGACATGCCTGTTCTGGTTTTGTTTTTCAATTTTTTAAAATTAGTTTTCAAGAGCTCTCTCATTTTTCCAAGAGCAGTACCAAGGCTTGTCAATACACATCTATCTGAAACTGAAACCCTAACAAGCAAGAACTGATGGATAAATAGCTAGCAAAATTCAAGTTCCCTTCTGACAAAATTCCATCTTTCAACAGCTCTTTTAAGAGTTAGCTTTACACTAGAGTGAAGGAGAGGTGGCAAGGAACATTCCCTGATGTGTTGTCAAACAAAGCAGCTTCACTCACAATATGGCTAGTTTGAATTCAATTTCATGTAAATTTGAAATAAGCATGCCACTTTTTTCCTAAGAAACAGTCAGCATTGTCCTGCAGGTTTGTACTACCCATCATAGTTGATAACATTCTCTCAGAGTACCCAGCTGCAGTTAGCAAAAACCAGTTCTAACCCAGCACAGACAAATTCTGCCCTAGAAGTCAGATATATTAATTAGTTAATAAGTGAAGGGCTGAAGGAACAAGCTTGACAAGAAACTTCCAAGTGATGTCAGGACAGGGACTCGTCTCGGCATGATCCCAGCGAGAGAAACCACCAGGGAGAGAGAAGATTCTCTGCCCAACGTGTAAGGGTTGGCTATAGCCAAGGCTTTCAGCAAGAAAGGAGCAGAGCAAGGCAGGACTTTGCCCTGCCTGGAGGAAATGTGAACTTCTGATCATTAAAAAAAAAAGGAGGATGGCTGACAACTGATGAAATCAATTTCCTTTATCAGAGCTGGAGGTCTCACAATTAGCAAAGCTTAGGGCAATTACAGGACTTTCTTCCCTTCTAGGTTTTGTGGGTTTGTTTGGGCATTGCTTTACATTGCTGCATGACTCCTGAACTTTTCAGCTGAAATGACTTCTGGCTGTGTGCTGAGATCTCTGCCCAGCAAGCTGATCCATGAAGTCAGACCAGATAAGTTTCTGCACAGTCAAGGGGCTGCTCTGGGGATAGTGGGGATAGGGCTCCCCAAGATGAGGGTGGTGGAGATGCCATGGTGCCAAGTGACAGTGGAAGAAGCCAGCTCCTACCCAGGAAAACATGTGCCAGGGAAAGAAAGGAATTAACCCTTGAATTCAAAAAGGCAAGAGGAGATTTTGAATTGACAAACAAAATGAAGGAGGGATTGATTTTAACACCCCTGACTTCAGAGAATGCAGAACAGCACTGCACAGAATAAGCAGCAGCTCTAAAAGAGGTAAGAAAACCTATCCTGGGAAAACATATTACAAGATTTTGTAGTGTCCTTCCTGTTTAAGCTTTCCCACAAAAAACCAAACAAAAACCAACAAAAAACCCACACAAGTTGATCTTGATTTGTGTGGGTTTTTTGAAAGAAAAAAGGATGAACAGGTGATGTATCATTCTATGTAATTCACGTATTTCACCACTTTGTATTTTGTGTTTTATGAAATACATAGAATTATTTGTGGTGTTTGTGTTGGTGATGTGTCCTTACAGCATCACCTCAGAGGCGAACCCTGCTGTGCACACTTGTCACAGGAGCCAATCCCACGCGTCCCTGTACACAAACATTCCTCTTCTCCATTTCTAGTCAAAATAAATACAACTGGCAAAAGGTCTGAAGGGAACCCACAATTACAGATCTGAAATGCCCTTGTCTGCAGCGAGGCAGCAGTGAGGCAGCATGTTCATGGGAACCTCACCCAGACAAACCTGTGCTCAGCTCCACCAGGAGATTTTACCACTCTTAAACCCACTACTGAAGCTGGGAAGCCAGGTCTTTGCTTCAAAGCTGAATAACCCTCCTCCTTTCCTTTTGAGACATGCACTGGGAGGACTGTCCACTTCTAACCAATAACTCAGTAATTAAGCCTCAGTTCTGCTTTTTGAGAAGTGGAGGAGAGCAGGAGCAAAAGGGAGGAAGCTCTGCCTTGCCTCCATCGTGTTCAGTTCATGCCACTGTCCAAACTCTGCACAAATGGAGACACAGGTAAGCCAAGCTCAGTTGGCAAGCAGTTTGGATGTGCCTGTATGGGGTGATACAGTGTCCAAACACTTTTCTCCTGGATCCATACCACAGCCTTTCTGCTTTCTTGTTCCCACAAGAAAATATGTGAATAAAATACCTCCCCGTTCTCCTGGGTGTTGAAAATATAAATACATGAAAGACAAAAGATGCTTGGGCACTGTAATAAGGGAATCATCCTTATATTCTGCAAGAATTATTTTCACAAAAAGCATCTGACTGCTACCAATTTTAAGATTTTTTTAAAGTGCCAAAATGTGTGTACAAATGCATTTGAAGAGAAAACTCGATACACTCTGTTCTTTGAAAAGGACAGATCCTTCTCTGTGCTGATTTTTTTTTAAAGTCCTTAAAAAACAATAACCTGCCCTTCACCACCACCACCACCCCCGGACTCTTATCCAGAGGCTCCTCCATGTGCCTAACTAATCAAAGTGTTGTGTTATGATTGCCATGGAGACTGCAATCCAGCAGCTGCCTTGACATTTCATCTTCAGCTGCTTTCAAAATGCATTCTTTTTGCTTTCTTTTTGGAAAACTTTTCCCTATTATTAATTTTTTTTACTACACACTGTTCCCTCCACTTCAAAAGGAACATTTAGGAAAAAATCAGGGGAAACTGCCTCAGTTCTAACAACATCTTTTGTTAATTGCTTTTGTTCTCCTCTCAAGCAATTTTAAAGGTTTCTGAGGCTTTAAACTAAAAAGCTTGTGCTTTATTTTGCAGATCAACTGATAATTGTGCACTACTGTGTAGGGCCACCACAGGTGGCCAGGAGCAACCTCCAAGCCCCAGGTGCAAGGGCAGCTGCCCAGCCCTACCCAGCCTCCTCAAAGGGATGCACCAAACCTATCCTCACCCTCCAAGACACCCAAATACAGCCATCTCACTTTGTTGTCTCCCAGTTGTGCTGCTCGCTCACCCAGTGCTTTCATCCAACACTTCTGGAGCTTTAAGGCTGCTGCTATTCTCCTGTCCTTTGAGGAGGTGAGGAGATAAGACAGTAGAGAGTGCAACTAAACATGTCTGTTTCTTCCTGCCCTAAAAGAGGGAAGGTTGTGCATTGTGAAGTGTCTGGTTGGTGTGGAAGCCCCCAGGAAAGGTTTTGGGGGAGCCAAAGAGGGTGCAGTGGTAGAAGACCATAATCCCCCACTTGTGGCATAGCCATAGGGTTTAGCATCTGAAGTGGCTATGTGTCATGCACAGACAGGGGTAAGAAAGCACCGTACAGATTTTAAGGACATACGGAAGATCTCTGCTAACTGATGATTCATTTCACTGCTATTCATTTCACAAACAAGCTTTTTAATTAATTTTTAGTTAATTTTTTAATTAACTAAGCTGGTAGCCCCCTTTCTTTTCCAAAGGAGGGAAGGTCATAGCTTTACTTTGAGCAGCCTGGGACGGATGAGAAAGAACCTTCTCTGCAGCCTTTCAAAGCACTTGCCCCAAAGATGCTTTCCCATCCTAGCCTGCACTCGAGGATGTCTCAGATAGACTGAGGCCAAGAAGGTGTGGCTGGAGACATGCTGGGGCATGGAGATGTGCACAGGACATATTGAAAAGAGATTGATTCAAAGCCCCAGTATATTGCATCATCTGCAGCTTGGCCAAGGTAAGAGACACATGATGTGTGTGTGTGTGTACACGTGTGTATGCAGAAAGGATTTTGACAGCAGTAACAAAAAGGTCAAAACTCTGAGCCATTTGGGCTGAGAAAGAGTTAGGTTTAAAATTAAAGCTTCAAACCACTTTTTAACAATTTTTCTTTAATTATAAGATATGATGAAAAATTCAAACTAAAAACCTTCATCTGAAAAGCATGTATGCTTAACAGGGGGAAGAAGGAAAACACCTCCAGAAGCAGTCAGCTTCCTGTCTTATGTTTTTGAAGTTGAGCTGATGGCTCACAGAACGGATCTCAAATATGTATATATAATCCCCACAGCTAAAAGTCGTCTATTTTAAAAGACAAGTGTTTGCTCACCCGAGGAACATTGTACTCAGGCTTCAGACTTTGTGATCCATATGGATTTCATCAACTTGTTTGCCAGGAATTTAAGAAAAACAAACTTTATTCATGTTCCTTAGAGAAATGAATCCACTTCATGGTCTGCTCAAAAAGAAATACAGCTTCAGAAAAAAAAAAAAAAGCCCAGGGCATTCCTGGAACTGGAAGGTCAGAGAGCCAAAATAACAGATCCACTTAATATGAGAAATGAGAGACTTGAAGTGGCATCATTATCAGCATTGGAAGTACATGGTTCCAGCTTAGAAAGTGATTTCATGTCACATCCCATAAAGGACCCCCAAACATGAAGTGATTTCACAAGCCCTCCCAGAACCAGGCACTGCCACTGCCCTGAGAGCAGCATTTACCATCAGCCTAAAGATGGGGTTTATAATTCACCAGGAGCACACGTGCCTGGAGGCTTAACTTGAGGAGCTAAAGTTAGACGAGACTTATTCCATATTACCCTGTAACATGCCTTGGTATATTTTTTTCTGTGTAAAAAATTTAGTTGTATAGCCCTAGGTTTAGTTTTTGATAAAAACCTGTGTACCTCTACATAATTTATCAGTATTTTATTTTCTGTATCACAAAAACCAGGCAGATTCTGCAAGATGTAATATATATTGCTGCTGCAAACAGAGGTGTTTATCTCCAATGATACTTGCTTTTTACAAGTACAGTCTAATGAAGGAAATATAAATTCTGATTCTTAAAGCAAATAATTATTCAGATTAATCTCTATACTGCCCAAATTTAAGTAGGCAACCTAAAATTAATGCAATGCAAATCTTCAGGTTTGCAACATTATAGTATGGTGTCTCATCAGCTTTTAAAGGGATCTGTATTTCTGCTCAGCAAGTGGTTTGTTACATTGAATTAATGTTGCATTAGAACCCTTTCAGTAAGTCAAATCACATTACTCACTCATATAGCATTCTTGGCAAGCTTCAAAAAGCATTTTTAATACTTAAGAATTGTGAGATTGAGCCAGACAGTGATCTGATGTTTAAAACAGGACTAGGCACCTTAAGTCAAAATTGCAGCAGAGGGGAAAAAAAACCAACCAAAAACTATTTACTTTCTTAAGTCAAAAGGCACCTACTATTGGAAAATGTTTCTTCATACCCCTTCATGCATCCTGAACAGACTAGAATAATTTAGCCCTTTCTTCACATGTTACTGTGAAAAATAACTTGTGAAACCACAATTATTCTTCAAACAATACTGAGAAAAAGTCCATAGCTGATCTGTTCTTAGAAAATGAACCTGATCTATTTTAATGGTGCATGTGGGACCTGCACAGCCTGGTGCTGGCAGGGAGGGAGGGACTGTCCCCTTCTGTCCCAGCTGCAAGGGCCTCAGCAGCATTTCCTCCATCCCTTCCTCCGAGCAGCGCAAAGGGACCAGATCACATGGACAAATCCATGGTTACCCCTGTTTAGCATTCAGGCGATGACACTGGGCTCGCTTTTCTCATGGCACAACCTCCCTCAGATGCACTCAGCCTCTTGGCTCTGCACCTTCCAGCAGCTCTTCAGGTGGCTCATGGCTAGACACCAAGTGAAAAGTCCCGCACGTCATGGGTTAATTTTTATGCCGATGATGACTGTAGCTGTTTACTTTTTAAACAAATGCCTGATATACAGTGCAATGGCTGAGTGCACAGCCAAAAACAGACCACAGGAAATCTCTTTGACAGCCACGATAGCAGAATTTTTAGCACGGGTCTGCATGATGGTTCTTTTTTTATTTTTAATTAAAAATAAAAAGATTGTGAGATCTCAAGGAGAAAAGCGGATGCTACAGAAAAAACCAAAACCACAATTGGCCGGTTTCTAAGAAGAGACATCTATGAATAGCACAGGCATAAATAACTTTTTCCATTTTATCTGAAGGATTATTGTGGCTTTTCACCCCAGTTTATTTCAGCGGAAGTAAAGACGACTCTGTAATACCAAGCAAATAAACCAGCCTAATATAAAATGTTCACTAGAGATAAGAAAGCACACTGGGTTATTTATTGCTGTATTTTTATATTTTGTTTCTGTTCTCCTTTGATCTGTGCTAACACAGGCATTAAACTGACAGCTTAGGGTCACAATACGCACCAGGATATTGAAAGGCGGTCATGTATGAGGGAGTATCAAATTGTTCCTTTAGAGCAAGTTACAAGTTCTGGTCAATCAGTTCTCCAGGGTCTAGCCCCATCCATAAAGATAAAATGTTTACTGGCTTTTAAAAAAATTATTAGACAGAGAAACTGTGTGCTCCTGTTTTTTTAAGGTGTAAACATCTGCAGCAGACACCGGGGTTGATTCTACTTCCAGTTACAGTGGTGTAACAAGAGTTGCTTCACAGACGGCAGAGGAATTTCAGCAGAAAATGAAAAAAGAATAAGGCTCATTGTGCTTTTAATTTTGTTTCATGTAGGCAAGAGGGGAGAAAATTGATTTTAGTCCCAGCCTTTTTTTTCTCATACATGTCACTGATGCATTTTCAACCCTTGGAGAATTGGTGAATGTGGGAATACAGGCTCTAATACAAAACACTTGGCCTGTTTTCAGTTCCTAACACATACTCCAGAGTTCATGTTATGGTTATCAGAAAGAATCTATGAAAAATGAAGCTGCACACAACTGCAGACCATCAGCGTGGCTTAACCCCGTCAGGCAGGGATGAAGCAGGAAGTGCTTTGTGACACTGACTGGCAGAAATACAAACTGATGAAGAAAACACGCGGCAGGAAAGAGGGTCTTAGATGCTGAGCTAGAGCCGGGGACATTAGCTACAACTATACTCTGCCAGGGCTAAGATCAGAGGAGCTTGACATACTTGTTAAAGATTTCATCAAAAGGATTAGTTCCAGCAGCTTTTTTTAACCTTTCCTACAGCACAGTTTACCCAAAGGTGGCCGAGGGCAACAAGGGCTGCCCTGTGAGATAACATTTTTAATTGTACAAATGCCATTCTTGATGTCATAATCCCGAGGTTAATGCAGTTGCAGGTCCTGAACAGATGTGGTGTAGGCTGCCCCGTCGTACAGAGAGGTGGCCACGCAGGCAGTGAAAATGACTGCAGTTCAGGGGGGAGTTCAGCTACTGCCCTGAGCGTTTTCCTACACTTCCCCTGTGTACTTTTGCACTGCATTAAGTGGTCTCTGCCCATATGTAGAGCAAGCAAAATAAAAATATTGTTCATACAATGTGATACCAAGAATCAACAGTCAAGTAAAGTCACTTACTAATGGCACAACTCATAGACAGAGCAAGGTGATCCATGAATGAATGAAGGAAGGAAAGAAAAAGGGGAAAACATCTGGAACCCACCATGCTAAATCTTACACCTTGTTGTACTTTAGCAGTATTGATTAATAAGAAATAAATTTCAAAAGGAGAACTTTGACATCTTTAAATTCAAATACACCTGCTAGATTTTAGCAGGGACCGAATTTTGCACATTTTGGGAAGAATTTTTTGATGGGTTTCTTGATGAGGTGTTCTCTTCCTCCTTAAAAAAAAAGAACAAAAACCCAGACAATTCTTAAAAGAAATGTTCACACCACACAGTTCAAAGAGTTTTCCTCAGTTTTGAACAGAGCATATAGTTTGCTCCATGCTCCACCAGTTCCCAAGTAGAAAATCATGCCTTGTTGATGTGACACAAGATTTTGAGGGTTGCAGATCAGTTAAATAAAGGATCTGAATATCAGCAAATTTTATGTGGGACCAGCTTGAATATTTCTGCACAACACTTCAAACATCTGCAGCATGGGACAGAGTAGCTCAGAGACATTCCTTCACATTGAGGTGGGAATGGGTGAAAAGCAGCCGATGAGAACACTGTCTGGATAAAGGGCAACCCCTTTTTGTGTGTCAGAATTTGGGTTGTGTGCCACTAGGAGGTGCAGCAAGTTGGGTCACTGTCATATTGGCTTTAGAAAAGCTAAGGAAAATCAACAACAGGTCATATTCTTGTTCTGTATATCATCTGTGTGCCTACAAAAGAGTACTTGCCCCAGTCAGATGCAGCAATTGTGATTCAGCATCTTCTGCCTTTAGACCTCACTTACCAGGGGTAACTCGATGCCTCACAAGATTGAAGGGTGTCTTTCCAGCAATGCACATTTCTCTGCTAATGACCACAGTCTTGTATCTCACATATGGCTGAGGAGTTGAAAGATCATTGAAATGATGCTTTGATTATCAGAAATATGGTTCAAATTTTGGACTTCTGGGTTATTAAATCCTCTCTTGAACCATTTCAGTTCTACATACCATTTCAGCCTTATATGTCTGTAATTCATCAGTGAGGTACTAATGCAGTTTATTCTTGCAAGGCATTGCACAGAATACATCTCTTTATGTAAGCCTGACTTCACAGTCATTAGGGCTGAAATTGCCACACAAATCCACCCTGAACTGCTCTGCATTGCCACACCTTGCAGTATTTGGTGAGGAAAGCCTAATGTTTGCAAAAGATATGTAAAAGGAGGATTAGTCTTCCTGAATACTGGATAAGATAGGAATAAAGACAAAAATGATCATATAAGAAAAGGATTACTTAGTGCAGTGGAGCCAATTTACTAAAGAAAACGGATGGAATTGCAAAGGGAAGGCATTATTTCAAATAGGATTTGGGGGAAGGCTAACAGGTGCTGGGGAGCACTCAGGTCAGATGAAGACATCTGCTAGAGATGTCAAGAGCACAAAGGTAACTCTGTGTCTGGGAGCAGAGGGTAGGATAAAAATGACAACTGAACAGGAAATGTGGAAGACTGGGACTGCAGAGGTACATCCCAGCAAAGAAACAGGGTGTCAGATGGCAGAGTAAAATACAAACTGACACACAAAAACTGTGAATGCAGACACTTGTGAGGAGCCTGGGAAGAAAAAAAAATAAAAAAAAAAAAAAAAAGAGAAACAGGTGCACTAGAAGGCTGGATGGCTGGCACAGAGGGATGATGATAACCTAAAAGCATTTCTGAAATTCGACAGGGTGGTAATATTAAGGCAGAATATCCCTCCATCAGTCTTTTTAAGTGAATGAGATGTCTTTTGAGATGCTTTCAAGCTCCCATACACACTACAGACTTGACTCTAAATGCAAGCTGACCTACTGGCTACATTGCACAGGAGATCTGATAGGATGTTTTCAATGACCCTATGACTAAAATATAGAAATGAACCAGTATAATACAACATATGGGCAGATCAGCTTGCAGAGATGAAGCAGTTTTTATCAGCAGTTCTGTGAGCTTTTAAGTCATTGAAAGCTGATCTTTTTCATTTAACAAATGTGTGACTACATTTAGTCAACTTACAGTAAAAACAGACTGAAGCATATGTATTCATACATTTAAATGAGTGAAAAAAGAGTTTAAAAGTAAACTGCCAGAGCTTTTATGCAATACACTTTTGTTTAGTAAAATGACACAGAACCCTTTCAGTTAATTGCATGTTTGATCATCAATATCCTGTATTTTGCAAGCAAATACTCCCACGTAAGAAATTCAAATAAGGCACTTCTGAGTATAGAAGCTTTCAGCTACTTTCAGTTTACTCATTTAGGTTATTCCACGTGTTGAAGTTCATCTTTCTCACAACATGACTTAAAAATAACCCATGTGATGAACTTTAATAAAATGCAACAAACAGAGCCAACAGTGTAAATTGAAAGTAAACACATAGGATCACTGGTAGTATCATACGATACAACAGGATTTATGAAACAGATCTCATCAAAACACTTGATAAGTTTCAAAATCATCTATATCTAGAACATGTGCAAATTTATACTGTCTACAAGAGACTTGCTTGTATGAAAGGTGGGCACAGCTTTGCTCCTGATTTCTGTGTAAATAAAGGTTCATAAGATAAGGATCCATTTCCACTTATTCTGTGGCAAAAGTTCCATTTGTAGTAGTGGTACAGGACGAGGTGTCCATCCAAACACTCCCAAGGTGTCCCAGACACCCTACTCAATAAACAAGCAGGGGTTCCTCCATTCTGTAGGTCATTCTTGCCCTTTCCATTGTTCTCACAGGCAAAGGAACAGTGTTTTTAACCTTAGACACTTCTTGTGATTTCTGGTGCACTTAGGCTCTGAGTCTGAACCACAGTATGCATCCCTTCGTGAGAAATTCACGGCCAAGAACTGTCTCCTGGGTGACTGCTATTAAAACTGCCATTTCTCACAAGTGGCAGTCAAAAGAGGAAAGAAAGGCCTCATATTTCTGACATATCCAGAGAATACTCTGCTGGCCTTTATGAGAACAAGTGCAGCAAGGTTTATCCAGCTCTGGGAGTTGTTTCATAGATGTGACCCCGATCAGCAGTAGGCGTTTCTTTGGAACCTCAAAGTCGGTGTTTCACTTTCTGAAGCAGTGTCTAAACCACACTATCTCACAGTTATTTCCTTAAAGCTAGCTAATCTTTTCCACTCTGTTCTGACTTCTGAGGATCTGCTTTCAGGCACTTTCTCTCTTCGTGGCTTGATTTCACTACTGGCAGAGACACAGATTCCTCTAATCTAATGTCAGCAGGCAGAAAGATGAATGTGTAACCCAAGCTGGCCCACTCAGCTCCCTCTACAGTAAGCAGAGAGGAATTGGTCTTTTCAGACAGAGCCACAGCCCTTACCACATCAGCCCCACCTCAAATGCCAGGCTGGATCCACTTTTAAAAGAAATTTATAAAAGAAACAAGGTAAAAGGAAATTGTGAAATATGGTACCGTTTAGAAATTTCCCCAGTTTCCACTCAATACCATGAAGAGGTTTTTGAATGCTTTACCTAAATCTTTACCACCAAGCAAATGGAAATCAGTTGGTTCCTGTGACTGTAGAATATGAATACATTATCTTCCAACTCAAGACTATATAAGGCTTCCCAGTCCCAAACAATGAATATTAGAAATGGCAAGAGCCTCTGCAACTCAGAGCCAAGCACTGACAATGTTTGAAGTCAAGCTAAAAATACAGCCCCTGTCCAGATCCCAAACAAGGCAGGCAACAAATGCAGATGGTTATAGGGGATAGAGTGGCAGGGATGTACAAACAAGTGAGACACAACATTAATACACCCAATTGCTTCTTTCTCGTGCTGACTGCTACTTCCTTTCCTTGAATTTCCTGGAATTTCTTACCATTTTGTCAGCCATTCTACATTCATCCCGAGAGGAGTTTTACCAAGTTCACAAATTCACGTCAGACTGGGCTTGGCTGCCTTTTTCCAGGCTTGTGTCATGTAACTCATTAACTCAAATGGCTTTTCATCAGTCCTTGTTGAGTAATGCTGTGCCCGTTCAGGTTTCTGTTATAACCCCTTATTCACACATTCTCAGCACAATGCAAAAAGTTCCCCCATGTCCAGAGCCATCAGGTCAGTCACTGCCCAGTTCTTTGTGAGACAGACTCCTGCTTTGACTCTCCTTCCTCTGCAGAAGCAGTAGGAAGGAGACTTCAGTGCCCAGAGATCAGTGTTGGGAAACACATTCTGTAACTTTGGAGCAAGTCCATCTTTCTTCAACTGATCTTGTTTCTTTATATAAACTAAGCCAAAGTTTGTTTAACCTCTTATTCACAAACCTCTAGTGGTAGATTTCCACAGCCTCTAGTCTAGTTTAGCATTTAGTCACCCTTCATGTCAGAAAGGCTTTTGGTCAAAATAATTTTCACTCTAGTTTAACAAAATCATTGAAATTATTTATTTTCCCAGTGGACCTGAAAAGAAGATTAATTTCCTTCTTTTGGAGGTTAAATTTAAATGCTATAATCATTCTCCCTTTTTCCACTGCATCTCGTTATGTCATGCTGAGAATCAGCAAATAGTTGTAACAAGTAAAAACTGTCACATGCATTAAAGGCAGAATCATCGTTCAACATTTAAGAAGTCCCACGTGTGTTTTTGTGCTGTGTAATGTTTTGAGCAACTGTTGCAAGTGTCTCTGTATTCACCTGGTCATTGTCTGGGTACCTTGACTTTCAGCTGAGAACAACTTTTGCTTGCTCATGGTAGGATATAGCTTGTCTAAATATTAAGTATCAAACATCTAGTCAGCTAGCCTCAGCATATTGCTTGGGCTACCCCTGAATGAAGGAGGGAAGAATCCCTGGAGAGAGAGAACAATCCTTATTTCAGACCATTCCTCTTGAGTGGGGTGAGTCCATCACCCCTGACCACAGAGGAACCTTAAAGGACAAGTTTCACTTGGCGTGAGAGAGTCTTTAAGCCTTGCAACCAACTCTGGGATCACAAACCATGCTTTGATGAGTCTATTTCAGAAAAAAATGTGGTTTTCTAGTGCAGATTTTTCAGGAGACACAATAAGAAAGCTTTTATCACTTTTCAATCCATGTCCTATGTGGTGCTGTAGGACATCAGCAATACAGCCTGATCCTACCCAAAGTATGTTGGGGCCCCATCCTGTTTAAGCACTGTTTTAGCACAATTTTGCAAGCAGTGCATGAGTCCTGTAGAACTTGTGGGAATTCACATGGTTTGTATGGAAACAAGGAATGTAGCACATTAAGTTACAGGAAAAACGTAGACAAAAACTCAGGTTTAAAAAGCCAGAAAATAATCTTTTTAAATGGCTCTGGCCTGGTGAGGACCATAAGGTTAGAAAATGTTTGGCTGTACTGGTACATGGCTTGCTACTTATAGAGAAAAAGAAAAGGAAAAAGAAAAGGAAAAAGAAAAAGAAAAAGAAAAAGAAAAAGAAAAAGAAAAAGAAAAAGAAAAAGAAAAAGAAAAAGAAAAAGAAAAAGAAAAGAAAAGAAAAGAAAAGAAAAGAAAAGAAAAGAAAAGAAAAGAAAAGAAAAGAAAAGAAAAGAAAAGAAAAGAAAAGAAAAAGCAGCTCAGCTCTTTCCAAGCCCAAGAGGATGGTGGCGGGGAGGATATTTTCCATGCTGATGTTCAGATACACTTCCTGGCACTGCACCCTGCAATTTAATTTAGTGTGAAACTGTGCCTTAAAGTGTCAGTCTATCTCTGAATAAAGACTAGGGGATATGGTGTTGTAGCAGCCCCAAGAGTTTCTTTCTTTCTTTCTTTCTTTTTTTTCTTTTTCCTTCTTAGTACTGAATGCAGAGAGGAAAAGGCAGGCAGATGCATGTCATAAATAAACCCAAAGCGAACAAAGAACAGATGTCCCAAGGAACTTGCTGTCTCAGTATTTGGAGCACAAAGAAATGAAGTAAGCACAGCCCTTCATTGAGGAAGTCCTTCACTTCCTCAAGAAGTTCGAACATGCCGAGAAAGCAAAACAAGGCCAGAGTTTGCAGGCTTCTAATCCCATGAAAGTAGTAGTATATATTCTGTCACAAATCCAGAGTCAAGAGAGCTTTCCTTTAACACAGGTACAGTATAGTTAAACCATGGGCCTAATACCAGTAAGGTTGTCATCACTCTGGAATTCTATCAGAAAGTGTCAGGAGTTTTTTTGCAAGATTAAAGGGAAGATTAGAAAAAAATTGCTTGGTTGCTTCTTTTTTCTCCCCTAGCTAATTCAATGCAATATAACATAGACAGATCTTAACATTCTTCAGACCTGGGCAACAACACACAGAAAAAGTATTTCTGAGCACTGTCTGCTTCGAAACTGATTCATGGTTATTCATATATTGTAAAAAACCTGTAAAACACAATGCAAAAATACACAGAACTCACATCACAAAGAAAGGTTGTAGGATCTGCTCTATTCACTATGCATTAAATGCAATACTTTTTTTCCCTTTCAGCAAACCCCCTTAAAAGAGGCTGTGAGTGAATGCAGAGTGAGGGCTGTGGAGCAGAGGCAGACACCTCTGTGCCCCTGGGGCTGCTGCTGCCCAGCACAGGGGCTGAAGGCCGGCAGCAGGAGACAGCAGCTGGGGAGGCAGGAAGCTGGAGGGAGAAACAGCTCCCAGCAGCACAGCTCTGGCCACAAATATTTACTGATAAGTGCAGCTGGAGTGATGATGGCCTACGAACACAGACGAGGAAGGATCTGGAAGGAGACATCATATCTTTTATTAGGCCTAACCACTGGAGAAAAAAATAAAGACAAGATTTCATGACCTAAAGTTGAGCCATTATATCTGGAAGTTGCCTATTTTTTCAGTGGTATCAGTGTCTAAATAAAAGACATTGCCTCTCCCTGCAGGTCTTGGCTCATAAGTATTTCCAGATCAGTGATTTTTGTTTTTACATTTCTAATCCAGCCTTCCAGAAAGCTGACAGGAAAATAAAAATTAAAAAGCCACCAATCACAAGTTGGAGGGAGAAGTAAATAAACAAACAGACTGAAAAGTTGTTATAAGCCTAAGAACCACATGGTCCTTGCCAGTTGCAGTTTTTAGACTCAGGCATACACCTGTTTTGACAGCTCTCAGTCTTGGCATGTGCTGAGGAAAAGAAAAAGAAAAGGTGGTAGCTGGAGTTCCCTGCTTGCCTGGTATGGTGTCACAGCAATTGAGACTGGAATGCAGACAGAGCTCAATCCCACTTCCAGCCATGGTGGAAGATGGCCAGGATGGACAGTAAGGACATGGGATGTCCAGTGCACAGCAGAGCCATAACTCCTTGTGGTGTGAGTCTGGCCCTGTGCTTCAGGCAGCATCTCTCCTTGCACTGTATGTAGGGGCTCTGTTCTTCTCCTCACTAGACTGTCACTCATGCTTGTCACCACATCCCTCTTGTGATCCTTTTGTTATCTTGCCTTCTCTCTGCGTTTGCTTGCATGCTCCTCTGCACCTCCCTGCCCCAATGCACTACCAGAAGCCCCTGCCCAGCTCCACTCTCGTCCCTCTGTCTCTTCCTCAGCACTTCCACCCCAGAGCCCTGTTAGCTCTTGCTCCAGCTCTGGACAAGAGCTGTTGGGCCCATCCAGGTCTCCTTCCCCACCAGCATGGCAGCAAACTGTCCTCAAGGCACTGCTGCTGTGCCAGGGGATGGGGGAGGATGGATTTCACCTGCAGGGGACGGCTCCTCCCAGCTCCCGCTCACTGCTCAACCTCCCTGAGGAGCACCAGCAGTGGGGAGAGGCTGCAGCCAGCAAAGGAAGACCTGCTGACTGAGACATATTAGACCCCAGACACCTGCTTCCCATGGGACATCTTTTTTCCAGACAGCCCAGATTTTCTCACAGACAGAGGGTCTCTCTCACATCACCCTGAGCAGGGAGCAGTGTGCTGCAGTGGGAAGCAGAAGTGGGGGATCACGGGGGCCAATTCACTTCTCTGAGTGCAGGAGCAATGCAAGAGGCAGGAACATGCCTGCGTTGTGCAAATGCCCAAGGAGAAACTGAAAGCATTCTGAAAAATCATATCTATAATTATGGACCCCATCTTTCCCTTATTCAAGTCTCTGTATCATCTTTTCCCCATACACACACCTCCTTATGTGTTGTCACAGCTGAAATGATAGTATTTGCCCTACAAATACCACAGAGAAAAGCTACAAATGCTGTTTATTCTTAGAGCATGTTTTTGTTTCTTCTGGCAGAATTTAGGTATTTTTCTGCAATTAGATTTCAAAGGGTTAACTTACTATGATATGTAAAAAAAAAATAAAAGCTTACAGCTCCTCAGATTGTATCAGCCCATTAAACATAGGTAAGAATATGAGAGGGAAAGAGAAGGGAACAGATATTATATATGTAAGGAAAATTAAAACTCAGGATGTTGGGCGTGGGGGGAATGTGCTTTGAAGTACAAAAGTTCCATTGTTAATGTGGGACAAAACCTCCCCAGTATGGGACAGAGATAAAAAGGAGGGAATTTCTAACAGATCAAGGTCAACCAAGATATATGAATAACATAAATGCTATTAATCTCGTACAGCATGAATCAGAGAGCTGCAGTGGGGCATTGCTGTGTGGCGGGGTTCATGGCATGAGTGTTTTATGCCACTTTGAATTAGATAATGAGCGTATTCATTACAGACTCCTACACATCATCCAAACTGGCAGAGAAGGAGCTTTAAGGAGCTTGAGAGAACAAATCAAAGAGCTGGATCTAAAGCTCGGAAAGGTAACAGGGATGTTCAAATACTGCCCCAAGTTTAGATATTTCCAGGCATTCATACAATCTGACTCTGCAGGAAATAGCGTGAGAAAGAAGCTCTTGCTTGGAAAGCTTTCTGCTTATTATTTATCATGCTGCCTCTGTCATACCAGCTGATTTTACCAATTAAAGAAAAAAAAATAGAGCAATACAGGAAAACACTACACCAGAAAAAGATGGCTGCAAATTCAGAGACACAAAGAAAATAAATTTTCATCTTGGAAGGCTTAATCTAAACATCGTTGGGAAACAAGGGACTGAGCCGTAGTAGAGTCAAAAAAGTAGATAACCAGACGTAATTCTGATTTCACATGTTGTGTTTCCACACATTTTAGTCCCCTGGAATTCCAGAGACACATGTGTTCCACAGGAGAAGCTTAAAGAATAATTTATCTCAGGAAGGAAGGAAATGAAAATGTATACACGTGTGTATATAATTTTGACAACAATCTGCAACGAGATTGTTTGCAATGGCTTGCACTTCCATTTATTCATTCCAAATAAACCTTTTAACTCAATGGCATGGGTCTATGTAGCATGTTTTTCCTGATTGTTATGCTTTCAAATTTTTGAAATAAAGCTGAAATACAGTTGGGACCAAATTAAAATTCCAAAACCGACTAATTCTTTCTCCCTGAGGTTAGCAAGGTTTTCTCAGCATGAACCTAGACTTGCATTCAATTCTACATTTTGGTGCCATGTAATCAATGGAAAAGGGCAAGCCCCGTAATGGGGCCAGCCCTCCACAATGAGCACATCCAAACTTAAAAAAAGGGATTTTCAAAGAGGGGTTGGTTGTTTGCGTGCAGTAGCATCTAGAGGCTGCACTGCATTTGGAGCTCTTCTGCAGCACTCTATAAATGCATAGATATACATACATATATACATACATGCTGTGTGGGTACATTTGCACTACCCACACATACATATATATGTACACTGTACATATATATTCATACTATACAAACTGCTTCTCGCCCTGATCTCTAAGAGATACATTGTTTGAGCTTAGTGAAGGGAAGCTGGAGCAGGGAAGTGGGGAAGAAAAAAAGAAAGAACCATTCCATGCCTTGGAATGGTTCAAGGTAACTCACCCCTCAGGAAACATCTGAAGACTGCTCAAAGGCAATGCCAGTACTATGATCCAGCAAATTTACAGAATGGGCTTAAGCAGGACAAGAAGAATAATGGAAGATCAAAGGATAAGCAGCATATGGGTTTCAAAACTGTCAGAGAATTATCATTTTGTGTAGGGAAAATCAGGTGAAGGCAAGAGTCAGTCAAGATTTAGACCACCAAACTCTCCTTGTGGCTACCTATATCCAAGTAGACAAAGGATCCTGAAAGCCTGTATGAGAGAGCAGCACTGGAGCCTGAGGGCCCCCAGGGCCTCTCTGGTGAGCCTGGGCGTTTCCAGAATCCCTTGCCTTGAGCACAGTCCTGTCTGTGAAGAGGCACTCATCTTCCACACAAGCTGCTGCTTCACATCCTGCAGACCTTACCTCCACCACTGAATGTAACAGACCTGGGATATTAAAATGCTCTGCATGTTGAAAGAGGTGTTTGCTGCATCCAGGGTCCCCTCTGAGCATACCTCTGGTGCCCTTTGTGCACAGTTTTAGTTCAGTTAGTCACAGCATGGTGCTAATAATGCCACGGTTGTGGGTTCAACCCCTGTATAGGCCATTCACTGAAGAGTTGATGATCCTTGTGGGTCACTTCCAACACAGAATGATCTGTGATTCTGTGAATGTCTCTGGAGAGAGTGATTCAGGCTTTACCTATAGAGCTTACATAAAGAGCCCATGGTGGAAAGAAGTACCTTGCCACTGGAAATGCCTTGCCATTCTCCCTGGGCACCTTACCTGGCAGGACAGGCTGTCAAGAGTGAGCTGGAGGAGGAGGAGGAGTTGGGGGCAGAAAAACCTCCCTATTCTTCAGGTTCATTGCCAGGGCATAAAGCTGAGAAGGGGGAATCAGAAATATCAGATCAGCTTCCATAGTTTTTGAGTCACTGCATGTCTTA
The DNA here is from genome assembly GCF_028018845.1 of Melospiza georgiana. Taxonomy (NCBI): domain Eukaryota; kingdom Metazoa; phylum Chordata; class Aves; order Passeriformes; family Passerellidae; genus Melospiza; species Melospiza georgiana. The sequence goes on from NC_080431.1 coordinate 39,801,092, forward strand.
GATAAGACCCATCCTCAGTCTCCTTCCATTTCCTAAAAACTCCTAGCTATACCAAACATGTAACCTCAGGGAGCTGTTGCTCATACAGAGCTGGGCTAGTAAGGGGAAACTACGGCAGCCTCTATTCCTGAAGAGGGAAGGAACACTATGAGTGGAGGCACAAGAAATGGCACATTCCCATGAAAAATTGAAGAGTGTCCCAGCATCTTCCTTCCAGATGTGGAGAACAAAAATATGAATGCTTCACTTCTGACAGCAGCCCCACAAGGCTGGGAAGGCAGCAGGGGACTGCCTTCAGGACTCACTCCTGCCCCACCATACAGACACTCAGAACAAACAAACAAAAAAGTTGTGATATTCATAGTTACAGAGTTGTGAATATAACGTTTGGGGGTTTTCAGTGTCTAAATCTTGACTCCATTCCATTTATTTGGATATGTTAGACCAAAAACCACCTCTCTCAGAGGCTTTTACCTCCTAGTTAAATATAGCGGTGAAGCAGTTAACACAGTTTTATGCATCACCGTGTTGGCATGGGGTTTTTATCTTTTATTGGCACCATTTTATCCCCGGAGACAATAGGAGATTGTTCTCGCTGTGTGTAAAAAGATCTTGTTCTGGCAAGTAGGGTTTTCCCAGTCAACAAGTTTGGAATCCTTGGTAAGGGAGAAACAGGCTGTGTTGGGACTGGCCCACTCAGCACCTCCTGACTGCAGCAATCCCTGAGCCATTCACTGCTCACAGGGCTGCTGTAGCTCACAGCCCCTGCCTCCAGCCCAAAGAGGTGAAGGATGGAACACCAAACCCACAAGCCTCTGCTGTACTGCTATTACAAAGATGGGACAAAAGTCTAGGACTGATCTTCTCTAGGCATAAACTACACTGTAACTGCTAGAAGCTATGTGGCAAGAAGAAAATACATGTGCTTAGAAGCCTTTTTCTTTGCTAAAACCCACAAAATCCCTATGAAAATAAAGGTTCTGATTCCCTGATTTGGATGCTTTTGTGTACCCCTAAAAGACGTACAGCATTTTCTTTTTCACTCATCTCTTTCTGGTTATATAAATACTACAATATACAATTACACCAGTCAGAGGCATTAGGGATAAGAAGGTATTTACATCAGAGATGTACATACGAGATTATGTGAGAATGGTAAAGTTTTTTTATCTCCATCTTTAAATAAATATTATGCTTCATCCACACCCGAAGTCTTGAAAGAAAGCTGTTTTAGTGTAAACAATTAACTTCCTGGCCAATCATTCAATTTTTTTGATGACTTGCTGCTGAGAAATTGAGGTTCTGTGCTGTAGACTACACCTTACAAATTTTGATCAGCCAGATAATCCACCCCAAAATCAGCCAGACACTGCAGTTTATTTGCAGTCATAACACAACATTTGGCAGGCCTGGTATTTCAGTTGTTCTTATTTGCAGAGGCCATAAAGTGATTTAGCTGCTACCAGGTTTGACAGCAATTAGGAACCCAGGCATGAGCGATGGCAGCCTCTGCTGTATATTTCATGAGTGCCCATAGCTCAACCCTTCTGCAAAACATGCCTCAGATCTCATATTACACTGGAAAATAAAGTCTCCAGTAGTTAGAACTGCAGTCAGCTTTCAAAATGTTTACTGAGCATAAGGCAGTGCAAAAGTGATTCCAAACCCAACCAAAGCCCGGGGCTCTGCGATGATAGGAACCGCCCAGGAGGTCAGAGCTGAACTGAGATCCTGCAGCCATGACTATTTTCCAGATGAACTGAAATTCATCATCTTGTGGCAGACAGAAAATGAAAAGTTATCTCCTTGCCCTGCAGGGATCAACCTGCAGCTGCACTTCCCTCGCTGCTTTTGCTCTGCAAGGCCCAGCAAGCTATAGATGTGTCAATAAATTCCTTGGGTTTTTTTTCATTTTACTGAAGTCTTGAAAATAAACTACTGAAAGAAATTAAAAGGAATTTTTCCAAAGCAAAATGGGACTCGAAGAGCAGTGTCCTTAATGACATTGAAAAAAAACCAAACTGTTTTGGGGCACATGAAATGCTCAAGTGGCTGTGCTTCAGCATTATCTGCAAAATTAAGGCAGTAGTGCTTTTATTCAAAAGCTAGCATGCTGGATCTCAGAGATACTGGTTCAGGATGTGGAATCCTTAGCAGTCATCTCATGGGAGAGGATCCTGCCTGCCCTGACAAAGCAGCCCTGTTCTGCCAAGCTCTGCTCCTGGAGCTGTTCCACTCCTTTGTATAAAGTAATTACTTAAATATACATTGAACAAAGAGAGAGGGAAATTACTTTAAGGCCTATCAGTTAGGGCACTCTGCTGGGAGGTAAAGCAAACCAGTAAATAATTCATTAATGATGTTGCTATTTCAGAGACCTAATAAATTTTTATTGGGTAAGAATAAAGTCATCATCAAGGACTGGGAAAATAGCCCCCAGATACCTTGTCACTTGGGGGTGCTGTTTTGGCATGGCATAACTGTCATGTTTTCAATGAACAGGGATTTAAAAAATCCCCTGCAGGTAGAATGAGAATTGCAGCTTTCCCTGGCAGGTGTTTTAGTGACACAATTTTTGGATAAAATGGGAAGTGGAGATTGTTTCAGAGCCTTGAAAAGGCTCACATCTTAAGAGAAATGGAACTAAGTTTTTTAAGGAGCTCAAGTCAGACCACATCTTTAATAAATTAAATAAACTGCAGAGTTCCTGTACCAATTGTTTTAAACACATCCTCCCTGCTTTATTTGCGGGCTCTGGACTCTGGGCAGGGTACCTCTGGGTCCCACAAATGTCTGTCACAGCTCCTTTGCTCGCTGGCACTGCAGCCCAGGAAGAGATGGAGACAGACAGATGGTCTGAGAGCAATTTAGACACCACAAAAATTAATAATAAGCTCCTGCATTTCCTGAAATATAAGAAAGGAAGACAACCAAGATGCTCAACAGTGCCACATCATACTCCCCAAGTCTCGCTGAGGCAGGAACTGGCAAATGCAGCTTAATAAATCAACTGTCATCAGGAGTAATGACCATGTCTGCCATAGAACTTTATGCCCACAGTATTTTCAGCTTCAGCAAAGGAAAGGAGGATAGCTAGCTCCAAAGGTAAGCTAATGTGACACAATGCACGCTGTCACCACTCATGCTGTAGAAAGTGGTGACACAGTGCCCTGAGGAGAGCTCCTTGTCCCACCTCTTTCCTGGCCATGGAGAAGTCTCCCTCTGACTTCCAGAGCCTGAAAACTTTGCCATCTGTTCTCACTTGAGCAAAATTCCCATTTTATCTTTTCCATTTGTATTAAATTGTTTTTAAACAGGAGAGGCTTAATATGCAGGCTGTGCAATACTGTATGATACAGTTAATTTCTCTCGCCATCTAATTTTAACAACATATGGAGACTGGCCTGAGCTGCCAAGGACATAAATCTATCCTTGCCTCCTGGGTTGTTCACTGAATCTCAATTTTTTATTGCTGCACATTCCTCTACAGGACTTCAGCAAAACACCTGGTGGGGACCTTCCAGAGGAAAGAATTTCACTCTTCTCAAAGAAAAGACTCCTCTTCACCCCATCCCCAGAAACAGCCCACCTCCCACCAGTCGCCTTTCCCCCAGATCCAGATTCCCATTTCTACTGATAAAGCACATTCCATTAACAAAACTGATTCATGTCTACCATGTTATATAAACGTCTACAATGTTTCTTTAATGTTGTTTGACTTGTGGGTGACTTCAGGGCTCCTGATGGCATGGAGCATTAGTATCAGCTGGAGCAAAACCAGTGGCAGGCAGGTAGTGTGCCAGCTTCCTCACCATTTTGCCAGCTGACCTGACTCCTGACATGCCAGTTGGCTGCTGCTCCCTTCCCATGCCAAACTATGCAGTGGTTTTGAGATGCATACAAATAAACTATTCAACAGGCTGAATAAACCAATGTTTGAATTCAAGTTCCAGGATGAAGATATTTACACAAACCTTGAACTCTGTTGCAACCAAATTTGGGCATTTCAAGGACACTGGATATCACTCTTGTAGCTTTTATTACTTACTCTATTTCTCTATTACTGTAGAGAAATAGTAGATGAAATACTGGAGATGCAAACTGTAATGACAATTTTGTACAGAGCTGTATATGGACTTACAGAGCAGCTCGCTGGAAAACCATGGAAAAGGGAGCAATGCTGCAGACTTGAAATGGGCTTTTTTCTTTCACTTTCCAAGTACAACTTCAAGACAAACATGGATGGTTTTGTCCTTCTCCTTGCATACAGCATTAAGTGTTGCATTCTTAGGTACATAGACACAAAAGATAGACTCTGCTTGCAATCGACCTATGCATCTGGTCTCTCACAAAGCCTGGATGTGAACAGTAAAATGGAATCAAATCCAAGCTGTGAAACCCACATCTGCCTCAGGTGAAACCAGATGTTAATTGATGCCTGCTTATTCTCCTCTTTATGTATCCTGTCTCTTTACAACATATGTAATGTACATATTTCATCTTCACTGTAGTAGTATGAATACCTTTCAAATCTGTCAGGGATGGAGGACTAGGTTGTCATCAGTACAGTCTATGAACTCCTTTCTGTTAAAGCAAAAATTAAGTATTTAAAGTCAGCTGGTGGCATTTTCTTTAAGAAGGCTTTGCTAACAATCTGTGGAACAAATCTGGCCAGAGTTGCCCGTGGAAGTTAACTCAGTACTGTTTTAATAAAAATACCTGGCCTAGTATTGAGCAATAATTCTTTTTTTTCAGCATTTGCTGGAATAGCATATCATCATATGCCGGATTATTCATTATAAACTTCTGCCATATTGTCTTGCAAACTATTAATCCATCTGGATCTGAAAGAATGTGCAAAGTTACATCTTCACTTTTTCAATCACTCATATTAATTATTTTGCTTTGGATTTCGGGCTTCTCCCCCATTTCTAGTTCTTAATCCCATTTTCAGGAATGCATTATACCTAAATAATATCAGCATGCAAAAAGTATTATCTCAAGGAACTGTGGGGTTTTTTTTATGGAGAAATTAATCCAGAGTTTGTGTTTGAAGGAAGAATCCCAAACCCGAGAGCAGCAGAGGAGGAAGCAGGGCATGTTATGCCCCATCCAGACAGAGGCTGGGATCTCTCCTTGCAAACCATGACACACCAGATCCCAACCCACAGCTTTTTCGGTGCTGGGACGCACCTCACCTTTCACAAGCAGTGAAAGAAAGGAGGCTGCACGGTGCAAACGTGATTTTATCGCTGTGTCAACAACAGTGTGGGCCCCAGCATTCAGCAAGAGATGTTTGCATTGGACCTGAGGAGTTCCTCATCAGCCGGGGCAGACAGCACACACCACCAGTTTCACCACAAGGCCCCTGTTTGTTTTGGTGTCGATACAGCAAGGTGCAGAAATGCCTTGTCCAGCTGCTGTACTTCTCAGGTGTCGAGTTCAGGTCAAGCTCTCACTGCCTCAGGCCCCACGGAGAGGGGATGGGAAGGAGGAGGTGGCTGCAGGGCAGAGAGCACAAGGAGCTGCCTCCCATCCACACTGTTTGCCAATGTAGAAAAAAGTCTCACAAATAGGTGACTCATTAAAACTTTATATGGCTGAATTCAGGAAGCCTCTTCTCACTAGAACAATGGCAGAAGGAAAAAAACCAACAAAACAGGTTTTTATAGAGCCTTCTGGGTGGGCACAACCACCAGGGAAGAAGACAAAGCCCAGGTGAAGCATTACCTCCCAGATACCCATCCAGCCCCTCAGAGAGCAACTGATTATCCTTTATGCTTGTGCCAACAGCTCTGCCATCCTCTCTGAACTTCGTTACAGAAAACCAAATGAGGAAAAACACAACTAAAATATTAAGCAAGTCACATTTTCTGTATTTGTTCCCTAACCAAAAATATTGATTGAGATTTTAAAAAAATCAGAGATAACATCAACCCCACAACAAAAAGTGTCTCTTCTAAATTCCCCCACTCTTCAAGAGCAAATGGACCACTTACAAATGCAAAGTGAAGATTATGTGCTAAGGTCAGCAGGATTTGAGGCCTTACAGCTTGTGAAACTACCCAAAGGGTGGTCTCCCTGCCTGTGTATTTGGTAACACACCTTCCTTTCATGATTGTTTGGACCCGGTGTTTTCAGAGCTCAGGATATTTTCAGAGCTCTCTGAAACTGCTTTCCTTTGTGTGGAAACTGCCCTGCCAGAAGATGGGATGTGGAGTGGAGGTGGCAGCAGGCAGGCACTCCTATGTCACACAGAATGAAAATTAAATATTAACATGCTCCTTCTGCTACTTGCCTGGAAATCACACAGTCACAACATTTTAACTCATATAGTGGTGGTGAGGGTAACTTTGAGCTTAGTGTTAGACTCTCCCATTCTCCATTTTGGATCACTTCTCATGTCATGTAACAGATTAAAATATTCAGGCTTAACCTTCCAAACCACAAGAAAATCTTGCTTATTTAAGAAAACTGACTCAGTTTTCTAGAGCTGACAGAAGGAGTCTCCACTACTTAAACAATATGAAGGCTTTTCTCAGGCTTTACCTGACTGAGCTCACAGCAAAGTAAATTTGTGGTGCTGTGAAAATAGGTTTTAAGGTTATGCCCGCATTGCTCAATGAAGGAGTCATGGATTGAAAGCAAGAACCAGAACCCCAACGTTCTGAACACAGGAGTTGTTAGGTCATTCTCTGGTGCTATTTTGGACTGCTCTGAGTAAGTTCTCTCCCCATTGACTGGACTTGGATGCAGTTCAGGCATGAAATTACTCTAGAGGAGGCTCCCAACAGGCAGGCTGACTAAGACTGCACCAGGTTGAACTCTCTTTCCTCTTCTACTGTCTCAATCCTCCAAACACTATCATCTCAGAAGTCTTAGGACAATTGAGCATTATATATATATGCAGCACGGATGCAGTCAGTCTGCTGCAGGGCTGCTGTATCTGCACAAATGCTATTCTGCACCACTGGCCTGGGTGTCAAGGACTCCTTTTGGCAGCTACACAGCACTGGGTGTCCCAGGCTGCCTCTGAAAATCAGTTCAATCCATGCCAGTGCCAGTCCCTAACTTTTCCCATCTGGAAAGTGTTGTCTAGCAGCTGAACAGCACTCCTGCAGCAGGATTGTTCTTTTTTGTGCTAAGTGTCTAAGTAAAACTCAAAGCTGGGGGAGCTCTTGCAGTTACAGAGGAAGGATTCAAGAATCAAATGGAGCTGTATGCCTCGGAGTGCTTGGGTGACCCCTCAAAATCACTCAAGTAGCAAATAATCCCAAAATAACATCCAGAAAGATTGTTCATAAACTAAATGAATGAGCTGGGAACATGAAAATTTTTGAGCAGCAGCTTGGTGTGTGGCACTCCTAATGCACCTTGCCAGCTCTATCATGGAAACATACAGCCCCCACAAGCCACACCAAAAAGTAGCCTGGCTGTGGAAACTGGTTTCTTTGGTCTTTGTAAAAGAACTCGGCCACTTTTCATCACAAAAATTACCAAAATACTGGGGGAAGGAGTCCCACAGCTCAATGGTATGTTTTGTGAAAAAATTTTGAAATCTGTATGCTTGCTTCATCATGTCCTGACAACTCTTGGATCAGAAGGGAGCAAACAGCTGATCCTTATTTGCTTATGAAACAAAGTCTGTAGGAAAACAGGATTTCACAAAGCCCAAACCATTCCATTCGAAACACCACAGAGTGAAGTCTATTGCCAAACACAAGGCTGGATCCAGGAGAAACCCAGGGGACTGGCAACTCTGGAAGTTGTGGTATCCTCAGCCACAGGACAGATGTTCCCCAAGGGCAGGAACACTGGAAACCATGGAAAATTGCACAATTGAATTTCACAGAAAGAAAAGCAATTTTCCTATAACTGAGGAACTCTTCAGCAAGTCCCAGTGACACCAAAAGCTATTGTTTTCTTAGGCACATTTTTTGAAAGGTATTGAAAGGTGCAGTTTATAGTCCCAATGTTTTAAATGCTGATTCCATTGACTCCATGGACATATGGCTTTAAGTGGAAATAAGTATAATTTGAAATTGCACTTCTTGATCTGGTGACAGAGTAATCCTTGGTAAGTAGCTTAGACTAGATGGCAAATGAATGCAAACTTTTAGGCAAATGAAATTACATTACATGAGTGCTGTAGCAAGTGATCCAGGCACTTGTAAACCTACAGTTAGTTAGTCGGAAACAGGAATAATGAGAGAATACCCAGATGCCATGTATTGAGGAAGAGGCCTCATGAGGGAGATAATTTCAGGAGCAATTAAGATTATTCACAGCATCCAGTGCCCTGAGTGCTACAATGCTTAAACAAGCTGGCAGGAAATAGTAGGAGACTCACAATCCTTTTTTCAGTATTGGAAATGTGAGCAATTAGAATTTGAACATTCTTTCCCTCCAAATGCCTTCTGCCCTTTGTCACTTGACAGCAGAGCAGTTTTCAGGGCTGCTCAGTAACCCAGAGACCTAGGTTACATTTCTGCTCATGGCAGGGTTCCCCTGTCAAGAGAGAGCTCAGAGCTCTGGGGTGCTGTGGAAGGAGGCACTGATCACATCCCTCATCAATATTTGGTCAGGCATGACAACACACGGGGATAATCAAGCACTGGGACAAGTCACCCACAGTGCGTGGGAAATTGATGTGCTCTGGGGTTTTTAAGATCCATCTGACAAAGTCTTAAGCAACGTAGTCTGAATTCAGCACCAGTCCTGCTCTGAACAGGAGCTCACAGCAGATTACTTCCTGTGGTCCCCCTCCCATCTGAATGACTGACTGACTGTGCAGTGAGTGTGGAAATTACTACTCCAAAGGAAGGCAGGTAAGAAGCTGCCCAACCCTGTAAATAGCACTCATATGGGAGCTGGGATTCTTGGGAAAGGTGAAATTTATTTATTATAAACGTAGAAATAATCCTGAAAGAAGAAATTCAGGCCAACCCATTGTACAACCAAGCAATACATCTAAACCTGGCTTCATAAAGGAACTTAAATATATCAATCTGATACTCATTTATCACTATCATTAAAAAAGAACTGGTTAAAATAGATAGTCAAGTGTGCTGAAGAGAGTGATGCTCATGCTCAACTTGGCCCCAAAGGCAAGCGTTTCAGCCTCACCAAATGTGTTCTACTTGCATTACAATCAGCCATGTCAAACCAAAGCTGGCTCCACATCTAAATTTCTGCACCATAATTCCCAGTAGTCCTGATGATACTAGTCACAGTCTAGGAAATTAAAGATAGCTCTGGATGCAGCTAGATCAGTTGCAAAGGTCTTATTAGCTCAGGATCAGGGAGATTGTGTCACTGTGGTAACTTTTCCAACTCAAACCTAAAGCCAGAGTTAATAGTTTAAAAAAAGAGTTAATAGTATGGTATCTATCATTTGAAGTGCAAAACAACTCCGTACTAATCAGGAGTACAAATAATACTAGACTAATTCTATGCATTTCACAAGCCCCAAATCTGGATTAAATCACACATGTGATTTGTAATGTGAGCTGTTTAATCACTCTTGTAACGCAGATGGTCTATAATTAGAAGCTCTGAAAAAGATGGGGAGTGGGACTGAGCTAAACACTTGCCCAGCATTAACACAGGCATGAAAAAAAGGATGAGAAAAAATCCAAGGAAATCCAAGGAAATAAGTATGTAAAAATCACCATTACAATTAACAGTTTAGGGCTGAAATGCAGAAGTAATAAACAGTCTGCTGAAAAAAAACCACAAATCATCTTTTCTCTTGATAACTTAAAAGTATACTGCCCACACACAAAATATAGTAGGCTGCTTTATAAGCATGGACCACAGACAGAGATCAAATTCTATATAAAGTAGTTATATAGCACAAATACCATGAGTAAGTCTTTAGAAAAGCCACAGGGAAATAACAAGAAACCAAAAATGCTGTGATAGCATTTATGAAGTTAGTTGTAGGAAACCTTTAAAGGTTATCTAGTAAGAAGGAACATACTCCAACCTGGCCTTGAACATTTCCATATATGACACATTTACCACCTCCCCATGCAACCTTTCCAGTAGTTCACCATCCTCATAATAAAAAATTTCTTTCTTAGATCTAGTCTAAATCTAATATATTTCAATTTAAAACCATTACCCCTTATCCTATCACAACATAAATTGCTAAAATAGTTTTATCCCATCTTTCCTGTAGGCCTCCGTTAGGCACTGTAAAGTTGCCATAAGGGGTCCCCAGAGCCTTCTTTTCTCCAGGCTGAACAGTCCCAATTCTCTTGCTCTTTCCTCATAGGAAAGCTGCTCCATCCCTCTGATCATTTTGGTGTCCTTCTGGAATCACTCCAGCAGGCCCATGTCCTCCCTGTGCTGGCACCCCAGAGCTGGATGCAGCCCTGCAGCTGGGGTCAGAGCAGAGCAGAGGGGCACGTCTTCCATCACACACACTCAGATTTAACACCTACAGCCTGCCTTAGGGATTGTACTGGCTTCATGACAACCCATTGAAGAGTCCCATCATGGAGGTAAAAAAAGAATCTCATCAACCCTTTACCCCAGACATTCCTTAGAAGTAACAGCAAGTGCACAAAATTTCAAGTTAATTATTATCATAGGACAGATACCTTCTCAACTAACAAAATTATTTTCTTTATAGGGAATTTTTATATCATGAATTATATGTGTGCTCACGTGGGAAGACTGCAAATACCAACTCAACTATAAGGGCATAATTGGAAGGACACTTTCTTCTGCTGAGTTGTTATTAAGGTCAATGATGTGCAAGGCAAGATATTGCAGAACTGAAGATACTTTTTCATACCCAGGAATGGTGAAAAGTAAAAAAACTGATAGACTTATTTGAGGAAGTGGAGAGAACAACACAGTGGCTTTTGCTTTATTTCTTGGGTATACCTCCGTGATCAATTTGATTCTTAAATTCTTGATACTTCATTGCTTTTGAAACTTTCAGATTCACACCTCAAAAATGCATAAGCCTCTAAGAACAAACAAAGTGACTCAGTCTGACAACTGTAATGTTCACCATTTAGATGTGTTCATTCACCATTCACAATAAATGTGAAAATCAAAGTTAGAAGTAAAATAACACTGCAACATAAATAATTTAACATGGTACTCAAAAATTTTCACTCACTGAAAAATGTGTTATATTGGACACGATTAGTAAGAAGTGGTATTGTTCTGGTCTATGTTACCCCTACAGCTGTTGCTGTTACTGAAAAGATAACATTTCTAGTACACAGCAGTTTCCCTTTTAAAAAGTGCAAATTTTATGACTAAAATGTTAATTCCTAAGCAGCTTGTCACAAAATTCACTGACTCTTTGCACCAGGTAGTTGTAGAGAAGTCCTGCCAAGATCAGGAACAAGTGTCAATGAATGCATCACATCCACTTCTGAGATTTTAAAAAGCATTCAGGGAGGGAACACACTTTTTTCAACCCTAAACTTGGGTAAGTACCACACTAAGCAAAAGGGTAAGGAAGGCACCAGCATCATGAGATTTGTGACAAAATACTAAGTTGAAAACACTGATTTCTTCATTCATATGAATTGTAGTGTTGAAAGAGTTGTCCATGACATATTATAAAGAAAAAAGATAAGGATCTCTGGATGGTGGAAAAGAATAACTTGGAGAAACAGTAGCCTGGACTCTGCTGCTTCTGGGTAGCTATGCACATGTTAATCATGTTTTAGTGTGATTAGAAATATTTTTTGCCATAGTAAGAGATATTTACTCCCATATCAGAGATTATTCATCTTCTCTTCAAAAGCCCAGGAAGCTATATATTGTCATTTCATGAGATGAATGTTTTTTTGCTCAAGTGAACAATGTAAGCAATGACACAGAAGGGACTAATGCAGAGTATTATGGGAAAACATTCTCAAAAAGTGGGAGAGAGATTAAAAGCTTTCTGATGTTATGACAACACACAAATAAAGCCACTTTTCCTCACCTGTTGTCATCATTCAATGGGAGGGAAGCAGATGCAGAAAGAACAGGGTGTTGAAATCACGTTGAAAGGTGTTGCAGGATGAGGACTGTATCCATACCTTACGTGAGACAGTCAAACAAGCTTGGAGGCAATCTCTGCTTGGTAAGAGGACTGAAGGCATGAGTGACTGATCATTTCTGAAATGTGTTAATAGAGTCCCACAGGCTACCTGAATCACATTCAAGATGTCAATCTTCCTGTGATATCTACAGCAATAGAAGTAGATGACAAAACTAGAAAAATTTCATTGCCATCTGCTCAAATAAACCAGAACGTTCTCTCCTCACCTCCCTTCTTCAGCTCTTTTAGTCCCAAGCTTCAAAGTCTTATTTGCATTCATGCAAAATCTATTTACAGTCAACTTCACTGCGATACTGGAGCTTCTCCCCCATACCCCTAAGACACAAAGCAAAGCTGGCCAGGTGTCCCTAAACCACAGAGCCAGCTGCTCCAAACCAAGCTCACAGGAAATAGCAAGGAAAATATGCAGCATTTAACACATCTGGAATAGATTGCAGTCTTTGAAAATACTGTCCCAGTTCCCTTCCTCCTGCTGATGAGATTTCAGGCTTCCAAACTGATGCATCAACTACAGAGGATTAGATAACGTGTACATTTTTAACTCTGCATATTCTTTCTGACCAAATGAGATTCTTTCCAAGGTAGTACACAAAGTATGTGTATGAAGCTTCCTATAAAATGCATGGAATGAACAGAAGTAATTCCACCAGAAATTGCTACTTAATATGGGAAAATTGATATAGTTGAAAAATAGTGCTAGTTGATTTTGGTAAGCATACAAAATGCAGAAATATTGCCTGCTTTGCAAGGTTGCATTACCTCTTCATAAGAAATGTCCTCACAGTTTGTTGTCATAAAACATGAAATGAAAAGGAGCAGGGAGGATTGGTTACTACCTATTTTGCCAAGCAATTTGTCTGTAATTCCATGTTGACACAAATACTGCAGTGTACATTTCTCAACATGGAGTACAAAAAAAACCCAAAAAAGCATTAAGTCATAATTAGCAAAACAAAGCAATGCTTTATTATTCGCTTCTTTTTCATCTGGACAATGAATGCAAAAGAACACAGAAACAAACAGAAGTTTAGAAGGAAATCCCAATACGATATTGAACATAATACTTAACTTTCTCTTCCATAAAAAGCTGAGAAGTAGAAGTGCCCCTAAAGTTTTAGTCACTAACAGTTATCTCTGAAAGATTAGGAAAATGAAAATGTTTACATATGTATATTTTAAACATTAATTATAGATACAAAACTCAATACAGCACTAGCTTAACACAACATAAACCTCACTGTTTTTAACGTTAGTAATAAAAAAAACAGAATTGTAATTAAAAAGAAAAATGGAGGAAACTATTTGTACATTTTTCCTCAAAGGTGCAACCAACAGCCAATGTATTTTTGCAACTGAGATTCCAGTTGTACAAAGGACTGAGAGATGTCATCTTCTATTTAAAGAAGAAGCATAAATTTCACAAACTTTAAAAGAAACTACACGTGCATGAACTGCAGACAGTACCCCTTAAAGAGATATTTATAAGAACATAATGGCATTCCTTAAATTAATAAAGGGAGAAGTAAAACACATTGTCTACTTTCAGAGCTTTAAAAGATTTTTTTTCCCTTCATAATTACTTCCCAAATTACCTTGCTTTTAAACTTGTTTGTTCTTATGAAATGGCAATGTATTTATTCTAAAGAACCATTATAAAGTAGTTGTATGATTTTTTTTGAGAAGCACTCAATGTGAATGTTGTATTTATAGTGACCTCAAGAATGCAAGCCTCCAAAATTACATCTACTACTAACTAAACCTTTAACAGCCAATTAACAAAAAATATGTATATAGCTCTAGGATTAAACAAAATTTAGAGAATATGCTGTTACAAAATATATTTTGACATATTTCCTAAGAAGCAATTAAAACAGTCATTTATGCAGAGTTATTTACAGGGGACTCAAAGTGTATCAGTTTTAGCACAAACCAGTATATTGGGCTGAATTCAATAAAATATTGGCGAATATAAGTTTGTGACAAGGAATTTTGGGGTTTAGTAAACTTAAAAATGTTCTATACAATCATTAGATGAATCTAAATTATATAAAAAACCTGTCTAAACTGGTTAATCTGAATCATTTAATGCATTTCATTGTACTCAGAAGTTCAGATCGCCAAGTCAGTGGTACACACAAGCTGTGGAACAAGTTACCACTCAAATCTTTCAGATACAACAAGCACAGATTAACTGAGTCTGACTGTACCTAATCTATACTTATAGATAGTTTGTTCTTACTTCAATACTATCTTTTTAACAAGCACATATACAAATGTGCTAAAACAAAAGGCAGCAATTATAAATATTTACTAGAATGACCAGAACTGGTACTTGATCATAAAGCCATCCTGTCATTCATTTTTGAAGCCGTATTTTCATTAATTTGTCTTCTGGTTTTAGTAGTCTTCTATCTTATTAACTTGGAGGGCTAGAGATCATCTGGAAGTTTCACACCAGCATAGGAAAGGAATGTCTGTTCGATGCAGTCTGGAGATAAAGAAAAATTGCACTTCAGTTCATCGCCGTGACTCACCAGAAGCAGCGTTGCTAAGTGACCAGCAAACCTGAACTGCAAGCAAAACAGCAGCCTCCCTACCCCCCATGACAGGATGGGAGAAAAACCACAAACATTTTCTGTTATTCTGTTATGATTTCAGAAGAACACCTGAGAATATTTCAAACTGTAGGGGTGTTATTTTTTATTAAAACTAAGAATTAGTGTAGAGGAGTCACTTTAGAGGAGCTTACTTGTCTATGCAAGAACAAGGACATTTAAATGCAATAGCAATTAATTTGAACTTCTTATTCCAGTACTTAAGATGCTTCAAAAACATAATATTTATGTGTTCATCTCTCTAAACAACCCACTGACCTTATAAGCCCACAAGCCATGCATCTCAGCAGTGCTTACAGGTAAAGAAAAAATTCAAAGCCAGATGAACTCTGATAGGACAGCTCATTAACTTCAGTAAGTCCTGGGTTAAACAGCGCTTCTTCCCAACACAGAATTTTAACTGCAGAAGAGCAAGGAATCCCAGACTGCATTACCCTACACTTTCACTATTCTCTTCAAACTACAGTTCCCAAATACCATTTAGTCCTAACAACTCTTTTTAAAAACAGTATTTTTTAACTTTACTGTACTGAAAGCTAACAGATATTTTCAGTCACATCTACAAATTACAGTATTCTGAAGAGGTTACCACAACACTAAGAAAAGGAGCCATATCTAACTGTTGCAAAAAGGCAATGCTGCCATGTAGTTGCTAATTTATATTGAATGCCAAAAAGCAATACACATCTCAGTTAATTAACTTACTGCATAATTTGGGGGGGAAAAAAAAGCAAATTTAAAAGAAATATCATGTCACAGTTACATTAACAGATTTCTTTTCATAATCAAGTGTATATTGTATAGCACACATTCATCATTAGCTGTTTTTAAATGTTTGTGCTTGTCTTCTGTAAAAAGAATCAGGTTTTTTCCCCCAGTCAAATAGTGTCTCTGTTTTCAGACTTTGAAAATGTGTTGCACCTTAATTCAAAAAAATTGATCAAATCCTGTGATCAATCCTGAAGAAAATTTATGAAATACTTTTTTTTTCACAGCAAACATAGTTTCTCAGGTATGCCAAAATATAGTCTTTAAGCATTTTTAGTTAAGTGCAGAGCACTGAAAATGCTGCAATACGTTTTCTAGGCTAAATTTACCTTGTCATGCAATTTAAATTTTAAAAAAGTTGAATGCAAATAAGGACCCCTGGTTTAAGTTACATAGTGAAGTCCAATAAATCCACTTAACGGATAAATAGTATTAAAAAAGAAAAAGAGTGGATACGTGCCAGGCTGATTAGTCAGCTACCTGAAGGATACATAAAGCACATTGTTGCATACACAATAATCATACTTGTACATGACTGTCTTAATCCAGTCATGTAAAGAGAGACAGTACTCAACTATTGTTTGCATGTTCAGACCCATGTCAACCAGATTTAATATGCAGGCAGATGAGTGCTTCCTAACTTGCTGACGACAGGTTGGCTACAAAAGCCAGTTTTTCCAGCACAAAGGACAGTATCCTGACAGCAGCAGATACTGTTTCTTAGGAAGAATATATTCCTCCTAATATTTGTTGTGGAATATTAGTTCCAGGGTCAACTAGAGGCATTGAGGATGCTTTCAAGTAAGAAAATTCACATATCTCCAAGCCCATGAAGAATATATATACAAAGTATTTGTGACAGATGTTCAAAAACCATGCAACATCTGCTTCATGACAGGAGTTTGACTGTCTAGTTCTAATATTTCTTTCTTCTTCATTTTCCTGGGAAAGATAACCTCATCACTAAAAATGGCTTACCTTCAGTACAAGAAAAAAAATCTTGTTCTGTGAGCAGCTGCCATGCTTTCAGACATATTTCTGACTTTAAGATAATTAACAAAGCCTCGAAAGAACAAGAGGAGTCCTGGAAGTGTAGAAAATGCACAAAATTAGGTATATTAACATAAATACACACTATCCCACGTTATTCTTATTCGCATAATTTTTAAAACCTAGCCTACAAAGTAAATTGAAGTCTTCATTTATCATTCACAAATTCAACAACTAAGTCAGCTTTCATCTTGTGATGCAAGAATTCAATTTTATGAAAGGTTTTCCACCAATTTTAGTGATTTAGACTTCAAGCGTCATCAGCTAAAAAGACTGCTTGAAAATACTTACAAAGATGAAAAAAATCCTGAAACATAAAAGAATCTGTTTTGCAAACTCTTTTCAAGTAGAGCTCTCAAAATAAATTACTAGTGTGTTAGAAGAGTACCTGCTTCACAAAATGTACCTTTAGTAATAAGCACAATAAATGTACTGTGAGTCAAAAGAGGGAAAAATAAGAAAGTAAGGATTGCTCTAGCAAGAAGCCAGTAATGAATTATAGTAGATTAGGACTTGAGATTTAACTATCTGTAAAAAAACACCAGTCCAAGAGAAGGAAGAACAATTGCCAAAGAAAATTACTCAACATATGTCAATATTACAGTTTTTGTCAACTCTAAATTTCAAAATCTTTTAAACTATTTACATTTCATTGCATTTGAAAGAATATTTCAGCTAAGAGGAAAAAGATGTACATAATAGTCACAGAGAAGTTACATTTCCAATAATGGCACCTTGAAGATATATGCTTATGTGAATACACACATGTGCATTAAAACTCCAAAGGTTCAAATGAAAATCTAAACTGAGGTTCTACAAATTCAGTAAAGGATTTAATTATTTTCTTTCCTACATGATGCACTTTTCCATCCTGCTATCCTGGATGAGCCCTCGATTTTTTGTAACGATCAATTCCTCTTTAAATGATTTTTGTTTATGATTGTTTTAGCTTTCCTCAGTAAGATCTTGACTGCAAGTCTGCTACAAAACTTGCTACCCAAAAGCTACCAGAGACAGTCCCCCTTTCAACTGAAAAGAAGTTGAAACAGCAAAATGGGGGCAGGCGGCTCTTTAGGTGCTTGGTAGAGTATTTTTGGCATCATAAACGTTGGAAAATCAGTCCAAGTTCAACCCATACTTTACATTTCTCTGTTAAAGGAAGAAAGAAAAACCACTCCACTTTCCATGTGATCCTCAATAAGAAACACTGGCTAACACTTAAATTTGAAATTTAGAAATGTGTCTCTCCAATTTTTTGATACATGACAGCTCTTTGGAAGTAGACCACTTTGCTCTTCCGCGACGCACAAGCAGATTTTTCCAGCTGTCGAAAGAAGGAAAGCGAGAAGAAACGATCGATGAACAGCAGAAGAGAGGAGATGGCAGTAGGTGGGCTGGAGGATGTCAAAGGGCTATGCAAAAGAAAGACTCCAACTCATTCACTTCTGGAGAGAAGCTGGACATAGTACTTTGTGTGCTCTAACAAAAGGTTATCCAAAACAACAAAACACAGATCTGGCTGGCAGTGTTCCCATGACATGATAATACTCCTCCATGTCATTATAAATAGCTTTTTAACGTAGACTTCTTCTATGGTGTTCTAGCAATACCATAAAGCCACTTCATCAGTTTATAAATTTTGTTGGCATACTTCATGCAAAACCTACATAAGACAAGGGAATGCTGACTGCCAGCTGCACACTGTATGCCTCAGAGTGCTTTTTATTCCAACTTGTGATTTAAAGAAAAAATAAATCCTCAAACACTTCAGACCAAAAATAAGGCTTTCCCAAATAAAAGTGAGCTACCTCCTGAATATGTGCATAAGACCAGTAAAAAGAAAAATGACGGCTTTTTCCATAGAGGGAGCACTAGGGGAAGAACACTATTTTTATCCTAATGAAAAAAGGTGTCAAACCTCAATTTCAGGCACCACAGGCTTTGTTTTAATTAAAGACTTATCTGGAGATGTTTGTGCCTGCAAAGAGTCATTTCACCTACTTCAATGCAATAACCTCAAAAAATACAAAAGCATTCAAGGGACTGATGCTGTGAGCTGTTAAACATTTGCAGGTTTTATGTATATCAAGCAACCAAGTGCACAATAGCAGAGAAAGGTGGACATTAGAGATGAATGCCCTTAAACGCTACTAAGAGGCAGATAGAGAAATTTTTAGGTAATGTTGTTTAAGATTTTTGACATTTCTTGCAAGATAAATAGTGAGTCACAATGAAGATCTCAGAATTGGTCTTTTTTCTTAACTTACTCAATGCTTCATTCTAACATTTGCTGTTAGCCACTTGAATCAATTGACTCAAAGGGAAGAGTGCCACCTACTGAACCAGCAACAGTTTACCATGCTTCCAGAGTTGGAAACAGAAATTAAAATGCATAGCAGCATTCACTTGTGTAAAAGAAAATCATTCCAGATTCCATATCCAAATTACAAAATCCACACTTGGAGAAAAGTTATAGTGGTTGGGCTTTGGTATACCTTCATTAAAAACAAACACAAGAGTAGAATTTGATGTGCATCAGACTTGAAACACGGGCAGACAGAGCTCTTAAGAGAAAGCTGACATCATGGGACCACTGTGATCAGGAAGCATGAAACCATTCTCTCATCCTACTGAGCAACTGCTGATGCAGTTTGCATTTCAAAGGACTCAAAAAGGACATTTTGTGACCTGTGCACAAGACAGCAGGCTCCACCTTCCTGGGCTCAGACACATTTCTTAAAATTTAATACTTGACATATAGGTTTATACATGTAACTACTACTTATCACATAAGGCCAAAGTTTCATTACACAGTTCTGCACCCCTAGAACAGTAGAAGCAATTTAAAAAGCACAAGTTACAAGTCTTGGTTTTACACATAATCCCTTATGCAGAACAAAATTTTTTGAGCTGAAGGGTATTTGAATAGTCCACAGTTCACACAATAACACCACTATGGTTACCAATAACCTCATGAATAGTATGGAAATAAAAACAAAACAAAATTATCACCAGCTAAGGAAAAGCACATAGCTAAACATGTTACAAAACTCTTATTTACAGCTACATGATTCATCTTTGAGTACTTCCACATCAAAACAGAAATGAATTCAACTGCCACTTACCAAGTACAAGAAATATCCACCAAAGCCAGTACTGTCCATTGAAATATCCAGTAAAATAATCTGAAAACTGAAATTCATAGAGGAGGCTTAGTTGCAGTAAGATAGATGACTAAGACATATTTAATGCACTATGCAAATAGAGAAAGCAAGGAGGAAAGAGCAAGTTAAAATAAATATATCCTACTAAAATTCAAAACTAGTATATGTACAGCAGTCTATTACACAAATAAAACATTTCTATTATCAGTTGGTTTGCAGCAAAGTAATGAAAAATCTCTAAAAAATACGTGTGTGTACCCATGTAAAATATATATGTATATATGAAAACACTCTTGTATTATTTGCCAGTAATCTGCCATTTTTTATTCTAATGAGTCACCACTTGTTGATTTTCCCCTTTTCCCCTCAGTGCCTGCCATCCCAAACACATTACAGCAGCCTGCTGCTTTAGATATTAACACGAAAAGCCACATTAGTTTAATCTTATCAGACAGGGATGTTCTGCTGACCCTACAAAAGGGGAGCTTTTGACCTTCTGTATACCCCCTACTGTTAATCGCTGCCATGAATACCAGCCCCATAAAGACCCCCAACTCATTAAAGCCTTTTCATTTTCAAACCAGCATTCAGTTCCCAGCAGTGAGCTGAACGCAACTAAATGAACCTTGAAGTGCCATTTCAACTGTTCCTGCAAGTGACCAGGCAGACAGTTTTGTCCTCCCTGTGATGTGGGAGGCAGCTGGAGGGCAGGGTGTGATCGTACTGGAGACAGGTATCTGTGCCTTTACCAGACTCCAGACTTCATGCTTCACTGATAAAAAGGCTAATCAAAAGTCTCCAAAACCCCCACAAAAAGTAGAAATGGGGAGATGAGTGAAGAGTTGCCAGAGGAGGAAAATAACATACTCAGCAGCTTTGCACACTTCCCATACGCTTCTACCCTGCTATCATTCATTATGTTTACTGCATCCTGACTTTTGTGCTTAGTGCTTCCCATTTGCCCTTTCTAGGACATTTCAGTATATCTAACAAGAAGTATGGGAGGGGAAATAAAAAACCCTGAACAAACAAAAGAATCCCCACAAAAACAACAAAATAAAGAAATCCAACAAAAAAAACCCCAACCAAACAAAAGATACTGGGCCTCATATACAACCAGATGAAAATCTAAGACATATAAAGAACTGTAGATAAAGGTGGTTTTTTCTTCAATTAATCCACATGTTTGCTCCAGAATAAAGCCAGATTATGTGAATTCTTTGAGCCAGATTATGTGAACTCTTTGAGTATATAAGAGTATAAGTATTCATTTTTACCATCAATCAAAGAAAAAAAAGCAAGAAACAGAATTGCTAAGTTGAACTAAAGAATTGGTATTTTACATTATCCATATATAAATACGCAATTCCTAGGATTTTGACAACACATTGACATTGATCCCATCTCACTTGTTAGTCAGTATTTTCGATTCTCTAAACATTATATCTTTGTGTGCTTATAAATATATATCTATATTCATACACACACAAACCTATCAAGATAGTTTTCTAATAGTTACAATTTCATTCAATTGAAAAGAAGATTCACTAAAACCAACAATCAAATACTTGCCCACGTGCACTGCTCCCCTCTCCTACTCTCCTTGGGCAGAATCAGCCATGGCTGCAGAACCTCCCCAATAGCAAAATTGTGCTTTTGTTCGCCCTACCCCCTTCCTTTTCCCCAGTAAAAACTGATACACATCAAGCATACATTAATTCAGGCTGTTTAGACACTAAAAATTTTGTACTACTGACCCTGAGTGAAAAAGGAAGAGTTTGAAAGAAAAAGACAGAACAATTTGGTGCACAGAGGCCTGCTTGTGTGTCACATTATAATGACTGTCAACACACACCTCACGAGCTTTCTGCTCTTGTCTCTAGGAAGGGAGACAATAGGGAAACATTATGATCTTCATTATGAAAAACTCCATCCCTGAGGTCTTGAAATTGGCCAGCTCTAATATTTCGGAATTAATAATGGATTACATACAATAATTTAATTGCAGTCTAGAACACAGTAATTCTGTGTTCTAAAGGAAGTTTAGCATATATTAATTTGTATATTTGTTTTGAGCACATTTTCCAGCAGAGAGGAATAATAAAAGTGACACAATGAGCAATTTTTGCCCTCTGTTCAGTATGCCTTAAGGGAAGCTGAAAATATCCCAAATGAACGCACAGCTGAAAAATTTGTGTCTTCTCTCTCTCTATTAAGATATATTCTATCCCAGCCCCTGAATTCCAACAAATACATCAGAATCACATCTGGTCCAGCAGCATTTCCCTGCTCTGAACGAACAAAAAGGAAATTTAAAAAAAAAAGTTCTAAGGATGCTGTGCATATCCAGGAAGGACCATGCAATCTTTCAACAATTTTTTTACTATCATGCTAAGTCTAAGTCAAGTTACTAACACATACACTGAGAAAAAAATATTTAAAAAAAGATTACTGGTGGCAGAATATGAAAGCTATGTAAGTTATCCAAGATCTTTTTCTTCATTAAATGGGACAGGATTTTAAATGTTGTGTCTCACAGATAAGCCAAATTCAAGGTCAGAAAGCACCATTACATTTCATCTAACATCCACTTAGCTAAGTAACTTGCATTCAGCTACTGTGCCTTTTGGAAAAGTATCGAGTTTTGCAGTGAAAACATCAAGACTTAAGCATTTAATATTGTAAAAATGTGACTAACTTCATATTTAAGTTGGACTTGGTCCCATATGTATCTTACAAGGAGTAAAAGAATCAAATACAAGGAAGAAATGCTTTCTTATATTCCTTTCCCAACAGTCTAAGACATCTATAAATCTTTCATGCATGACACTATAATACCAGTGATATTTTAGGTACTTGCTCTACTTCTGTAGACTTTTAAATACTTGTACAAGGAATGAGTCATTTGGTATTTATTTTACTAGAAATGTGAACATCAAATGCTATGTCATAAGTAAAAAAAGAAAAAATAGTGGTTTTCAATTCCCTTATTATATCCTTGAATAAATTATGTGTTTGTTGTACAGAGTCTGTATTGTGTGAATCAAGAAACATACCCGTACAATGAGAATCCATTTGATCAGGGAGAGACCAAATCCACAGATTGCACCATACCTTCCAGCTATGGTATTTGTTATACAGAAGGATAAACAAAATCCAATCCAGTTGAAAATAAATGCCACTATAAAATAAAAGAAACAGTAGCTTCTGTTAATCTGTAGAGCTAAGCAAACAGACTTCACAGTAATTTCACTTTTAAACTACTAAGGACATGCTTACACAGTCAGTTAATTCTCTTCCGGTAATTCAGGCTTTCAGAGATTGACTTTGAACCCAGACATTCCCCCGGTATAGTCACTTAATGACAAAGCAAATGGTAAACAGGCTGGAACCTACGACTTTACACTAGAGAAAATTCCAACATAAAAGAAAGTATTATACTGCCATAGACATCTAATCAGATTATACTGGACACGAAAAGTAAATTCACAAAAAGGACTATAACATACAAGATTTGGATTAAAACAAAGAAGAAAAACCCATTCTGCACCTTTATAACCAAAAATATAGTTACATGCACACATATGTGCATGTATAAAGGCTGCAATGTTTAGCTTTATCCATTTTTGATCTAACAGAATAAAAGTATCCACTCTTGCTCCAAAAACTTAGTGTAGAAATGAAGGTAAGTTGAGAAGCTGATGTTTCATGAGTCTCTTAGATCTATATTTATGCCTTCTCTTTTAGCTCTATATTCATAAGACATAAGTAGCCTTGGCAGCTTTACACAAGTTAAAAAAAATCAATGAACAAAAAGAACATTGAGCATAACTACTACTAATGCTTCAATTAACATTTTAAACCCCCAGTTTAACAATTTAAAGTTTCATATCTGCATATGTACTTGGCAATCAGCATCATCATCTGCATTGACTTCAGGCTGCATGCATTATATCAGACTGTGAGAATTCACAATTAGGGGAATGACCCAGCTTAGAAATCAGTGAGGGCATCCAAAAAGAGAGCCACCAAACAGAAGAGCTGGAGAAACTGGTAGAGGAAGGTAACTCAGGAATTCTGGAGAGAATATGACAGTGGAAAGTTGAAAACATTAGGGAACTCCACAGTAAACATAAGAATCACAGAGGAGGCTAAAGAGGAAGGAAAGAGGGGCAGCATGGAACAAAACCCCTGCCAACAAATTCTCAGTGTTTAAAATCCCATACTTAGCTACATGAAATTCAGGCATTAAATCATCAGAGGAAAAATGAGTCTGTCTCTTCAGTTACAGTTTGAACACACAACTAGGAACAGAAAATTGCTCAATAGTTTTTTTTTAATTAAAGCATTTTGAAATACTATCTATTAAACCCCATTATTTTTATACTTTAAAACCTTATTAAAATTTTTCCAATAATCTACATGAAGATGCAATGATATGCTCACAAATGCAAAATCAAGTCTGTGAAACTGCAGCAGGATTCCATGAACTTTAAACACATGGAAGTTCCAAAAGTTTTGGAGGACTTCACATCAAAATAGTCATTTAGTTCAAGTGAGAAAACATCTTGCATTGCTCAGAGGTATGGGTAAAAGATGGCGGCAACAAGAATTCTTACTTTTATACAATTAAATCTAAAAGGACGCCAAGAAACAAAATAAAAAACCCAAAACTTTGAGCAAATGCTGATCCAAACTGGCATATGCAGAGGAAACAAACAAAACCAATTCAACTCCTGCTAAAAACCACCCCTACAGAGCAACATTGTGACCCCAACATTTACCTATTTTTCTAAGACACATTTACATTTGAGAGAGCCTAGATAAATTGTTTTGATTTCCCTATTTTAAGCAAGTTCTCCAAACCCACCATCTTTTAACAGTAACAGATTTCAAAAGCTCCTTATTCAATGCATTCTCTGATCCTGCTTCAGCATAAGAGCTCACTGCTCTTTCTCCCCACTACTCAAGCTACCAAGGGTGACTTTTATTATAGTGAGGTATACCTAAAGACTGGTATCTTAAAAAGAACACAAGATTCACATGTTTCTAATGGTCTATGAGCACTAGAGAAATTCTCAGAATATGTACAATTTTAATATATTTTTTTTAATTACCTCAACTCATTTGTAAATGCATTATAAAAATCAGAGATTTCCCAATCATAAACACAGGAGGGGAAAAATAGCTTTTTATAATTAAAAACGAACACTAACCATTTTACCTTACTTTCAACTTGAACTAAAGGAATATTCAAAATAGAATGCATAAGTCACTGCATAAGTATTTGATGGATGTTTAACATCAAGATATTTGCCCAACTCTTGAAAGTAAAGGCATCAGCATGTTCCAGTCCTGTTCACAGTAGGGTTTTTTCCTCTCTAATCAGTCTGCTGTTCTATCAAGTTACATAAGTAGGTAATACAAGCAAAAAAGACAATGTTATAAAAATTGTAAACTATGCAAGTTCACATATTCCAATAAAACTGAAGTACATACAGAAGAAAAATCTCATTATTTTTTTATCTGCAACCATTTGCTAGAAAACTTGTACAGTCAGGACCTAAGCAAAAATCTGTGTCTTCAGATTTTTGTGTGTGTCAGCAGCACAAGGAAGATGTAACTTCCACTGCTCTAAAACACAGGCAATCAGGGAGATTCTCCCAAACTGCCTTGGTGTTGCATCATTTTAACAAACTTAAGAAAGGCAACTATAATGTCTACATGTTTTCCATATTTGCCATTACTTCTCTCTTACATCTCACGTCCCACCACTACTTTGAAAATTATTTTCCTTGTTTCATTCTGGTTAGGAAATACAATATTTACTTTCAAAAATGCATCTTCTGAGCAGACTGCAACTCCCTCCAATTGCTTTTCTCTACATCAAGATCAGCCTCATTTGCCCATCTGTGTATCTTTTTCCATCATGTGCATCCATGTGTATCTTCTGTCAGCCATGCAAGCTCTGAGCTTTACCAGCTTACACTGCATCTGGTAAGAGTTGCTGCAGTAAATTCCTGTATAATTCCTGTCTCAACTTATTACTGCAATGAAAGTTCTTCATAATTTTCATCCCTATGTTGTCATAGAGAAGCCACAGCACAAGCTCCCCCATCAAGCTGAGGGAGAAAATTTCTCTAGAATTACCAACTTCCTTCTCTAGCTACTAGAGACAACTAAGTCGTTGTACAAGCTCCTTGCTGCAATAAATGCTATCCTCCACTACTTTTCTGCATCCACTTTGTGCAATGTAAATGCCACTGCTCAGCTGCTCGAGATGATCTCATCCATCATACAACATCAGCTTCCATGACATTCCTGCACAGACAATGTACCTGCCATGACACTAATAATGGGCTGTCATAAGGAAAGTCATTCCTAAAACTGAGGGGGAAAAAATCTGGTGAGCTGCTACAACCACATCATGACCCTAAAAAAGAATTCTTAACTTCTGCTTGCCCATTTTCTACACACAGCCAGAGTCTGTGTGCATCCTGTAGATCTCCTCTGCAAATCAAACCACTCTGCAAGATTTGTTTTCTATCCCAAAAGTGCTTACACGCCTACTTGAGCCCAACTTTCAATTACTGTCAACTTTCCATTAACATATTTCAGACATTTAGACTAAACTTATGCCGACTGCACTGGCATCATCATTTCAGTGTCTACTTTTAATACTCTAGACCATTCAGAGAAGTGGGACTGATAAAAGTATGGTTTTTGAATTTTGTAATTCCTGAGGTGATTACAAAAGGAATAAGTCCATATAAATGCAATTCATATAAGAAGAATATAAGCTTTAGCATTATCTCCTCATGACAACAACTATGTGGGTGATAATGACCCACATAAGAAATGGGTTTTTGGGAGAAGGAGGGTTGGACTCAAGGTGTTTTTTAATAGAGTGTTTGTGATGCAATGCAGTCCCTACATTTATACTGTATTTCTCCTCAAGGTTTTCAGTAAAATAACCCCAAAATACAAAGTACAAGACTTTTGAGTTGTACATATTGAAATACAACCATAATGACAAGCACATTACATTGTGATTTTTCCTTAGCTGCTCCAGCACTTCACCTGCTGATCTTTTTTACTTAGCTTTCCACAACTACACATTATTCACTTAAGTTTTTAAGTATTATGAAAAGAAGGCAATAAAACTGATCTGAAGCTTTATGTTCCAAATTTTAGCCATGAATCAAGCCTGTAAAAAGATTATAATGGCAACTACATATACAAAAAGCAACTAATGCTCAGTTATAGTCCTCATTCCACAATTTGTTTGTTCATTTACTTGCTATTTTAATATATAGCAAACACCAAAGAGCATAATGCTTTATACCTGGCCTAGACTTACTAAATATACTGCAATAATAAATAATTCTTTCCAGGATTTCATGGCACGAATTGTTCTTCCCACTCCTGCATACAATTTGTTCCATTCTTTAACTGGGATATAGATCTTTGCTCCATTCTGAGGGTTCACTTACAGACTGATGATCATCACTTAGGGTGTTGGCTGTCAGCTTCCACAGAAAACAGATAACTTGTTTCCTAAGTAATTAATGTTCAGAAACATTCCTTGACAATTTATTCCTACTTCTTCATTACTCTTGTTGCTATGTTTTTCTTACTACCCAACTAGAAGCTCCCTCATTCCAATTGTTTTGTATTATATCTAATGCATACAGAAAAACTGTGGAAGTCAAATTGTTTCTGCAGTAAGAAAGAAGTTAAGTGACTGCGTTTGAAGGTCAGTCAGCCTCCCCTAATAACCAGAGAGAAATAAGAACTCAAAACAGTTTCCCTATCTCCCAACATTTAAAATGTTAATGAAGTAACTTCCCCTCAGCTTCTCTTGCATGACTAAGGGAAACCTGCAGAACATTTGTGATACAGACATGCAGAAGTCAGGTTTCCTAAAGTTACAGAGGAAGCCTCCCATGGGAACTTCAACCATGCTTACCACGCCTCAGGAAGCACATACAAGGAGACTGTGCTCACCCTGAACTTGTGCTACAACTCTGCCTTCCAAATTGGGCCCCCTTGAAACCCCCAAAGAAGGTATCCCAGCTTGTGTGCAGTTTATTGACTGCTTGAGACAATTAACAGGTTTGAAAACTGTATGAACATTAATTTACAAAACTTTGGTATGGTAACTTTCTGTTCCAGTATAGTGTCTAGGACACTTTGTACATTTGTATTTCCCTATAAAACCCGGTTTTATTGCAGTGAGTTGTATACAGTTCTTAAATAGCCTAGATGTTCAAAAAGGTCAGATTTATGTATGAGAATTTAAGCTTTGTTTGTACTACTGAACACTTTTCTCCATTTTTATCTCCTTATTAACCTATCTGTGAAGTTCAAATTCATTTTTCCTATGCTGTAGGGACAACCCAAAACTCCCTTACGTGGTTTCAAAGAATTCAGATAAGCTCCACAATTCCTTCCTTTTTTCCAAACAAGAAAAAAGGTTGGTTCTAAAGCATTCCTTAAATATAAAGGAAAACCATATAAACCTTTTAATACTTTTAATAACGTCCAAAAGGATCTCCTTCAGATAACATACCAGTATGAGTTTATCAGACATAATTCAAAAGACTTCCACTACAGGAAGATTAGCAGAAAAACCAAACCCTTTGTCCGTGACAGTTACTTACTGTATCACAATAACAGCTGTGTTCAAATTGGGAAGATACAGCTCCGAAATTCCTCCTTTTTGTTGTGCATACAAAAAAAAAATACTCCAAGAAACTCACCTACTAACTTCCTCTGGCATTCTAGAAAATTTCTACCATGCTCTACAAGGCACTTAAAAATACAAAATGGAAAAAAAACATATGAAGTGGTCCAATAGAATTTTTTTTCCATTTTGCATTCATAGCAAAATGAATATTCACTTATATATTCATTTCCCTCAAAATAAGAAACTGACAGACACCAGTCCTGACCAATGGAGAGAAGATTCTTAGCTTATCAACATAATCACAGACTAAGGGCAGCACCAATTTCCTGAAACATGATTTTACCATATATCAGAAATAATATTTACTGTTTTTCAAAGGTTTTTCACTAAGTTTCTGGATCAAGCCAAAAAATCCAGCTCTTCATGCAAAGAACTTCACTTCTTGTGTTTGTATTGTATTATTCTGTTTCATCCTGCTAAACAGAACAACATTTTATAGCTTAGATGGGAAACAGGTCTATAACAGGCATGCAGCAGGCTCCTAAACCTACCAAAACCCCCCAACAAACAGATCTGGCCACTAGATGGCCTGGAGACAGCAATTTTATGCAACGTGGGCAGCTACCACTAGATGGTGGATGCATATCGCTAAGTGACTGCAATATGCAGGTAAGCTCAGCATAAAGTTCATTTTGCTACACTTCACTTGCATAAAATGAAATTAAAGAATTCTAACTTATTCTTATACTTAAAGCTATCTGCCCCTGCTTCCATCCCCAAGATCTTCCAGTGCTGTACTTGACAGTCAGGGAGGAAGTGGGAGAGCATATCTGGAACAAGACATTTGTTCATTCTGTTTCACTAGAGAGCAGTTCCTGATACAGTTCTCTTACATTTTAACTATGCCAGGGAGTTTATTTGAGGCTTTCTGTGATCTGCCACCTCTACTTGCATTTAAAGATGTCCCATTCTGGGGAAAAACCCAAAAGACAGCCTTATTATAAATTTCATTTTAATTGCTGCTCTCCTAAATCTGCTTACATCAACTTCCTGGAGACTTTTATCTCCTTATTGGACAAGCATGAATACACGACCCACACAAAGTATACCCTCATTATGTTAAGATCATTTTTCATTTAATTCACCAATTTCCTAAGAAAAATTACTAAAAACTAACATTTCAGGTCTATTACTATCTACAACTGGTTTTGTGAACTCCTCATACTATGAGCACAAACAGCAAGTAAAGTTTATCAATTTCCCTGTGTAACCAGTATCCATTATAACCAACACATTCCAATTAAACACACACTTGCATAAATACCTTACAATGTGTACACACTCATTTTATGCACTTCCTTCATAGGCAAGCAAAGTCTACAACAAAATAGTCTCAGAACAATCATGAAAAATTATGATCTACACAGTATTTTTGTCCAATGTTTAAGAGTACTGTTCTGTGCAGTCAGACTCAGCTAAATACCTATTTGAAGAGAAGGTTGCCAATTTATCCAAGTACATACTTGCATTTTTGAAGGTGGACACCAGGTTCTGGGAATGCAATTTTGGACATCTGTGACTTAAAGGACTTAAGACATATTAAAGCAAACAATTCCCTTGGCCTCCTAGTGCAGTGCTAATGAAGGCCTGAACCAGAATTTAAAAGGAAGAACAAGTTCACACAATAAAGGAACTAAATAGGTTAAATACAAAAAGTTATGTTACAGAACATAGAAAAGGGAAAAGAAAATAAAGTAGAAAAGAAAAATTAAGTCATACTTCCCTTTGACCCCAAGAATATACTCCTTCTCTGCTCCAACTACAGAAAGAGGTCAGTCTACAAAACTCACTTTGCTACTCTATAAACATCTTTATAGATTTGTTTTGTGAGGCAGACACATATATTTTGATCCCAAGAGGCAAACACCACATCATATACCAACATAAAAAAACCTGTGAAAGCATCGTAACCTGCATCTGCAACTGTTAAAGAGATTGCAAAAAAGACTACATAAGAACTTCCACAAAACCTAGGGTAAAAGACATAATTGAGGCTTCAGTGGATAATCAATCAGCTTTAATCATGATGAATTCTCAGCAGAACATTTGGTATATTCTCAATACCAAACTTCCATCCAGGTTGCCAAACATTTATTGCAGAAAGGGCAAAACCCTCAGAAATTCAGAATAAATAAGCAATTTGTAAAACTAACACAGCTTCCTCGTAGAAACAGCTTCTAGCTGCTAAATCTAACTTTGCTTAATGCAGTACACAAGTTACAAGACATGCACCGTGTACACACAGTACATGACAAAGAGCTACAGGAGGGCTTGTTGAAATCAGAGATTACCTGAAAACAATGCATTTTTATATAAACAGTGGTTAGTTCAACCTGAAAATGAGTAGGGTTGGATTTGTTCCAAAAAATCAATCCATGTTTGTTTAATTCACTACACTAACACCAGCAACTTTTATTCAGCACATCACCTCTCTCAATTTTTTTCCAGTTAAAAATCAATTGCCAGATTTGTGTGATCTGGTCTTTAATTCACGTTGGTGGTCCAACCAGAAGATGATAGAATTTCCAGTGCTAGACCTTCAAGCATTTACTATAACTTTGCTTTGTCTCCTTATCTGCGACAGATGCCACCAAAGAAAAGGCAACATATTTGCTGTATCTGGAACAGGAAGTGTTTATATTTGAGCACAGGCAGAAAAATCTGTTCATTACAGTACATTATTGCAATTTATCACAGCTCTTTTATACTCCATAGGAAAAAGGCACAATTAAGATATACCTCAGTAGGTCTGGGATACAAGATAACTTACTGAAAAATGCCAACATGAAGATGCCATCATTGCCCACTCTAAGCTGATCTGCATCACTGAAATCATCCCGTGGTGGATACTCTTCTTCCTGGATTTACAGGTTAGTGATAATTTAGTGAAAAGTTTAGAATAACTACCTATAGGATAAAGTATTAATCATGCTTCTAAAGCTAGAAGAAAATTTACATTCCTGTAACATGTCCACATAAAGGAAGTTTTAAAAAAAATAATTTCTAAGTATAAAACAAATCTTATTTGCTGTTTATATTGACAGAGCCCAAATTTTCTGTAGAAGATATGTACATACTGTCTGTTCATCTTAAATGAAGCTAGAATTATTCCAGATTAGTACTTTGACAATGAAAACCAACATACATTTTTTTAAGGTAACTATCTTGATACGTAGCCAAACTATTAAATATTTTTTTGAAAAGACATCACACAGTATGCTCTATACTTTTCCTGCTGGAAAGGTCTTCTAATAATTTCCTTAATATAAAATAAAAGTTATAGAATAAGGTTAGTATCTTAAGTTCAAGTGCTGATGCAACAGCACTGCACTAACCAATTTTATAACCCACAGAAAAACATAAGGAAGGCAAAGAACACCTCCAGGGTCACTAGAGGGCGCGAGCACATTAAAAGTGTCTGAAAGGCTTCCAAACTCAAAAGGCACAGCACTTGAAGTAAAACAAAAGCAAACAGAGACGTCAGTCAAAACCATCTAAAGATTTCTCCCATTGAGTCAAAATGGACCTTAAAATAATGAAAGTGAGATATGCTTTGTTTCTCAGCACTCGATTTTGAACAGAACTTGGCGGGTATTATATATGCAGTTTTAGGAACAGGTGGAACATTGCTCCAGCAAACACAAGTTTTCACAATGACAGTTTTCATCAGGCTCTTTAGGAAGTGCTAACACCAATTAAACACCATTTTTAAACTTAAATGAGTAACATCAAAACAATGCAGGATGATACAAGTTAAATAATGTTGTCAGTAGTAGCAGTAAAATGGTCTAAACAGAAGCACAGGTAATTCTTTTCCTAATTTTTCCTCCTATTACCATAATGTATTGGAACTGACATAAGAAATTTCCTATAAAAATAAATGAAATCAAGAGTGATCAAGGGAAATTTTCTTGGCTGTTTCACCCACAAGCACTTACTACAGAAATAATGTTTATGACTAAAAGGGCATTAAACAAGCAGTGACCTAAAGCTCTGTCACATGTTCCCCTTTGTAAATAGAGCAAAATAATTCACCAGGGTTTAGCAATTAGGTTAAAAACATCCTTGAATGACTGCTGTACCAACTCAGAGCAGTCAGCTTCACCCTTAGTGATAGGGCTATGAAATTCCAGCTGTGCTCTGTATTTCAGATTAATTAACCAAGACACTGTATCAGATAACTTACTTAAAAAACACTGCTATTCACACAGACAATTCCAATGGAAGCACAAAAAGCCAGTTAAGCAAGAATTTTAAGGGGCTACAATTCAGCTCCACATAATTTCAGGCATTCCTAAATAGTCATCTTAAGTGACTAAAAAAGCATCAGTTTGTTCAGCTCAACTTTGTTGCAGATACAAGACTGATGATGGAGAGGAAGGGAATGGGAAGGAAAGAAGGGCTGAAACAGCATTAAAAAAAAGAGCTGCATTTCAACGTGTTTATCTCTGAAATGCATGCCATAAAACTTCCTTTTTCAAGTCGGACAAAAAAAAGCAATTTCAATTTTAATTTCACAAGGTCTACAAAACCCATACATAATAATTTTTGACTTTTTAAAAATTGTCTGCTAACTACTGTACTTCATACTGGCATTTCCAAAACAATTAGTGAATTATGCTCCATGTAAAAGCTGCCTCAGAAAAAAGGAAATTTTGCTCAATGACAGTAACAAATATAGTTGAGGCTTCTCTGACGCTTACACATGTGAGAAACACAGGTCAATAAATACAGCTCAGGAACATGACAGCAGATATTTGCAAAAAGCACTGTTGTACTAAGTGTGAACAAGTATTAATTTATCACATTCCATGTCAAAAAGAAAGATTAAAGTGAGTTCTCTTTACTGTCTACAAAAACCAGTGTACAAAAATGTAAGTGTTTAAGATATTAAATACTCAGAATACCAAGAAATCAAATCAGCCTATATCCACACATCATTGGGGATTTTGAGGTTTTATGAGCAGTCCTGCAGACAGAAAACACTAACTGACCACTGCTCAAGCCCCACTAATACTGACTGTCTTTCAGTGCTCTCATTTGATCTGGTTGGTGTCAATTACCCTAGTCTTTCTGCAAAATATAATTGTTTACCACAATTGAAGAATGAAGAACAACTGTCCTCTACATTGATGCTTAGAGTTAAACAGATTTTTACAAAATGCTTCTGTTAGATAGTGGCGTTTTTATCAATGAGGTCATATATTTTATCTTTATTTTTCTTTTTAATGAGAAGAATGTAACGCAACACAAACAAATCTGTAAGATACGTAACACTGTTTCAGTATACCATTGGTTTTTGGCAAATTTAGCCAAGTTAAGGAAGATGGACAGCATCCTTGCTTTCTAAATAAGTTGACATCTGTAGGAACAGAAAGGTTACTGCTCCTATGACCAGAGAAACATCTGAACAGCAAATTATATTATCAACATAAATGGCATGTCACACAGAGTAATTTCTCTAAACAAAAGAATATCAAATGGTACAGAGCATCTATTGAAGTTGAATCTATTAAACCCCCATAAACTTCAGTGTTCTCTGTAGTATTCTGCAAGAGGAGAACTGTTTTTTCTCCTCAATGTTTTTTAGCTTTTTTTTCAAACAGCAATCCAGCATGGCATATAGGGAGACAACCACCCTAATAAAGTAAAGAGTGATATAACTCTTCACAATGCAGTGTTTACATAGAAAAACTTCTGAGGAAAGGGTCAAATTACTTAATAAACCCTATAAATTATACCTTCAGCATACAAACCAATAGGGAGAAATTAATAATGGGGAAAAAAGGCACAATTAACCCCAGAAGCATTTGTTTGCCAGCAGGAAAATTCATAGCAAAGTCTAAACTAGAGAGAACTATACCATACCTCTGGACGACTGAGGAATATTTCATCAAACAGACTCCTAGATTCCCTAAACTGGGCGTGCTAAGCATGTAAAAACAGAAAAACATAAGACAAATGCAACTGAAAAGCATTAAGTAAAAGCCATTCATTGCAACATACAAACAAAGTTATTAAACTGTTAGCAGCATTTTTGTCCATTTAAATTGCCCTTTCAAAACTGACCTTGAGGATTTGAAAAGAAAAAGCCAGGATAACTAATGCTATCACCACTGGTGACACAGGGCTAGTACAATTTCTTTGAAAAAATGAGATCTCTGGGAGCATTTGAAAGGAACACACGTTTATACACAATCTATTCCTGCAAGACAAGCTACACAAAGAATTTTGTAAAATTATTGAAAGTTTCAGTAAATGTTAAGTTTGGAATTTTCATATTATCTGTTAACACAGGCCCATGATGAAACATTTCATATGATCACATTAAAGATATTTTGAAATGGCCTACATGATTTGGGGGCAAAAACTTGAAAGCTGTGTAATAAGTGTGCTGCCCTTCCATGTCATTTTCCACTCTTTTGATTAATGAGTAGATTTAAACCTTCACTGCACACTTTGGAGTCCACCATGAAAGTGATCACCCTCACACATTGCTCAAGGTAACAAAAGGACATTCAACTTTTTCCCATTGTTTACATTATTGCAGTAAAGAGGCAATATATCCTCGTTTACAAGGAAGAAACCAGAAGCTTAGAACACAGCAGAGCACATTTGTAAGGGCACTAATTTCATAAGGCTGAAAATAAAAACTGAAAAATCTATATGTTACATCACTTGTCTGTTTTGCAAAGTGTGTAACATGCAGGTCAGATAATGTCTGCAGCTGTCACTTGTGAAAGTGAGAAAACAATTGAACTTTGCACTACTGTTACATAATTTACTTATCTGTTCTTCCATGGGTATTCAGAGTTAAATCCTTCCCCTAAAGATGGCAAAGCACCACTCAAACTGTAACAAGAGCCTTCTTTCTTATTCCAGCCACCTGCCACATTAAGACACCCTTATTACACAGTCTTAGTCTATCTCAGCGTAAGTCCAGAGGTATTAAATAAGGAAGGGATTTTGTGGAAGCATCACGTGGTAAGATAATTAAAACAGCAGTAATTAAAACTGCACTGGCACTTAATTTTAATAGTATGTACAAAGCTGAAACTCAGCTTCAGCATTTCTTACTTTTCCCCCAAATCCCAACTTTGCAACCTTAATGCTGTTTCTCAAATACAGCTAGTGTGTGTGCATGCATTTGCTAAAAAAAGAAAAAGAAAGAGGGGAAAAAAAACCAAAAAACAGAAGCAAACTAAGCAGAATTGCTGATAAACGTGAGCTCTTCAGCAGTCAGCAAGAATGTGACTTTCAGATACACTTCTGATACTAACTTAGTATTGCCATTAAGTCTAGAATCTTTTAGTCCATCTCTGCACTGGGGGAATGATGTGTTCCTACTGATTTTTCATAAGTGAAATTCTTGTGGTGTCACGTAGTTCTTGAATTTCAAGATCCCCTGTGTGTTCTAGCAAAGCAGACTGTGAAAAAGTTGATTTCTCACTTCATCACTGTATCCAACTCTCTCGCCTCTTATCTCCAGACTCCTTTTCCCTCCCTGGTCCTCTTTTCTCACACACCAGCTTCAGTTCCTTTCCTAGTACTACATTTTGTCCCCACTTGGGCTCCTTTCTCCTCCCATCTCAGTTAAGATTTTTCCCTTCTGTCTCTCATTTAAGTCCTTCTACCCTGTCCATACCATTGCCTTCCATTCATCCTTGCCTTTTCCTATTTTGACTTAGACTCTGCTCCCTTCTACTTACCTCCCTACTTAATCAAAATGCGACTTCTCTTCCCACAACACGTAAGTTTCACAGGGTCAGCCCCAATTGTCCTTCTTCCCCCCCACCCACCACTGAAGAGAGCTGAATATAGTGGCTTTCCCCTTCCCTTCTAACTGAAGGCCATGAATAATAAATCTGCTTCAGGGAACACCAAAAACTGCTGTTTCTCAGGTCCAATGTTTTCACCAAAAGCAGGAAAGAGCAGCCAAAAGTTGTATCTACTTTTAGTTCTCTAATTCTACTCTGATACAGAACATTGAGAACGTTCTCCAGGAACAGCACCTCTGAAGTCCCATCCCCTTCAGAACTATGAGCAGCCTAAACTTTCTCATGCAAGACCATCTCCATGCATTTACAAAACTTGAAGCTGTATTTATCAACTGAGGAAACTAATTTTTCAAGAATTTGTGGTTTGACCAGAGGCAGGCAGACTGCTTGAGGAAGGGCAAAAGATGTTTCTGTTACAGTGACCTGAACTTTTAAGAAAGAGTAAATAAAAGTTTAAAATGACAAGACTAAAAATACTTGCTCTCTTGTTTTGGGGTTTCATTTGTTTTGCTTAGCTTTATTCTGGAAATTGCCTGAACCTCAGGCTGAGTTGTCAAGGGAGATTGCTTGTATGTCTGAAATTTGTCCATCATAGGGTTCTAGATGTGAGAGCAAAAATCTTGCAAGAGATGCACATCCTGTCTGCAGTGTCACAGATATTCTACAAGTTAGAGTTTGGGTTTTTAATGCTCCAAATTTGTAATTTCAGAATAAGGACTTGAATCAGACCAGTATTTCAGCAAAAGTTTTACTTATGTGACAAGCAGTAAGGACAGACTATAAAGAATCCATGCTCCTGTTAGAGCAGATAAAATGTGACAATGGAGATCATCCCCTCACTACTAAAACTTGGCAAGTCAAATCTCCATGGTTTCCTACTGAATTCAATCAAACAGCTTTGTGTGACATCATCACTGGTGATGTTACACAAACCTACTTTAACATCAGCTGTGCATATCTCAAAGTGAGTGTTGTGCACTGTGAAGCAGTCAAGCAAGGACCTGCCTCCTGCTGGGTAAGTAAAGGTTTTTTCCCAGTCACAAGCACATCACAGCCACTAAGATTTTAAATGTATATCAAATATAATCACATTTGACCTCAAGGAAGACGTTTTTAGTGAAAGCACAAGAAGGCTTTTTTGGGTATAGTATATTATGGTCAATAGTAGCTGAATTTCCACAACCCAGAACTTCAGAGAAAAGATTAAACTTGCTTACAAAACTAATATTTACCACTAACTACAGATACCAATCTTCTATTTTGAAGACGATATTCTTCATAAGATTAACTCTTACAAAACTAGAGACACTGGATATATGCCTATTAATTGTTTACCACAGCTCATGTAGGGGCTTTTTTAAGTACTCGGAACATTTCTTTGAACTTCAGTATTTAAGTTTCCATAGATCAAATAACAGGAACCTTTTTTTTAAAAGCTACCTACATGATTTTGGGTCGTATCTCTTCCAGACTGTCAAAATTCTCTCTTCTTCTCTAAAGGTATTTGGTAATTCTTTCATTTTTACCATCCACAACAGTACACATTAGTGATAACTCTACAAAGTTATATAAGTAGGGGATACCTG
Source organism: Melospiza georgiana (assembly GCF_028018845.1). Lineage (NCBI taxonomy): Eukaryota > Metazoa > Chordata > Aves > Passeriformes > Passerellidae > Melospiza > Melospiza georgiana. Next base: position 39,838,881 of record NC_080431.1, read on the forward strand.
ATTAAGAGTTGACAAAATACTGGATAAAGTAGTAAAACAGGGTAAAAATTGGCTTTTAAAGCTGTTTAGACAGCTATGTCTTTCAAAAGACTGAATATGATGTGCTTTTTATAGTATTCACAAGTAACTTACACTATCTATATAAACATCCAAATATTCCTAAACATCCAAAATATTTAAATATCAATCCACCATTATTATAGTCATGGGTCATAAAATGGGCCAAATTGTTACCAATAAGTAGCCTAACACATTTCACAAAACCGAACCAGAGCAGAACTGTATCACTTACTCGCTGGGCAACTTCAGCTGCTGCAGCTGCCATGGCTGCAGCTTTGGCCTTCTCCGCTTCATCGTACGTGGGAAGAGAGGTAGCTACACTGTATGGAGGTGGCACAGGATAAAACTCATTCTGTGTGTCTGTTCAAAATAAAGAAGTTATTTATTTTTAAACCAGAAAGGTGTCAAGAATATTAACTTTCACATGCACATCATTATTTACCTCTAAAGAATATTTTTTACAGAGGCTAAAACTGAGGATATTTGCATTTGAAGTTCTTAAAATTCTTTTTAAAAGAAAAACTTTTAGTAGTTCAATGGTACTTTGAGCTGCTACCCAAAGCAGAAACCTTAACACAGAAGCTGGCAAGAAATCAACAAATTCATGAAGAAAAAAATCATATTTAGTTAGTTATATCCCCAGGCATTCCAACCAAATGCTTTTTATCTAACCATAGGAAAGATATATACACAAAAATCTTTTTTTAAAAAAGTTTTTAAGTATCAGCATCAATCTATTATTTCAGTCCAGTAATAGCCATCAAAATCGACCACAGACTTCATTTTTCTGTGTTGTAACAGTAAGACATCACCACATAGAATAGAATTATTAACAATATTAATTAAAAGTACTTAAAATATGCCATGAGCTTCCTCCTACACCCAGCAGTAGCTCGTTAAAAGGCTGTTTACGTGATAAAGATTTGTCAGCACAGGTCACATGGTCAACAGATTTGTCAGCACACCAACACAAGGATGTTATATATAGGGATAATTCCACACAGCTATGTATTATACTTGCAAACACTGTCTCAAAGAACAGGGACAGGAAACTGTTCTTTTAACAAACACTTAAAAAATTAGGTTGGCAGCTACTCCTAAAATATTTATTTGGCACATGGGAGACACAAATCCATGTAACTTTACTTAAACAGGAACTTCAATGTTGCCTGCTGCTAAACCTCCCATATTCCCAAGAAAAGCCACAATCTCCTAAGAAAAGGAGCAGCGAATAAATGAATAAAGAGACCCATTACTCATCTTTCATGAGAAGTTTTATCAAGAGCCTTTCGAGCAAAATTAACCTTTTCATGGCAATATTTTCACCAAACCATGTCACATACTAAAGAAGTCTGAAGAGTTTTTTATAAAGAGGCAATGAAACTTGCTAATGAGTTCTAATAATGGAGCACTACTCAAAGATGTAGATTAAATGTGGAAATGAACTATAAGCAGACTTGAATAAAACTATTATTAAGCTAATTAATGACCATCCATTTTGCCTAGCAATTTGGAACAATCAGCGTAATTTACAAGAGTGCTGCTTCTGAACAAACCAAAGGGCTGCACATCAAAGGACAGCTTTTTACTGCAATTGTGTGCATGGAAAAGAAAACCTACATGGCAGCATCATTCCACTTTGAACCAAGAGCTGATTCATACGTGCTCATCCCTGACAAGCTGCTATTTGAGAAAAATACCTGAGGTTGCAGCTGCTTCCACAGCTATGCTACAGTAAGGAGGAGGGGAAGTCTCTGCCTCAGGTGAGGCTGCTGGCTGCGCAGCCTGCGGAGTCTCTGCAGACGTGGAAGGCTGCTCAGCTGCTGAAGACTCTGGGGGGTCATCCTCATTGTGAAGCTTAGGAGAAAAACACACACATTTCAGAGGCATTCAGGGAATACTTCCCATGACAACCTAACACGTGCAGAGACATGTTCAAAGAGAGACAAGATCACTGTCATCAACAAAACAAATTATTTACAAAACAGCATGTGACCACTTCAAGTAGTCCAGCTAAATTCTTTTAGGCAATCAGCAAAAGATTATGTTAGATGCCTTGCCTTTTTTTTCCCTGGAATGTTCTTCTTCTCAGTGATTTTCAGGGAATCTTAAAAATCTGGAGCTTTCCATGTTTACTATATGGCAAAATACTATTATATTAATATTTTAATACCATTAAATTTTTATTCTTATGTACAGTCATAAAATGTATCAGCATATTTTAAAGCATATCAGGTGAGAAATACTATTATTTATTGTATTTATCTTGAAGAAAAAGAATTAAGACCCACATCTACTTCTGTAACTGGGACCTTCATTCTCTTGCATCTTGTCAAAAAGCTTCTCCATGCAAATTCTAAGACTTCAAAATATTGTCCTTTTCTTTACACTCTAGAAACAATCCTTTCCCTACAAAGTTTCAAGTTGTTGGTTTGATTTTATTTTTCCTTGATTAAGATGCAGTTTTAAAAAGACATGCCCACTAAAGCATATATAGAAATAAGAATTTGGATAAAGGAAGAATGCTGATTGAAACTGTGGAATTCAGATCCAGCTGCTAATATCTTTTCTTAGAGAAGATATTTTTTATTATTTTAGCTAACTTGATAGTTCTTAGAACGTATCAAGCTTTTAAAAAGAAAGAGTACTAGAATTAGAGAAGTGCTAGTTCCCAGTAGTGTGAACTGCAAGATAAGATTCCTAGAAGGCAGCCACTGAAGCACCACATGTAAAACCCAGAACAAAAAATAAGATTGTTAAATATATCTAAAAGAAGAATTCTATAACCTCAAGTTGGTACTTTTTACAAACACCCTACAGCAAAATATTATTTCAGTAACAAATATTAAGAATATAACTACAATTATTTTCTATTAGGCACAGTACAATCAGGTTACTGGGAAAAGTGCCTTCTAAGAAGAACACTGAATTTCTTATTAAGCACTGTAACATTGACACAAAAATTGCTTTAATATGCAGATTATATCAAAGTTCACAAAATGGTTGATGTTGAAAGGGACCTCTGAGCCCACCTAGTCCAACCTCTCTGCTCAAGGAGAAGCATCTACAGCTGGATGTACGATACCACATCCAAATATCTTGAATACCTTCAAGAACAGAGACTACATGAGCTATACAGAAAACATGTTTCCAGGCTCAGTCACCTTCACATTACTAAAAATAAGGGGGAAAAAAAAGTTTCCTGATGCTCAGAGGTCACCTTCAAATAAAATGATAGGTGTTTTTGAGGGTTTCTGGGTCCTGAGCAATCAGGTCATTTAATGCCTAATCAGCGATCCAGAAGTAGCAGCAATATGAGAAATATTTTTAGCCATTTTGAGTAGTTAAAGCCAAAGAAAACAAAAGCACTTCAAAATAACCTAATATATTCCAGGATACAGAAAGCAAGTGAGAACACAAATCAGACAACTGTAAAAAGGTTGATCAGATCAGTAAAGCAAGCTGAGAGCTATAAATGTTATGGTTCTAAATTAAGTACAATAATTTACAAGAAAAATCTAGTGTTGCAAAGGATATAGCCAAAATAAGCCCATTCTTAAATAAAAGGAATTTGATTATTTAAAGTATAAAGAACAAAACACTACTGGTATAGTTCTTACACTAATGGCTGGCATACTCACACTGATTTGGGATGTGTGTGTAGTTCTGACTACCCCACCAAAACAACCTGGTCTTTGGGCAGGGGAAAAACTAAAGCAAACTTAAATGGATCTCTGTTACTTCCATTCTTTCTCTCCTGCCCCATTTCCTTTTCAATCATTGCAACTTTTTTCCTTACTACACCACAGTAAATGCTGTCACTATTCTGAAGATACAGAGATCCACAAGCACATCATTGGTCCAAGAGCATATTACTCCTAAAAAAAAAAACAAACCAACAAACAAAACAAAAACACTTTGCCATTCCTCAGAAATTTAATTTTACAACTTCTACATGCTTTCTTGAAAGCTGCTTTACTCCAAATTATCTGTAATATACTAACAGTGGAGTAATTTAGTAGATGATGGAGTTAACATGAAGATCAGACAAGAAAAATATACATGAGACTTCTTGCCTTCAAAGACAAAGTTAATGAGTCATTCAATGGTTATAGCAACTGCAATTAGGAAATGGAAAAATTCCATCCTAAGGGTTCCATATAATAGAGACATGTTATACCCTTAAGTGCTGCTCAGAGTGCCTTTATTTTGTAAGACTTATACTTAGGAATCATATTTCTATTTATCCTCTCTTTTATCATAGAGGCCTCTCAGAAATTCTGAAAAGCACCAAGGTTACCCTAAAGCAGCAACTTAAAAGAAATCTTCACCCCTTTTATTAAAAAAAAAAGGCACCATCAAATAAAACAACAACAACCGCACAATAACAGGATTAAGTAGCTTGAGTGTTTACAG